>NC_045792.1:74433649-75073280 GCF_009873245.2 Balaenoptera musculus | reverse complement strand
AAAACAGCAGATTACACTTTCTTCTCAAGTGCGCACGGAACATTCTCCAGGATAGATTACATCTTGGGTCACAAATCAAGCCTCAGTAAATTTAAGAAAATTGAAAGCATATCAAGCATCTGTTCTGACCACAATGCTAGGAGATTAGAAATCAATTACAGCGGAAAAAACGTAAAAAACACAAACACATGGAAGCTAAACGATACATTACTAACTAACCAAGAGATCACTGAAGAAATCAAAGAGGAAATCAAAAAATACCTAGAGACAAATGACAATGAAAACACGACAATCCAAAATCTATGGGATGCAGCAAAAGCAGTTCTAAGAGGGAAGTTTATAGCAATACAATCCTACCTCAAGAAACAAGAAAAATCTCAATAAAACAATTTAACCTTACACCTAAAGGAACTACAGAAAGAAGAACAAACAAAACCCAAAGTTAGCAGAAGGAAAGAAATCATAAAGATCAGAGCGGAAATAAATGAAATAGAAACAAAGAAAACAATAGCAGAGATCAATAAAACTAAAAGCTGGTTCTTTGAGAAGATAAACAAAATTGATAAACCATTAGCCAGAATCATCAAGAAAAAGAGGGAGAGGACTCAAATCAATAAAATCAGAAATGAAAAAGGAGAAGTTACAACAGACACCGCAGAAATACAAAGCATCCTAAGAGACTACTACAAGCAACTCTATGCCAATAAAATGGACAACCTGGAAGAAATGGACAAATTCTTAGAAAGGTATAACCTTCCAAGACTGAACCAGGAAGAAACAGAAAATATGAACAGACCAATCATAAGTAATGAAATTGAAACTGTGATTAAAAATCTTCCAACAAACAAAAGTCCAGGACCAGATGGCTTCACAGGTTAATTCTATCAAACATTTAGAGAAGAGCTAACACCCATCCTTCTCAAACTCTTCTAAAAACCTGAAGAGAAAGGAACACTCCCAAACTCATTCTATGAGGCCACCATCACCCTGATACCAAAACCAGACAAAGACACTACAAAAAAAGAATATTACAGACCAATATCACAGATGAATATAGACGCAAAAATCCTCAACAAAATACCAGCAAACAGAATCCAACAACACATTAAAAGGATCATACACCATGATCAAGTGGGATTTATCCCAGGGATGAAAGGATTCTTCAATACACGAAAATCAATCAATGTGATACAGCATATTAACACACTGAAGAATAAAAACCATATGATCAGCGCAATAGATGCAGAAAAAGCTTTTGACAAAATTCAACACCCATTTATGATAAAACTCTCCAGAAAGTGGGCATAGAGGGAACCTGCCTCAACATAATAGAGGCCATATACGACAAACCCACAGCAAACATCATTCTCAATGGTGAAAAACTGAAAGCATTTCCTCTAAGGTCAGGAACAAGACAAGGATGTCCACTCTCACCACTATTATTCAACATAGTTTTGGCAGTCCTAGCCATGGCAATCAGAGAAGAAAAAGAAATAAAAGGAATACAAATTGGAAAAGAAGAAGTAAAACTGTCACTGTTTGCAGATGACATGATACTATACATAGAGAATCCTAAAAATGCCACCAGAAAACTACTAGAGCTTATCAATGAATTTGGTAATATTGCAGGATACAAAATTAATGCACAGAAATCTCTTGCATTCCTATACACTAATGATGAAAAATCTGAAAGAGAAATTAAGGAAACACTCCCATTTACCACTGCAACAAAAAGAATAAAATACCTAGAAATAAACCTACCTAGGAAGACAAAAGACCTGTATGCAGAAAACTATAAGACACTGATGAAAGAAATTAAAGATGATACCAACAGATGGAGAGATATACCATGTTCTTGGATTGGAAGAATCAATATTGTGAAAATGACTATACTACCCAAAGCAATCTACAGATTCAATGCAATCCCTATCAAATTACCAATGGCATTTTTTATGGAACTAGAACAAAAAATCTTAAAATTTGTATGGAGACACAAAAGACCCCCAATAGCCAAAGCAGTCTTGAGGGAAAAAAACGGAGCTGGAGGAACCAGACTCCCTGACTTCAGACTATACTACAAAGCAACGGTAATCAAGACAATATGGTACTGGCACAAAAACAGAAACATAGATCAATGGAACAAGATAGAAAGCCCAGAGATAAACCCACGCACCTATGGTCAGCTAATCTATGAGAAAGGAGGCAAAGATATACAATGGAGAAAAGACAGTCTCTTCAATACGTGGTGCTGGGAAAACTGGACAGCTACATGTAAAAGAATGAAATTAGAACACTCCCTAACACCATACACAAAAATAAACTCAAAATGGATTTGAGACCTAAATGTAAGACCGGACACTATAAAACTCTTAGAGGAAAACATAGGAAGAACACTCTGTGACACAAATCACAGCAAGATCTTTTTTGATCCACTTCCTAGAGTAATGGAAATAAAAACAAAAATAAACAAATGAGACCTAATGAAACTTCAAAGCTTTTGCAAAGCAAAGGAAACCATAAACAAGACGAAAAGACAACCCTCAGAATGGGAGAACATGTTTGCAAACGAATCAATGGACAAAGGATTAATCTCCAAAATATATAAACAGCTCATGCAGCTCAATATTAAAGAAACAAACAACCCAATCCAAAAATGGGCAGAAGACCTAAATAGACACTTCTCCAAAGAAGACATACAGATGGCCAAGAAGCACATGAAAAGCTGCTCAACATCACTAATTATTAGAGAAATGCAGATCAAAACTACAGTGAGGTATCACCTGACACCAGTTAGAATGGGCATCATCAGAAAATCTACAAACAACAAATGCTGGAGAGGGTGTGGAGAAAAGGGAACCTTCTTGCACTGTTGGTGGGAATGTAAAATGATACAGCCTCTATGGAGAACAGTATAGAGGTTCCTTAAAAAACTAAAAATAGAATTACCCTATGACCCAGCAATCCCACTACTGAGTGTATACCCAGAGAAAACCATAATTCAAAAAGACACCTGCACCCCAATGTTCATTGCAGCACTATTTACAATAGCCAGGTCATGGAAGCAACCTAAATGCCCATCGACAGACGAATGGATAAAGAAGATGTGGTACATATGTACAATGGAATATTACTCAGACATAAAAACGAACGAAGTTGAGTCATTTGTAGAGACGTGGATGGATCTAGAGACTGTCATACAGAGTGAAGTAAGTCAGAAAGAGAAAAACAAATATCATATATTAACGCATGTATGTGGAACCTAGAAAAATGGTACAGATGAACCAGTTTGCAGGGCAGAAGTTGAGTAGAGAACAAATGTATGGACACCAAGGGGGGAAAGCGGCGGTGGGGTGGGGATGGTGGTGTGCTGAATTGGGCGATTGGGATTGACATGTATACACTGATGTGTATAAAATTGATGACTAATAAGAACCTGCAGTATAAAAAAACAAACAAACAAACAAAATAACTAATACTAAACTTTCTTTCGTTTTTTTGTATGGAAATATGTTAATACAAGTGTTTCAGACATTACACGAAATTTCTAAAAATCTTTAAAAAAAATAGCACTTATCACTATTTGAGATTACTTATTCATTTATTTGATTATCCACTTTTTATTTTGTCACAACACTACATAAAATAGGTTCCATTATCCTCCTCATTTTATGGATAAAAAAGTGAGGAATAGAAGGTTAAATAACTTAGTCAAAGTTATACATCTATGGTTGCTGCATGGTACCACCTTCCTTACCAGGGATTAAAGATGATGAGTTTTTATGGGCATATAGGTGGATGTTCATGACTCAAAAAGCCATACTAGATACTGGTCTTATGACTGTTAAATTCTCTTCTAAGCTCCACTCAATGGTAAGGATTTGCTGGGTGAGCAAGCTGAGCCAAGTATACTGTTTAGACATATTCAGTCCTGGAGATCAGAGTGACTGGGTAAAATCTAGGACTAATGTTAATTAAACAATCATCATTCCATTATTTAAAAGGCAATTTCAATGATCTAGGTAAAATTCATGAAATAATTTAAATAGTTGACATGATTTAGTAGCCTAATGATACTAATAAAGAAATAGATATGTTCCAAAAGGCAGTCAACTAAGATATATTTTATCTATAAGTTTGTGAGGTTAATGCTCTACAGACAGCTGAAAATATGAAATTAGAATTTAAAGAGCTAGAAATAGATATATAGAATTTGACATAATTAGCACTGAGAAATGATGGGTATAAGACTGGATTAGCTCTCTAAGAAAGTTGGCATAAAAGTTCTGTCCTTGGCCATGGGCTTTTGGTCTTCAGCACTTATATCTCATATGCTGAGAAAGTCTGTTAAGCGTTTAGATACAAAAGAAAGAAGAAAGATCTTAGGAGTTGACGTATAGAAAGATGAGAGGACAAAAAGGGCATGATGTCATGAAAACTGGAAAGAGTATTTTAAGAAGAGGATGAGCCATGGTGTCATCTGGAAACAGAAGGCTGAAAGGAATGGAAACTGCCTTGGATATGACTAAAAGAAGGTTTTTGATAAACTGAGAAGCAGTAGTTTCTCAGGGATTGAGAGGAACATAAGACAGTTTTCAGAAGACTAAAGAGAATGTGTCAATGAAACAAAAAGGTAGGAAACAGACCACAGATCACTGACTGACTTATTAAAAACAGAAATATTACAGATTATTTGCTAAGAACCCAGTATTTGGAATCAGGCAGGTGTAGATTGGAACAGATTGGAACCCTAGTGGAACAGACTTCATTTCTTCATCTGAAAAAAATAAGGATTATAATAGTACCTACCAACAGAATCTTGTAAGGATAAATAGTATAGTGTATGTAAAATATTTAGAATAGTGTTTACATATGATAAATGCTCAATGAATGATATATATTATCATGGAACCAAAGTTGTAGGAGGCAAGCGTTAGTATTTTAGCATGTGTATTTGTGTATGTGTGCATTTAAAATGGTTTTGTGCACATTTGAATGGGGAGAGTAATGGAGATTTTTAGTTTATGCCTTCTAGAATGCAGAATCTCTTCCAGTAATAGCACCCTGTTTTTGCTTTAGGAAAATTACACTTTCCCTTTGTACAAAATCCAGTGGTGCTCTGGTTAAGGTACTCTGCTCTCCTCTAGGCCAAAATATGAAAAAAATGGTTGGAGTCAATTCACCTTAATCATAGTGTCCTGACAGACTTGAGCTCATCGTCTGGATCTTTAGAGCTTCCCTGGTTTTTGGCCCTTTCTTGTTTTTTTCCAACTATTTCTGTAAGTCTATGAGAAATTCATATGCTTCCAATAAGTTTTCTTTTTCATAGGCTGACCAGGGACAATCTCTGTTGTTTGTGAGCATATAATCCTATCTGATATGAAGAGGAACCAGGAAAGAGTTAGAGATTTAAGATGTTAGGGAAAGAATAAGAGTGGAGAGAATTCAAGGCAGTGGATGGAAGTTATTTTGGAGAAGAAGATAAGCTCTCTTTCATCTAAAATTACCACATCAGGGAGGGGAGAGCACAGAGACAAGAATGACAGAAGACAAGAAGAGAGAACAGAAGACAAGAATGTGTTGAAGCAAAAGGTATTAGAGAACTTATATGTGAAAGCACAGGTAGATGACTTTGATCCCAGTAAACTTTACACAGTCATCCACTCTAAGTGAGGATGGTGGGAAAGAAGTGGGACGTTAAGAAGAAAAAAGGAATGAAATAACTGTAATGAGGGGTCATCTGCAAAGAGAAATCATAAAACCAGGATTTTTCAGACCTTGGCAAGACAACTTCATATTAAATTATAGGGGAAAGAGCACTGAGTATGCAAATACATATATTTTTTCTCATGATAAAACCATCCAATATCAGTAAGTCTTATCTAATGCAGGTTTCTTGTTCTTTGGCAGCAAGTAATGATGAAATGTAATTACTTCACATCAAACAAGTTGAAAAATTAGGTTTTCAGTTACAGTGAAATGTTTGTGTCTAAAAGAGTGATGGAATCTTGGGAATTAGTGGCATAGTCCCACAGTGAACTCACGGCATGTTGTGCCCTAAAGAAACAGAAAGATAATCACATCCATGTCACATCTGTCAAAAAGGTGCTGGAAACATTATTTATTATCTAATGGTTGTCTCTGTCATTTAAATATCAAGGAGATTGAAAAGAAAAACTTGAATTATTTATATGCAACACTGTGACTTCAGGAAAAATATCTTTTGGTTCTTATACCTGATTTTATCTCAACTCTCTAGTCCAGAACTGAGCAATAGAACTTTTGTGATGATGAAATGTTCTATAGTGACAAAGATAATTATAACCCAAATAATCTGTGCTATCCAATATGGTAGCCACATGTGCCAAGTGATTACTTGAAATATACTAGTGTACCTGAGGAACTGAATTTTTAATTGTGTTAAAGTCAATTATAATTCAGTTAAATTTAAATAGTCACATGTGACTAAGTGGCTACTGTATTGAACAGCACAGCTCTAAACCATATATATCTTATTCATCTACTGATATTCTAAAATCATATATGCAATATTCAAGAATAATCCAAATGGATGGTATAGGTAATAATCAAGAACAGCTAAAATAGCTAGGATTTCAATTGTTTGCAAAAGGAGTACTAATTTTTGTCACATATACTAATGCTATCATATATTTCCAGTTTAAGCTGAAAAGAAAATAAATCTCTAAATTCTAAATTAAAGAAGATAACTATTATCAAAAGCATTATAATCACAAAAGATAAATTTAACACAAATATAATATTTTTTGAAAATTGTACAGTATATATCAATGTTTAAGGAATAGTTCCAGTATAAAATATCAGGGATCTGAGCACATTATTCAGATATTTCTATCCTATTTCATATACCTAGCAATGCAACTACAGCCTTTGAGATTGATTTCTCTGCTTTCAGAAATACACAAATGAGGGAGATAGCATAAGTAATTCTAAGGCAGAGTAGTAAAGGACATACATGAAAGTATAAAGGAAGAGAGATTAAATCAATCTGGGGTACCCTAATAGAATTTTAAGTGGTGGACAGAAAGATCTGTTCCTGACCACATAGGTATTACATGAGTTATTATGCTAGAATTATAAAATATGGGAAATAAAAATTCATATCTTCTGAGATTCCTATGCACAAGGACTATTTAAGTAGTCCATTAACTTCCAATTTCTTAGAGTTACACTAAAAGATAAAAATCAAAGATGTAATTTCTTACGAGAGCCTTCACAATGCATAAATAAGTAGATTATCAACATGCAAAATACATATTTTCCGCATCTATAATACTTTTCATGCAAGTGGAAACTTCTTAAAGTTACAAGAGAATATTTTTAAATTGAGTTTTACTTAATTTACACATTGATTTTGGGGGGAAATGATTGACTCATCTTTGGAAGATTTACTGATTTGACTGACATATCCACTGAATATATTTTGATGAAATGTTGAAATTATATTTTGCTTTATCACTAAGAATTTTACTCCTAGAGTTTATGCTTTAAGGAGCACAAATACATATTTTTATTACTATTGGTAGTTTAGGCTATAACAATAACAGAAAAATATATAAAAGGTACATGCAGGTGTAGAAAACTAGAAGGCAAAATATTATATATATTATACACATTATATAATATATATATATTATATACATTATATAATATATATAAATTATATATATATAATTTATTTGGAATGGCTTTACCTCAAAGCCTAGAAGATTAAGCCTGTGACTGAATCTACGTAAAAACAAGTTGTCAAGTGAAAAGTGTAACTTTCTTCAAAAATATGGATGTGTTAACTTTATAAAAGAAAGCTATCATCATACCTATTTATCAGTTATATAGATGCTACTAATATCATAGGAGAGCATAGTACTTAATGTGGCTCATGTAGAATTTAGATATACCTTAGGTTAACATATATATGAGAAAAATATGTAAGTAAAGAATAGTACTAAGGCAGTACTTTACTCATTTATAAGTAGCAATACGTGTATGGGATTCAAATAACTAAAAACTAAGCTAAATCCTCCAATGTTATAACCATATTCAGCAAAGCTTACTTAATGCCTACATAGATTACAAAATGAGTTCTGCCCTAAAAATATATTTGATTTGGATATCTATCCTCACAGCCATTTTTTTCTACTTTTACCTTTATATTTCATATTGACTACATTAGTTGCCAGAGTTGGAAAGCTGCAATTAGTATAGCATTTCAATTCCTCAAAATGAATTCCACTAATACCAATTTCGAAGGAGGTCAACAACTTACAAAATATAAAAATTTAAAAATTAAATAGTTTTCTATAAGAAGAACTAGTTAGAACTATTAATATGCTAACACACATAATTGATTTCCAACTGAAAAACATTTTAATTCTATTAAAATTTAAGAAAAAGGTGTTGCTGAGGGCTTACTCTTTGTTATGCTATAGAAAAAATTATTCATGGCATTTGCTAAAGACAGTCAACAGACTTTATTCAGGACCGTCATGATAGGTATAGGGACCACTGCAATGGACTTTTTGTAGTAGGAGAGACAGATTGGACTCAGATCTGAATACAACAAGGAAAAGGGAGGATTTTATAGTCAAGAAGCAGGTTGGGGGGTTGGTAGATGACAAATCACTAAGAGTAAACATCAGGGGTAAGGTGGTTTCTGGCTAACCAAGAAGTAGGCTTCTGAATGCGTGATCATACATCACCTGAGCAATGGTAGGAAGATGAGGAACCATACCAGATATTGTGGGTGATTAGATATCAAGACTGGGGTATTCTGGTTAGACTGAATTAACAGGATCTTTGCTAAAATTGAACTATGCAGAGACAAACAAGAAGACCTAAAAGTCAGGGCCAAGTTGAGAAGAGAGTTCAGAGGAGCCTGATTAAATTTGGGCAAGGAGAGAATATTTATCAGTTTGGCTGAATATAATAAGCATGAACGCCATCATCATGAAATTTATAGACTAATGGGGAAGACAGATATGAAATGAACACACAAACACACATATGTAGGCAAACATATATAGAAGCAAAAGATACACAAAAAGAAAATGTGGTATTTTCCCCAAATAAGACTACACGACCATTTTTTGCTTAGAGCATTTCACAGCGCTAGTATTATTAGGGACACAAGGGTAGATTTTGATAACAAATTTCCTAATGTGATCGTTTTTTCTTTACATCATATAACACATTTGCCTTTTGTAACTGATAAGTAACATCTTCTTAAATATAATTCCATTTTTAATTGGGCAATGATTTCTGTGTTCTGATTGCTCTGATATTTTTGTGGTCACATGAAACAATTGTGGTAAAGAACTTGAGAACTTTGAGATATAAGGTTTTTTGCTTTTTGGTTTCTAGTTGTGATAAAGTAGCATTTTACTGAAGTCATGAGTAAATTCCAACAATAAAAATAATGCAATATTCTGTGTAGTTTTGTTAGAATGTATTAATATGTATTATAGATTTTATTATGCAGACTGTATGTAATATAATAAATATATGAATTCAATAATAATTGAATCAAATCACAGTTCTCTAGGCCATTTTCAAGAGAAGTAATGACAGATTCTCCAGTCCTTTAGTGAATATATAAGTTTATTAATTAACATTTTTGTTTGTCTTAATATGATAAATATCCTAGATTACATCTGAAGCACATATTTGTAGCTTGATATATTATCTTTTAAACTTTACCTTTGATAACACTTTTACTTAAATTAATGGCAGTGAATTTCCACAGCGTTGGTTTAATTGTGCTCCTAATGTACCTATCAGTCTGGAAAAGCTCACCAAGCCATTTAGCAATGCAAATAATAACATTTAAAATGAAACCTGAGTGCATATTAAAATATACTCAACATAATAGATTATTTGGACTCTACGTTCTAACTTTTAAAGATATAATTAACAAAACTTGTTTTTCTATTCTACACATATTTCGCTTTTGAGTCATTATTCTGGTCAATACATCTATTTTTCTAGGGAAGAACAATGATTATGTGAGAGATGACGTATTTCTACTGAGTACATATGAGTAATACAGAGTGTAGAATTTAAGAAAACTTTCTGGTCCCAAATTTCCAGTGTTGTATGCCACTTGTCAAATCTCTTCATATTTTAACTGCTGAAACAGCTTTTGGGTGAAGCCATGCAGACCATTCATCACTATCATTCAATGTTGAGTGTGAATGTTGTTTACATGTAATTCTGGCTACATCTTCATGTTTCTAGAATAAAGAGGTGGCTAGAGAAGAGTTTGTGAGGACTGTTTAAGTTAGAGGCAGGTTCTACAACTACTCTATTTCCTGAACTACACGAAGCCAGTTATTGAAAAGTTTACCACCCCATTAAACATGGCGAACATGTGACTTTAAATCAAGGAAATACAGTTAGCACTTCCTGGAATACACTTATAATTAACTTTATTATAGTATATATTTCACTAGTAAAATGGTTAAGAGTTTCTAAAATGTTGAGCATCTGTGTGGTAACACAGAATGAAAACAGAGTATGAGTCCATTATAAATAAGCCCAACAAGTACCCACAATATATTTTATAAATCAGTGCATAATATGCTACAATTAATCTTCCTTTAAATAACTACATCAATACATAACATCTATTTGTCAAAAGAACGCAGTTTTCCTTATTCATTTTTTCATTCATGCATTTAGTTCTTCATTCGGTCAGTCAATACCTTACCAAAACTCTTACTATGTATGGCTCTGAACATAACAAGAAATTAGCAAATGCATAAGATAAACACTTTCATTGTATAGTTTAAGACATTTACTTATAAAAACTATGTTAACACTTAAATTACATTAAATTCCAACAATGGAATACAAAATTATAAAATTTAGAGTTTCTTGTTACGGAAAGTTATAAAAAGCAATTTCATCCATTCATAACTATGAGGCTTTAAAACTAAGCAGGTTAACAGAAATTAATAAATAATTTGTTTTGACAGTGGAAATTTAACCAGGACCCTAAGCTATATATTTGCTAAGTGTTTGTTTTATGTCAAGTAAGCTTTTACTTACTTGATTTATTTCTTTTCTTAAAATTCTATTTATTAATATATTTGTAATTGATAAATAATAAATAGAATGCATGGAAATATTAATCAAGTTATTTTTTCCTATCTGTAAGTACTGAAAATAAAAGAAAAGCAAACCAAAAAAGAATAAAAAAGAACTTAAAAGCTGGCTCTGAAATGATAAAAGCCAGAAGAGGATGAAACCTCGTGTTAAACTTTTCCTTTTGTGCTGAAGTATTTGCGAATCATGTTTCCCTGTCAAGAGCCTTGGAAAGAAGATGATCTTATATGGTAAGTATTTACTAATGACTAGTTTCAATATAGTGAGAAAAAGACTGATCTTTCTGGCTTTGAAAGTATAAATCAAAAAAATTTTTTAATTAACTTAAAATTAAGATAAATGTTTTTTAACATAGAATACTAAAAAAATACTGGGTGAACTGTTAGGTTCTTTACATTCCATTTAACTCATAGTATGTAAGTACAAGAACAAAAAATCATGTGAGGATTGCAATGAAAGTATTTCTCTATTGAATGTGATTCTCTCATTACCCTCATAAACTATCAAAAGTAACAAAACTATTAAACTCTCAAAATCAACAACAGAACCAAATATCTTGATCTACAGGAAGTATTGTAATGGAAAAATTGAAATAGAAAACTGAATTTTTTGACTTTCACCTGGATTGCTGATCATTCTCGTTGATTGATAATAACTGCTGCCTGCAGGGCTGAGCTGAGGATTTTGAGACTACCTCGGGGCTCCATATTTGCTGATTAACTACTCCACTGGGATGACGGAGTAGGAGCATGTACACAGGTGTTTAACATGGGCTGCATCTAAATTTTCAATAATATTTCTGTGATGATCAAATCAGTGACAGAAAGTCCCAGTCCTTAGCTTTGGTCCACTGATTCACATCATAAGTAAAGATCACTCTATGTCATTATATAAAATGGATGGTATGGTTGGGCTAGAGTTCTGTGACTGAGCGGGGACAATGATTCAGAAACAACATTGGTGGGTGTGATTATTTTACTTTTTACCTGGCATATGGTTCTTTTATTGAGGGAAAGAAATCCCTCCTGCTGATTTAGTTATTTTTCACATTTATAAGGTGTAAGTATAGGCTCATATGGTAGATCCATAAAAGCAGTCAATTGCGAAAAACTTATAAAACATGATTTATTTATATTAGTTCCACATTTTCCTTTTTATATAAAATGCATTTTATATATTTTGCCAAAGTTATCACATTTTATCATTTAAAAATTCAAAGACTGTGGCTATGCTATCTTTGTTTTTTAGTTTAATATGAGATTTATTACTTTTAGCTGAAAAGGCACTTTCGCAATGGGGATACCATATGTCCCACCGAAGGCAGGCTGTGTTCCTGCTCGGCTGGCCTTGGCTGTCATTCCTGTTGACACACCTTTTCATCCACTGCAATAGGCAGTCCCCACCTTAGGGTCTCAGAGTGTGGCCATGCATAGGATTTCAGAGGCTGACCTTTTCTAGAGAGTTCACCTAGGTCCCTGCCTCTCACATCTCAGATGGTGTTCTTAATATTTTTATTTTTTAATTTCAAAAAAAATTTAAATCCATACAAACAGCAAAAATAATAAAATTTCCCTTCACATTGCTCCATCACCTGTACCCAGTCTCTCTTCATTTTTCAGGGATAGCCCCTTTTAACAATTTAGTGTGTACCCTTTCGTACAGAAAAGATGTTTTTTAAAACATAAATCATGTGATACATATTGCCCAGTCACTTGCTTTATTCACTTAATTATATATATCTTGGAGATATTTCCATCTTTGTTTATACGGACCTGATTCATTCCTTCTAATCACTGCATGGTATTCTGTAATGTGAATATATCATTATATTATATATATTTTATAAATATATAAAATCATTCCCATAGTAAGGACATTTAGATTTTCAGTTTATTGCTATCAAAATACTGCAATACGCATTCTTTTGCAGACATTATTTTGTAATATTAAAAGTACTTCTGCAGGATAGCATCTGGGTCCCAAAGCATAACAATTTTAAATTTTAAAGCTATCTCCAAAATTCTTCCTCAAAAGGTCATACCCGTTTACAAATGTACAGATATCATTTGATCCAACAATTCTACTCCTAGGAATTTATGCTACAGATATAGTCACATCTATGTGATACAACTTATGTATAGTATTTTTTATTGTACCATTATAATCAACCTATATATCCATCAGTTACATCACATCTATACAATGGAATACTATAAAGTCATAAAAAAGAATGAGAAAGCTCTCTGTGTGTTTGTGTGAAAATTAAAGTGCCGAGCATTATGTATTTGCTTGTAAATGCATAAAATAGTCTTGTAAAAATTCATAGAAGATTCATCAAATTAATTGCCTGTAAAAGGTAAACTGTTGGCAGGGAACTGGGTGGGAAGTTTTATTATATAGTATTTTGACCCATGTGAATATATTACTTATTCAAAAGTTAAATAAAAATACAAAAATTGACTTATCAAATTTTATATGAATGTATTCATATCTTACATGCTAACTACTCACTTTAAAATGTATTTCCCTGATTATCAGTGACATTGAGCACCTCTTATATGGTAATTACCCATAGGTATTTCTTCTTTAGTGAAATATCTTATCCTCTACCTTATTTTTATCTTACAGATTTTTAGCCTCCTTCTTTATTTGAGATGTTAGTATTTTATGTGTTAAAAATGTTCCAAATACTTTCTCTCCAAACTGACTCATATTTTAACTGTTTTTATAGCATCTTTAACCGTAATGATGTTTTAAGTATTTAAAAGCCAGTTCTGCTTTTTCTTTACAGTCTCTGATTGCTTACTTATGGAAACTTCCCCTACCTTATCAAAGTTATCTTTCTTTATTTTCAAAATTTTATAGTTTTTGGTTTTTATGTTTCTTATGTATATTTTTGTTTATATTTAACCTAAAGTTGATCTTTATTCTATCTGTAAGTTATTTTTCACTTTAGTGTGTACAAATGGAGCTCTCATTATCCAACCACTACTCAACAAGTAGTGTATATTTTCCCCATGGATTTGCAATGCTAATTTTTTTATATACTAAAATTCTCATGCACATGCTCCTAGACTCTCTATTCTGCTTGACTGATCTATTTTTTTTACTAAAATTACTCTGTTTTAATTTTTATATCTTTATAATGTGAGTTGGTATCTGGTAAGATGTTTCCTTGCATTATTTTTATCAAGAATTTCTTAGCTATTCTGTTACATTTTCTAATTCTTTTATTTGAAAAATATGATTTATATATATGTATATACACCAAATATATACATTATACACATGTACATACACACGTAGACACACATACTTATGTTTGTTGGTTTCTTAAAAGCTTCAGCTGTTTGAGGGTTAATCTAAAGCTTGCCTTACCTAACTGAAGTATCAATATTTCAGGGGAAAATATTCTATATTTCTTGTCCTTGGGAAAAGGCAACTTCTCCTTTTCTTCCTATTTCAGTATTTTGGTAACAAGTACAAAAACCATATTCAAGTATTTCTAGTTTTTCACTTCAGATTCAGTTTGTGTGCGATGTGAAATATGGGGCTAAAGCGGAGTGCTTGAATTAACAGAACATTTCAGTTTATTTTTACCCTAAGACAGTTCTTTCTACCCTCAGCCTCTAAGTTTCTGCCAGTCAAGTTATGAAATTTAAATTTGCATAGCTATTTAAATTCATTCATTAGATCACTAATTCAGCTGTATGTTTTCCATGATAGTTCATTCATTTCATAAAGTGGGAATGCAAACAAAGGAGGGAAACAATTTTTAAAGTCATATAGATTAACCATATTTTTGATATAATACTTTGTTTCATTACAGCATGTCATTTTGGACATTCTCCATTCTGGTCTAAAATACTAGGTTTTAAGCAACTTGGCTATAGCTACTGTTCACCCCCATTTCTATATGTGAGTGCTACTGACATGTCTCTCATCTTGTTTACTTTCACTGCTCCTCTGGTAAAGAATGATTTTAAAAAATGAAACAAAAGTAAAACAGCATAAAAACTCATGCTGAAAAATCATCCCGACTTTCAGGAACCATTGGCATTTCTGTTTAACGTCTCACAGTAAGAAGCCGAAAGCACTGGAAGAGTCACAGAGATGGATACTTTCATTGTTAGCAGTTGTCCTAGGAAGGTATAAACAATAAAGTTCCCCTTGTAATTTAATATCTCAGAGTCTGGCATCTATCATCTATCTATCTATCTTTTTGTGTCCCCTCCCTTCCTTCTGTATGGTTTGGCTTTAAGCCTCTCAGACCTGTGGCTCTTTATTGGAAGATTGCTTTCAGGCACTGGGGCCTGCTTTGCCAGCACCAGTGGAGAATTAGAAGTGTGTGAGGATTTAAATTTATGTCTCTCCCACTTCTCTGGGGTAGCCTGAAACCAATGAATAAAACTCCAGCTCTCTCCCCTCAAATCAGGACAAACTTTGAGGCAAATTTACACTCTGGGAATTCCCTGAAGTTTCCTTTGGTGAGACTGCCTGAGAGCCAGCCCACTTTTGTTTGGCTTTCTCCCTTTCCCCAGTCAGCTCCCACCCTCTTATGTGTCTTCCTGAGAACACCTCCTTACTAAGCCACTTACCAAGAATCCTTGACTCAAGATCTTTCTTGTGGGCAACCTGACTTAAGACATGACAAACAGAAGCATTTTTTAAAATTTTTAATTTAATTAATTTATTTTTTATACAGCAGGTTCTTATTAGTTATATATTTTATACATATTAGTGTATATATGTCAACAGAAGCATTTTGAATTCAGTTTTTCAATTTTGTGCTCATTTTCCCCATTAAACAGATTGGCTCTCTATATGTTCTTCTTTAGCCTTTTTCCTTCTTGTTCACAGTAAAACTGCTTTTTTTCAGTAATTACCCCTACATTTCTAGCTGGTATCTTTAAGTCTTTGTTTCTTGCCTTTTCGCTCAGACCTACCTCACAACTCTGGGTTTCCTGCATTTGCTAGCAGTTTCTGCAGGGGGGTGGAGGGAAGCAAATTTGGCAAGATTAGGCTTGAGGTTTAACTTCACTCCGCCTACAAAGAGTTTTCTGAACGTATAATCTTAGGCAGAGGCAGGGAAAAAATAAAGAGAATGCATAGTTACCAATTACTGAGTGCTTGCCATATGTCAGGTACTCTGCTAAATACTTTCATATGTAATTTTATTTAAAGACGATACCCATATAAAATATTGATACTGTTATCAAATTTTTGTGTATAAATTATGGCACTGAGAGATTAATAATTTTCCTGTATTTACTCCATTAGTAATTACAGGAGAAGAATTTGAGCTCGTGTCTCCCTGACTCCAATTCATTGTTTTAATCACTCTGCAGCATTGTCTCACATAAATAAACCCCTTAGGAGTGAGTTAGACCCTTGATTCTGAAAGTATAGTCCAAGGAACAGCAACATCTAAATCACTTGGGAGCTTATTAGAACTGCAGAATCTTACGCCCCACCTAGATCTCCTCAATCAGAATCTGAATTTTAACAAAATCCTCAGGTAATTATATTCACGTTTGTTTGAGAAGCACTTGGCTAGAGCTCTTGATGTCATCAACCTAGATGGAAATCAAACTGACAGCTAGTTCATTCATTCCACAAACTCCCCTTGAAATTTGACTATGAGCAAGCACTTGGGAGAAGTGCTAAAATTGATCCCTGCCTTTAAGGTGTTTAGAGCTGAGTTGGGATTCAGATGAGTCAACCAATGAAAATTTTCAAGATTCCCAGCCAGACTGTCACTGTGTAAACCACTGTAAACCATAGAGTCAGTCACACAAGAAGTAGAGAAATCTACCATTTAGAAAAGTTTAGACCTGATTTTCATTAATCTCAGTTTCTTACTCAGATCTACCTCACATCTTGGATCTCTTGCATTTGCTATCATTCACTGCAAGGGGTAGGAAGAATCTAACTGGGCAACATGAGTCTTGGGCTTTAGCTTCACTTAGCCTCTATCTATCTATCTATCTATCTATCTATCTATCTATCTATCTATCTACGTACCTATCTACCTATCTATCTATCTATGTATCTATCTAACTACTTATCATCTATTTATCTCTCTATAAAATATTGTAAAACAGACAATGAATGGTATATCTGACCTTGGATCTCAGACCAAAATTACTCATGTTTTAAAGGACACTGGCATTTTAGCATTTGTTTACAGTTGATAAAAGGTACTTGGCTGATCAGGTATGTACCACAGTTAAACAGTAGGAGGTCTTGTTTTTACCTTGATGTACCTGCTCAAAATGGAAACTCGATATCTATTTTAAAGGGAGAACAGCATTAAAAATGAGAACTCGATTATTTCAAGAAGTAATGGAATCCTAGTCATTTCTGTACTTGCTTTTACTAAACTCCCTTGTGGTTTAAGCACAACACCTGACAGCTCTTAAACTATCTTTACACAAGTAGGTCAAGGATTCATGCAAATATTATCTTGCTAGGTGTGAATATTTATCTTGGACGCAGCTAGACTATTTCTTTCCATTTTATAGTTTTAAGGCTTGGGTTGTCAGATGTCCATAAAACTACTGGATTACCAAAAGAGTAATGAAAAGAACTCTATTCCCCACTCCTCAGTCTAGAACTCAAGGTGAAGTTTTTGATAATATGGTTACTGAGAACTCAAGAATAACTGACTATTTCCTTGTCCATGACCCAAGAAGTCCCCCAGGAAGCTCCACATTCAAACAATAGCAGAATAGGCATTGCTTTTTTATTACATGTGAAATGCCTGACATTACTTAAGGTAACATTCTGATAAAACTCAGTTGGAAAATCAGCTTAGATTTGTGATCTAAATAGTCTTCATCTTTTGTCTTAGCCCAATCGAAAACTTACCTCTAGCTGGTCTCTGAGTCAGAAGAAATGCAGTACTGTAGCATACAGAGAAGAAATGGGGAGCGAAGAGTGAGATGAATCTGCTTGGAAGAAATAAGACTTAGTTTACCTATCCAGCAGCATAGCATGCACATGGGTGCAATTAACTCTGTCAGTAGCCAGTAAGCCAATAAGGCCCAATCAGTATCTGTAATCCAGACATTCTAATATATATATTTTTTTCTCATTTGGGAAGAGCAGGAGTTTTTCTTGGCATGGGAGGACAACTGAGAGCTCCCTCCCAGGATTATGAGAGCCTTTTTCAAGTAGAATTTTTGACATCTCAGTCTGAAGTACTTTCATTTGATTAACTCCACCAAAATCAGGGGCTGAATGGAAGATACTGAGTAGGAACTTAACCATGAAATTTATAAAGTGATCCCTCTTAAAATTAAAAAAAATAAAAAATAATTGAGTAAAAAGAAAAATTTCTCTTTCTATCTTTAAAATCATAAACATTTACCAGCTTTAGAATTTAATCTCTGCTTTTATTCTTTAAAAGTTCAGAAAAAGTGAGTTTAATTTAAGCTAACAGACTTAAATAGAGCCTTCATCTCTTATCTCAGCCCAAATTGAAAACTTACCCTTATTTGGTCGCTGAGCAGAAAGAGATTTAAAACAGCATATTAGGTGCTTAGAGAATCACTAGGAGGGCTAGAGGAGCAAGCTCTAGCCTTGGTTTCCTAGGAAAGACTTCCAGAATAAACTGCAAGAATTGCTTACTATGGGAACTACTATCTCTTCCACAATAAGGAAGCTGGGGAATCAGGAAATCGTTATACCAACTACTGGATCTGGTACCATATTACCTCATCTACAATCCAATCAGGAAGCTGTTACTTCTAATACATCATTGCCTCCAGAAAATCATTGCTTAGCAGTGATATGGAGGTCAGGAGGAAACTACAGGAAAGGTTGGCTTTAGATCCATGTTTTACCTGCAGATCTGCACCTGTAAAATGAAAGCCTGAGATCTTGATTGTCTCCTTAAGAATCAAGAATCTCCTCGATTCTCTCCTCTTCCAGACCAATATCATGTCTGGAACTCTAGCTTCAAATGCGTCTGGGAAATTCCATTTTCACCTTTCCAGACTCTGTGTACAGAAATGCACTATAATGGGAAGACTGGAAAAGATGTTGAGCAAGTCAATCAAGAGAGTAGGATATGGCCCACTCTAGTCTTAGAGAACCTTGATACAAAACCAAGAGTGTTTTAATAATTAAGAAATGACATTTATACAACTATTGTTTTCTTATTTCATTTTCTATAAAGGAAATTAAAATGTTAAATTCTTAAGTTAGAGTTCAGATACCTGGCAAAAATAAATAACTTGGGAAGTTTAAGTACCAAAATGAAAACTACAGAAAAGGTCAGTGACAAAATTATAGAAACCAGGAATAGGAAATATGTTTCAATTTCTAAGTATACTACTTCCTTAGTCATTATAGAAAAGTGTATGAATGATTAATGAAAATATCTTCTATTCATTATATGTTCCATGATGAGTTCTGGGCATTTGGGAACATCTTTTAATTTTTCATGGTTTAATGATTTATCTAATAACTATTTGAGCAGGAATTTCAACTATGTTAATGACTGGCAATGCTGGATAAACCAGTGTAATATTTTAAGATGCAAATCTGAGTCATGAATCTGTTTTCTCACATAAGACACAATATTAGACTGTTTGGCTAACACCCTTACTCCACAATTTTGAAATATATAGGATAGCTGTGAATATCTCAGCTGAATTAATTAATAAAATTATTCATGCCCTCATTTTTTCCCATTAGTCTTTGATTTTGCCTTTGATTAAGAATTCTTTGCACCATATACAGACTATTTAAGGAAGTAAACCAATGGATTTACAATCCCCTTGGGTAAAATGGCATCAATATTCCACTATTTGAAAAATTGGAGTGCTCTTCTGATCATACAAGTTAATCTGTCATTCCTCAACCTTTTAGAGAAACTGCACAATATTTTCTACAACTTTATATTCACTATAAGCTTAGTATCATACTAACTAAGGCAAAAAATCATATTCCCAAAAGGATATAATTAAAACCTTATCAACCCACACAATCAGGTAGTCACACTCTAAGACGTGTACTGCCTGGAAGATTCTAGGAGACCTTGATTCTTTGAGGTGGCTTGTTAGATATGGAGCTTCGCTATAGGGATGCATCTAACTATTAAGAAGGAGAATTAGAAAGGATGACCAGATCCATGCATTGTGAAGTTTTAAGATTCAGACCTAGATAGTTATACAACATCACTTGAAAAAAATTGTTAAAAGGCCAACACAAAACCAGAGGTGGATCAAAAGGAAATAAGCACGATGTATGCATCAGGCATATCTGGCTCTTTTTTTTTTTTTTTAATTGTGGTATTGTTGTTTTACAATGTTGTGTTGGTTTCTACTGTACAGTGAAATGGAGTTCCCTGTGCTATACAGAAGGGTCTCATTAGTTATTTATTTTATACATATTAGTGTATATATGTCAATCCCAATCTCCCAATTCATCCCAGTTCCTTTTTCCCCCCTTGGTGTCCATTTGTTTGTTCTCTACATCTGTGTCTCTTTTTTGACAGTTAGATCTCAACACAGCCTTCACTGCAATTGGCTCTTCCAGAAATAAGCTACCTATAGGTTGAGACCAGTTACTTCCTATTGCATCATTCTGTTTTATTTTTTCTTACATCTTCCTACTGTCAGAATTATCTTATTCATTTATTGTTTAATTGTATATCGCCTTCCAGTAGAATATTATCTCTACAAGCACAGATGTCTTGTCTCTCTTGTTCCTCGTTTGTCTCTCTGGGCCTTAGAACAAGGTCTGGTATACAGTAGTCACTCAATAAATATTCCCTGAAAGAATTAATAAATGGATTCTTAACCAGGTGCTCTCACTTTCTCTGTGGAAGTTTTATACATACACCCTTATACACATGAATTATAATATGCAGTTTCCGGTATTATCTTCAGTTGAGTTTCAATTGAAAATTCCATAAGGTTGTTCCAATACCAACTTATATCCCTTGGCTATACTGAGTCTACTAAAACCAGTCTATAAATTTCAAAACTAATAACTTGACAATTCTGGTGAGAGCCAATGTTACAAGCAAAATTTGCCTCATGATGAGATGCTCTGAGAGGGTTTGTGTCACAGCTGTTATTTATTGGATATTGCTAATGAATCAGGTCTTTGTATTAAGTCACCCTCGATCTATTTTCAGAACATATATTTATATAGAAAATAATAGTAACATTATAGGCCTTGGCTTAAGCCCTTGGAAAATTCTCTCTCAGGGATTTGCTTTTCCCATAACAGTAATTATTTTTCCTGCACAATGTTTCTGGCCCAAAAAATGAACATTCCATCTTACCAAGCATTGATTCTCCATTGTTGAGCTTGGGTGTACATAGCTTTCTCTGACTATCCGTTTCCAGATTTCGTCCTTATTATTACTCATCCTTTTATTAAATTTCTAGTAGAATAGTTATGCTTTTCACATTAACAGATGTTTTCAATAGGTGGATTTTATTTTTGATGGAGGGTTACTTTAGCAAGAGTGGGAGTATCACTGAATATTTGATGGTGGTAATTTTATAGTTCTGAAAGTCATCAATCTGAACATTGACTCCCATTTAAAGCAACTTAGATGCAGAAGAAAAGGATTTGTAGACTTCCATGAAAGGAATTTTTAAATTCATACCTCAGCAAAAGGGTAAATGACAGATGGAATAGTTAATTTCTTAGAAAAATAGAGAGTAGGAGAAAAATCTGATTAATTAAAATATGGTCACTTTGTAATCTAAAGTATTGATTTTTTTTTATAAAACCAAATTATTTTAAAGATCTATAGTAAATTTTGGAGAAAAAAATTATTCTTAACATTTATTCAGAGACATTCACATTATTAAAACATTTTAAATAATTCATAAACATCTTTAAAATTCATTTATAAAACAGACTATTATCCCCCTCATATTGTGGGACGTATGAGAATCAGAAGTGTTCATCTGAGTACTGTATCTAAAAACTATATATTGCCTGTGCAGGCTCACAGTAGGAAAGTGAGAGAGGTGTCTATTATGTTTTGAGAGCTCAGAGCTTATAGAAATTTTTTAAGAGCTTAGTTTTGTAGCTGGATTAACCTGGCTTCAAATCCCGATCCTGATATTCAGATTTTGGGCAAGTTGTTTAACTCTGAGTTTCCTCATTTGTAAAATAAGAAAAAACTATAATATCTACTTCATAAGGTGCTGTTAGGATTGAATGAGAAACTACTAGCACAGTAACTGAAACAGAATGAACTATCTCATATTAATTATTATGACTGTTGGTTTTATCATTCCTTGCACCCAGAAAAAGTTGCTCCTAAACTACTCTCCCTTGTAAAAATCAATAATCAAAATCATTATGATGCATTATAAGATCTTTGGATGAGGGACTAAATATATGAACCTTGAGCTAACCTTAGCAGTTTAAGATTTATTGATTGGTACAAACTAGTGACATATCAACTACCTCTTCCTATGAATTGTTTTGTTTATCTTATAACTGTCCTCAGTCACTCACTTGTATTACCTACCAGCATTCTGTAAGCATTTGAGTTTTGACCCTGGGTGTATAAAGTAAAGTACATGCACTTAAGAGCATAATATATGCTCTTAGAATATATATATATATATATATATATATATATATACATATATATATATATATACACACACACACACACACATATATACATATATGTAGGAGTGTACATATGTATATATATACATATATGTCTATATATATACTCTAAGAAACTCTAAGCCATGTGCATGTATTATTTTTATTTTTAAAAATGTCAACATAAGTTATGTGGGCTTGGTAGGTAGTGGGATTATGTTTTTTTGTTTGTTTTTATTTTTCTGAGACAACAAAATTTTACAGGGAGTTCCCTGGCGGTCCAGTGGTTAGGACTCTGTGTTTTCACTGCCGATGGCCCAGGTTCAATCCCTGGTCGGGGAGCTAAAATCCCACAAGCCACTTGGCGTGGCCATAAAAAAAAAAAAGAAAACGTTTACAAACAGAAACACTTAAGAGACTTATTAAAGTGGTGTCTCTCTTCCTATCTCTTCCTATTTCATTCTCCTGGTCTCAAGTGCATGGTCTAGTCATAAATTATGGGATGAAAAGTATGAAAACATTTGTCTCCTATTATCTCAATTCCTTCATTGGTTTAACAAAATTCTTCTTATGAAATTGGAGATAAACAATGCTAATTGTACAACCATGTGTTCATTCATGAAAGCCATAGCCAACTGTTAATTGCCATGGGTTTGCAGATACTAGTTTAGTTACAGTTTTGCACAGGAGAGGGTTTGTGAATGTTATAAACCGCATTCCGCACGGGATGCATAACTCGCCCTTGGAAGCTTTGTGTGCACAGATTGAGGGTGCTAGGGCTTCTCTGGTGGAATCTGGCTCAGTGATGGTGGCTGAGTCAAGAAAACACCCAGAAACTTGACCCAGTTCTCACTCATTTAACACAGAAACTGTGGATGGAAATGCTTTGAAATATGTCTGCTAATCTATAAATTGTAACAAATCAACTTCAGAGGCCATCTGGAACAAACTTCCAGAGCACAATATCATCAAAGGTGAAGACATATATCATTTTAAGACATTTGACAAGAACAGATTTTCAATAGGGAAGAAACTTGAACTATATCTAATTAACTATCTAGTTTTAGCTTCTTTCAAAAGAATAGTATGATGGAGTGATAGACATTTCTTTGGTTTAAGGTACACTTCAATATGGGCTATAAATGAACTCAATATGGTTTCCTAAATTGCACCATAAAACATTTCGGTACCCTATGCTGTACAGGGATCTATTGGAAAGGTATTCATCTAATGAGAAAGGTAAAAGGATAATAGGCTTTTTTTACTTGTGAAAAAGTGAGCCAGGTAAATTGTTAAGCTGACATAAGAGCTCGTTGCTCTCACAGCATTAAATCTCTTGGGACTTCAATGGTTAAGACTTGTTGAGTTTTGTTTTGTACCAAGAAACGTGCTGAGTAATTAACATGTATCGTCATATTTACTCCCCTTAAAAACCTGTGAAGAAGGTACTATTACTATCTTCATTTCAAACACACACACACACACAAACACACACTTGAGTTTCAGAAAAGTAAAGCAACTTATCATGAAGTAAGTGGCCAAGCTGGGATTTGAAGCTGGGAAGTCAAACTCCGTAACATATGCCCTTAACCAGAAAGCTATTCTGATTTTAACAAATGTAGAGCATTTAGCTGAAGGGCACATAGTTTTATGGACTCTTTGAGGAGTCCGTTAACGTGTAAGTAACCTTCTTAATGGATATATACAGACCTCAGATTAGGACCACCTCAGGCGCTTTACCTGGGATTCCCAACTGTTTAACTGAAACAATCACCTTATTTTCTAAAAAGACTTTGATCATTCTAAAATGAATAAAAGGTAAAATCTTTGCATGTGGAGGGGCAATTAAGGAGAAATGTACACTGCTTTGAGTCATGGTAGGAGTCCTTTTAATAATTGCTGCCATTCATTTGTGGAGTATCCTAGACTAACTTTAAATCTTGTCATCATTACAAACCTACAATGGTAAGCATTGTTTTCCTGATGAGAAATTAAAGCTGAGAGAGGTGCAATCCTCAACTTGCACAGAGTCACACAGGACTCTCATAATTTGTCTCCTGTGGTTTTTCTCTGTACCATACTGACTACTTATGATCAATCAGGTAAAGTTTAGTGATTAAAGAACTCTTAGGGCATCTTAGTTGGTCTTTCCAGGAACTTTCAACCTTTGAACATCTTAACCATGCAAGGAGTATGTGGAAAATTGATGTATGATCCATTCTAAGAGGATTATTGGTATGATCTAAAACTAATAAATGAGAAATAATTGAGACCAATAAATAAGCACAGAGTTCTCTCTGACCCATGCTGGAGAATCTCATGACCTTAAGGGATGGAAAAAGAATCACAAATCAAATATGCAAAAGCCCTGGCGTAATATATCCCCCTCCTTCATCTACTTTAATGTGCTCATAAAAGACACTCTGATTAAAATGATGGCTGGTGAGATATATGTTTCATGCAAATATGGCTCAAGAAAGGCTGGGTAGTGAAAAGGATATGATTAGAATATGATGCTGAAAATTTAATCCACCTAATCAGTATAAAAAGAAAGAAGAACAGAGCTAAGAATCAAAGTGACTTAGAAGTATTAGCAGCAAGATCCAGCAGAAACCTGGTGAACATATTGTATTAATTGGAAATATTCTAAGATACTTAAGTATCGTTGACTAAGCGGTCAAAGATCTTTCAAGAAATGGAGGTTCTTCTGGAAGAAAGTATTAAGGAGCACAAAGACTGAGGTAAGAGACTATGGCTGAGATCAATTCCCCTCGTCTGTATTGGTTATCAATAACATGTCACGTCACTAAGTACCTTAAAGCAATGATAATCATTTATTACCTTGAAGTTTCTGTAGGTGGTATATTCAGGAGCACCTCAGTAAGTTCTGGCTAAGAGTCTGTTATGAGATTATAGTCAGATGTCAGCTGGGGCTATAGAATTTGAAGGTTTAATAGTTGGAAGATTCACTTAAGGTGAATTATTTCAAGGTGGATTTATTGCCTGGCAAGTCAGTGCTGGCTGTTGGCAGGAAGCCTCAGTTTCTATCCTTGCAGGCATCTCCACAGGACTGCTCAAGTGCCCTCATTGCATGGCAGCAGAGCGAGAATTCCAAGAGACCAAGGCAGAAGCTGTCCTTTTTATGACTTAGCCTTGCAAGTCACTCACCACGACAACTACTGTATTCTACTGACCACACATACAAGCCTTGATTCTTTATGAAAGAGAAATACATAAGGACGTGAATATGAGGAAGTGAGGATTATTGGAGGCTGTAGGAGGCTAGCTACCCTATTTTCCAACCTCCTCCCCACATCCTTGAAAAATGGCTTGTGAAATATTGCTGACTACCAATGTGAGAAAAGTTTGTGGATCTAAGCCAAGTTCAGAGTTACAAAAACGTAGTGTAAGAGATCTATAATTAGTTGCATATGTCTGGTTTAAATATTCAGCAAATCTTGTCATTATTTTATCCACATTGTATGTTATTTTTATTTAATACTTTTTATTATTAAGAAAGTTATCATGTTATTTCATTAAAAATATCTGAATAATATTTACCAGGAGTACCATTTATTAAGTTCTTAGCTATGTACCAGTCATATGCCAAAGCCGTAGAAGTATTACCTAATTTAAGTCTCACAGTAACAATATTATCTTCATTTTGCAGGTAAAGAGGCTGAAGCAAGAGAATTTAAGGAAGGTGTGCATGGCACTGGAGCTGAGATTTGAACTTATATTGATCTGAATCCAAAAATTGTTCCTATTAACCACTGTGCTATTCTTCTGATATCCTATAGCACTCTGATCACCAAACTTTGTGTCCTAACATTAGTAGCAGGAAAGGGGTAACAAAGTTAACATCAAAAGAGGGAGAGTTAGAAGTTATAAGCAATAAAAAGAGAGACCAAAGTATACTGGGGCATTGGAAAAAATGTAATGAAGCTAGAGAGAGTACAGCAAGGGTGGAGGATATCAAGAAGGAAAATATGCTGTAGAGGAAAGCATGGTAAGTATGATGATCAGATCCACAGCCCCTCGAAACATCCAGACAGAAAAAAAGAGAATATCTAGGACTACCTGGGCTGTATTAAGTGCTAAGGAGATAGTGAGGGTAAAGTGTGTAATAGGAAAGGTAGGCATGTACTTGGTATTCAGGCTGACCAAGGTTCAGATCTTGGCTGCACTACTACTAGCTTCTTGGTGATCTTAAACCAGTCACTTGAATTCCTTGAGCCTTAGTGTTCTAATCATTAAAATGGGAATGATAATGATAATATCCACCTAATTGGGTAGTTGTAAGAAAGAAAATACCATTATTAATGCACCAAGGAGAAGGCTTGGCACATAAACATCCAATAAGATCAACATTTACTCTATCCCAGGAACTATGCTAAGTACTTTATACACATTATTTTATTTAATCATTAATACAAGTTTGTATTCTCCACTTTATAACATAAGATCTTGAGGGACATAAGGGGAGGTGCCTATAATGTCAGAACAATTTAAAGTTGAGCTTAGTTAACCTAAATGGTAACAGCAGATAGCCATTCTCCATAAGCACTCTTTCATTAGAAATGAATATAAATATTCTTTTTTTTTTTAAATTAAAGACTCAAATTTTCTCCTTTAGCATTCTGTAATTCCAAAATTATAGCATTTTATTTGCTCTTTTATGAATATTTGTTAATTAACCCACATTCCCTCTGTTTGCCCCACTGAGTCATAAACTCTGTGAGGGCAGACACTTCTCTCCCTGATTCATTCTGGAATCCTCAGCACTTGATACAGTGCAGAGTGAGGCCTCAAATGTTTATTTAATCAAATAAAAGGAGTTTAAAGGCTTATGCTGAAGAATAGACATAAATTAGTTTTGTTATTATAAAACAACACACATATACATGAGGTTTTATTACAATGAATTTTTTACATTATTTTATTCAGGTATCACTTCAACTTTAATCCAAGCTTATAAAATGGATTTGGGCTGTTCTCCAGAGGAACATCAGGCAAAAGTCAGAAGATAAATACTATCTTTCATAAATAAAATCAAGTTTTTTTCTTTTTAAAACTGGTATTCTTTTATTTAAAAACATTTTTCCAGCTTTACTGAGGTGCACTTGACAAATAAAATTGGAGGATATTTAAAGTGTACATTGTGATGATTTGATATATGTATACAAGCCAATTGTGTTTTACCAGTCATAACAATGTGTTACATGCAGTGCAGAAATGGTGAGTATGAAAAATTGATCTGTAAGCCTGATATATTTAAGCAGACACTGGAGAAGACTGCTGTACATATTCTAGTCCTTGAATGCCTCCATAGACTAGACAAAAAAACAGATTATGGTGCTTGTTTCACTCTCAATAAACCCACCATGTTAAGCACTGTGACGGGGCATTGTGCTAAACCAAGGGATACAAAGATGAATACATAGGCCTTGCCTGCCCTCTGGGAACTTAAATCTAGTGGGAGAGAAAGCATTACTGTAATTCAGGTTAGACCATGATAAGCAATATAGTCAAACACTATGAGGCCTGTTAGGGGGCGCATATTTTGAAATAAAGGATTGAAAGTAGCCTAGAGGATAACTAGGATTTTGAACATCAGAAAAGGGACAAGGAAAAAGCATATATTTTTATGTTTATTGATTGTTATCTTATGTTACATAAAGTAATCCTTACTCAGTGCTGAGCAATTGACACAGAAAGTTGACTTGGAGACTACCCTCCAGGCTTTCAGCATTGAGAGGCCATGCATGTCTCCAAACCCTCAAAATAGGATGTGTCATTGTATCTTACCAGAACAGCATGTTTTAAGTTAATGTTGCAATATTTACTTTTAGTTACAGAAAAATAAGCCTGGTATATTAGCCTGTATTACAGTTTGGTTTTCAACAATCGCTTTCTCAAGATTCACAGTGTAAATGGTATTTAAAAAAAAAATTCCATTTGTATTTCTGACTACAAAAGCAGTACATGCATTCGCTCATTACTCATTTTCTGAAGATTGACTATGTGGCTTCTACCAGAAGCAGCAAAGTAAACAAAACTACCAGGAGTGCTTACAGCAGAAAAGAGTGATAGCAGAATAAGTATCTGGTTCATCAGTAAGAAGAGAGGGCATTCATGAGGTGGGGTATCAAGATAACCATGGACGTCCTAGGTTATGCAGTGGGACAGACACCCTAGACATCATCTGAAAAGGAAGAATGGGAGGAAAGAAGGCAAAGGCCAGGGCTTCAGAAAATTTTACTGATAAGAAAATGAGCTTAAATAATTTTTCTTTCCATCATTGGGACCCACATTTTTTAACTGAAAACTTATGCTGGTATGGCCAGGATAAAGTGTTTTCCATATTGCTTTAGTTGTTTCACTGTGCTTATATAGTACTACCCAACTTTTGCTGCCAATTATGTATTACATATTCAACAAATACTCATAGAACACCTACAATACGTGAGTGCCATGGAAACACAGTGGTAATCAAGAAAAAGTGCCTCTTTCATGGAATTTACAGTGTTATTAAATTTACAAAGAGCGATATATTTCAAGTTTGAAATAATGCTTTTGACATGAGAGATTTCAAAGGAAAAATATGTTCAGTTATGTTGGGTCTTTCTAGAGATAGCAATGAGTGTAACTTTTATTTAAGTTTAATTCCATTAATCTGTAGAACTACTATGTAGAATTACTATGTAGAATTCTATGTACTATTCTACTATATAGAATTCTACTATGTAGAATTACTATGACTATTTTTACTAAGGTTATTTTTTATTTCCTTTGTAGACCTTGTAAATTAGTGTTGAACAATAACCAGCATCAAGGCTGCAGAGAACAAAAAGCTCTATTTGGGGTCTTAGCAACTGCAGTACAGGAGACACAGATTCAGGTAATACCAAAAGAGTATTCTGGGGAAAAGAAAGAATCAGGGGCTTATAAAGGCAAAAGCCATGAGGCTGTACTCTGACACAAGAAAGGAAGTATTTGTCTTTAAGTGATGGCTGTCATGAATTTTTCTAAATAAGGGTCTGATATGTATCTTGAGATTCTGGAACATCTGGAAAATATTTTGGAGCCCATGTTAAGACAAGGAGTGGTTGAAGTTCATATTCCCTCCAGGCTGAGATGTGCATAAGTCATACTTCCTCAATGGCCTCGCAGCTCCTTTCCAGAGAGCTCTCCTAAAACTACCGACTCCATTTTTATTTTCCTTTCACATTAGTTTTCACCTAATATAGTTAAGTAATGGCAAAATGATATTTTTAAAATTATTTTTTTCTATCAGCCTCCTTCCTCCTGACAAACATGTATTTAAGGTGGGATTTAAATGTAAACCTTAAACCCACTACTCGGCATGGAGGTATCTCTGATGTGCTTGCATTCATATAAAGCTATAGGAAAGTAAGGCATGGAGAGTTATTGTAATAAAATTATTTGGTGATGAGAAGAAAGTGAAACAGCTGGGGCAAGATGAAACCATGGACTCCAGGGAAAATCAAATTCATGTCCACACTAATGCTCTTACTAGCTGACTCAGAAAACAAATACAATTTATTAGATAAATTTGCTGCAGTGAATGTGTGTTTTTTTTTTTTTTGAAGAATCACTGGTGTACCACTACTCACTATTATAACAATAAACAGAATAAAGATTTTTAATCATGTTGATTACTGATTTTTTTCATTGACTTCAAAAGCTGTTAAAAAAGAAGTGATTACCAACTGTTTCATTCATATTGATGAAAAAGTGAAACCCAATATCTAAAAAAATCATGAGTTTCTTTTCTTTCTTTATTTGGTGCAGGCTTTCAGCACATAATAATTTATAACGCATTTCCTTCTAATTAAACGTAACTAAAATTTCAGCTAAAGTAGGCAAGGATGCTCTATTGTTTTATTTAAATAATGACTGGACAGAAACCCAACTTTTCATTCAATGCAGAATGGAAAGCAGGTCTAGAAGGTTGCCATTGAGAGGAGCAATGACCTTTTTTTATTTAAATGGAAAATTCTAATTTGGTGACCGTGCTGTATGATGTGATTTTTTTTTTTATGTGCGCATGAGATTTTTATTCTTTCACAGGGAGGTGAGACTGTGTGCTGTGGGGTTTTCTCGGGAGGCCTATTCTCCTGGCTGGATGTGTATGACAGGTTTAGACATTAAATGGCTTTAAGCTTGTCAAAGAAAGGTTATTAAAAATGTCCCTGGCTTTCAGGCTTCGTGCTCAGTAGGAGCCCAAATGCAATCCTATGGGGCTGTCTTTCTATTTAGTCATGTCATTTGGCTCTTTGCCTATAGCAAAAAATGAGACACCATCTGTTATTTCTCACTAATGGCTGTCAGTTCTGAGCTTGCCTGGCTCACTAGGCTTTTTCTTTTCTCACCGGTGGCTGGACACAGCTTCGCTAACATGGCTCTATTGAGAAGTGTGCTTTCTCATCAAATGGGCTTAGAGATGTGGAAGCACTCACACACACTAAAACACTATTCCAGTCTAAGGTGTTGTCATTATTTTATTACCACTGTGAAATCTATGTAATTTTTTGTGTTAGGGTGATCCAGATTATATGCGGAAACCTCCTTTTTGTTAACAACAATAGCTCATATTAATTGAAGGCTTACACGAGTTATCCCTTTAATTTTCCCAAAACCCTAGAGCTAGACATTATTCCCTCCATTTTATAGGTTAGAAAGTAAGACAAGTTTATGAAACTTGCTCAGTTCCACAGCAATAAAGAGCAGAATTAGAATTCAACTGGTTCAAGCCTTCCTCCAGAGCTGTACCTCTCAACCACTGTACTCTTGCTTCTCCAGGTAGCATGCTGGGCTCTTTGGAGTTATCGATGGAAAATTGAACCTTAAAACCACTACAAATTGGAAACAAATTATTTTCCCTTGGGTCATTTTCTGTGTTTGCATTTATTTATGAGAGAAGAAACACCTTCTGTTTAGCTTCAGGAACTATTGTGGATTTTCAGCTTCGCAGTTGACTTCACTAAAAATTCTCCTCAGTTTACAGATGGGGATTCAGAACCCAGAGAACACCTATGAGTCAGCCTGTTGTCGGGCTCTCATAAGCAGCACTCACTTGAAAAACATTGGCTGAAACACTACTTGTCATCAGGGCCGTGATGTTTTTTCCATTCCAAAACCTCAATAAGAGGCAGTGCTCTGGGGACTAACACTTGCTATATAGCAACAGATAACTATTGTATCAGACTAAAAGCTGGGTAAATTTTTCAGCTAGATACATTTTGTCCTCCAAGGTACAGAGATTTTTGGCATGGTTTTAAAAACTTTATTGTGTATTGGTTTCAACAGAGGGAACTGCAAATATTGAAATATCTTAAAAGAATAAACACCAATTTGATTCTTTTTGTAAATCCAAATCAAGATTGGTTCCTGAAGACTTGACTATGATTAATGTGAAGCTAAAAAAAAATGGTTAACTACCGCGTTGCAATGTCATTTCCGGCAATTTTTTAATGGACATTTAGTGTTGAATTAGGCCAACTGTAAATTATTACAAAGTGTTCATTGTTACCCAGAATGTTAGATTTGTAGTATGTTAATAGCGATTGAGCAAAAGAAAGGTTCCATTATCAAATATGTTTGGGAAAATTATCTTGCAAATATATGGGTCTCTTCACTGGAAAAAAACAATAAAAGAACTTTGATCTTTAATATATTGATGTGTATTGTCATCTCCAACAGTATAAGATTCACAGTATTGTCTAAACCAGTATATCCACGGAAACTTACTTTTTGAAGTTTTCACATGAGTAGTTTCCCATTAAACATGCATTGGAAAACGCATATCAGACATCTCAACTCATATTGATGCTTTATCCTCTCCCCAGTTACAGCCTCTTCTAGCTCTCACTTCCCCAGTTACAGCCTCTTCTAGCTCTCACTTCCCCAGTTGTCGAAAGCTCCCAAGCTTCATTCATGTCTTATTTTCTCTCATTTCCCAAATCAATTCATTTCCAATTCCTATGCATTTTACCTCCTAACAAACCCTTGGAAGTTATCTCTCTTTCCATTTCCACCCTTCCTGCCTCTCCGCTCATGTCACTGTTGTGTCTTGTCTCCATACGCATGTAATAGCTTCCCAACCGATTGCTCTGCTTTCCATCTCCACGTTATGGCCAGAAAAATCTTCCTAAAATATAAATTGGGTTTTGTAGATCAGTCAGTTTTTCCATGGCTTCGCACGTTCTCCACAGTGAACGATAAAAGTCAACCTCCTCAGTATGGCTTTTAAAGTCTTCCGTGATCTGACACAGACTTACATTTCTCACTCTTCATAGGCTTTAGCCCCTTTGGGCCTCTTGCGGTTTTGCAAATACAAGGTGACTTCTTTTCATGTGTGTGTGCTTTTCCTGTTTTATCTGCCTGGAGTGTCTGCTTGCCTGTCTACCCTACTCACCGATGAAATTATCACCCTTTCTGCAAGGATGTGATTAAACTTATCTCTTTTGTTAAAACTCTCTGGCTTCCTCAGGCACAGTTATGTATTTGGCCTTCTATTGGTACAGGGTTTCTTAGACCTGGGTCTATGGTGCATTTCTCTGGGAAGAGGTCCATGGAGAATGTAGTAGTCGACTCTAAAGATGGCACCCAAAGACCCCTGCCTCCTGGTGTTCATGCTCTTGTGTAGTCTTCTTCTACCATTTATCAAGGTTGATCTGTGTGACCGACAGAATACTGCATAAGTAATTGTGTGTCACTTCTGGTGCTAGGTCATAAGCAACATCAAGACTTTCTCCTCTGTCTTTTCCAAGGATCTATTGTTCTGAAGACAGCCAACTGCCTTGTTGTGATGAGTCCTACAAAGAGGCTCATGAGGCTGGGAACTGAGTGTTTCTGCCACAGCTTATAGGGAACTCCCTGAGGCCTCCTTCCAGTAGCCACACAGTGTGAGCTACGTTGGAAACATATCCTCTAGCCCCAGTCAAGCTTTCAGCTGACAGCAGCCCCCAACAGATAGCTTGACCGCAACCTCATCAGAGACCCTAATCTAGAACCATCCAACTAAGCCTCTTTCAGATTCTTGACCTTTAGTAATTGTGTGAGATAATAAATGTTTGCTGTTTTAAGCTGCTAAGCATTCAGGCAAGTATTTGTTCATAACAACAATACAAACCACCATGTTCTCAAAAGAGTCCATGGCCCAAAAAGGATTAAGAAACTTTGACATGCACATTGTTCTAGTTACTATTAGCATTTGTCATTAGGTATCGTTTAATTTTTGTGTGCTTACCAGGTTCTTCTTACTGTAAGCTACCTGAAAACAATAAAATTGCATTTATCATTGTATCTTCAGTACCTACCTCATAGCTGGAAATATAATAGACAGTTTTTAAATAGATTTGCTTAATTAAATGAAAGTTTGCCTTTCATGTGGAGCTTAAAGCAAATGCCGACTTTTAGGAAAGATTCAAGTCACTGGAAGCCCATCTTAAGGGCTTTTGATGCTATGGCATGTTTGCTAGGAAGGGCTAGAGAATTCCAAGGTATCTGAGACCTTTAAAGGAGTTCTCTCAGTAAAAGAGATGAACAAAAAAGTGTATATGTAAATTAAAAACGTTGGTATGGAAAAGGACTACAGCACTTTTCCTTGTCTCTAAACAGAATTTGAACCTATGTCTTCTATGATGTTAGAGTCAGGGGAAAATAAATCTCCCAGTCATTTTGAGGTGATTAGGTCAACAATGAATAAGGACATTATAAACCAGGTATGTCCTCAGGCTAGTCTGTGTGTGTGTGTGTGTGTGTGTGTATTTGTGTACTTCAGATATGTGTGGCTAGGAGGCAATTAGAAAGTGTTACGTTTCTATAAAACCTGATATCTGACTTGAAGGAATTTTTCTGGGATTCTATAAAAGGCACACAGGGCTCTTGTATGGGATTAACTAAAGCACATATGCACAAAAAGAGAAGATATTTCATAATTCTCAATAACCACTGATTAAGATATTTCATATCAACTTTAGTTTATGATTATAAAAAAACCTACTCTTGTTTCCTATAATAAAGAAAATTACTTCTTTGTATTCCTTGTGGTTTTTGCAAGAGAAAGAACTCTTTTACACACTTGAGTATAATGGTTGAGTTATAATAATGGCTGAGTAAACAGTCTAGCAAGAGTAGCTATGCCCTATACTATGCACAAAGAAAATTCTAGAAATTCCAGATAATTGAAAAATATAAAATCAAAAGGAATTAGGAGAAAAGAACGGACTTATCCAAACAGAGCTGCCTTACAAACACTTTATGTCCATCTATATTTTTTATTCAACAGTTGAATCAAAGTTTACAATTTTATAGGGAAAAATTGATGCTGCCTGATTGTTCTCTTGTTTTCTTATCACACTTCAGCTGCAAGCAGGTTACTGGCACTAGTCTCATACAACCACCAAGAGTGAGTCAGTGTTTTCCACATTTTTATATCCTTTGGGGAGGAAACAAGCAAAGAAGAAAACAACTTTCCTAAAATGTAAATGCTGCATTCCCAGGACTGTACAACTCTAGCCAGAACTGAGATTTCTGAAAGTCTTTCAACTGCCTGATCAGAAAGGAATCTCTAAGACTTTACTTAGTCCTTGGGGAATTTTTAATGGCATCTTTTTACCAGACGTTTGCCCCAGTGGACTAGCTTGCTTTTTGTTGCTATTGTTTGTTTATCTTTAATGGAAAGAAAGTGATTCACAAAGCCTTATTGAGATGGACTTAAATATTCAACAGGCCCGACGCCCTTTTATCATCTCTAAGAAGTTCTAACCAAGTTGTGATCTAGCTTACACTTAAACATGTTGGGAGACAGAAGCTCACTGCTTTTGCAGTATTGACTCAAGAAGTTCTTTCTTATTTTAGATTAAAATATTTTCCTACAGCCTTCATCTGGTGGAGCTGTAACAGGCTAGTCCCCCTTCCATAGGACAGGTTATCTGGAAAACTCTCACCCTGCCCAACTCCACCCCATTCTCATCCCACCACTGTAATCTGCTCCGTTAGACTAAATATGCAACTTTCTTGGCTCAGCTTTTCTTTCAGTTCCTTAATGAGCTCCTCTTTCATGTTTCAAGAGCTTAGTGCACACCCTTTGCCAAGCCTGGAAGGTTTCCCCTTCCTTCACCCAGTTAACTGTTAACTCACCCTTTAGAGCTCAGCCCAACTGTCACTTCCTTGGAGAAGCAGTCTGGTGCACTGCCCATAGAGCCCCAGTCATACTCTACTAAAAGCACACTGTACATGTCCTTCATTGCTCTCATATGGCCAGTAATTTTATATCTGTCTAACTACAAGATAAATGTCTTTGTCCCCTAGCAGACTCTATGTTCTACAGGGCAGAAGATTCTGGATCCTCAATACTGGCACATCTCCTTCAATAAATGTTTGCTGAATGCGTGAAAGAATTCCTCAGATGTCTTGGGGTTGATCATTTGAACAACCAAAGAGCTTTTCTTTTTAAAGGAAGAGAGTTTCCCAGGATTGTTTTGGCCAGCAGAGCATAGCATGGGTCTGTCACCTCCCTTAGACATCAGGATGATTTTAATGTAACCCATGATCTCATTAGTATCGTGATAGCCACAATACCCTGCATCATCCTGGTGACACATGGGGAATCGGTTTCCTCCAGTGGTGCTATTATATCTTCACCTTTACTCCTCTCCCCATTTTCTAAATCCAAGCATAGGAACCAACTAAGTCAGGCTGCAACGAAAATCAGCAACAGTCTTGTCTTGTGCATATGAGCAATGTTCTCCAAATTGTTCTAGAGCAAGAGGAAGTTCATTTTAGTCGCCCCACCCCCACAGGGTTTGGTCAGGATCTTAATTTGGACTACTAGATTTCTAACTACTTAAAGGCAGGTCCCTAGTTCTATAGAACGTTTGAATACTAGGCAGGCTAACTCTCAGAAGCTATGGAGAGACAACCTAGTGAAAACTCAGTTCTAAAAATTGGCCCAATCCAGGACTAAGAAAAAACACAATGTAATGTCCACAGGGGCATCTAAGTCCTACGTAATTTTTGTACTAAATTTCCTGCCTGGGTGGAAGCACCTAAAATTCTAAGTGGGAGGTAAATAAAAGGTACAAGGGCACAAGAACCCAGCAGAATTGCTGGGGCCACAGAATTCCAGTTCAAACAAGGATGATGATTATTGTGACCATATAACTAAATTTGAGAACAAAGTGTGTGGGGGGGATTATTTAGATTAATGTCAAGACAATAATATAGCCTAGGTAAACTAGGATGTATGATCGTTCTCGTGATGGCTTAATTCTCAGTCCAATCACTTCTGACACTGTCTGTTTCCTGCTTAATTTTTCTCATCTGTGAAAAGAGAGTTAATAATATTTTCCTTATGAACAATGCCTAACACACTACTTGACACAATGTGGATGCTCAGTTGTAATCATTGTTAGTCATTCTCCCCACTTTCCTCTGAATCTCCTCAGTACTGACTCAGAAATTGAGAGATTGCTCCTGAAAATGGGGTAGAGAAGGCACCAGCAGACACTGCAGAGTGTCAGTAGAGAGGGAGAGAGAAAACTAGGTCTTCCAGGTCAAAGAGAATTTTTTTAGCCTGGGTGTGTGTGGGCTGGGGTGTTGGCTTTCCAATTTCCATCCTATTGTACAACACAAGAAATTGTCATTCACCTACTCAGAATGCCCAGGACTAATCAGAGAGGCTTCAAGCGTTGCAGTAATCCTTAGGGGGAGGTATTTTTAACAACTAACACTAGAGGTCTAAAATAACTATTGTTGCAGCTGTTTGATTTATAAGCCAAGTATTCAGGGAAAACTGCATAGGAAAAGGAGAAAAGAAGAAGGAATGATTGGTCCATAGATTTAGAAGCCCAGGCGCCATCCCAGTGGAATGCTCCCAGGCCATAACACTTAATTCTCCCCAAATCACACTTCATTTTCTTGGTTTACGTATTCAGAATTTTCATTGTTCTTTATTCTCTCTGAATACTTTTTCCAAGCATTAGAGTTTTGAAGGCAGGTTTCCAGGGAAGGGAAAGAAAACACAAAATGGACAGTGGCTGATTCTTTTTATTTTTTTTCTTTGAAAGTTTTCAGATAGATTGCCAACTTAAAAAAACAGTGACTTGCACAGGATGCAGAAATCAGATGATTATATGAGTCAACCGGCAACAAAAAGTAGCTGTGAGAAATGGGATTGTTAGCATCTTCCCAGGGGAAGTCAGAGAATAAGGGAAGTTTTCAGGACTTGCTTCCAACTCTTCCTCACTCATTATTCATAAGATAAAGCTGATACTAAGGCCCTGTGAGGGTGGAGAGTGTCGGTGATCAAGGCAACTGAATTCACAGGTTCACTGTTCCTCTAGAGGAAAGTGGACGGATTTCTACCTGAGCTTTGGGGAATTGGGAGAGGAGAGAAAACAGTGGAAAACTGCCTGTCTGCTCTCCTCTGTCCCTTGTGGTGAGAAGTGGAATAACATGATGATTAAGACAACTTGAGCTAAGCTGCTGGGTTCCAATCTCTGCTCTTCCCCTAATTAGCTGTGTGACGTTAAGCATATTATTTCACCTCTTCACACCTCACTTTTCTTATATGTAAAGTGGGAGTAATTCAACCTCAGAGGATTTTTCTGAGGATTAAATGACTTAATACATGTGAAATTCTTAGGACAGGTCTGGCTCAAAGTAAGTACTCTATGAATATGATCTGTTAGTATTATTATTTTTGTTATTATTTATCTTTCTCCTTATCCTCACTTCAGATGCATCAAGAGTCCATACCCTTTCTCATTGGGTCTAACGTGTCCTACCATTGATTAACCCATCCCACAGGCAAACACATGTCTTATTACCTCTATGTGCCCACTGTTTAGCACAGTGTCTGAGATATAACATTTTATAAATGTTCATTGAACGGAACAATTGTACATCCGTGTGTACAATGTAGAAAAAATACACCACTTGGGATCCCAGTTTGGCAGGATCTTAGGTTTACTTAAGATATATAAATGAAAAAAAAAATTTCAATACAGTGTTTAACTCTGACAACATGAGATACACTGTGATGTTTTTATTTTACCCTATTTATTTCTCTTATGTCCTGTTCTAGTTTAGTGGGGTTGATTTTATAACTACAATAGGCAGTTTTTAAGCACCTTACCCCATCCCTGGCATATTGATTTGCCTGTATTGAGTTTCATGGTTCTCATTTTTGGAAATGCAAAGCTTAATCTATGTTCAAATGCTTATATGTGGAATCTAAAAAAATGGTACAAATAAACTTACCTACAAAACAGAAACAGAGTCACAGATGTAGAAAACAAACTTACAGTTACCAGGGGAAAAATGGGGGGGAGAGATAAACTGGGAGATTGGGATTGACATATACACAGTACTATATATAAAATAGATAACTAATAAGGACCTACTGTATAGCACAGAGAACTCTACTCAATACTCTGTAATGGCTTATATGGGAAAAGAATCTAAAAAAGAGTGGATATATATATATGTATAACTGATTCACTTTGCTGTACACCTGAAACTAACATAACATTGTAAATGAACTAAACTCTAATAAAAATTGTTTAAAAAATCTTTTGGTTCAGAAAGATGTTAACTTTTCTGGTGAGCTGAAGTGCAAGGAGTTCAATAGAAGCCAGGTTACAAGGGAGATGTAGAGCCCCCCCCAGAACAGTCTAGCATGGTGGAAGCATTCTGGCTTAATGGGCTGTTACTTGAACTCTGCCTCCCTACCCAAAAAAGAGGTTAAAACCCATTGAGATTAATGGCAAAACCTCAATGACTTCCACTTAAAAATTCTCAATCTCTGGGAGGTGGTATTAAAATTATCTTGGGGGTTGAAGTCATTACATTTCTGAAATCATGAATTTGAGTGTTAGTACAAGTTTATATTAAAGTTCTATATAGGTAGATCTCTTACTGCCTTCTCCCTTCCAACCAAAGATTTTATCCATAAATCTGGTAAATAGGGTATCTGGAGCCCTGCATGATGATGTCATTGTACCAGAGCCTTTCCTCAGGTTAGGCTTGGAGGTTGGGTTTTGAGGGATAAGTAGATAAAGGGGTAGGTGATCAAATGCAGCAAAAGAGGATTTTGAGTTGGGTGATCTAGTCTGGATTATATGAAGAAGGAGAAATTCATTAATAGGTAGAGCTCATCAGAATGAACCATTCATCCATAAAATCCAAACATATGCTAAGAGCTTGCCTTTCCATCTGTACCTCATGGATTTGGTTTTAATATGGTGTTCCATTCTGAAGGATTTGCTCAAATCAGCAGTTCAAAAATGATTCACAAAGGAAAAGCTTGCATGAAGAGTTCCTGTTTATGTTTTATTAATAGCATTTGCCAACACTCCCATAAAAATGAAAAAAGCTCCCTTTCAACAAAACAATCTCTTGTTGCTCAAATTGCTTTTGTGATTGTTGTTGTGGTTTTTATTTTAGGTGCTTGAGATTTTTTAAAATTTGAACACAGTTTTAATAGAATTCATCATTTTTGTCTGCTGACTAAACCCTACCAGGTGGCATCATCTGGCAATTGTCCCCTGTGCCTCTCTAATTGCTTAATTAACATTCAAATCCAAGGTTTAAGGAAAGGGTTGGTATTATTATAAGTTATGAGGTAGTCAGTTGCTGCCATGACACCTTTGAAGCTGTCATATAGTATCTATAAAGAGATTCATGGGAGATGGGCCTAGCTTGAGGTAAAATGAAAAATCACAAGTTTTTTCTAAACTTTGCAAATAATAACTTTTAGAATAGTATTCCTCTTCTAGAAAAACTATATCCAACCATGAAATGTGTAATTTGGTACTCTTTATTCAATCCAAAAAATGAATAGTTCTTTAAAAATATCCATAGAGTTTTAAATTATTTTATTTTGTTTTAGGCGATATTTACACAAAATGGTTAGGTGCCAGTGTATTTAATTTTACTTATGAATTTAAGAGAATTTAATAAACAAGGCAACTTGAAAAAATATGGTACAAGAGGATTTAGTGATGCGTATTTAGGGTATATGCCCTATAAACGAGTACAACTTTTTTGATCTAGTAAAATATTTTGTCAGAAAAATATTATCTCCTAAAAATAATTTCAGTTACTTCTATCTCTTGTAGAAATAATTTAATCTGAAATATAATCTTTTAAATTTTGCAACTGAAAAGCAGAGACAACAGCTTAGAGCATTGTTTACACAAACTCAAATCAGAAAAAAAAGTTTTATTGGAGAAATAGAAATCAGTAAAGATCAAGATTACAACGGATAGATGGATAAAGAACACAAATACATAATTCACAAAGGTGTAAATATTAAACAAGGCTGTGTAAATAATCGTAAACAGATTTGTTTATTAAATTTTATATTTTTATTGTAAAGAAATGAAAATTTAAAAACAGAGCAAAGTTCTTTACATCCATTAACTTAGCAATTAAAAGTAGAAATATTTAATGCTACAGAACTGTGGAAAAATTTGTACACTCATCATTGGTCACACAGTAAATTGATATAACACATTTAAAAAATAATTCATCGGTATCTATCAAGACCATAAAGCATTTTGTATAATTTAGCTGACATCTTGTATTTGATCATTTTTCCAATGAAATTTTTCAAAGGCACTAAAATACTAGATGCACAAACATGTTTTTTTTTTTGGTATTTTGGTATTATCCATTATTACAAAGAAATTAGAGACAATATTAACTCAGAAAATGGGGGAAAGTCGCTCAGTGGTACCATTTGTCAGCCAAGAAATATAATAATTAATAACAGCTTTAATTAATAATATTAAAAAAATAATATTAGGCGAATAGTGAAAAATGAAATTACCTTTGTGCCAACTATAAGAAAAATCTGCATATGACAAAAGAGCACAGAGGTATAAAAATGGTTGCTGTGCTGGGGTAGTGGAATTAGAGGTGGTATTCAGGAGACAGCTTACTACACTATAAGAGAAGGAAACATCTAGTTTGGGCTAGTATTTGCAAAATGTACTTTTTTATAAAATTATATAGCTTCTCTGAGTCTCAGTTTTCTCTTTTGCAAAATGAGGTTATACCTGCTTCATAAAGTTGTCAGTGTTCAGTGACATAAAGCATGTACAGTGTTTAATGGACTCTCCAAAACCAAAAACTGTTATCATGCTATTCATGGCAGTCCTGGTATCAAACAATATGTGAAAGAAGTTAAGTAACAGCACTCATGAATCATTAAAGGAGCTTCTCCTTTACTTTAAATGCTGTGGTTGAACACTAGCATGAGTACAGTAAGAGTAAAAGCTCTGGAAGATGGAAACAGACACAAAATCAATCTTGTTTAACCCTGAGAGGTAGACGGTAGTTACTATTATATCCCTTTCTGTGCCAAACTAAGAGAGGCTAAGAAAATTACTGAAGTAACACAACCAGTAATAGTCATAAGAGTGAACATTACTCAAAGCTTATTATATGTAATGAACTGTCAAATCATTTTAGAGCTGTTTAGTCAAGTAATACTCAGAAAACCTCTGTGTTGTAAATACTGTTATTATTCTAACTTCTAAGAAGAGGAACTGAGACAAATAGGAAGTAAATACCTTAATGTAAGTAAGTAAGGTTTTACCACTAGTCAGTTAGCAGAAGCAGGATTTAAATCAAACCACTTATTCCAGACCATATACTTTAATCACAGAGAGCTGACATTCAAACAGGAGTCTGTCTGAATCATGGCACATTTCTTGATAGCTACAAAAATAATGCTTTTCTTTGAATAAAAGGCAATTTTAAAAGTGGGTTGTTTATGAAAACCAAGAAAGATGTTTGTTTTGTAAGATTTCTTTCTGCTTGGGATGTGGAATGTGTAGAAAGATGCTTCATTACCTTGACAGAAGAAAGTTACAAGCATCTCCCAGGTAAAATGACTTCCACTGGGCTGCAGGTTTATCATAAAGATTATCCAATTTTGTAATGATTAATTATGGAATTGAATAACCAAAATTAAAAGTAAGAACAAACCAACTGGTATAATAACCTGTGATCCACCGGTCAGAATGGCCATCATCAAAAAATCTACAAACAATAAATGCTGGAGAGGGTGTGGAGAAAAGGGAACCCTCTTGCACTGTTGGTGGGAATGTAAATTGATAAAGCCACTATGGTGAACAGTATGGAGGTTCCTTAAAAAACTAAAAATAGAACTACCATATGACCCAGCAATCCCACTACTGGGTATATACCCTGAGAAAATCATAATTCAAAAAGAGTCATGTACCACAATGTTCATTGCAGCTCTATTTACAATAGCCAGGACATGGAAGCAACCTAAGTGTCCATCAACAGATGAATGGATAAAGAAGATGTGGCACATATATACAATGGAATATTACTCAGCCATAAAAAGAAACGACATTGAGTTATTTGTAGTGAGGTGAATGGACCTAGAGTCTGTCATACAGAGTGAAGTAAGTCAGAAAGAGAAAAACAAATACCGTATGCTAACACATATATATGGAATCTAAAAAAAAAAAAGGGTCATGAAGAACCTAGGGTCAAGATGGGAATAAAGACGCAGACTTACTAGAGAATGGACTTGAGGACACGGGGAGGGGGAAGGGTAAGCTGGGACAAAGTGAGAGAGTGGCATGGACATATATACACTACCAAATATAAACTAGATAGCTAGTGGGAAGCAGCCGCATAGCACAGGGAGATCAGCTTGGTGCTTTGTGACCACCTGGAGGGGTGGAATAGGGAGGGTGGGAGGGAAGGAAATGCAAGAGGGAAGAGATATGGGGATATATGTATATGTATAACTGATTCACTTTGTTATAAAGCAGAAACTAACACACCATTGTAAAGCAATTATACTCCAATAAAGGTGTTAAAAAAATAATAATAACCTGTGATCATGGATCTCCCAGTCTGCAGGGAGACAGATGATAAACAAATAAACAATATGTGAGGAGGTGATAGTACTCTGACCAAAAACAAAACTCACTCACAGTTGTTCTTAACCTATTTTCGTTCACTGATGCTGTTAAAAATGTTTGAAAGCTATGGAATTTCTTGAAGAAAAATAAACATTTGTACCACGTTTACAATTTTGTATACAGTTGCAAAGGATTGACAGTCCCCTGTCCAGAACCCCTCTGAGGGGTCCCTATATCCCATGATAAGAACCACAGGCAGAGGGATGGCAAGTGCTGGGCAGTGACAAGTTAGATAAAGTGCCTATCACAAGGAAGGTCTCTGATGAAATAGTATTTTAGTGAAAACTGAAGGAGGTGAGAGAGGGAGCTGTATAGATATCGAGAGAAAAGTTTTCCAGGGAAAGGGAACAGCAAATGTAAATACCCTGGCATGGGAATTTGTATGGCTTTTGTTGACAATCCCATACATGATAATAGTATCAATCATTATTTAATAATTGTTTGGCTAGCGTCTCCTGAGTACTAGGAGCTAGGTGTGCACAGATATAAAATAGTCCTCCCCCTTGATGGATTCAAAATGAAGAATTGAAAACATATAAATTTTAATTTATGTATTTTAAACACCCCAAATCTCAGTGACTAAAAACCACAATTATTTACTATTATAGTTAATGGGTCAGTGGTTATGTTGGGAGTTGGATTAAGGTTGGCTGATCTTGACTGCCTTGCTCATGCTCTCGTTAGCTGGCTGGGGGCCCTACCTTAGACTGAGCTTGACTCGGGCACCTATAGTGGGGCAGCTCTGCTTCTCATATCTCTCATATTTCTTCTGTGACCAGTCAGTATGTTCTTTTAATTGTCTTGGAAGAAATTCAAGACGGAAGGAAGCCCAGTAGCTTTTTCAAGCCTCCAGGGCCTGAGACACACCCCTAAGAGTGAATACTGCCTTAAATTTTGCACCCTAGGTACTTCACTCAAACACTTTAATCCTGGCCTGTCATCCTTTACTTGTACATCCCATTAGCCAAAGCTAGTCATATGGCCAAGCCTGAGGGACTTAACGCTCTTTCCACACTGGGAGAACCCTACGAAGGTGAGAAAGTAAAGGGTATGGATAGAGGGAGGGTGGAGAATTGGGACTATTTAAACAATCCATTAATTCACCACAATAAATACATAATCCAGTGGTTTTCAAAACATGATATACATTCCATTGGTGATATGAGAAATGATTTTTGATTGTGTTTGAAACAAAACCCATTGTTTTTATGTTAATAGTATATATCTATTTTTCATGTGCTGAATAAAACAGTAAGCACCTCGGGCTTTTGATTTGATTTTACAAGTATTGAATAAGATGAAGTTAAATTAAGTAAAAGTAGTGAGTCGATATATGCAAATTATCTAGTTATAATGGCATAAGTGTATGGGTCTATAGGAAAAAAACTCAAGAGAGAGGTAAGTGAATGAAGTTTGGAAAACATTGCTGGTTGGAATATGAACCAACCAAGTGCTTGGGAACGAGGAGTAGGGGAAAAAAGGAAGGTTCCATGGAGGGGGTAACATTAGAGTAGCACCTTGAACAAGGTGGAATTTATAAGGCAACAAAGGGATGGAAGCATAGTCCAGATGGAGAAAGCAGTATATACAATGGTCCAAAGAGGTAAAGGTACATGATAAATAGTATAATAATGCATTCCATTCATTGGATATCCAATGGGCCAGGCCCAAAGCTAGATTCCTTTTGCACAGTATCTGTAATCCCCTGGATGATTAGAGAGCCTCAACTCTTTTCCTTATACCACAAACAGGGTCAGCACATAGTAGGCTCATAGCAAATAACTGTTGGCTAAGAGATTGACTAATTAACTCTTTCAGAAAATTTATATACTATTATAAATCCAAAACCCAAGACTCTCAAAATCAAGTCTCATTTTCAATATTCTTACTTCTTGGAGGAGCAATTTTATCTTTTATAAGGCTGCCTCGATTTGTTTTTCAGGGTGAGCTCTCTGATTCCCAAATGGCTAACTTTACCCAGGGTTATGAGAGTTGAATATACACAGACAAAACAAGCCCAGATTCACAATCTGAGAGAAATATTTATAAACTAAGATACTGGAAACTGTATTCAGAAAAAAATAAATGGAAACTCTTCCTTTAAAATCTGAGCCTGAAGAACAGCTACCATCTGCCTCTCTTGGCCCAGGAGCCTGTGTTTGAATCATGCTGCTGATTTCCCTCGTAAAAATCAGTCAAAACAAGGCTTTCAAGGCAACTGCTCTTTTAAGTACAGTTTTATTTAGTGCGACTGTGCTGTATGTTTCATGCATTATTTACAGTCCCCAAACTGCCCCCTTTCCAGCGTTCACCATAGAAGTAAATCATATCACCTGTTATCCAACAGCTCAGAACAAAAACCTTAGAATCACCCTTGACACTTCTTTCTTTCATGCTCCCCATCCAACCCATCAGGAAATACTGTAACTCAACCTAAAAATTTTATCCCAAATCCTATCCCTTCTATCTGTACTGTTGCACCTTTTTTCTCAAGGCACCATCACCTCTCACCCACATTAGAGTAAGAGCTATCTTACAGCTCCTTCTATACGTGGTCACCTAAATAAAATTGCAGCCTCCATCATTCTCTATCCTGCTTTATTTTTCTTCACAACACTGAATTTATGTTCATACGTTCCATATTATTAGTCTATTCATTGTTGCTCTCTCTCACTAAAATACAAGTTCCATGAAGGTAGATGTGTGTTTGCTTCGCTCATGGTTTTCTTTATTTTCTGTTTCTAGAAGAATGCCAGAGACATAATAGATGCTCAATAAAATATTTGTTAAGTAAGTAACTGGATAAATTCAAATATTTCTCCCAAAGCTGCATCATGATACTTTCAAAAGCCCGATGCTTTTAAATAAAAATAAAACCAAAAACAAACAAACAAACAAAAATCCTTCAGCCCTTAGAGCCTTATTATCTCTGCCAAACACTTCCTGTCTGTTGTTTCATTTGAGTCTGTGTATGATGGCTCTATTTGATAAATAAGACACCTGGGACCTACAGATGATCCATTACTTGCTTCAGGCCACGTGGTAAGTTGGTTACAGAGCATCCATCTCAGTTCTCCAGATTCCTAAACCTGGCGTCTTTCCGCTGGACCACATATAGATGGGTTTTGCCTCCATTTCAGCTTTGATCACACACACACACTCACACACACTTTTAATGTAGTAAAGTGATATGGACACTGAGTTTTCTGAGTGAATTTTCCCTTCCCTCTTAGGGTATCCCAAGTGAGAATATCATGCCATTTCCTAGGAAGGAAGGAACTAAGTGTGAAATCAGCTCTTCTTGGCATGGCACCTGGTTTTCAAGGAGACAACAGCTCTGAAGATGTCCAAACTCCCTCCTATCTAGCTTTTGGGACTGAGCCAGGGACTTCAGAGTGTGCAGACCTATGAATATTATCGATCATTATGATAAGTCTCTAAAACAGCAGATCAGAATGTTCATGAATTTGCTCACTCATCAGATATTTCCAAATGCCCATTATACACTAGGCACTGTGATGGGTGTTCTGGCAGTAGCAGGGATGATCAGGCACAGCTGAATCTTCCAGAAATTTACAATTGATGGAGATACAAATTATCAGAAAAAGATTAACAGTGGGAAGGGAATACAAGAGGCTCCCAAGGAAGCTTTTGAGAGCCCAGAAATGAATAATCAGAGACCTGAGAATCAGAACTTCTTACAGGGAGTAAAAGCCAGAGGTATGATGAGAAGGTAGGACACAACTACAAAAACATCTAGAATGAACATTTATCAATGTATGTGCAAATACATAATTTATATTTATGTCCATTTTTGTTTTATTCACATGTACATACTCTTATCTCTGACAGCTTTAATTGAAAAATACTTTTTAAAAAAAAACACTTCTTATTGTACTATGAGAAGATAACAATGAACTCCACTCCTGTTAACAGTAAAATGATCATTGGGGTACATGTGTCTTTTTGCACTATGGTTTTCTCAGGGTAGATGCCCAGTAGTGGGATTGCTGGGTCATATGGTAGTTCTATTTTTAGTTTTTTAAGGAACCTCCATACTGTTCTCCATAGTGGCTGTATCAATTTACATTCCCACCAACAGTGCAAAAGGGTTCCCTTTTACACTCCAATAAAAAATAAATAAAATAAAATAAAATGATCACAAACCTTCAGCAACACACATTATATTTCTATTTAAACTGAGGTGTTCTACTATTAGAGAAATGCAGTTATTTTCTTCCAGGTATTTTCCGGGTGGAGAGGGGCAAGGTTCTTACGTGAATTCCACCTTTTACATGAAACATTCCCTTAGTCATGTTTTGAAATTCATGATTGGTGGTACATTTTTAAAAATAACAATGACTACTGCTAATCCTAGTGCACCTCCAGATCTTCTAGCCTATCTCCTTCTACCACTAGAGTGCACCACAATATTTATTACCAGCATGGAGAGCCTAGGGACTGTGGTTCAACTATAGATTCTCATCTTTTCTTTCTATCTGACAATTCTATCACATAAACATTTACATGTCGCTGAGAGATCATGCAGTCTAGGACCACTGGCTGAAAGAAAAAAAATCCAGTTGTTTGAATCGGACAAGGATTATGACTTCATTCAGTGGCCAACAATTGTAAAGAATCGCTCTTTTTGGTGTGTGTATTTTGAATTATAAGTTTGTACTGAAAGTGGAAAAGGGAGTCTGTTTGGCAAATGTAATAGAACAGCTTGAAATACACACGATCGTGGTATGAGATTTGGCAAAAGATCTTTTTAACTTGTCAGTGAGCCAGTGGTGTTCAACGAATTCCTAGAACATTCTAGGGAATATATAATTTAAAAAATCCAAACTATTATCATTATATTTTGGTATAATTCCATCTACAAACATTATCTTAATACGTAGTACATACTGACACTGGATGGGATTTTAAGGTGGATCTCATATAGAAGATGGCAGAGGTTATTGATTTGGCATTCTGATTGAAGGAATACTCTGCTTCCAAAAGTATATCTCCTGTAATAATTTTCCTGCTAATGTTTGTCTTCACCTTAAAATTCATTATTAGAGAGTCGTTATCTTTGAGTAAAGTATTATTTTCATAATACTTTAATTAAGAAGGAAAATTTATCCCCAAAATTTAACCCATTGAGCTACTGATGATGATGATGATGATGATGATGATGATGATGTTAGCAGCTAAGATTTATTTAGGGTTAATATAAGCAGAGATTTTTCTAAATTCTTTACATGTATTAACTAATTTATATAAGGTAGTTGCTAGCATCGTTATCATAGCTTTATAGATGACAATTCTGAAATCAGATAGGTTAAATAACTTGCCCTAGGCTGCACAGCTAGGAAATTGAAAAGCCAGATGAACTCAGGCAGTCTGGATTCAAAACCATGTCTTTAACTGCTATTTTATGTGATAGCAATTACCAAATTTGTATCTCTAGTCCATACACATCCTCTAAGTTGCAGACATATATATATATACCTAACTTGACATTTCCATTTGGATGTCTCAAAGACATCTCAATGATAATGTGTCTAAAATTGATCTCTTTATTTCCACAACCATTCCCCAGAAGTCACACTTGGATACACCCCAAAACAAATATTCCATCTTCTTTACAACTCTGTAACTCTCTCAGTTCAGTTAAAGTTACCACTATGAGGCATGACCATTAGAAGCATGCCCAACTCTTTCTGGTATCTCACCCCCTATATCCAAAATACCTGCAGGTTCTATTAGTGTTACATCCAAAATGTATTCCAGATTTGTCCACTCTCCCCAACGTAATCCAAGTCACCAGCATCACTCACTGCAGTAGCATCCTATCTGGTGTCTGTGCTTCCTCACCCCATCTCTCCATCATTTCTACATGGAAATCATTATGAACTTTTATAAAACTAAGTTCAAAATGTTGTGCCCCTTTGTAAAAACTTTCAATGTTTTATCGTTGGATTTACATACATATTCTTTACTATGACAAAAATGTTCTGTTTTCTCTCTTTCTAGTATTCTCTTTGGACTCCCCAATCCCTTGCTCACAGTGTTCAAGTTAGAGTCTTGTTCTGCAGATCCTAGAGCACGCTAAGTTCATACTGACACAGGACGTCTGTGTGCATTTCCCACTCTGGTATGTTTGATTTCCTAGCTCCTTGCATGATTGGCTCTTTCTTATTCTTCAGGTCTTAGCTTAAGCATTGCCTTCTTTTAGGTGTCTTCCTTACCCAAACTATCTAAGGTAGTCTGCATCCATTATCCTCTATCCTAGCACTCTGTTTCTGTACCTCATAGTACTGATCACAATCTATAACCATTTTGTTACTATTTGTGTACATATTTATTTTATTTCTCCCATGTCAATGTACATTTCATGAGGTCAGGGAACTTATATCTCTTATTCTCCATTGAATCACCAGTACCTAACCAATTAATAAATTACTGCTGAATATTCTGTCTACAAGGAACACATCTAAAGATTAAGGACATGAAAAGGCTAAAATTCAAAGGTTAGTACAAGATATACTAAGCAAAGACAAACGAAAGAGTTAAAGTAACTGTTAACAACAGAAAACACACACATACACAGACTTGATTTAAAGGATACGACCTGATTAAAGGATAAAACATGATCATACTTAATAAATGAAGGAAAAGCCTTTGATAAAAATTGAGTGCTCATTTATGATAAAGACTGCCCTAGCAAACTAGGAATATAAGGCAATTTCTTAATCTGACTAAAGGCATCTTCAATACATTTTCAGAAAACATTATTTTTAATAATAAAAGGTTAGAAGCTTTCTTTTCAAATTCACATACAAAACAAATTTGTCCACTATCACTGCTCTAGACAGTGTGGTAATAATTTTTTTTAAATAGAAATATTAAAATTTGGAAAGAAAAATCTTGCCAATAGTCACAAATAATATGAATGTTTACTTCATAAGTAAGTCAGAAGATCCTGCATTGAACAATTAATACTCATAAGAGTTTAGGAAGCTGTTTGTCTAAGATTAATATATCAAGTTCAATTGCATTTCTATACAAAGAATGTGGACAGTTCCTTAGAGCTTGTTTTAATGTGATTTGACCTATTAAAATGCCATCTTTTTCCCTTTTTACACAACTGACTGAAAACCAAAAGGCTATTTGAGTCCTCATGCTGTTCTCATCTAAGTCAAAGGAAAAGGTTTTGTATTATAGTCATTAATTTTTGTAAAGAAAAGAACTAATATGAAGGAGAATAATTATATTTCCTAAAGATGAATGTATTCTGCAGAAAGAAAATGAGAGCCTAATGCCATTATTTAATTTCCCTGCTTCTCCTTACTTTACAAATAACCAAGATTTGAAATATTAATACTTTCCATGATGATAAAACTTGCATAAGAACTTAGCAAGACAGGAAGACTAAGTGAAGGAAATGCACAGACTAAGTCTCTGAAATGCACAGGCAAAATTTTGTTTTGAAATTTCCCAACACAAATCTTTTTCTCAGCTTTTCAACCTGAAATTATTTTGGGGAACATTTTTAGATGACTTTGAAAATATAATCATTCATGCCTTTTTAGATACAACACCAAAGGCACAATCCAAGGAAGAAATAGTTGATAAGCTGGACTTCATTAAAATTAAAAACTTTTGCTCAATGCAAGACATTGTCAAGAGAATGAGAAGATGAGCTACAGACTGGGAGAAAATGCTAGCAAAAAACACATGTGATAAAAGATTGTTATCTCAAATGTACCAAGAACTCTTAAAACTCAACAATAAGAAAACAAACCACCTGCTTAAAAAATGGGCCAAAGACCTTAACAGACACTTTATGAAATATGGTATACAGATGACCAATAAATATGTGAAAAGATGTTTCACACCATACGTCATCAGAGAAATGCAAATTAAACAACGAGATACCACTACGTATCTATTAAAATGGCCAAAATCCAGAACACTAACCACATCAAATGCTTGCGAGGATGTGAAGCAACCGGAACACTCACTCATTGCCAGTGGGAATGCAAAATGGTACAGCCACTTTTAAAGATAATTTGGTGTTTTTTTTAAAAAAACTAAACATACTCTTACCATATGATCCATATGATCATATGACACTTACCATATGATACTCTTTGGTATTTACCAAAAAGAATTGAACAGTTATGTTCACAAAAATCTGCATAAATATATATATATATAATATATATATATATATAATATATATATATATATATACATAGAATAATGGGTAGCAGGGGTAAAAACGGGTAATAGCAAAAGATGAACATAGAAATGTAGGCAGAATAATGGTTTCAGAAGGTTTGCATATCATGGTAATTCATCCAGAGAGTAAATTATTATGTAGATCCACTGAAAGATTTTAAGTTGGAGAAAGACAAAATGAGACGTTTATTTGGAAATTCAGGCAGAAAGTGGAAATTCAGGAAGAAGGTAGTAAAGCTGGTCTGGGGACACAGTTAAGTCAGTTCAGAAGATTTTGTGGGTTGAATTTTGTCCCCCAAAAAGGTATGTTGAAGTCCTAACCCCTGGTACTTGTGAATGTGACCTTATTTGGTAATAAGGTCTTTGCAGATAAAATCAAGATAGAATGAGGTCACACTGGATTAGTTTGAAAATCAAGATAGAATGAGGTCACACTGGATTAGTTTGCACTCTAATCCAGTGACTGGTGTCCTTATAAAATGAAGAAAATGTATACAAAGCCATGCACAGGAAAAACACCATGTGACTACATAGGTAGAGAGTGGAGTGATTGTTTACAAGTAAAGGAATGCCAAGATTGCTGGCAACCACCAGAAGTTAGGAAGAGGTAAGGAAAAGTCATCCCCTAGAGCTTTTAGAGACATCAAGGCCCAGCCAACACCTTGATTTCAGACTTCTAACTGTGAGCAAATAAATTTTCATTGCTTAAGCCATCCAGTCTGTGGTATTTGTTATGGCCTCTTTAGCAAGCTGGTATACAAAGGGATAGAAATAATAAAAAGGAATGAAGCCTTGGAATAAAATTGTGGCTATGGAGATGGAGAAAAGTGCACAGGTTTGAGATTTAGTAACAAGATCGAACTGACAGAATGTGGTGAGTCATTCAGTGTGCTAAGAAGGAGAGTGAAGGAAAGGAATTATCCCTGATGAACCCACAGATTCTGATTTTGACCACTGGGTTGCTAGTGATGTTTTTCCCTGAGAAAGGGAGGAGGAAAAGACATAAGGAGGAAAGAGGAAGATACAGACCTCACTGGTAAGCCTGCTGTGAGTCTGAGGTGCTCTGTCTGGATGGAGATGCAGGTCTGGAGGTGGAAAGAGAGATCAGGTCTAGAATTACAGCTGTTAAGGTCATTATTCTATAGAAAGTCCTTGGAATCATGGGAGATAACAGGATCACTTGGAGAGAAAGGAAAGGAGAATTAAGGATCTGAGGAACAATGACACCTATGGAACAGACTGAGGAAGAGGAAGCCCTGAAGGTGGTAGCAGAGTGATGGGAGAATTATGAGTGGGCCATGGAAAGAGAGAGAAACCATCAGATCTGGCAATCGAGAAACCTCTGGCAGAAGCCAGAACATTTTCATTTGAGTGATAGTGGCAAAAGTAGACTCCAAAGATAGGTTGTGGGGTACACGAGAGAAAAGGAGCGATACATGCAAGTGACTCAAGAAAGGAAACAGGATGAAGTTTTGGCATCTAAGAAATTTTTAGCATCAAGGGATGATTTTTTTTTTTAAGGTTGGAGACAGCTAAGTACATTTAAATGGTGTTTGAAAGCAGTCAGCAGAGAAGAAGAAGAGAAGGAAGATAACCAGTAGGGAAATATACTTGAAGAAGTGGGTAAGTTTCCAAACCAAGAACATGGTTGAAGAAATTCGCCTTCCAGAGAAGAAGCAACAACTAGTCCATTGGCAGAGCAAAAATGGAAGTAAGAATGGGAGGTGGGGGAGTGTTGTCAGGGAAATATGAATAAATTGGTGGATGAGGTTGCAGGAAACTGAGAGTTTCTATTTTAGTTGTGAAATAACAGGGCATGCGATGTGTCATAGGTGATGTATAAAGTGAGGGGGAGGATAGAGAAGCAGGAAGTTTAAGGAGAGCTGAGAAGGTTTAAATAGCTACTGTGATGACAGGGATGGAGTGCTGCCTAGGGGCAGATAGAAAGTGATCAGGGCTGTGTGAGGGATTGACTGTCTGCAGCTCCCAAACTCCTCCATGGTGTAGAATTTCTTCTGCAGTAGTGCTCAGCGGTTTAGGGCTAGATGCTGAGAAGGCAGCCTGTCCTAGGAATTTAATCAATTAAGTTAATACTTCAAGTATTTAATAAGTACCTAGTTAGTGCCAGGGAAAGAGATAGGGACTGCGGTACAAAGAACAATGAGGCATGGTCCCAACTCTAAGTACTTTCTGACCCTGAACTATTTAATATGTATCCAGAGGATTAAGTGAAGCACACATAAAACTTTAGAAAATACAAGGATGCCATAAAGGGACAGATGTACAACTATGAGGGTTCAAAGAATACTTCAAAGAAGAGGTATTGAGAGACAACTCTATGACAACCTCTCAGCCAGAGGTTTTGAATATGTAACTTAATCCTTAGCACAAGTCTGTGTGTTTGGTATTAATATACCTTTTCTCTGATGAGGAAACATGCTCAGAGAGGAACATAATTTAGGGGGGTAAGGAAATTCTTCATGGGTTAGTTGGTATTTAGAACAGTCTTTGGAAGCTGAGTGAGATTTTGCCAGATGAAGATGAGGGACTGGTAATTTCAATCCTTGGGTGTATTTGGGGAAAGGCAAATTATTCTTTTTGATTGAATTATAGGAATGAGCGATGAGACTATTTGGGTCTTGGGTACTAACCAAAGAGTTTGGTCTTTTATTTTGCAGGCACTGAGAAAGGATGGAAGCCTTTTGAACAGAGATTGACATCTTTAGAACTTCAGTGGCCTTAGGCAACACAGACTGAAAACAGGAGAGATCGGGCATGGCAGACCAGTTGAGAAGACAATACAGATCTTCCTCGACTTATGATGGCGTAATGTCCCCATGAACCCATTATAAGCTGAAAATATTTTTAAGTCAAAATGCCTTTAATGCACCTTACATACTGAACATCACAGCTTAGCCTAGCCTACCTTAAAAGTGCTCAGAACACTTACATTAGCCTACAGTCAGGAAAAATCATCTAATGCAAAACCTATCTTACAATAAAGTGTTGAATATCTCATGGAATTGATTAAATACTGTACTGAAAGTGAAAAACAGAACGGTTGAATGGGTACAGAATGGTGGTAAGTGTATCAGTTGTTTGCCCTGGTGACCCTGTGGCCGACCGGGAGCTGGGGCTCGCTGCCACTGCTCAGCATCACGAGAGTGTATTACTGCATATTGCTAGCCTGGGAAAAGATAAAATTCAAAATTCAAAGCATGGTTTCTATTGAATGCATTTCACTTTCACATCATCATGGGAAAAATCATAAGTGGAACCATCAAGTCAGGGACTGTCTGTACAGATATCTGAGAGGGTGGCATGGAGAAATGAGACTAGGGTGCTCTTCCTTGCTCCCTATCTGTCTGATTCTGTGCTTTGGAAATGCCACTTAGCCTCTTTTAGTCTCAATTTCTCATCATAAAATAGAAGAGATTGGAAGGAATAACCTCAAAGGATCCTTCTGAAGAATATAGTTTTATGATTCTGAGGTCCTAAGCAGGAATGGTGGCAGTGAGAAAGGGAAGTATGGGGTAGAGAGGAGAGAATTTACTTAGGGACTTTTGAAACTTCTAGCACAATATAAATATAAATAATTTTACACTTTACCTCCATACACAACCCGCATCTCAGTTCGGCATGTTGATTATCAGGTCTTCTCCTGCATCACAAACATGCACAGACACATATACACAGGCAGCCTCTCCTGCTCAGAAGATGAGATAAAACACTTACTGTTCATCTCTCCTCTGGTGTAGTTTCTACACATCCTTTCACACCCAGAAGCATCCTCTTTTTTTAGGAAGTATACTTGTACTCAAGATATTCGAAGATCAACTCATGATTTCAGTATCTTTGGCCCCTCATCAATAAATTGAGTTGTCTTCCAGTATTCCATCTTGGAACTGACTAACATCCACCCAGGTGCTCAAGTCATCATGACTGTCTCCTTCTCCCTCCTGCTTTCATAGCCAATCAGTGCTCAAGTCATCATGACTGTCTTCCTCTCCCTCCTGCTTTCATAGCCAATCAATGCTCAAGTCATCATGACTGTCTTCCTCTCCCTCCTGCTTTCATAGCCAATCACCGTCTCAGAGATTCTGTCTCTGCAAATATTTCCATTCAATCTTTCCCTCTTACTCCCCCTAGCGGAGGTTCTCCTCACTTTCCATTTGGATCATTCCAATTGCCGCCTAATTCATTTCTGGTTTTCCATTACAACTCATTCTCTTTGGGCTGAAAAACTTATTTCTGATCATTTTACTTTTATGCTTAAAACAGTTCAAATATTTGAACTAGAAGTTCACTCACACTTCACAATATGTTATGTATATTTGCATGTATATCCACTCTCTTCTTCATTCTTTCCAAAAATTACTTTTAAATAGCCTTCATATAGATATATATATATATATGCATACAAACATATGTATATATATATATGTGTATACACACACATGCATATATATGTACACACACATGCTAAGAGATGGGTAGCAGTTACTTTGAGGTAATACTCTCTAGTAAGGGCCTGGAGTGCAGATAATCTAGGTTTCTGATTAAGAGCAATTTCATATATTTCTAGTCACCCTAGAACAGGGTAAAGTTTACCTATAAGGAGGAAACTTGAGGATCCTACCTAGCACATTTGGTTATTTTGCCAACATGCTTCTAAACAGAGGTTGCTCAAAAATGCCTAGGAGTGAGGTCCAAATTTTCCTTAGGAAACAGATTTGGCTCCACATAAATAAATGGGTAGCCAAGGCTTAATGTTCTACACTATTAAATATGACTGGAAATTTTTTGAAACAGGTGTTACTAATCACCATAGTGATTGCATTTCTTCCTGGCAATCTCTCTGAGGTAAATTAATTGTGAAATGTACTTTCTTGGTAGCTGAGAGATTTGAACTGGTGCATCAAATTGTTAAAGGTAAGCCAATTAAATATTGGGAGACTTCTGCCATAAAAAATTTTAGTTTTAGAATCTTGAATCTTTCTTTCTGAAAATAGAGTGTGTGACCCATTGCTTTGTAAGGTAACCCTTAGTATGAAGCTTCATGTTATTGTCATAGAGAAAAATAGTTATCTTTCTATTCTCAGTGGCAGAATGGTATGCATCTATTTAATCCAGAAATACCAAGCCCTTAATATACAAGTTCAAAAGGAGAATAGGGAAGAAAACACAACCCCGGTTTTTATATTGCTTACAATTTTCATCCAAGAACTTTGACTCTGTCATATTAGGGTACATCTGTAAATTAGGGTTAACAGTGAGTTTATACAACTAATTCCATGTACAAAGTCTCCATGGGCTTTTGTCTGTATTAATATGAACAGATAAAACAGTATAAAATACCTAATAAAAGCAACTATTTAAAAAATTTTTTTACTCAGGTATTTAGCATAAATATAGGTTGAGTGTAAATGCAGTGGTTGCTTTGATCATATCTTGAGAAATATACCAAATTAAACATTTATCTTGAGTGATGTGAATTCAGTTCAGTAACCCATATTTTCCAGGTTATCCAGGGTCAAAACTTTGCATAGTATTTAACTCTCTCACACCTTATTTACGTAGTTTCTACAAATTCTATTTATTCTTTTTCCTAAAATGTCTTTGTCTTGGGATGGCAAAGTATGCTTTCTGAAGGCATATGCTCTTAGTTTTAGATTTGGGTCTGCCAATTCCCTACTGTGGTCTTAGGCAAGTTACTTAAACTCATCAAATTTCACTTTCATATTTTGTAAAAATTAAAATAGCCACAATACCTATTTCATGAATTTATTAGAAGGATTCCATAAGATAATGCATATCGAAAATTTAGTGCAGAGCCTGGCAGATAATAAGTGCTTGGTATATGTGAGCTGAATAAATGAGTAAATTAATGAGTGATTAAGAAAAGTCAAACAGATTCCGTTTTCTTCTCTTTGACATCTGTGATCTGCACCAACCGTTATTAAAATAGCAAAAGAAAGGAAAAATCATAAAAGTTATAATGAATAATGTGTCCTGTGCACTACTGTGGAAAGTCACTAAGGACAAACTATGCGTCAAGAATTCAATAGTTCTCTTTTCACTAAGTGACACATTTATTGAATAAGTGGTCATTTAATATCATTTTTTGTGTTCTTCAAAAAATGTTGGCTATAGTGCTTAATAATACTACTTTAAACAAGCTATAAAGACATGTTTAATAGTCCCCAAGTCAAAGCAAGGTCCACAACTGACAAAGACAAATTTTAAAAACTTGGAACTTGGAACATTGAATTTACAAATTTAATGATTGTTTTCAAGTGGCAATGATGATAGAATTCATTCAATATTTACTGATTACCATTAATGATAAATGTTTTTCAATATCTTTTAAGTATCTTACATAATTTATTTCATTAAATCTTCATAATAGTCCTGCAAAATGGGCATTATAATCCTTTAACAGTTGGATAAATTATGACAGATACAGAGACCAGAACTTTCTTTTCCTTTTTTAAAACTGAAATATAATTGACTTACAACTATATCAGTTTCAGGTGTACAACATAGTGATTCAATATTTTTATACATTACAAAATAATCACCATGGTAAGTCTAGCTGTCAACTGTCACCACACAAAGTTATTACAGTATTATTGACTATATTCCCTATGGTGTACATTATATTCCTGTGACTTATTATTTTATAACTGGAAGTTTGTACCTCCTAATTCCTTTCCCCACATCCCCTTACCCTACTTCTCTCTGACTGAGTCTGCTTCAGTTTTGTTATGTTTGTTGATGTGTTTTGTTTTTTTGGATTCCACATATAAGTGAAATCATACAGTATTTGTCGTTCTCTGCCTAACTTATTCCAGTTAGCATTATAACCTCTCAGGGACCAGAATTTTCTTGACTGCAATGTTATGATTATTCTTCTATACTTTAGTCTTTAGTGTATAATGTTCTTGTAGAACCTATTTTTTATTATTATACTGGATTAGACATTTGATTTTTTTTTGAATTTTATTTTATTTATTTTTTTATACAGCAGGTTCTTATTAGTCATCCATTTTATACACATCAGTGTATACATGTCAATCCCAATCTCCTAATTCATCACACAACCATTCCCACCCCCCCACCGCTTTCCCCCCTTGGTGTCCATACGTTTGTTCTCTACATCTGTGTCTCAATTTCTGCCGTGAAAACCAGTTCATCTGTACCATTTTTCTAGGTTCCACATATATGCGTTAATATACGATATTTGTTTTTCTCTTTCTGACTTACTTCACTCTGTACGACAGTCTCTAGATCCATCCACGTCTCTACAAATGACCCAGTTTCGTTCCTTTTTATGGCTGAGTAATATTACATTGTATATATGTAGCACATCTCCTTTATCCATTCGTCTGTCGATGGGCATTTAGGTTGCTTCCATGACCTGGCTATTGTAAATAGTGCTGCAATGAACATTGGGGGGCATGTGTCTTTTTGAATTATGGTTTTCTCTGGGTATATGCCCAGTAGTGGGATTGCTGGGTCATATGGTAATTCTATTTTTAGTTTTTAAGGAACCTCCATATTGTTCTCTATAGTGGCTCTATCAATTTATATTCCCACCAACAGTGCAAGAGGGTTCCCTTTTCTCCACACCCTCTCCAGCATTTGTTGTTTGTAGATTTTCTGATGATGCCTATTCTAACTGGTATGAGGTGATACCTCATTGTAGTTTTGATTTGCATTTCTCTAATAATTAGTGATGTTGAACAGCTTTTCATGTGCTTCTTGGCCATCTGTATGTCTTCTTTGGAGAAATGTCTATTTAGGTCTTCTGCCCATTTTTTGGATTGGGTTGTTTGTTTCTTTAATATTGAGCTGCATGAGCTGTTTATATATTTTGGAGATTAATCATTTGTCCGTTGATTTGTTTACAAATATTTTCTCCCATTTTGAGGGTTGTCTTTTCGTCCTGTTTATGGTTTCCTTTGCTGTGCAAAAGCTTTGAAGTTTCATTAGGTCCCATTTGTTTATTTTTGTTTTTATTTCCATTACTCTAGGAGGTGGATCTAAAAAGACCTTGCTGTGATTTATGTCAAAGAGTGGTCTTCCTATGTTTTCCTCTAAGAGTTTTATCGTGTCAGGTCTTACATTTAGGTTTCTAATCCACTTTGAGTTTGTTTTTGTGTATGGTGTTAGGGAGTGTTCTAATTTCATTCTTTTACATGTAGCTGTCCAGTTTTCCTAGAACCACTATTGAAGAGACTGTCTTTTCTCCATGTATATCCTTGCCTCCTTTGTCATATTAGTTGACCATAGATGCATGGGTTTATCTCTGGGCTTTCTATCTTGTTCCATCGATCTATGTTTCTGTCTTTGTGCCAGTACCATATTGTCTTGATTACTGTAGCTTTGTAGTATAGTCTGAAGTCAGGGAGTCTGATTCCTCCAGCTCCATTTTTTTCCCTCAAGACTGCTTTGGCTGTTTGGGGTCTTTTGTGTCTCCATACAAATTTTAAGATTTTTTGTTCTAGTTCTGTAAAAAATGCCATGGGTAATTTAATACGGATTGCATTGAATCTGTAGATTGCTTTGCGTAGTATAGTCATTTTCACAATATTGATTCTTCCAATCCAAGAACATGGTGTATCTCTCCATCCGTTGGTATCATCTTTAATTTCTTTCATCAGTGTCTTATAGTTTTCTGCATACAGGTCTTTCATCTCTCTAGGTAGGTTTATTCCTAGGTATTTTATTCTTTTTGTTGCAATGGTAAATGGGAGTGTTTCCTTAATTTCTCTTTCAGATTTTTCATCATTAGTGTATAGGAATGCAAGAGATTTCTGTGCATTAATTTTGTATCCTGCAATATTACCAAATTCATTGATTAGCTCTAGTAGTTTTCTGGTGGCATCTTTAAGATTCTCTATGTATAGTATCATGTCATCTGCAAACAGTGACAGTTTTACTTCTTCTTTTCCAATTTGTATTTCTTCTTCTTCTCTGATTGCCATGGGTAGGACTTCCAAAACTATGTTGAATAATAGTGATGAGAGTGGACATCCTTGTCTTGTTCCTGATCTTAGAGGAAATGTTTTCAGTTTTTCACCATTGAGAATGATGTTTGCTGTGGGTTTGTCGTATATGGCCTTTATTATGTTGAGGTAGGTTCCCTCTATGCCCACTTTCTGGAGAGTTTTTATCATGAATAGGTGTTGAATTTTGTCAAAAGCTTTTTCTGCATCTATTGAGATGATCATATGGCTTTTATTCTTCAATTTGTTAATATACTGTATCACATTGATTGATTTGCATATATTGAAGAATCCTTGCCTCCCTGGGATAAATCCCACTTGATCAGGATGCATGATCCTTTTAATGTGTTGCTGGATTCTGTTTGCTAGTATTTTGTTGAGGAATTATGAATATTCATCAGTGGTATTGGTCTGTAATTTTCTTTTTTTTTGTAGTATCTTTGTCTGGTTTTGGTATCAGAGTGATGGTGGCCTCATAGAATGAATTTGGGAGTGTTCCTTCCTCTGCAATTTTTTGGAAGCGTTTGAGAAGGATGGGTGTTAGCTCTTCTCTAAATGTTTGATAGAATTCACCTGTGAAGCCATCTGGTCCTGGACTTTTGTTTATTGGAAGATTTTTAATCACAGTTTCAATTTAATTACTTGTAATTGGTCTGTTCATATTTTCTATTTATCCAGGTTCAGTCTTGGAAGGTTATACATTTCTAAGAATTTGTCCATTTCTTCCAGGTTGTCCATTTTATTGGCATAGAGTTGCTTTTAGTAGTCTCTTAGGATGCTTTCTATTTCTGCGGAGTCTGTTATAACTTCTCATTTTCATCTAATTTTAATGATTTGAGTCCTCTCCCTCTTTTTCTTGATGAGTCTGGCTAATGGTTTATCAATTTTGTTTATCATCTCAAAGAACCAGATTTTAGTTTTATTGATCTTTGCTATTGTTTTCTTTGTTTCTATTTCATTTATTTCCGCTCTGATCTTTATGATTTCTTTCCTTCTGCTAACTTTGGGTTTTGTTTGTTCTTCTTTCTCTAGTTCCTTTAGGTGTAAGGTTAGATTGTTTATTTGAGATTTTTCTTGTTTCTTGAGGTAGGATCGTATTGCTATAAACTTCCCTCTTAGAACTGGTTTTGCTGCATCCCATAGGTTTTGGATCATTGTGTTTTCATTGTCATTTGTCTCAGGTATTTTTTGATTCCCTCTTTGATTTCTTCAGTGGTTGCTTGGTTATTTAGTAACGTATTGTTTAGCTTCCATGTGTTTGTGTTTTTTACGGTTTTTTTCCCCCATAATTGATTTCTAATCTCATGGTGTTGTGGTCAGAAAAGATGCTTGATATGATTTCAATTTTCTTAAATTTACTGAGGCTTGATTTGTGACCCAAGATGTGATGTATCCTGGAGAATGTTCTGTGTGCACTTGAGAAGAACGTGTAATCTGCTGTTTTTGGATGGAATGCCTTATAAATATCAATTAAATCTATCTGGTCTATTGTGTCATTTAAAGCTTGTTTTTCCTTATTAATTTTCTATTTGGATGATCTGTCCATTGGTGTAAGTGAGGTGTTAAAGTCCCCCACTATTATTGTGTCACTGTCTATTTTCTCTTTTATAGCTGTTAGCAGTTGCCTTGTGTATTGAGGTGCTCCTATGTTGGGTACATGTATATTTATAATTGTTATATCTTCTTCTTGGATTGATCCCTTGATCATTATGTAGTGTCCTTCCTTGTCTCTTGTAACATTCTTTATTTTAAAGTCTAGTTTATCTGATATGAGTATTGCTACTCCAGCTTTCTTTTGACTTCCATTTGCATAGAATATCTTTTTCCATCCCCTCACTTTCAGTCTGTATGTGTCCCTACATCTGAAGTAGGTCTCTTGTAGACAGCATATATATGGGTCTTGTTTTTGTATGCATTCAGCAAACCTGTGTCTTTTGGTTGGAGCATTTAATCCATTCACATTTAAGGTAATCATTGATATGTATGTTCCTATTACCATTTTCTTAATTGTTTTGGGTTTGTTTTGGTAGGTCCTTTTCTTCTCTTGTGTTTCCCACTTAGAGAAGCTCCTTTAGCATTTGTTGTAGAGCTGGTTTGGTGGTGCTGAATTCTCTTAGCTTTTGCTTGTCTGTAAAGCTTTTGATTTCTCCATCGAATCTGAATGAGATCCTTGCTGGGTAGAGTAATCTTAGTTGTAGGTTCTTCCCTTTCATCACTTTAAGTATATCTTGCCACTCCCTTCTGGCTTGTAGAGTTTCTGCTGAGAAATCAGCTGTTAACCTTATGGGAGTTCCCTTGTATGTTATTTGTCATTTTTCCGTTGCTGCTTTCAAAATTTTTTCTTTGTCTTTAATTTTTGCCAGTTTGATTACTATTTGTCTCAGCGTGTTTCTCCTTGGGTTTATCCTGTATAGGACTCTCTGCACTTCCTGGACTTGGGTGGCTATTTCCTTTCCCATGTGAGGGAAGTTTTCATCTACAGTCTCTTCAAATATTTTCTCAGGTCCTTTCTCTCTCTCTTCTCCTTCTGGGACCCCTATAATGTGAATGTTGTTGTGTTTAATGTTGTCCCAGAGGTCTCTTAGGCTGCCTTCATTTCTTTTCATTCTTTTTTCTTTATTCTGTTCCACAGCAGTGAATTCCACCATTCTGTCTTCCAGGTCACTTATCCATTCTTCTGCCTCAGTTATTCTGCTATTGATTCCTTCTAGTGTATTTTTCATTTCAATTATTGTATTGTTATTCTCCATTTGTTTGTTCTTTAATTCTTCTAGGTCTTTGTTAAACATTTCTTGCATCTTCTCCACCTTTGCCTCCATTCTTTTTGTGAGGTCCTGGATCATCATATCATTATTCTGAATTCTTTTTCTGGAAGGTTGCCTATCTCCACTTCATTTAGTTGTTTTTCTGGGGTTTTATCTTGTTCCTTCATCTGGTACATAGCCCTCTGCCTTTTCATCTTGTCTATCTTTCTGTGAATGTGGTTTTTGTTCCACAGGCTGCAGGATTGTAGTTCTTCTTGCTTCTGCTGTCTGCCCTCTCTTCTCTTTTATTCTTAAGCAGTAGTTCCAGCACTCACTTTCTGAGTTCAGTGATATTGAGGTACTTCAAACTATGACTCTTCTGGAAATAATGTCGAAAATTCAATGTTGCCAGCCACTAAGGAGGGCTACCCTTCCCAAGGCATGGAGAGACAGAAGGTCAAGTCAGTATAGGCTTGAGAAAATTTCTGGTTTCTGCTAGCGTTGGAGGGTCTCCTGCAGAGGTGGGGGATGGCTGTGCCTCACCGTGAAGACAAGGACACTAGCAGCAGAATTTCTGGGAAGTACTCCTTGGCATGAGCCCTCCCAGAGTCTGCCTTGATATTCTATAGATGATTATGAAATAGATTCCTCCTTTAAAAACAAAGCTATCTGGAAATCACCACTTGCATATGTTATGGGGGACATGTAAACTGGTAAAACTATTCTGAAGGATAATTTGGCAATGTATTTCTCTCTATGGGATGATTATATTTTTCTGCCTTCTTGAAGTCAGACTTGGCCATGTGAGTTGATTTGGCCAATGGATTTTAGCGAGCTAAAAGAAACTTGAAAAACCACCATGTGCTTTGCTACTCTCTCCTTACTGCCTTAGTAACCAGCAGTGCCTAAGATAATGACTGCTCTGATGGCCTGGGCCTGGAGTGAAGATGACATGGAGAAGAGCCCAAGCAACTACTGATGATCCACTGTCATGAACCACTCTCTTAAGCCTCTGAGATTTTTTGTTGCTGTTAATCCAATATAATCTGTCAGAAATTTTTCCACTGAGAATTTACCCTAATGAAATCCCTATATATGTTCACAAAACTTTAGCTAACTTTATCTTCATGACAGTGAACTTGGAGATAAACTAAATGCTAATTTAAACTTTCCAAAAACTCATAGCATGTCTAAGTACATCTAGAAATTCAAGATAAAAATAAGTTAAAAAGTTCAAACGTTAATTATTATATAATCATAATTTTAATTATTATATAATCATAGTATTTTTTCAGAAACAATATACTGCAAGTTATTTACATGGTTATTTCTAGAAAGTTTGCATTTGGTTTTAAATCTTTCTTCTTTTTGCATTTCCGAATTTTTTGTCAATAAACTTTTTAAGAATAATCATGAGAATATCAGCAACAATAATAAGAAAAAAATCTTATACTTTCTCATCTCAATGGCTGTTCTCTTTGCATTATACTATGCTACGTCATTAACGATAAACCTGTGTATTTCTATAATGAATGGAGGAGAATTCATGAAGTTTTGGCTTTGGCCACTAGGGCTCTATTCTCTTCTAGAGCCAACAATTGGACACTGCTTTGAAGGAGTCCAATCATAATGATAGCAGTTTTCTCTGAAACCTTTGCAAACTGGAATCTAATGCTCTGGCAAATTAAGCAAAGATTTTGCCTCTCTGCCTTTGTTTATGGGCTGAAAAAAGAAATGCTATGTACTCAGAGTAGAAGCAAACTGTCAGAAACCTGTGTTCTTCAGTACTCCTCAAAACGCAAAGGTCAAGTAAAACAAGGAAATCCTGAGAAATTGTCACAGACTAGAGGAAACTGGGGAGATATGACAACAAGATACAATGTGGTATACTAGATTGGATCTTGAAAGACGAAAAGGACATTAATGAAAAAAATAGTAACATCAAAATCAGTTCTAAGTTTAATTAATAATAATGTACCAGTGTCAATTTCTTAGTTTTGACACATATACCAGACAGGGTAATGTTAAGGAGTTAACAGTGGAGGAAATGGGTAAGGGATGTGGTAGGCAAAATAATGACTTTCCAAAAAGTTTCTGTTCCAAACTCTGAAACCTGTGTTTATGTTAAATTATATAATAAATGGAATTAAGTTTGCAAATCAGTTGATCTTATAACAGGTAGATAACCCTGGATTATCCAGGTGGACTTGGTGTAATCACAAGGGTCCTTAAATGAGGAAAAGGCAAGCAGAAGAATCAATGTCAGTTATGCAATAGGAGAAAGACTTAATTGGCCATTGCTGGCTTTGAAGATGCAAAGGGCCTACACAGCAGGATGCATGGGAAGCCTCTAAAAGCTGGAAAAGGCAAGGAAATGGATTCTTCTCTAGAGCTCTCAGAAGGAACACAGACTCTTCAGCATCTTAATTTTACCCAGATAACTCTACTTTGGACTACTGACCTTCAGAATTGTAAATTTATTTTGTTTTAAGCCACCGAGTTTGTGGTAATTTATTACAACATCTGTAGAATTTGCAACTGCTCTATAATTCTAAAGTCATTCCAAAACAAAAAGTTTATTTTTTTTTTAAAAAGTGTGCCTTTAAGAAAAGTCAGGGTGCATTTATAGACCTGCAATCATTCAACGGATTCCTCAACAGGATACTGAACTCTCAAATATGTTTGGACTTTCTGCTCACAGGCCCTGGTTTCTTGGTCTCGCCTCCTGTTCAGTCTCCTCAGTTCTGACACCTCAGTTGGATGCAACTTCAGGTAGCTAGGATTTGACATCCCTCCCATTTCTTATGGATATCTGACTACCGCCTCTTCCCTAGCTGTGGCTTTGCCACACCTGCTTAGGTACTAACAGCTCAAATAGTTGCCACCACCTCCCACAAGGTTGGCAAAAACAACCTTTTTTAAAGTAACACATTTACTAAGGGGTAGAAATTCAGAAAAGAGCTGAGCTGTATTACCATAGCAACCAGACAGAAATGAATACATGCAGGCAACTCATTTGTTGGGGCTACAGAGTATCAGAAAACTGTGGGATCATCAAACTGGTTTGAAAAGTCCTCTTTCCTCACCAGACCCCAGCCAGTCCTCTGATTTTGTATTGATACTATGCTGTCAGTCTGAGATGTTTTTTAGGTGGAACACAGTATCACCCTTAAAGATACAAAGAATAAATGTACTTTAGGAATAAAAAAAAAAAAAATCCTTCCAGAAAGAAGACATTCTTAAACAAAGGCTTTCCTCAGTTTTTGTTGTTGTTTGTTTTTGTTTTTGTTCTTCACATCTCAAACCTGGTTATTTCATATGTACAAGGTCAGCCTTTTAAAAAGTGCCTGTCCACAGATTCCAGGAAGTCTTTTCTGTCCTGAATTATTACTCCTAATTCTATTCCAGGTACCTGAAATGCCATCACTAGTGTTTAGGCATGTGTTAGAATTTCATTTCTACCATGTATATATACTGCGTACAGGTTAGCAAATCCTGCAGAATACTCCTGGGGTATAATCTCTACCTGTAGGTTTTTTGTGAAGTATCAATGCCAGATACCAGGTACTCAGTTATTGGTTTTTAAAAAAATTTTTTTAACATCTTTATTGGAGTACAATTGCTTTACAATGGTGTGTTAGTTTCTGCTTTATAACAAAGTGAATCAGCTATACGTATACATATATCCCCATATCTCCTCCCTCTTGTGTCTCCCTCCCACCCTCCCTATCCCACCCCTCTAGGTGGTCACAAAGCACCGAGTTGATCTCCCTATGCTATGTAGCTGCTTTCTACTAGCTATCTATCTTATATTTGGTAGTGTATATATGTCCATGCTACTCTCTCACTTAGTCAGTTATTGTTAATTCTCTTCTTCTCCTTCCCCTTTTCCTTGGTCTTGATGGTCTTCAAATATACACTATGAAATGCAGGGGAGATAATCAGGAAAGACAACTAAGTTCATGAACTTTCATAACTCCAAACATCTGTAGGAATATTTTAGTTCAAATCTTCAGCACATAGATGTGGAAACTGAAGGCTGCAGATATTGTGAGCTCTTCCAGAGATCAAAGCATCAATTACTGGCTGACTCAGGATCAAAAGCTGGGTTTTCCAAAGCTTTATATTTCCTCCTCTAGCAGAGAAGGTACTAACTAACACTGTCAGTATAGGGCATATGGTGGTAATTAGTTGACAAATCCCTAGGAATATACAGAAAGGACATAGTCCAAATGACAGACTGGATCCCTGAAAAGAGAATTAGGAACTCATCAAATATCATGACTTTTTCGAACGTAATCCAGCTCATGGCACCTGAGGAGAACTTGTGTGTTTACACCCTGCGCATCACTCATGGTAAATAATTACCATGCCTCTAATTTTCTGGATCCCCTATTACTTTTCATGTACCGCAGGAGCAGAAAGCATGGTGATCTTTATTATTTTTGTAATACCAATGCCTGGCACAATGTCTGTCCCATATTACAAGCAAACATTTTATTTGCATTTTTTCCTGATAATTTAAATGCTTCTATAGTGAAAAACTTCCTTATAAAAGGAATGCAATTACTTATTGTAACTATATATATTTGTATTCATTCATTCAATATTTAATCATACATTTTAAATTCTCTAATATGGAAATTCATGTATGAAATTACGTAAGGTGTGTATTAGCATGCATGTAATCAGAAAAATATTCTGAGTGCAATTAATAAAAGAAATATAAAGCAGTTGTTTTATAATCGTTTCCATCATAATTTTTCTTGTTTTCCATGATATTCTGAGATATGTTTTGTCAATTAAAATAACCAGGGTATATCGGGTTAACCCTATGAAAGAATAAAAGAATTCCTGGCTGGCATGGTCTAGAATTTGCAGATCTTAAGACACTATAGTGTCTTGAAGGAAGAAATCATTCACCATTCTCTAACTTCATCTCTCTGGATCAACATGAATGGAAAAAATACCAAGAACATTTATTTAATCTTATTATTATTGGAGAAAAAATAAAATATACATGATAAAATGTCCACTGAGAATAGATGACATTTTTTCCTGGATACGATTTGCAAGGAAAGACTGTGTGTGGTGATCAGTTACCACTTATTCTCCTTTCTAGATAATCAGCTGCATCCTTTAGTATGGTTTTATTTGCATGATTATAAAAAAAAATCAAGATATGAATCTATGATTTGTTTTTCACCCAGAAAGCTTTCCTGGAGTATGGGGGATGGAAAAGAAGGAGGAATGGATTTCCACAGCCCCACTCACATTAGTCTAAATCTTAAAATAATATGTCTTTTAGCAATCACTAAATCTTGTTATTGGTTTGAAGCAATAAATCTTCCAAGGTGTTGGAAAAAAAAAAGAAGAAACACCATTGTAGTAATGAGATTACTCGGAAAATAAAGCGGTGGATTAGTAAAATCTAATTTGGAAGTGATGAAGTACATGTGATGTCCAAGTAATTATTTCTGCACAGTCTCCATCCGTGGGGAGCTCAGAGTTATTGGACACTGCACTATGTTAATGATGCCACTGCCTGACATTTGGGTGAATGTGCTGACTGTCTGCTGTGTTGCCTCTCCTGTTGTCAATACTCACCATTGGGTCCAGCAGCTGCATTCATGCTGCTGCCACAGACACAGCCAGACCTGAGCCTCTGTGTGTGTGTGTGTGTGTGTGTGTGTGTGTGTGTGTGTGTGTGTATGTGTGTGTGTTCATGTGTCTTCTCTTTCTTAGGTCAATGTTTAGTCCATTTTAAAATCTGGGCTGGGACAAAAGTGTTATACTGAACATGGTTATATGTAGAATCAAGGTCCAATTACATTTCTCTGAGCTTTATTTAATTACTTAGATGAAGCAGATTATTTGCATTCTCTTTGTACTACTTGTCTTCCAAAAGCATAAACCTAGATGTACACTTGGCCAAAAGCAGGTTTTCAGGTATTATTACCTCTTGTGGTCAGTAGAATTATTTCTAATAAAATGTTCTACTTCATATTTTGATAATGAAAATCTCTATTATAAGATAATAGTAAGGTGCTCTTTCCGATACAGAATTCTGTAGTTTTAATACATAACTAATCAGTCTCCAGTGTCAAGATTGCTTAGGGAAGTTGAAGGATTGAACAAACTCAAAGTAAAGAAAACACAAATTATGAAAAGCCATTTTCTTTCCAATCCATTAGTAGTTTAATCAAGCTTCCCATGTAAGAGACATCCCAGAAGACTGACATCAGATATGTTCAGGGAGGGCTTCTCAGAGGAGGAGAGACTTGGCTGGGTGGATTACCATAGGCTAAGGCAAAGTCGAAGAGTAAAGGAGGCAGTCCCAGTCAGGAGAATGACTTCAGCAAAGGCTTAATGATGACATTTATCTTGGCATGTTTAGAGTTAGACAGATTTTATTTCAGTGATCAAATTTATCTATAACTACCTAAAATAAAAATAATTTATTATAAATATATGAGATGTCTCAATATTCCAATCTTATCAGGGATCTCTCTCTCTCTCTCTCTCCCCACCCCACCCCACTTTTTTTGCATGTCCATTCTTCTCTTTCTCAGAAGACTGGCTTCTTCCTTCTTGTACATAACAAGAAAAATATCCAAGATAGACACTGAGCATTTTCTTCTTACACTTTAGACCCTAAGTTCAAAAATCCTGGAGAAGAGATTCCGTGGCCCACTTTGGGTTAGATTCTCTTTCCTGGGCCAAACAATAGAGGCTGAGGGAAGGAGAAAAGTTAAAAATTAAAACATAGCTGCTGCCACTGCAAATATAAGTTTGTGTGGAGGAGAAATTCCAAGAAATGGAGTATTAATCAAAAAACCCATGGATGTCTATTATACACATTTTTTTTTAATTGCTTCATTCCTAACCATTTGAAAGCCACAGGAACCCTATAAAAAGCCCACTGCTTTCTTTGGAAAGGAATAGCTCAGTTTGCACCTCCCACTCTTTGCAGCAAATCTCTACCACCCCATTCTTAATTGGTCTTCAGGGACCCTGTGATGCTTAGCTTCATGCCCTGATTCTCTCTGTACCCATCCTCCTTGGGATGCTGACTGATTTGGAAAGTCCCACTTGACACGTCATATGACTAGAAAACAGCCTCTCTGACTGCTCCAACTTTATGATGACCCAGGTCCCAGATTTGCCACCTTTATTCCTTCTATCTTGAGTGATAATCCACTGACCTATGAGTACATCAAGTCTGAATAGAAAGATGCTATTTAATCAGAAGGATATTCAGGATTGACAACTCAGAGAGATGGCAACATTTGGAGCCAAAGGATAAGGCAAGAATGAAATAATAGAAAAGGGGGAAAATTGGCAACCAGAACATGCAAGAAAATGAAGTGAGCAGTACAGCATGGAACAGTCATGGAACAAGTTAGAGATTCAAGGGATCAAATATTCAAATATTGCACATATGGTAGAACTGGGATTTTTGCACTAGGTGTGTATGATCACTAAATCTAGAAGCTTCAACTATGTAATGCTGAACGCTTATTAAATTCTTATTATGTCTGAGACATAGTGTGGAATTTGTATCCTAATTATTCTGTAGCAATTCTGTGTGTGTGTGCATGTGTGTGTGTATGTGTATGTATATGTATATGTATGTGTGTGGGAGAGAGAGAGGGAGAGAGGGAGAGAGTTTAACCCACCATTTAGGGAGAATCTTTGAAACACTTGTGCCTAAATAATAGAAGTGTATTTTCTTTACTACCTTTGCTGTCTTTCTAAACAAGTTTTCCCAGCTTGCCCTTGAAACAAGGCATGAAGTTGGAGAAAAATAAGCAAATCCTTTATTCCAGACCAGTTCCTTTATCTTACCTCTCAGGTCGCCAAGGTGTAAATTCAGGCAATTGGTAAAAGGTTGTTTCTGCTTTCTTTATAGGTTCCTTAAAAAGCAAAAACAGGGGTGGTGGTGTAAGCTACCTCATCATATCACATCCTGATCATGGATCCCTCTTACCCATCTCAGAGTCCAACCGATTTGCACACTGGCTGGTTTTGGAGCCTTGAGCTGGAGTCATATAACCCAAGGCTGCCTGCCAACTGCCAGTCAATTTCCCTTGGCCCCTCCATGTGAGCAGGTAAAAAATAGCCCACCTAGACTGAGACAAGAAAACACACACACACACATGCACATACACACCCTACTTTGAGATCAATTTCTTTATTTTTAACAAGATGTACAGATCCTGTGGTTATTGTGAAATACTTTTCATATGTTATCTCATTTAAATCTTATAGCAAGACAGGGAGGAGAAATCATGACCTGCATTTCACTGATAAGGGATGTAAAGCTCAACAAATTTAAGAGGCAGTATGGTGACATAGTTTATGTCCTAAATGACCTGGATTTGCATCTAGGTGCCACTTAGAAGTTGTCTTAACTTAAACAAGTTACTTAACTTTTCTAAGTCCCAGTCTACTCACCTGTGTAATGGAAATAATAAAAATAAATACAAAACAATTTCTTTGCTTCTATTGGGTTGTTTTAAGGATGAATAAAACTGTATACACACACTCTGTGCTTATCATCTTATTAAAGCTTTCAAATAGTAGAACTAATTTGAGGCAGAGTCAATAGTTAAATCCAAAGCAATGCTCTAATCCCTCTACCCTACTGATTCCCTCTAATTGCTTAACTATTCCAGCAAGATTTTAAAGCAATGGAGTAATTCTGCAAAAAGAATTGGAGGCTGCTCTCCTTTTATAAGTCAGCACCAGATTTTATCCTTCTCAGGGGGCCACTGTCTCTATCGTGCCCTTTTGCTCCATGAATTCAGCATAAACAACTCTAAAGAACATCTCTCAACCAGTCCTGCTAAACATCCCATTCCTCTCCTCATCCCTTATCTCTTTGAATCCTCACCATGCAGCTGAGCCCATTTCATGAGGACCCCAAGGGGTTGAAAACACCTACTGGGTGACATGCTGGGATTAAGCTTTTCCTTTTTCTGTTTGTTACATCACACAGCACATTGTCAGCAAAGATTCTCATTCCTCCATCTGGAAGATTATAAAGTTATCAATCCATGACCCACTCATAAAATATTCCAAGTAATTTAACTGATGATTGTGTATTTTGAAAATGAAGGGGGGAATAAGCCACTCTACAAAATCTTATGGTGTTAGACATTCCTGTAGCATGCCCAAGCCAGTAATTATTACAGTGTCTAGCAGCTAATCATGGGGAATGTACCTTAATTAAATCAGATTCCTTATAAATATTCCTCTTTAACACATTGAGATGACTGGCCAAACCAATTTTCTGCACAGCAACTTGCTCCAAAATACCATAAATCTTCTTAGTCTTGGAATCTCAAACAGCATTTGACTCCATGAATGCCTCTCAGAGCCTCTGCTTTGATAAGCAATGGGAAGATTGTAAGGCTCTGAATAGTTTCTAAGAAACTGAAAAGCTTTCTAAACAACAACTATGTTTTAGGAAATATACTATATTCTAGGGATGCAGAGGTAACTAAGAAATCTTTGATGCTCTTAAATCTAATATCAGAGACCCACATGTCAATAAGTAATTATAAAAGAGTGACATATGCTCTGTAGAAGTCTGTACAGTATGCTGTGTGCAAAGAGGTAAGTGAGCAATTTTGGGGGAATGAGGAGAGGCAACTAGGGAGAACTTACTTTCAGAGCTTGCTCTGGAAATCTCTGTGAGAACTTACCAGGACAATGGAACAGGGAAGGGCATAATCAAATACGCCAAGACGTAACTCAACATGGTATGTTTTAAGAAACTGAAGTATTTGGGGTCTTGGGGTAGGAGAAACAATAGGATATGAGCCTAAAGAGAGACAGAGGCACACAGACAGAGGCACAGCCTATCTGGGGAACATGTAGGCCATTTAAAGAATCTGCAATTTCCTGTAAATTGCAAAGCCTTTAAAACCAGGGTTCTTCATCTGGTTATCAGGGGTTACATAAATCCTCCAAAATTGCATGAAATGCTGCATAGGGTACTGCACAGGGGTGCTTGGAGTCCTGGGCAGGGTGGCAATGGAAGAAGGGAAGAGGGCTGATAGCTTCCCTCAGCGTCTCAAAGTCTCCATGACTTAAGAAAGGAACTGACATAATAAGACTTATTTTCTACCCTATAGTTTCTTGGGGAGAGCATATTCAAATGGGATTTGGAGTTGAGGGAACTGCTTTAATCTCTTTAAGCATCCTAGAGTGTTCCAAATTTATCACAGAAAGTAGAGGTGATGCAGTAGGAGCGGTAGATGCCACTCTCAACCCTGATTGGCCCAGGAAAGAGGTGGGCGGGTCAAGCACTAGCATCATTTAGGGCCTCAGAACTATTATCACCCCGGGAGTCCATGTTTGGACTCTCGCCATATACACTCAACCTCTTCTGCAACTTGGCTTTTCACAGTTTGAGCAATAAGCAGGCTCATTCCTGCTCCACTCAGTGAGGTCAGGTCTGGAAGCAATAAACGAAAACCAAAACAAACAACATACTGCTTAATGACAGTTTTTTAAAACATCAGCTCTGCTTTCTACTCAGTTGATAATCAAAACATATCTGTACCCTAAGTTCCTGCTGGAGAATATAACCTAGAACTCTTTGCTTACCGGTTATAATCAAAAGCTTGTTTGTAAGAGACAACCTTCATAGAGGATTACCTTAGTGATATTCCACCCATTTTTTCTCTCTGGCCTGTTGACATTTTGAACAAAATGTCAGAGACATGAGTACCTGGACTATGTTGTTTTAACCCTTCTCAATAAAATTGATTTTACTAAATTTCAATTGATATGAAAGTGATTAAACTTCCTTCAGGTGTATTAAAGAATTTGTTATAACATTGATTATAGGCGTGTGAATGAGGATGTTGATCACTATAGTCTCACTGAAAATCCTCTTACTGAGGACCCTTAATGTGTAGCTCCAGGAAAAATTTATCTCAGATCTAAGTACCAGGTAAAATATACTGCTGAGCAATTATACAGTTTATAGCTTACATCTACAGTGAATTTTGAAGCTTGCTTTTTAAGTTTTTGCTTTGGCCACTAGGAAATTTAGAATCAAATATATGACATATTTCCAACAAAGATGTAGAATTCTATAGCATATATAGAAACTCTTCTTTATTTCTTACTCTAATTTTTCTGTCACCTCCATTTCTTTGTCTCATATATACGTCACCCAGTGCCATCATATGTATTTGTGTAAACTGATATTTAGAAACAGGTTGGATGTCACCAATGTATACCACAAATTGATAATTTTTAAAAGTATGTTTTGCTTTAAATTCATGAACCGAATATTAACTAAATAAAACTCCAGGTGTCAGACCTGAGTATTATGTTTCATCTTTAAATTCCAAATACCTTTCATCTGTAATCACTCCACAGAGGTGTCTTTCACAGTTCAGTGAAGCACCCAGGGGTCATGGCAAGTGACCTGTGAATTTACATCCCTATAAATAATAATTCACAAACAGGCTATGTCTCCAGTGCTCACCCCAAGCAGAGAAGAGCCTTGCATGGGTTAAATTAACCAGCCAGAGGAACATGTGAGCTGAACATATGGTGAAGTGTTTTGAGGTTTAGAAAAGCAAGTTTCTGGTACAAACAGAGTCTGGCCTCTGAGACCCCACTGTCAGCATGAAAAAAGATCTCCTTGTTTACCAGAGTAAAAAGAGAGGGAAGCTTTCAATTATTTCACCTCTGTAGCTGTACACAATGAAACGGGAGGAGAAATTGCACATTCATAGAGAGGAGAACAAGTGTAAGTTCCTCAGGGAAGTCAGAGAAGGTGGCCGAAATCATGTAAATAGTAGTTTACAGCTCTGATTGGAAGTGAAAAAAGAAGAAATCGGAAGTGAAGCACCACAAATTAAAATTAAAATTGCAATTCCCGTGAGCTTTCTGGTCTCTGCATTCGCAGACCTTCCCCCATGCTGCTCTAATTGTTCCACTTCAAACCTAATGAGTTGGGTTTGGGAAGTACTGAGTCCTGTAAATGAAACCGTTTATCATTGTAACACTCTTATTAGATATTTGATTGAGCACCTGTTTTGAAAGTTTAGGAATAAAACATAGAAATAGGCATTGGAAGTATCATCTTCTGTATTTAAAAAAAAATGAGAAAATATGCTTGCTGTAGAAATAGTGAATTGTTAAAGACATTGTTTGGTTGATTCCTTAATTTGTCTTTAGGAATATTTGAAGCTGTAAATTCTTATTTTGTTAGTTAGGATTGACATTTTAGTTTGGTTCTTGGTTGGTTTCAACATGTGAGAAATAAAGGCAGTTTCCTCCTGAAGCTGAGCAATTAGGCAAATATCTTATTTTCTCTATTACCTATGTTGTAGAGTTGTGGTGATAATTAAATGATATAATACGAGAAAAGTGCTTAGGGCAGTGCCTGGTGCATGGTAAATGCTTCTCATGTGGTAGCTGTTATTATTCTTGTGCAGACAGCACTCATGCTCAACCTTCTGGAAGTGGAATCACAAATCAGCACATGTTTGATATCACAATATCATTTCATATCCTTCCCAAATGCACAATTAAAGAAAGGTGAATTAAAACAAAGAAGTACAATGCTTGTAACAATGACAAAGATTTGAATATTTGCTGGTACTCAGTATCAGTAAAAGTAAAGATACTTTTAATAATTATAGGTAAGGATGTTTATTGAAACTTTTTTTGGAGGGCAATTTGGCAATATCTGTCAAAATAGTACATGCACATACACCTAAACCCAGGGATTCCACTTCTAGAAATATTGTTTAAGAAATAATTTGTGCCAAAATAATTTGCACAGTGTCAAAAACAAGTTATAGAACAATATATAAAATGTATAAATTATATTAAAAATTTCTATAGTATGACCATATATAAATCATTCTAACCATCATATTAACAAATTAAAAAGTAAAAACTATATGATAATCTTAATAGATTCAGAAAAAGCATTTGACAAAACTCAATATCCATTGATGATTTAAAAAAAAAACTCTCAGCAAACCAGGAATAAAAAATCCTCAATCTGATAAAATATATCTGTGAAAACCCATAACTAATATCACAACTAATGGTGAAAAGACTGAATATTTTTTCTCTAAGGTTATAAATAGGACAAGACTGTCCTCTCACAACTTTTATTCAATATTGGATGGGAAGACTTAGACAAAGCAAGAGGAAGACATAAAATTGTATTATATCCAGTTGACACTAATGTTTATATAGAATACCCAAAGGAAGCCACCAAAAAAGTTACCAGAATTAATAAGTGAGTGTATCAATCTCACTGGATACAAGAAATATATATATATGTACATACATATTTTAATATATAAATATATATAAATCAGTTGTATTTCTCTCTACTAGCAAAAACCAGAAATTTTAGCTAAAAAACAATAGCATCAAAATTATGAAATACTTAGAAATATATTTAACAAAATATGTGAAAAAGCTGTACACCGAAAACTATAAAATATAGCTGAGAGAAATTAAACAAAATCTATAAAAATGAAGAGATACTATTGGACCAGTAGACTCAACATCATTAACTATCTGTTCTCTCCAAGTTGACTTAACAATTCCAATTAAAGTCCCTGTAGACTTTCTTTTTTTTAACATCTTTATTGGAGTATCATAGCTTTACAATGGTGTGTTAGTTTCTGCTTTATAACAAAGTGAATCAGCTATACATATACATATATCACCATATCCCCTCCCTCTTGCATCTCCCTCCCACCCTCCGTATCCCACCCCTCTAGGTGGTCACAAAGCACCGAGCTGATCTCCCTGTGCTATGTGGCTGCTTCCCACTAGCTATCTATTTTATATTTGGTAGTGTATATATGTCCATGCCACTCTCTCACTTCATCCCAGCTTACCCTTCCCCCACCCTGTTTCCTCAAGTCCATTCTCTACGTCTGAATTTTTATTCCTGTCTTGCCCCTAGGTTCTTCAGAACCATTTGTTTTTCTTTTTTCTTTTTTTTTGATTCCATATGTTAGCATATGGTATTTGTTTTTCTCTTTCTGACTTACTTCACTCTGTATGACAGACTCTAGGTGCACCCACCTCACTACAGATAATTCAATTTTGTTTCTTTTTATGGCTGAGTAATATTCCATTGTATATATGTGCCACATCTTCTTTATCCATTCATCTGTTGATGGACACTTAGGTTGCTTCCATGTCCTGGCTATTGTAAATAGAGCTGCCATGAACATTGTGGTACATGACTCTTTTTGAATAATGGTTTTCTCAGGGTATATGCCCAGTAGTGGGGTTGCTGGGTCATATGGTAGTTCTATTTTTAGATTTTAAGGAACCTCCATACTGTTCTCCATAGTGGCTGTATCAATTTACATTCCCACCAACAGTGCAAGAGGGTTCCCTTTTCTCCACACCCTCTCCAGCATTTATTGTTTGTAGATTTTTTGATGATGGCTATTCTGACTGGTGTGAGGTGACACCTCATTGTAGTTTTGATTTGCATTTCTCTAATGATTAGTGATGTTGAGCATCCTTTCATGTGTTTGTTGGCAATCTGTATATCTTCTATGGAGAAATATCTATTTAGGTCTTCTGCCCACTTTTGAATTGGGTTGTTTTTTTTTTTTTGATATTGAGCTGCAGGAGCTGCTTGTAAATTATGGAGATTAATCCTTTGTCAGTTGCTTCATTTGGAAATATTTTCTCCCATTCTGAGGGTTGTCGTTTCGTCTTGTTTATGCTTTCCTTTGCTGTGCAAAAGCTTTTAAGTTTCATTAGGTCCCATTTGTTTATTTTTGTTCTTATTTCCATTTCTCTAGGAGGTGGGTCAAAAAGGATCTTGCTGTGGTTTATGTCATAGAGTGTTCTGTCTATGTTTTCCTCTAAGAGTTTTATAGTATCTGGCCTTACATTTAGGTCTTTAATCTGTTTTGAGTTTATTTTTGTGTATGGTGTTAGGGAGTGTTCTAATTTCATTCTTTTACATGTAGCTGTCCAGTTTTCCAAACACCACTTTTTGAAGAGGCTGTCTTTTCTCCATTGTATATTCTTGCTTCTTTTATCAAAATTAAGGTGACCATATGTATGTGGGTTTATCTCTGGGCTTTCTATCCTGTTCCATTGATCTATATTTCTGTTTTTGTGTCAGTACCATACTGTCTTGGTTGCTGCAGCTTTGTAGTATAGTCTAAAGTCTGGGAGTCTGATTCCTCAAGTTCCGTTTTTCTTTCTCAAAATTGCTTTGGCTCTTCAGGGACTTTTGTGTTTCCATACAAATTGTGAAATTTTTTGTTCTACTTCTATGAAAAATGCCATTGGTAGTTTGATAGGGATTGCATTGAATCTGTAGATTGCTTTGGGTAGTATAGTCATTTTCACAATGTTGATTCTTCCAATCCAAGAACATGGTATATTTCTCCATCTGTTTGTATCATCTTTAATTTCTTTCATCAGTGTCTTATAGTTTTCTGCTACAGGTCTTTTGTCTCCTTAGGTAGGTTTATTCCTAGGTATTTTATTCTTTTTGTTGCAATGGTAAATGGGAGTGTTTCTTTAATTTCTCTTTCAGATTTTTCATCATTAGTGTATAGGAATGCAAGAGATTTCTGGGCATTAATTTTGTATCCTTCTACTTTACCAAATTCATTGGTTACCTCTGGTAGTTTTCTGGTAGCATCTTTAGGATTCTCTGTGTATAGTATCATGTCATCTGCAAACAGTGACAGTTTTACTTCTTCTTTTCCAATTTGGATTCTTTTTATTTCTTTTTCTTCTCTGATTGCTGTGGCTAAAACTTCCAAAACTATGTTGAATAATAGTGGTGAGACTGGACAACCTTGTCTTGTTCCTGATCTTAGAGGCAATGGTTTCAGTTTTTCACCATTGAGAATGATGTTGGCTGTTGGTTTGTATATATGGCCTTTATTATGTTGAGGTAAGTTCCCTCTACGTCTACTTTCTGAAGGGTTTTTATCATTAATAGGTGTTTAATTTTGTTGAAAGCTTTTTCTGCATCTGTTGAGATGATCATATGGTTATTCTCCTTCAATTTGTTAATATGGTGTGTCACATTGATTGATTTGCATATATTGAAGAATCCTTTCATTCCTGGGATAAACCCCACTTGATCATGGTGTATGATTCTTCTAATGTGCTGTTGGATGCTGTTTGCTAGTATTTCATTGAGGATTTTTGCATCTATGTTCATCAGTGATATTGGCCTGTAGTTTTCTTTCTTTGTGACATCTTTGTCTGGTTTTGGTATCAGGGTGATGGTGACCTCATAGAATGAGCTTGGGAGTGTTCCTCCCTCTGCTATATTTTGGAAGAGTTTGAGAAGGATAGGTGTTAGCTCTTCTCTAAATGTTTGATGGAATTTGCCTGTGAAGCCATCTGGTCCTGGGCTTTTGTTTGTTGGAAGATTTTAAATCACAGTCTCAATTTCAGTGCTTGTGATTGGTCTGTTTCTATTTTCTATTTCTTCCTGGTTCAGTCTCAGAACGTTGTGCATTTCTAAGAATTTGTCCGTTTCTTCCAGGTTGTCCATTTTATTGGCATAGGGTTGCTTGTAGTCATCTCTCAGGATCCTTTGTATTTCTACAGTGTCAGTTGTTATTTCTCCTTTTTCATTTCTAATTCTATTGATCTGAGTCTTCTCCCTTTTTTTCTTGATGTGTATGGCTAATGGTTTTATCAATTTTGTTTATCTTCTCAAAGAACCAGCTTTCAGTTTTATTGATCTTTGCTATCGTTTCCTTCATTTCTTTTTCATTTATTTCTGAGCTGATTTTTATGATTTCTTTCCTTTTGCTAACTTTGGGGTTTTTTTGTTCTTCTTTCTCTAATTGCTTTAGGTGTAAGGTTAGGTTGTTTATGTGAGATGTTTCTTGTTTCTTGAGGTAAGATTGTATTGCTATTGCTATCAACTTCCCTCTTAGAACTGCTTTTGCTGCATCCCATAGGTTTTGGGTCATCGTGTATTCATTGTCATTTGTTTCTAGGTATTTTTGATTTCCTCTTTGATTTCTTCAGTGATCTCTTGGTTATTTAGTAGTGTATTGTTTAGACTCCATGTGTTTCTATTTTTTAAAGATTTTTTCCTGTAGTTGATATCTAGTCTCACAGCGTTGTGGTCGGAAAAAATACTTGATATGATTTCAATTTTCTTAGATTTACCAAGGCTTAATTTGTGACCCAAGATATGATTCATCCTGGAGAATGTTCCATGAGCTTTTGAGAAGAAAATGTATTCTGTTGTTTTTGGATAGAATGTCCTATAAATATCAATTAAGTCCATCTTGTTTAATGTATCATTTAAAGCTCGTGCTTCCTTATTTATGATCATTTTGTATGATCTGTCCATTGGTGAAAGTGGGGTGTTAAAGTCTCCTACTTTGACTGTGTTACTGTTGATTTCCCTTTTTATGTCTGTTAGCATTTGCCTTATGTATTGAGGTGCTCCTATGTTGGGTGCATAAATATTTACAATTGTTATATCTTCTTCTTGGATTGATCCCTTGATCATTATGTAGTGTCCGTCTTTGTCTCATTTAATAGTCTTTATTTTCAAGTCTATTTTGTCTGATATGAGAATTGCTACTCCAGCTAACTTTTTTTTTAAATTTTATTTATTTATTTTTATTTATTTATGGCTGTGTTGGGTCTTCGTTTCTGTGCGAGGGCTTTCTCTAGTTGCGGCAAGTGGGGGCCACTCCCCATCACGGTGCGCGGGCCTCTCACCATCGCGGCCTCTCTTGTTGCGGAGCACAGGCTCCAGATGCGCAGGCTCAGTAGTTGTGGCTCACGGGCCCAGTTGCTCCGCGGCATGTGTGATCTTCCCAGACCAGGGCTCGAACCCGTGTCCCCTGCAGTGGCAGGCAGATTCTCAACCACTGCACCACCAAGGAAGCCCCCAGCTAACTTTTGATTTCCACTTGCATGGAATATCTTTTTCCATCCCCTCACTTTCAGTTTGTACGTTTCCCTAGGTCTGAAGTGGTTCTCTTGTAGACAGCATATATATGGGTCTTGTTTTTGTATCCAATCAGCCAGTCTATGTCTTTTGGTTGGAGCATTTAATCCATTTACATTTAAGGTAATTATTGATATGTATGTTCCTATTACCATTTTGTTAATTGTTTTGGGTTTGTTATTGTAGGTCTTTTCCTTCTCTTGTGTTTCTTGCCTAGAGAAGCTCCTTTAGCATTTGTTGTAAAGCTGGTTTTGTGGTGCTGAATTCTCTTAGCTTTTGCTTGTCTGTAAAGCTTTTGATTTCTCCATCGAATCTGAATGAGATCCTTGATGGGTAGAGTAATCTTGGTTGTAGGCTTTTCCCTTTCATCACTTTAAATATGTCCTGCCGCTCCCTTCTGGCTTGCAGAGTTTCTGCTGAAAGATCAGCTGTTAACCTTATGGGGATTCCCTTGTATGTTATTTGTTGTTTTCCCCTTGCTGCTATTAATATTTTTTCTTTGTATTTAAATTTTGATAGTTTGATTAATATGTATCTTGGCATGTTTCTCCTTGGATTTATTCTGTATGGGACTCTCTGCACTTCCTGGACTTGATTGACTACTTCCTTTCCCACATCGACTACTTCCTTCCCATATTAGGGAAGTTTTCAGCTATAATCTCTTCCAATATTTTCTCAGTCCCTTTCTTTTTCTCTTTTTCTTCTGGGATCCCTATAATCCGAATGTTGGTGCATTAATGTTTTCCCAGAGGTCTCTGAGACTGTTCTCAATTCTTTTCATTCTTTTTTCTTTTTCTGGTCTGTGGCAGTTTTTTCCACTCTTTTATCTTCCAGGTCACTTATCCGTTCTTCTGCCTCAGTTATTTTGCTATTGATCCCTTGTAGAGAATCTTTAATTTCATTTACTGTTCATCATTGTTTGTTTGCTGTTTAGTTCTTCTAAGTCCTTGTTAAACGTTTCTTGTATTTTCTCTATTCTATTTCCAAGGTTTTGGATCATCTTTACTATCATTACTCTGAAGTCTTTTTCAGGTAGACTGCCTATTTCCTCTTCATTTGTTGGTCTGATGGGTTTTTACCTTGCTTCTTCATCTTCTGTGTGTTTCTCTGTCTTCTCATTTTGCTTAACTTGCTGTGTTTGGGGTCTCCTTTTTGCAGGCTGCAGGTTTGTAGTTCCCATTGTTTTTTGTGTCTGCCTCCAGTGGCTAAGGTTGTTTCAGTGTGTTGTATAGGCTTCCTGGTGGAGGGGAATGGTGCCTGTGTTCTGGTGGATGAGGCTGGATCTTGTGTTTCTCGTGGGCAGGACCGTGTCCGGAGGTATGTTTTAGGGTGTCTGTGACCTTATTATGATTTTAGGCAGCCTGTCTGCTAGTATGTGGGGTTGTGTTCCTGTCTTGCTAGTTTGGCATAGGGTGTCCAGCTCTGTAGCTTGCTGGTCGTTGAGTGGAGCTGGGTCTTAGCATCGAGATGGAGATCTCTGGGAGAGCTTTCACTGATATTATGTAGAGCTGGGAGTTCTCTGGTGGACTAATGTCCTGAGCTCGGCTCTCCCACCTGAGAGACACAGGCCTGATATCTGGCTGGAGCACCAAGACCCTGTCAGCCACACGGTAGTTGTGTGTGACCTTGGGCAGGTTGCTCACTCTTTTCTGGTCTTCTTTTTTCCCATCTTTTAAAAAAATTTTCATCCGTGCTTCATCTAGTTTCACTTGTTCATAGAGTGCTACACACAGAGGCCTGGGCCCCAGCATTTTAGACCAGATTTTCTAGTGTCCACCAGCTTCCCCAACCCTGCAGCTCGGGGGACCATGTACTGAAGCACTGCCCTCAACACCTCCACTCAAGATGAAGGTGGGCCATGCACTGAAAGCTGCACCTGGCACTGTGATCTGGAGCGTGAGCAACACAGCTGCACCCGCCTAGCAAAAACTCCACCCCTGTCATCTTTTTTGTGTAGATATTCATAAGTTAATCTAAAATATGTATGAAAATGTGAAGGACATAGAGTAATAAAAATAAGTTTGAAAAAGAATAAAGTTGTGAGACTTTCACTACCTGATTTCAAGACTTGATACAAAGCTACTGTAATCAAGATAGTGTAGTATTAATGTAAATATAGAATATATATCAAATAGTCCAGAATTAGGTCCCCTCTAATATCATCTATTGATTTTCAACAGTCACCAAAGCAATTCAAAATATAGTCTTTTCAACAAATTGTGCTGGAAAAATTGGATAACCATACACACAAAAAATGAATCTTCATTCTTACTTTATAGGACATACAGAAATTAATTTGGATAATAAACCTAAATGTAAGAATCACACATATAAAACTTGTAGGAGAAAATCTTTGTGATCCTAGGTTGAGGAAAGACACCTTATCTAAGACACAGAAAGCAATAGATAATAAAGAAAATAATTATAAATTAGATGTAGTTAAAATTTAAAAATTCCTCTTCAAAAGACATTGTGAGGAGAATCAAAAAGCAAGCTGTTGATTTTAATATTCGCAAAACATGTATCTATCTGATAAAGGATTTGTATTCAAAATATATAAAGAATTCTTACCAATGAATAACAAGAAAAAAATAACCTGATTAAAAGTGGGCAACAATTTTGAAGAAACACTTCACCAAAGAAATACAGGAATAGCACATAAGCATATAAAAAGATGCTCAGAGTCATTATGCATTAGAAAAATGCAAAGTAAAACAAAGAGACTGACAACACCAGCTTTGGCAAGGGTATAGACCAACTGGACCCTTCATACACGCTGCTGGTGGAAAACGCTTTGGAAGTTTCTCATTGACACACACTTACCATATAAACCAGCAATTACACCTCTAGCTATTTGCCCAAAAGAAATGAAAACATATATACACACTAATATTTGTGCTTGAATGTTCACAGTAGTTTTATTTATAATAGCCAAAAACTGGGCAGCATCCAAATGTCCATCAGATAACAAATGGATAAAAAAATTGTGGTATATCCATACAATGGAATAATATTTGACAATAAAAAGAAATGAAGTATTAAGAAAGAGAAAGAAAAAGAAATAAACTATTAATACATGTAACAACTTGAATGAATCTCAAGGACATTTTGCTGAGTGAAAAGAAAGCCAGCTACAAAGGATTACATAGTCCTTCTCATAGTCCTGGCCTTTAGAAACCATAGATCTGCTTTCTATTTCTATTGGTTTTACCTTTTCTAGCAATTCAATAAATTAAATCATATAGCTTGTAATCCTTTCTTGAATACATCTTTATACAAAAATGATAGGTTACTAGTATATTAAGCCAAAACTTAATGGGCATTATTATGGTGAAAGATTGACTTGTCACAAATCAGTGATCACCATTCTTGCTTTTGCAGCATCCAAGAGTGTGCCAAGAGAGTTTCTAAATTATAGAAATCATAATTTACCCTCATAAAAATAAGTATAATACCATGAAAATAAATATATTTATACATGTAACTATAATTCAAATTCATGGTTACCAACTATTTCTGTTGGGAAAATCCCTACTTCACACCATGTACTTAGTCCCTATATCCTGATTGATTTTTTTTTTTTAAATAGCTAATGTAGTATTAGTATTTTTTTTTTTAAGATTTATTTATTGATTGATTGATTGCTATGTTGGGTCTTTGTTTCTGTGCTAGGGCTTTCTCCAGTTGCAGTGAGCAGGGGCCACTCTTCATCGCGGTGCGCGGGCCTCTCACTATCGCGGCCTCTCTTGTTGCGGAGCACAGGCTCCAGACGCACAGGCTCAGTAGTTGTGGCTCACGGGCCTAGTTGCTCCACGGCATGTGGGATCTTCCCAGACCAGGGCTCGAACCCGTGTCCCCTGCATTGGCAGGCAGATTCTCAACCACTGCTCCACCAGGGAAGCCCTCTCCACTTCTGTCTTCTATTTCTTTCTTTCTTTTTTCTTTCTCCATATTCTTTTTTCTTCTTTGTTTCTGCCTCTTTCTTTTTATTTTCTTCCTTTTTCTTTTCTATTCTGCCATCAGCTTTTCTCTCCAATATTTTTTTCTGGGCTGGACTTTGTTGAATAACTAATCTTTCCTTTTCTTTAAGAACATATAAAAATAAATGTTTTATAGTTTGTGTGTGTGTGTGTAAAAATAAACAAAACTAAATAAAGTTTTTCAGTTCATTTGATTTATTCTTGTTTATTTTCTGTGTGACCCTTAATAAACTTGAAATCTTCTGGAAAAGGGTGGCTCAAATAGAACAAAGGATCCTCATCCTGGTTATACAATGTAAATATTAAACTAACTGTGCTGATATTTTCCTCATGATGACTGGCAATTTTAGCAAGGAGTCAACACAAACAGTATGCCTAGAAGACACAAATCTACTTAGAGTAAGAAGATCTGAATTCTCTTCTTTTTGAAATTCTATTTTTCTCCTCTTTACCAGAAGAATAGATTCTGCAGACCTCAAAGAGAGAGGTCCAAATAATTCTAATGGGAATTGTTATTTCCCTGGTCTCTTGTCTGATGACCATAGCTTTAGATGATTAGTAACTCAATGGGAAATTCATTAGTTTTGGATCACAGCCCAATTCTCAGAAACATTTTATTTTCACCTTCACACCTTTTGAGAAAATTTTGCTCTTAGGTGCCTGGGTTTTGGATCTGAGTGAAACTGTCATATCTTAATTATATTCAAAGCTACCCTCTTGACTTTTATTTCAGCTGTGACATTAGCCTTCACACTTGGATTGGCTTGAATTCTTCTGGCTTGAGAGTGAGAATTTCATATGTTTTCTTTTCATCTGCAGACATCTGTATTCTGTTTAACTCAGGATTGTAAAACTCATGAAGCAGGAAAGGCTCGAGTACATTGTGATCACTGTGGGACTTGTTCCTTCCAGGCCAAAAGCTACAAAAATCCTCTTACTAGTGCTTTTAAAAAATATCCTCATAATAAAGACCAAAGACAGAGAACATCAAATTATTACAATTATAGTTTTTAAAACCCCTTCTCTTTAAATATAAATGTTTTACTCATTATTCCTTACTTTGTCCATACCAGCTGTATAAACTGAATTATTTAGAAAAAATATACGTATAATTTACAGTGATGTCGAACTTTCTTTGGTGCTGAAGAGACACACACATATTACTTCTTAACAAATCAGATGTATTTACTGAATGTTTTTTGTAAATGTGGAAGAATCAGTCACATAACCTGTATAGAGTTTTCTAATCCATAATGTACATTTGTATATGTTACCGCACATGATTCTCATTGCAACACTATAGAGGAGGAAATGGGTTTTATAAATAAAACATATGAGACTAAGAGATTAAATGGCTTGCTAAGGCTGCATATTAGTGATAAATTAGGATGAGAATAGATTTTTTGGTGCCTTCTTAACTATTATATCTACAACTTCATACTGCCTCTTAAAAATATGATCACTAGCTTGAGGAAATAAAAACTAAAATGAAAAGATAAATAAAATAATACAAAATAAAAATCTAAGAGAAACCATAACACTCCATTTTAGCTCAATTAATGAGGTGTTTCAGTCCATTAAACTTGACTTGTGCTTCCAATTTTTGCCCAAGAATTTTGTCATTAAATTGGGCATTTGACATCTTCACTGGTCCATGCCCTGTAGAAACAGCTATAAAAACCATCTTAGTAAATAAGAATAGTGTGTTCTAACATTAGCAGGAGATCCTGCTGTTCTCCAAGCTGATCACATTCCAACTGGAGCTGTCTAGTGAATTCAGTTGATAAACCAATGGAGGACCATGAGAGTGGCCATACTGAAATATCATGGTTTTAATAAACAACTGAAGAATCTAGGGACACACTAGAAATGTGTCTACTTTGGGGAAAAACGACTCTAGAGGACATGAGTATCACCTTGCATTTTTGAATGAGCATCCTGTGCAAGAGAACATAGATTTAGCCACATACTCTCCATGTTTGAAAAGCAGTGATAAACAGCATTTTGAATATTGTCAGAAAAGATAGGAAATATAAGATTTGTATATATTAATATCCATATTATTTTTCAAAATTATTCTCTACAGTAAGTATCTTACATTTTGTAATGGTCTTGAATTATTCAATAGTCCTTGGAACTTTTGGGCTTTACAAAAACCATTCAAAATTTTCCACCATTAAATTTCATTTTCATGGAAAGATAATGCCAGAAATGCAAAGTGCTTTTTTCTATAAATAACCTGTAGTCCAAAAGAAGATATACAGAAACTGCAGTTTGGACTGAATAAAGAATTGGGATTTCTTGGAAACTGGCCAATGCACAATGAGATACTAAATATTCTGGGTTGCTTTGATATACTTTGATAAGTCAACAGTGCTCCTCACAATGGATTCTGAAAGTTCACAATGAATTCTTATAGCTGACTCTTGCAATCTTAAGAGTGAGTTCTTTTCCATGATAGGTTTCTTTGTTAAAGGGGTCTGGCAGGTAAGTCTCAGCCTAGAGAACCTGAGCATTTGTGGATTTCCAGTGATGACAAACTACTCAGGGGACAATGTGCATGAGGAATTCTGTGTTTGTTTTATTCTTGAATAAGAACTCCAAACTGATTGGATGAGAATTATCTGGGAAAGAATAAGGTAGATATGAAGGACATGATGGAGATGTGATGAAGTCCAGGGATTATCAGAGTGATGGTCCTTCACAGGTACTTGATAAATACTTATTGAATAAATAAATATATAACTGAGTGAATGAACGAGCCATGCCTTCTCAAACTAGAGAAAGAAACTTTAGAAAAGGAAACTTTAAAGTTTGAAGGAAATTTTATAGAAAAGGGATAAGATGAAAGACTTTATGACCAGGGAAATGTAACTTTTGAGAGTTTAGCTAAGCTACTCCATGTTATTGTTGCTTCAATATCCATTTTGGATAAAGAAGATGTGGCACATATATACAATGGAATATTACTCAGCCATAAAAAGAAACAAAATTGAGTTATTTGTAGTGAGGTGGATGGATCTAGAGTCTGTCATACAGAGTGAAGTAAGTCAGAAAGAGAAAAACAAGTACCATATGTTAACACATATATATGGAATCTAAAAAAAAAAAAAAGGGTTCTGAAGAATCTAGGGGCAAGACAGGAATAAAGATGCAGACATAGAGAATGGACTTGAGGACATGGGGAGGGGGAAGGGTAAGCTGGGACGAAGTGAGAGAGTGGCAGGACATATATACACTACCAAATGTAAAATAGATAGCTAGTGGGAAGCAGCCACATAGCACAGGGAGATCAGCTCGGTGTTTTGTGACCACCTAGAGGGGTGGGATAAGGAGGGTGGGAGGGAGACGCAAGAGGAAGGAGATATGGGGATATATGTATATGTATAGCTGATTCACTTTGTTATAAAGCAGAAACTAACACACCATTGTAAAGCAATTTTACTCCAATAAAGATGTTAAAAAAAATATATCCATTTTGTTTGGCCAAGAGCACTACAAGGGCCTGAAGCTGACACTAGCCACCTCATGCAAGTTCGTGCCCTAAATAACAGCCCTCAGAGTCACGTGCAAATCTGAGTGTCTGATATGACTCTCCCAACAGCCCTGTGGTTAACAGTCTCCTCCACCTGCCAGGGCCTTCCCCTTGTGTGCCATTTGATAAGGCCCCAAACCCCTGCTTTTTTTGGTTTGAACTGACCAATTTGGCCTTAGCCTGGGAACCCAAAAGTGCTACACCCATGAACCCAAATAAAGGCATGAGCTCAGGTCCAGCCTCCATTTCTGCCTGCACTCTGATGTGACCTCTATATATGGCCCCTCAAGAAGAGTCCTGTACTTCCTCCAGGGCTTGGAGTAATGAACTGCTTTATTTCAATTTCTCTTGTGGTCTTTGTTGAACTAAGGCTGGCCATTTGTCATCCTATGCTCCACTTAACAAATGTTAATCTAACAAAGTCATAATAGTAACATTATTTGACCACTCCAAGGGTTTTACAGCTTTGGAAAGAATTTAAATGTCCCTAATTAGGACAGCACTTTTCTAGGCCAGAGGTGGCAATGCTGGATATTGTAGGACATTGTCTGTAGGCAAAGTGACCAGTGGATATGGCAGAGCAAAGGTGAACTTGGGTGGAAATTGAGCAAAATCTAGAACATGGACAAATGTCGGAATTATATATCTACTGTGAACAATTCTCTTATCTATATAGAGTCCATCCAAGTCTTACTTCAACTTCCTTTCAAGGTTCACATCCTACAGATTTCTCTCAATGAACTCTTGTTTACCTTAGATTATTTGTTCTTTCTCCAAACTGCATATAAATATAAATGCTATTCCTTCTAATTGTGATGCACTTCTTACCCTTCTTTTCCCATCTGGAAAACTCCTACTCATTCCTTAGGGCCAAATTCAAATGTTGTCTTCAATGTTACTTTCATTCTTCTTCCTGATCCTCCATCAGAAATATTTTTTTCCTCCAATATAGTTCCCACTGTGACCTTAGTAAACTAACCATGTCGTTTTATGATCATTTATTCACATCCTTTCCTACTAGATTAAGAATTATTTGAGAGTCTTTGTGTCATATTCACGTCTGAATCCTTGGCACCTATCATAATGCTTGGCATAGAGTAAGTCTGGTAAATAAATGAATGGACGGTTTGAAGGAGAGATGATGAATATATACCTTTGAATCACTCTTATGCACTCTTCTGTCACTCATTAATTAATTCAGTCAAGCATACATTTAGTCAGAAAAAAAATGTGTATTGAATACCTCCTATGTTATTGCCAGAAGTATTATTTACATCATTAGATTGAGAGGATTGATTTTTTTCCAACATTCAATATCCACCATTCTCCTCCTGACCATCCTGACATTATGAGCTGTTCAGTCTCCCAGTCCACAGTAACTAAGAGCTGTCTCCCATACTCTTTACCCTGGAGGCTATTGCTGCTGCACAGCTTAGTAGATGAGTCCTCTAGGGAATCTGTTTCCAGATTTGATTTATGCCTGTGTGCAACCCTGTAGCCATTTGGAGGTAAGGTCAATAGTTCTGCGAGGGTTTCTGCTCTTTGATGCTGTGGAGAGCCAGCTTATGAGCAACGTGGCAAACTGGGTCTAATATAAACTAATAAAGCTAGCATATATTTCCCTGGTAGTCACCTTAGCCGCTGTTCTCCATTTATTTGAACTAAGACGCCTCCTGTTAGCCTAATGTGGCTCAGAGGAGAGGGCACTGCCTTCTAGAAATGAAAGAATGGGGGCAGAGTGAAGCATACAAAGCACTCTGTGAGTGCACTTCATAATGATGTAAACAGATCTCAACCAAACATCACAGTAACCCTCTGCAATAGGGACGATGGTCCCCTGCTTACAGAAAAGGAAAATGAGGTACAGAGATACTGACAAGTTAGATCCACAGCCAGTAAGTGATAGTCAGATCAGGTTGATTTCAAAGTCCAAGAGTGCACCATTTTTTTCTGTCTAAACCACCTACCATTCCAGGAAAGCAGATTTCAACTCAGTATAAAGCAAGACTTTCTAAAAATGAGAGCTATCAAATGAATAAATGTCTTTAAAATTTAGGGAACTCATTAAGCAGAATTCAACCAGAGGTCAGAGGAACATGAGAGAATAAAACTGTCAAGGAAGTTGGAAAATAAATTACTCTATTTGTCAAGATGCTATTTTATAGATTCCCCTCTTTGTTAAAAATCTATGATTATTTACCGATTGTAGAAATATAGACACACATATGCATGTATACACAGGAGGTCCTCATAGTGATGAGGTAAAGAATGACAAGTTTAAAACTATATGTGCCCCAAATGCAAGTGTACATAATAATTACACTACTACTACTACAACTAGGAGTGGAACTTCTAAACTATGACAGGAGATGTTGTTAACACATTTCATACATTATCTCATTTAATGGGCATAATAATTGTAGCTGCTTTACAGAGATGTTATAAGAATTAAATGAATATATGTAACTGCTTAGAACAGTGGCTGACACATAGTAAGTGTTGAACAAACATTAATTGTTTTTACTATTACTATTAACCCCTTGCACCAAGGAATATAATAGAACACCAATAAACCACATGTACTGGAGACTATAAATTCAGTAAGGAAGCAGGGAAAGAGAAGAGAAAAGAGGGGAGTGAGCAAGGTGGCTTACTATTTATTACAATGTGGGTAAAGGAAAATTGGTGTTTTTTAAAGCACTATTTGTCATAATCCAGAGTAAATAACTTAGGCAAGTGTCTGAATCTTGTGAAGCTTTGATTTCCTCATCCTTAAAAGGGGAATGATTATAGCCCTTACCTCACAGAGTTGTTTTGAAGATTATATAATATCGTGCACCAAAGCACAAATTCTAGTGCTTGGTAAAAGGATGCCTTTAAAAAATTTCCCAAGTATTTAAAATAATTGAGATTCACAAATTAGCATAAAACACAGGATATTTTCTTTCTGTTCTGCCTCCTTTCCCTCCTACATACCATTCTACTGAATCTTATACAGCTTAACAGAAAAAAAGAAAACAAAGATATATGTCATTCCAAAATAAACTTTTAGGATTTCCCTGGAGGTCCAGTGGTTAGGACTTACGCTTTCACTGGTGAGGGCGCAGGTTCAGTCCCTGGTCAGGGAACTAAGATCCCGCAAGACACGTGGTGAGGGCAAACACACACACACACACACACACACACACACACACACAAAATAAACTTTCATGATTCTACCAAAAATATAATTTAATAAGAATTCATTGAGCATTTATTATGCTATGACAGTAGTTGTGAGGGACACAGGAGTATATGAAAAAGCATAGCATGGGAAAGGCATAGTATGATGTAGTTGGAAGGACCTGGCTTGGAATCCCACATATACCATTGTACTATCTATGTGATTTCAGGCCAGTGTTTTAACTACTCTGGGCCTCAGTTTTGCCCATCCATAAAAATGGGAATGTTAATAGTATCCAGCACATAAGGTAGCTGTGAGGATTAGATAAAATTATCCATGTTAAGTGTTGGTACATAGTAAGCATTCCATGTATGTCAACCATTGCATACATTTATATAAATGACAAAAATTTCTAAATATATATTAGGATACACTGTCTAACAATTTTTATGTGCATTTATGGTAACAAAATAAAATATTTAAAATAAAAATTGGCATGAAAATTCTATAATTTAAGAACACTCACATACACACACACAAAATGTAGCTTCTAAGAAATTTCTCATTTTGATGGGAGTACAGTACTTGCACATAAGTAACAACCAAAATCAATAAACACTTGTGAATATATTAAGATGTGTGAGATCTCAACTCTAAACAAGTGAGTTCAGTATGCAACTTACACTCCCTGGATGTAGGCCGCACCAACAGTCAGCTCCCTGAGGACCAGGACCACATCTCCCCCATTCCACATTTTACTTCCAGCACCTCACACTGTGTCTATCACAAAGTCCTTGTCAATGCATTGATTGAAAAAATGAAAAAAATACAAAAATTATGGTTATAAAGTCTATTGTGGCACCATGAGACATGTTTATGTTACTCTATTCAAGAGAAAATCACAATATATCATTCTAACTACAGATTACTAAATACACTAAAAGGAATTAAAAGAAAAAAGGAAGTTGAATTGTCAATACTGTCACATGTTTTGTTTTGACCCACAGAATTTGAAGACATCTTAAATACATACTGGTCCAAAGTGCTTATATTCCAGACAAAGAATGAAGCCTAGAGAAGAGAATTGATTTACTCAAATTTATCAAATGGCAGATTTCTTATTTCTTAGTCTCTTGGGTTTTTTCCTACTAGACCACACTGCCTCACTCTAGTCCTTCTTTATACTCACCCCTCACTCTGCTCGCTTTCTCTCTCTCTCTCCCTCTTTATGTCACACACACACGCACACGCACACACACACACACACACACACACACACACACAAGTACTTGCTTTAAGTGAATTTTATTTTTGTCTCTTTATTCAAGATTTGTTCACGAAGCCAGGGAAAATAATCCCTCTATGTTGCCCTTCATAATATAGGGCACATAGAATATTTTTAATAAATATGTATTTGAAGACTGATTTCCTTTGATGAAATTAGTACAGGGTTTCAAAAGATAAGATTTTTGAGATCTGAAGGGAGGGAAAGAGTAGAGGCCATTTAAATTGATGAAAATTCAGCTACATTCTCATAAAAAGTATTTATACTACACTTACCATATTAGGCCCTAGGAATAGAGTAGTTAACAGAAACTTACACTGTCCCTGTTCTCACAGAAACCTCTGTGTAGTAGGAGAGGCAGGCGTTAATTACTTAAATAGTTTGTACTAGCAATGTATAATTATACACTGAAAAAAGTCTTCTGAAGTAAATGAACATGGTTCTTTGAAAGCATATAATAAAAGAATCTTTCACTAGGAAGTGGTGCTTGAGTTTGAGGTCTGAAGGATAAATAAGAATTAGGGGATGACAGGAATGAGTATAACATGATGAATGAAATCTCAGTGAGGAGACTATCTGAATAGAGTGATGGGTACCTGGTGGTGAGGAAAGGGGTGTGGGAAGAAGGATACTGGAAATAAGGATGGACAGATGGAAGGGAAGGAGGCCAGATTACGAAGGACCGTGAAGATAAATGGAAAATGTTAGCAAAAATAGGAGCCATTAAATAATAGTAAAAATAAAGGTAATAGAAGATATATGTGTATATATAGTTATACGATAAATAATATTTATGTAATAAATAACCAGATAAAAAAATGGACATTATCTTCTTTAACTTAATTATCTCCATGTTTACAGATGATAAAACAAGCTCAGAGATGCAAGATATGTTCCTGGAATACGCCAATTGATAAGTGCTGACTTCAACGCATGCCGGCCTGCATTTCAGTAAAGGTTTTCCAGAAGAGGACTGAAGTGATGACAGCTGATGATGGCTTATAGAATGCACTGGAGGAACTAGAGCCAAGGCCTGTTTCTGAATCCAAATGTGAAGAAATCTGGGCCTTAGACCAGAGTATTGGTCATGGGAATGGAGAAATAGGGCCAAAGTAGCGGGGAAAACCAAAACCAAAAAAACAGATGACTGGGTAGATTGGGGAATGAAGACAAAAAGTTAGTTAACTATGACTTCACTATACTGAATTTTGATGATTTGGAAATAGAAGTTACCATTGTCTCTAGAGGAAAATTTTGATACGAAGCTGTTTTTCAAAGAGGGAAGTGTTAAATTAGGTAAAGGAAAGTCTGTTGAAATTAGACAGGGCTAGTAAGACTATAAAACTGATTTTAAAAAATAAGTTAGTAACTCAAGGTTCAAATTTGTCTGAAATGGGCTTTCAAATATTCATCAGTATTTATGACTAAATGTCAAATGTATCCAACTAACACATATGTTAAAATGCACACTACACATCTTACTTTTGACTAATGAGATTTCAAATCCACCCTGATTCACTCCCATTTACAGAAGGAAATTAAAAAATTGATTGGTTACTTCCTCCACTGCCTGTGGACACCTTGATTGGCCAGCTGCCGGTGGCTAGGCAACCGGGCAGAGAATCTTTGGAACAAGTAGCAGACTTCATCACAGCAGGAGCCGTGAGGCAAGAAGCTCTGGGATCAATTAAAATGCCAGGCTTTTCCAGGCTGGTTTCCAGCGCATCTGTGCATGATTCCACATAAATTTAGGGAATTAGAGATCAGACAAAGGTAAACATTTCTGTGCTTTGCTTAGCATTGATTTAGAATGAGAGGATGAAATATGCTACAGTCATTCAGCCTGGAGGGGGTTTACACCTTCAGCTGATTTTTTCCCCCTCAATTGCTTTATTATTTTAGGTATGTTGTAATCCAAGGCTGCTTAAATCATCTGTGTGTTTCTTTGAGGAGGGGAAGAGAAAAGGAAACAAAGGAAAAACCAGTTCTTAGTTTCATAGACTAAACAGTAGACTATGACTCATTCTTTAAATTCATAGTCACACCTCTGAAAGAAAAAAATTATTAATGCTCTTTATTTTCCAGGTATTTGGTCTCCTGACCTTGGCTTAGATAAAAAGCTCATTTATGTCCCCATAGAGAAGGAAAGACATTTTCTCTTTAAGAGTCTATAAAAGTCTGACATTTGCAGAAACTTCTCCACTTTTATTTTTTGTTTTCTTATTTTATCTATCCCTTAGAGCCCATAGTTATGGCTGTTTCCCTAGGCAGAAGGTGTTGTATTGCCTGTGTGCTGGGGAGGGGTTGAACTTCCACAGACTCCTCTATACCTGGGCTGAGGTAAGGGGCTGGAGGTGAATCTCTGAGGTAGCAAACATCAAGACAAAAACAGTTCACAGAGATGGAGAAAGTGCAGACAAGAAACTGGAAGACAAAGTCTAGGCAAATACGATGAAGTGCAAACGATAATATTTTAAATCCTATAGAAGAAGACAGTCACAGACATAGCACAGATTTACATTTTTATTAAACAATAGAAAAAGCAGAAAAACATCAACTTTGTTTCACTAAGCATAATACTCTCGAGGTCCATCCATTTTGTTGCAAAAGACAGAATTTCATTCTTTTTTATGGCTGAGTAATATTCCATTGTATGTATGTATTTATGTGTGTATATATATGTATATCACATCTTCTTTATCCATTCATCTGTTGATGGACACTTAGGTTGCTCCCATAGCTTGGGTATTGTAAATAATGCAGGTGGATAAAGACAAATACTCTATGTTATCACTTATACTTGGATTCTAAAATATAAAACAAACAAATGTATATAACACAATAGGCACAGACTCACAGATATAGAGAACAGACCAGTGGAGAGAGGGAAGGGGGGAAGGGTGAGATAAGGGTATGGGATTAAGACATACAAACTACTGTGTATAAAATAAATAAGCAACAAGGATATATGGTACAGCACAGGGAAATATAGCCATTATTTTGTAATAACTTTAAATAGAGTATAAGGTATAAAAATATTGAATCACTACATTGTACACCTGAAAATAATAGAATATTGTAAATCAACTATACTTCAATGAAAAAAGAAATGAAATGTAAGCCATCAGCTTTGGTTACATATTTAATGTGGAATTAGACATGGGGCTTCGAGGTAAGTTCTCTGTGAACTTGACCGACTCATTATCTCCTAGCCCCTACACCAGTAACAAGTTTTGGAAAAGAAAGCCTCCAAAGTTCTTTTCAGATTTATAGTTTTTAAATTCTATGAATTATTTTTTTGCAGCGACCTATAGTTTTATTTCTCTTGGGTAAACATCAGGAGTAGAATCACTGAGTCATAGTGTACAAATACATTTAACTTTATAAAGTTTGCCATACTGTTTTCCCAAAGTGGCTAAAATTTTTGTCTCCACACCAGCAATGAATGAGTTTTACTTTCCCCACAAACTCAACAACAGTTGGTAGTGTCAGTATTTTAAAATTTTACTCATTCTGGTCTGTATGCAGTGGTATCACATTTTGGTTTTAATCTACATTTATCTGATGACTACTGATGTTGAACATCTTTTTTGTAAAAGTGATTTTTTGATCACTTTATGAATTAATTCTAAAAATTTAGGTACAAAAGTAAGTTTGTTTAGAATGAGAAAAGAAATCACACCAATTGCAAGTTTGTAACAGCTTAACAGGTACTACAGTTTTAGAAATAGTAAATCATTCTAGTGATTTGAACCATTTATCATTATGAGGTGACCCACTTTAATATAATGCTTTCTGTCTGAAAGTCTACTTGTCTACACCTATTTTCTTTTTCCATGGTATGTTTTTTCTCATTCTTTTACTTTCAACCTTTTGTTTTCAATATTATTCTTATAAACAGCCTATAATGGATAAATTCTATGTGAAAAATCTTTGCCTTTTAACTGGAGCACTTAAGGTTTTAGAAAAGCAAGGAAGGAAATGAGTATTTGTTGAGGAACTAGGGCTGGGCTCAAAGCTGTACACCTATTTTATTTTTTAATTCTTACAACAACCCTGAGAGGAAGATACTGTCTCTATTCTGCAAGTGACGAGCCTGATGTTCCGTAACATGCCAAAGGTTCCATAGTGATGTGACAAAGCTCCTGTTTTTCTGACTCTCAAGCCCATATTCTTTCTGGCTGATCACACATAATTCTCTCACTCTCAAGAAATCTCATACAATGAGAATTATCTGCCTAAAGTTAGACTTAAATCAATCATTCATTCTGTATGTAATTTAGGCATAATTATAGTATAATGTAAATCTATAATGACCACTTCCAGGAGAACACATAAGCTTAAGAAAATTTCAGTTTGACTCTCTCCTGCCATTTGGTCTCAACAAAGACCATAAGAGAAATGGTAATCTCCCAACAGAACACAATATATGAAAAAGTTAAGACTTGGACTCTTGAGTCTAATGTTCCAACTCTAGGTACCTTCAGAGTAATGTTATACAGCTCTTGCCAAAGCACACAGTGAAATGTTTTAACAAGAGAGCAAGTGGAGGTCTAAAACTCAAGCAACTTGTAGAAGGGTATTTTAATTTTCTGTCATCCACAAGTGCCTTTAACTAATGCTGCTTATATGCAGTTGGCATATTTATGACTTGAGTTCCCTTCTTACATCCACTCTTCACTTTTTTTCCTATGTATTAGCAGTGCTCAGACACATGGGAGCAACTAACTGCAATTCAGTGGAAGCTGAAAAATTGTTCAAAGAGATATCAATAAAAGAATAATTTCCAAATAGCAGCAATTACTTCTGCCACATTCTTTGTGATGATATAAATCTAATTTAGGAAATTCTTCATTAGCTTAGAAAAATTCTGCTTCCTCCTTGAAGGAATTGTTTTGGTTTTTATTGTTTTTTTAAATAAGGGAGTTTCTCAATAATATGACTCTAAATGGTAAATGATTATAGATTGTGAATTTAGTAGGATATAAATGAACTGACTGTAATAGCATTAACCATTGAGTTTTCAATGATTGTCTAGGGAAAGCTCATTGCAGTTGTAGCTAATTTTGCACAACGTGAATATACAAAAATATGTAAGAGGGGACTTCTGATTTTGGCAAACATAAATAGCTGATCTAACACAAGCTCTTCTCTTCAAAAACACATAGTAGTGCTAGATAAAATTTAACAAAAATAAGTAAATAAAATAAATAAATAGCTGAACTCAGAAAAAATAATAGAGATCCTAGATTCCAGAAAACATAAGGAAACTCATAGTGAAAAAGGTAAACAACTGCATTAATCCTGCAATATCCTGGGAAAAAGAAAACCCTAATATAGGTTCTGTAATCTAGGGGTCCAGGTTTTATTCCTTGCCTAAAAGTAGAAGAACAGTGACTTAAACCTGGAATGGGGGCCCTTCATAAAGCTAGGATGCATTTAGAGCAGCCTCCTTCATGCATGTGGAAATTAAAAAAATCTCAGCACAGAAAAAGCAAGGAAGGTTGACTCTGAGTGGGGAAAAAAAGTTCCATTAGAAAACAAAATTTTGGTTAAAAGAAATTTAGGACAAAGTGTAATCGTTCAATATACATCTCGTACAAGTTCTTAAATGAGTTAATAAAAAGAATTGAGGAAAATTAATATTTGAACAAATAATGATTGAGAATATTTCATAATTTTTTCTTTTTAGCTACATGGCGTGTAGGATCTTAGTTCCCACACCAGGGATCTAACCTGCGCCCCCTGCATTGGGAGTGTGGAGTCTTAACCCCTGGACTGCCAGGGAAGTCCCGAGAATATTTCATAATTGATGAGAAACAAAATCCTTATATTGATGAATCCTTATATCAGGACTGAACTAGGGCAAATACAAACAAATTCCCACGTAAACATAGTATCATGAAAGGACAGAACACCAAATTCAAAGGATACATCTTAGAAGCAATCAAAGAAAAAACAAATTAGTTAAAAAAGGAATGACAATTAGATTTTTCAGCAGCAAGAATACAAGTCAGAAAAAAATGGAATGATATCCTCAATAAAATGAGATATTAAGATGCCTCTGTCAAAATTGCTGAATCAATCCAACACCAAATTATTAAGGATTATATCCTTAAAATCATTTCAATAAATTCAAAATTTTATCTTTGAAAAGACTTAATAAAATAGATAAATCTTTGTCCAGATAGTAGTAGTAGGAGTAGTAATGGTTGTAGTAATAGTAGAATTCAAAGAAGAAGAAAAAGTGGAAAGGACACATACTATAAACAATGATATGAACTAAAAAGCTATTAATAAAATATAATTAGAAATCGATGAATTTGAAAAATTAAGGCAAGTTTTCAGAAAATTGTTATCAAAATTGGCTCCAGAAAGAAATAGCAAAATCAAATGGGCCTCTAAATTATTAAATAAACTAAATCAGTAATCAGAAGTCCACACACAAAAAAGTTACCAGGCCATATGGTTGCAGAAGTAAATTTTAGAAAAAACTTTCAAATAACTGATAGTTGCTACTTCATACTTTGTACTGTTACAAAAAATATAATTGAAACAAAACAAAATGAAGAAAACTTCATTTTATGAACTTGCATACACTTGGTACTAAATCTGAAAAGTGTGAGAAAAAGTACATAAGCCAATTTTATATATAAGATCATGCCTAATTCTAGTAAGTAAATAGCTATGTATAAAAAAAATACATCATTCGTAATGATGAAGTTTTGAAGTCCCTTTAGAGTCAGTAACCAAAAATGATGGCTGCCTTGCTGCTTCTTCCAAAGTTGTAATGGTAATCCTATCTAGTACAATAAAGAAAGGAAAAAAAAAAAAAGAAGAAGAAGAAGATAGAGACAGGAGATAAAATAATTGGAAAGGGAGAAATAAATGAATATTCACAGGTGAGATGAGGTTTTACATGAAAAAATTCCAAAAGAAAATTAGAATTCTCATGGAAATAATAAGGGAAAGCATCAAGGTGGATAGCCAATAAATTAATAGAAAAACTCATATTTTCCATGAACTAATAATAACCAATAAGATAGATATATACATAGATAGATGGATAGATAGATATCACTTCACAGTAGCCTCAAAACTATGTTTTTTAAGAATTATCTATCAGTATAATACAAGATTTGATAAAGGCAATTATAAAATTTTATTTAAAAGCATAAAATGAGATCAAAATAAGTAAAGAGATATTCCATGCACATGGATAAAAAGATTCAATATTCTAAATATGTACATTTTTTCTAAATTAACCTATAAATTCAATGCTGTTCCAGTCAAATTCCAATAAAGTTTTTGAAAAATTGTAAATTACATATTTACATGGAAAAGCAACAAACCTGGAAAAGTCAAATTCAATTTGAGGCAGGAAGGCAGAATTATTCTACCAGACTATCAGCTATCAAGATGACTTGTAAGGTTGAGTAATTAAAACTTTAAACCTGCGTGGTATGGTCAGGGCCCATAAAGGCATGAGTGTAATGAAATAGAGAATACAGAAATAGAATAGAATAGAATTCAGTCTAAACACATTTAGACTGAATGCTTTCCTCTTAAAATCACATAAAAAATCAAGAAATCTGCTCTTGCCACTTCTATACAGCATTGCACTCACATCCTAGCCAGTGCCAACAATAAGGGGGAAAAAGAAAAATGGAAGGGAAAAAGGAAGGGGAGAAGCAAGGGAAGGAAAGAGGGGGAGGGAGGGAAGAAGGGAAGGGGTAAGCTATTAAAGCCGTCCATATTAGAGGAAAAATGTATAACTGTGTTTAATGAAATTAAGATTATTCTATATATAGAAAATATTAAGGACTTTAAAGTATATGAACTCATAAATGGGTTCAGCAAAATTGCAGGATATAAGACCAACATGTACATATTGTTTGTATTTCTATATACTAACAATGAACAATCTGAAAATGAAATTAGAAAACAATTCCACACAAAATAATATCTAAAAGAACAAAATGCTTAGGAATAAATTTAACAAAGGAAGTCAAAGGCTTGCACACTGAAAACTATAAAACCGTTGAGAAAAAAATTAAAGATCTAAATAAATAAAAGGCATTTCATGTTCTTGGATTGGAAGACTCAATATCACTAAGAACATTCTCTAAAGTGATCTGTAGATTCAACATAACCCCAATTAAAATCCCAGAAATAATTTTATAGGAATTGACTAACTGGCCCTAAAATTTATATGGGAATGCAATGGCCCTGAACAGCCATAACAATTACAAAAACTATGAACAAAGATGGAGGACTCATTCTACCCAATTTCAAAACTTACTATAAAGTTGTAGTTATTAAGATACTGTGGTTTTGCATAAAGATAAACATCTAGATCAATGGAACAGAACTGAGAATACAAAAATTAACCCTCACATTTACAATCAATTGATGTTCAACAGGAGCACCATGGCAATTCTACAGGGCAAATTCCTTTGGGATAATTGGATATTTACATGAAATAGAATGAATTTAGAACCTTATCTCACATCTTACACAAACCTTAACTCAAAATAAATCATAGATCTACATGTAAGAACTAAAACTATGCAGCTTCTAGTAGAAAACACAAGAGAACATTATGGGTTAAGCAAAGAGTTCTTAGGTAAGAAAGTGACAGCAAAATCATAAAAAGAAAATGTGTATATTGGACTTAATCAAATTTTAAACTTTTTATGCTTCAAAATATACCATTAAGAAGAAAAGATTTTTTAAAAGGAAAAGATAAACTATCCACAGCACACAAATATTTGTAAATCATATATTGATAAAGGGCTTTTGTCTGGACTATTAGAGAACTCAATAATATGAAAACACACAGCAATTTAAAATGGCCAAAGGCATGAGTAGATGTTTTACTAAAGAAGATAAAGAAGCTAAATGGCTAATAAGCACATGAATATATGCTCAATATCATTAGTCATTAGGTAAATGCAAATTAAAACTACAATATTATAATACTTCACACCCACTAGAATATCTATAATCAGAAAGACAGGTAGCATCAACTGTTGGTTAGAAGGTGGAGACAATGGAACTTTCATATATTACTAATGAGAATATAAATATGGTACAGTCAGTATGGAAAATAGTTTGGCAGTCCCTAAAAAGTTAAACATAACCTTGCTGAATTAGTTTGGTAGGGCTGCCATAAAAATATACCGTAGATGAGACGTTTAAGCAACAGAAATTTATTTTCTCACAGTTCTGAAGGCTGGGAGACCAAGATCAAGGTGTGGCAGGTTTGGTTTCTTCCGATGCCGCTCACCTTGACTTGCAACTTGCTGCATTCTTGTCGTGTCCTCACATGGCTTTTCCTCTATGCACATGCATCCTTGGTGTTTCTTCCTCTTCTTATAAGGACACCAATCATATGAGATTAGAGTCCCATCCTTATCACCTCATTTAACTATATTTACTTCTTTAAAAGCCCGATTTCCACATATTATCACTTATAAATTTGGAGGGAACACAATTCAGTCCTCAATATTTACCATACAATCTAGCAATTCCACTCCTACTTATCTACTGAAAAGAAATGAAAATACATGTTTAAACAAAGACCTGTATGTGAATGTTTATAGCAGTGTCACTCATAACTGCTATACCATAAACATGAAACAATACTAATATCCATGAACTGGTGAAAGGATAAACAACATGCAGTCTATCCATTCAAAGGAATAATGCTTAACAATAAAACAGGAACAAAGTGCTGACCCTGCCACAACATAGATGGACCTCTAAAACACTATGCTAAGTTAAAGCAGCCACTATTTTGTAATAACTTAAAATGAAGTATAGCTTATAAAAATATTGAATCACTATGTTGTATACCTGAAACTAACACAATATTGTAAATCAAGTATACTTCAATTTTTTTAAACAGCAGCCAGGCACCAAAGACTACATTTTGTGTGATTACATTTACATGAAATATCCAGAAAAGGTCGAGCTATAGAGAAAAAAAATCAAACCAACTGTTGCCTGAGGCTAGGTGTGGAGCTGGGGATTAAACTGCAAAGGTGCACAAGGGAACTTTTGGGAATGACAAAGATGTTCCAACACTGGATGGATTATGGTGATGGTTGCACAATTATATAAATGTACTGACAGCCATTTAATTGTATACTTACAATGAGTAAATTTTATGTTATGTATATTATACCTCAGTAAAGCTGTAGGGAAAATTCATTTATGAATTTTTCTTTCAGACATTTTCCCTTTTGGGAAAAACAATAAACAGTGGACTTTTCTTTGTTCTTTGACTGATAGTCTCATTTCAATTAGAATTTTTCAAGCAATGGTGGAAATGTTAATGACACTATGATGCTTTCTCAAAGCTCAAAGTCTTCACAATCTTTTTGGACCTGGCCCCACTTCCCAAGCCGAAAGTCATTTTCAGCTTTATGCTAGGAACATTTAATTATAATTTTTGATTTTTACTGTGCCAAATAAATTTCATATAATTTGGACATACTCTTGCATCTAAAGCCAGTTGGTGTCTTAGGCCAAACCCTGAGCTGAATTAACTTACCATGAACTCTGTGACCCCGGAGTTCTATCAAACCATAACACCAGTGCCCAGTTTGCAAAATCAAAGTAAGGCATGCAGAAAGAATGCATTTCTGTGTCAGCTAATGAGGCATTATTTTCTAAAGTAAAAACCTCCTAGCAGACAGACATTTTTTAATCATTTCATTGTTATATTGTATGTTTCAAAGTTCAAATTATAATTGCCATGGGACAACCAGAGGAATCAGAACTTTTTCTTTTTTAATGTCTCTAAATTGCATGGAAAAAATTCAGATACCAAGTAATAGAGAAAGTTTAAAAAAAAACTAGATATGAAGTTGTGTAGTAAAACTTAAATAGACTGAACTTAGACCTAGATTGATCTGGGTTTAGTTTCAGTGTTGCTTTTCATCAACTATGTCACCTTAAGTAAATCATTTCAATCTGTAATCTTAGTTTCTTCATTGGTAGAAGGATGTAAGAATGCTAACTTTCCAGGATTATTCTGAGGACTGAGTAAGATATTGTAGGGAGTTCTTAAACTGAGGCATTTGAACTGCCTTCAGACTGATTGTGAAATCCTTAAAACTACAGGAGAACCTTCATATATAGGGTGTTCCTAGTTTTCAGGAGTTCTCAAAAGAGTTTGTGTGCTCAAAATTCCCTGAGATGGGATACATAGGTACTTGGTAAATACAAGTTTGATGATAACTTTTGAGAATGTGTTTATAATATCAATAATCTCTTCCCTTCTCCTTTCTGGAACAAATGTTTAGATTAAAATTGCACACAGAACGAGATTCCATTCTGAAGCCTCTTTTATACCACTTGTGTAGATGTATTTAACAGACAATGAGAGACAGTACAACTTGGTGGTCAAAAACATGACCTGAGGACCCTTGACCGGGCTCCCCAGCTTACTTTGTTTGACCTTGGACAAGTCAGCTAACTCATGAGCTCCAGTCTCCTCATCTGTAGCATAAGGACAATAATAATAGCCACGTCATAGGTTATTCTGAGGAAGAATGTGAAAAGTGTTCAAGCCAGTGGCTATCTCATGGTAAGCAAAGAGAATAGAGAAATATTTGGGCTGGCCAAAAAGTGCTTTCAGTTTTTAAGTAAAAGACACATTTTTCATTTTCACCAAGAACTTTATTGAACAATGTATTCACACTTTTGTTCCACTAACTTCTGCCATTTTTCAGGCAACTTCATAATTCCATCTTCCCAAAACCTTTTATCTTTTTGAGCAAAGAACTGTTCCAGGTGCCTTTTACAGTCTTCCAGGGAATTGAATTTTTTTCCATTAAGAGAATTTTGAAAAGACCTAAATAAGTGGAAACCTGAAGGTGCAATGTCTGGTGAATACAGAGGATGAATCAGAACTTCCCAGCCAAGCTGTAACAGTTTTTGCCTGGTCATCAAAGAAACATGCGCTCTCGCGTTATCCTGATGGAAGATTATGCGTTTTCTGTTGACTAATTCCGGACACTTTTCATCGAGTGCTGCTTTCAATTGGTCTAATTGGGAGCAGTACTTGCTGGAATTGTTTGGTTTTCCGGAAGGAGCTCAGAATAGAGGACTCCCTTCCAATCCCACGATATACACAACATCACCTTCTTTGGATGAAGACCAGCCTTTGGTGTGGTTGGTGGCGGTTCATTTCCCTTGCCCCACGATCTCTTCCATTCCGCATTATTGTACAGTATCCACTTTTCATCGCTTGTCAAAATCTGTTTTAAAAACAGAACGTTTTCATTACATTTCAGTAAAGAATTGCATGTGGCAATACAGTCAAAAAGGTTTTATTCACTTAATTTAAGTAGAACCCAGACATCAAAGTGATTAACGTAACCAAGCTGGTGCAAATGATTTTCAACACTTGATTTGTATATTTTGAGTACATTGGCTATCTCCCTCATGGTATAATGTTGATTGTTCTCAATTAATGTCTCGATTTGATCGCTACCAACTTCAACTGGCCTATCCGACTGTGGAGTATCATCCAGCAAGAAATCTCCAGCATGAAACTTCGCAAACCATTTTTGACATGTTTGATTAGTCACAGCACCTTCTCCATACACTGCACAAATCTTTGCTTTTCTGTTGCATTTTTACCTTTCTTGAGATAATAAAGCATAATATGCTGAAAATGTTGCTTTTTTTCTTCCATCGTCAATATTAAAATGGCTACACAAAAATTTACCAATTTTGATAAGTCTTTCTTTAAATGCACGCTGATATGACAGCTGTCACATACAATCTAACAAAATTGTTTCAAATGAAGTTAAAGACAACTAAGTGCCACTAGAGCCATCTTAGGGAAAAAACCAAACGAAACTTTTGGCCAACCCAGTAAATGATCTGAGCCTTGCCCTCATGGAACTCAGTAGAACAGAGACTGTTTAAATGATTTAGCCCAGGGGGTCCCCAAATCCCATTATGATTTGCTTTGTTGCCCACTGTTCTTTTGCTACAGTTGATGTTGACTAGATGTGGAAATATGAGATATCTTAACTGAAAAGTATCTTTTTGTTTGCCTAAAAGATAATGCTATATCCTCTGTATAAGCAGCTTCTACTCCTATACCCTTTTATTGGCTCACAAACTTTTGTATAATCTTATTAATCTTTGAGCATATCACCAGTTATTAGAATAGTTTCATACAGAATCAACTTTATTTAGGTGAAAATAATAACAATAATAATTATTATTAACATTTATTTAATGATTACCATGTGCCAGACTTGTGCTAGAAAATTTATATCCATGAATTTGCTTAATCCTTGGGACAGTTTTTAAGATAGACATTGTTATCCCCACTTTACAGATGAAGAAACTAAGGTAAACTAGGTTAAGTTGCTTTCTCATAGAGCAGGAATTACTTACTGGATCTGAGGTTCATATTCTAGTTGATCTCTTAATTTGTAGTTTTATTTTAGGTTTTATAATTTAAGGGATACCTTACAAAGGCTATTCACAGAATACTTCCTTTGAAAATTCCACCATTTTTTAAATGCCACTATTTCTGTTAAAAGTAGCAAGATGTATTAGTCATGTTCTTCAGAGAGGCAGACTTAATATGTATGTATACAGTAGTCCCCCCCTTACTGGTGAGGGATACTTTCTAAGACCCTCAGTTGATGCCAGAAACCTCAGATAGTACCGAACCCTCTATATACTATGTATTTTCCTATATATACATACATCTGATAAATTTTAATTTATTAATTAGACACAGTAAGAGTAACAACTAATATAACTATAATAAAATAGAACAATTATAACAATATACGCTTGTAAAAATTTAATGCCTTTTCCATCTTAACTAAGCACTTATCACACATTGTAGCCATAATTTTTGCAGTATGAGGTATGACAGCAAAACTAGCATGAATTTCCTTTTCCTTCACAATCTCACGGATAGAAGATTTGTTCCAACCTCAGCATACATATTTTTTTCTTTCCCTATTAAGTCAAGAACGCTCACTTATTCACTTAAAGGAAGCACTTCTCTTTGGCATATTGGAATTGCCAACACCACTACTCTTGTGCTTTGGGGCCATTATGAAGTAAATAAGGGTTACTTAAACACAAGCACTAGGATACTCTGACAGTCGATCTGATAACTGAGACAGCTACTAAGTGACTAATGAAGGGAAGGTGTTGGACAAAGGGACGACTCAAGTCCAGGGCAGGACGGAGTGGGACATCGTGAGATTTCATCTCGTTACTTAGAACAAGGTGCAATCTAAAACTGAGTTGTCTATTACTAGAGTTTACCATTTATCATTTGCGGAACAAGGTTGACCATGGGTAAGTGAAATCACAGAGAGCAAAATCACAGATAAGGGGTGACTACTGTACATATATATGTGTGTGTGTTTATAAAGGTATATCTATAATATATACATATAATATATGCATATACATATATGTATATATAAAGAGATTTATTATAAGAAATAGGATCATGCAATTATGGAGGCTGACAAGCCCCACAGTCTGTCATTTGCAAGCTGGAGACCTGGGAGAGCCAGGGGCATGGTCAAGTCTGAAGGCCTGAGAACCAGGAGAGCCAGTGGTGCAAGTGCAAGTTCCAATCTGAGTGCAGAAGACTAATGTCTCAACTTGCAACAACCAGGTAGAGAGAGAGAGGTCACTCTCATTCTTCTCTTTTGTTCCATTCCAGCCACCTAAGGATTGGGTCAGGCCCACCCACATTGGTAAGGGCAATTTGCTTTAGGTCTACTGATTCAAATGTTATTCTCATCCAGAAACACCCTCACAGACACACCCAGAATATGTTTGACCAAATATCTGGACACTTAATGGCCCAGTCAAATAGACACATGAAATTAACCATCACAACAGATATTCACCCACAGTGAAATAGCTGTACCTAGAGGTAAAGTACATATTCTTTTTTTTTAATTGAAGTATAGTTGATTTACTATGTTGTGTTAATTTCTACTGTACAGCAAAGTGATTCAGTTATACATATACATATATACTTTTTATATTCTTTTCCATTATGGTTTATCATAGGATATTGAATATAGTTTTCTATGCTATACAGTAGGATCTTGTTGTTTAAACATTCTATACATAATAGCTTACATCTATACATATACATAAAGTACATATTCTTAACGTAATTTGTAATTTAGTAGTTATTAGTGAAATATTTTATTTCCGATACTTTGCCTCACAGAACACATATTCCCTTTATTCAACTCTTCCATGTTGACTAAAACTTGTTAATATCCAGTATTTTTACTTGTTTTTCCTATTGCATTCCCGCTTTTAATTTCCAATTCTTCTCCTTGTAGAGTTTCATTTAGGTAATTTTGGTCTAATAGGTTATTTGATCTGCTTTTTGAAGTTGCATTAATACTTACTTAAGGTTTCTCAGAGTTCTTGCAAATTGTTGAGCCATTTTCTTAAAATTTTTAAACTATTGATTAATAGAGAAGCCTTCAAAAAAGTACACAGCGTTTACACTTTTATGCATTGAATTAATTTTAAAGTTAGTAATGTGCTGTACAATTTTTAAACTTATTTTCAATGAGATTAAGCAAACACTCAGAAACACAATTCTCACAGCAGTGACCATGAGCCTGTTAACCTTTATTCAAATTGTATGAAATTTCCAAGATTTGCCTGTTTGCATTTACAACAGTAAAAGTTTGATCTGCTTCAGACTAATAGATTTAGGACTTAATTTTCAGGGTCTTTGCTCTTTTGTATGAAGTAATTTTTTCAGGCTCTTTTCATGACTGATTCTTTCTTATCCTTGAGTTCTTAGCTCAAATTTTCATCTTACTGAGACTTTTCTAGACCATCTAATGTAAAAGTACCAAGCCTCACTCCCCAGTGAAATTCAAACTTCATCCATTTACTTCTTTACACTTACTAGTATCTGAATGGCTAATTTGTTTACTTGTTAAAGCCTGCCCTCTGTAAAATGAAAGCATTTAGTTGTCGTACAATACACACTGAATAAACAAATGAGCTAATGGATTCTTATAATTTTGTTGCCTGAAAAGATCACATGAAAACTTTTTGTGATACATTCTAAATATTTTATTGCCTAAAATGAGTTTTTAAAACTTTTCTCTTACTATAGGAGGGAATAAAAAAGTGGAAAACACCCAGGTCCCCAAGATAAAGAGGCATGTAGGAGCAGAATTATGGTGAGGGTTTTCATAGAGATGGGGGGAGAGGATGACAGAGGCTAATGCTACTGGGAGATAATTCTCCATGGGCTGCTCTTATTTTTCCGCTGTTTGCAAGCAAAGGCACTGGCTGCCCTAGTTCCATATTTTCTTTTCAAGTATGTTTGTATAGCAAATGTCCTTGGAAAATCGAGATAGTGTATCCATTCAGGGCAACAGGAAAGTTTGATAACTGTCCAGGATACTAAGAGTGATGTCTTCTTCCTGGGCAAAGGTCACAGAAAATCCATATGCTGAGTCACAGTATCTGTATAAAAACTCTGGTTCTGCCACTTATAACGAGACATTTTACCCCCTTTGAGTTTCAGATTTCTGATTTTGTAAAATCATTTTAACAAAATGTGCCTGAAGAACAGTTCCGAGGAATAAACAAGATGACACAATGACTTGTACCACGACGAGGCACAACTTAGTTGCTCACTCCCATCTATTTCTTTACTTCACCTTCCTTCTTCTCTGCATTCCATCCTGCAGTCCTCAAGCTGTCTTTAGAAAATCAAAATTCACAGACCTCCTTGGAAGACCTCAACCTACCTCCAGGTGTAAAGAAACTGGTATTCATGGAACTCATACAAATACAATGATCCTAAAAATTTCTGGACAAAAAACAAATAAACATAAACCAAAGTAGAGATTATAGAAGTCAAAACAGTTGTAATCAAACTCCTCTATCACAAGGTTTGTCCCCCAATATCTTCTCTGCCTTATCAACTGTACATAGAGTACTCACCCACTGGGTGTACTGAAAGAGAAGAGGATGTGTTAGTAGATGTGTCAGTGTGAAATGGTTTCAGCTGCAAATAAAAATGCAAAAAACCATGGCTTTAAAAAAGAGGATTTATTTGGCTCATGCAAAAGGAAGCCCAAGGCCACGTAGTTTCAATGGAATGATGCCATCAAAGACCTTTCTAATCTGCTATCCTTAACATGAAAGCTTTAAGCCTCAAACTTGTCTCTTCTCTCTAACATCAGATGAACTATGTGAACCGCACCAATTTAACTTTGGTAATTTGAACTCTCCCTTCAAATTTCTTTCAAATTTCCTTAATGGCACTTATCTACCAAATATCTCATGTTCTGTTGGAATTCTACCCAGTTGGGTAACATTTCAGTCACAGAACACTGAATGCTGCCACCTATCTTGTGCAGATTTTTCTCTATCAGAAGGACCTCCATATCTCCTGGGTGACGTTTCCCCTACCTCACCACGGGGCAAGAATCAGGCACGCAGCTCTTCCCTGTTCACTTACCTTTCCTGGTAGAATGCTCATTACATTATTTTACTCTACTGACTAATATGTATATTATGTTGAAATTCAACAAATTTTTGCAACTGATCTCATCTTGGGTCACAACCCCTTTTCTTTCTCAGAGAATATGAAAATAGTTTCCCCTGTTCAAGAACAACAGTTACCTAACGAAAGGAATAACAAGCGATCCCATCCCCCTTTGGCATAGACACCATTAGGTGGGAACATATGACACCCAAAATCTGGGTCCACTTGAGAGGAGTGGGTAAGAGGAAAAGCACAGTGAGAGTATTTCCCTCAGCCTCAGAATTAGGCAACTGCTTATACATCAAAAGTATAATGCTTTTTTTTAGAAAACGAGAATGTTCTGCCTAAGCAGTCAGGGTAGTTGCACCACCTTCACCCAGAATCAGAAATCTAAGTCTTTCTATCTTTCTGTGCTACCATTGTAACTCATTTCTCTTGCTTCATAGTTACAATCTGGCCATCCTTTAGGGGGATTGAAAAGGAGTTTCCTTCCCAGAAATCCCCAGCCGATTCCTCCTACATCTCTTGGTAAGAACACTGTCATATGGGCACCACTAGTTACAAGATAATCTGGGGAATAGAATATTTAGTAGCAAAATTTGGCTTCTGTTAATAATGAAGGAGAGGATGGATATTGGGTCGATAACTAGCAACATTTGCCATGTGTTAAACTGAGAAGTGGAGACTATGCTAGCTTTTATAAATTATTAGCTATTATCACATTTTGATTTTTTTTTTCTTTACTGAAGTCAGTGAATAGACCTCAAGTACCACTCAAGTTTTAAAACTGAGATGAAAGTCCTATATTTCTTCTGTTATACTCTGATCAGTTCCTTCATACTCCAAACTCCTCCACTTCTCACCACTGGGTCCCTTGCCATTATATCCAAGTCTTCAGTCAAAACCCACTGAAATCCATAACAGTCAAAGGGTTAAAACCAGAGTTCCTAGAAAATTCACCTGTAGGTGATTAGCTAAAGTAATCTGCAAAAGTAAGATATTTCACTGCCTGCCACATAATATTTCTCCAGCCCCAGCCCCTGTAAAAATAAAATATCTTTAATGGAAGCCAACTCATTACCCCATAAAATTACTACAACACATGTGCTTGAAAATGTAAGACAGATATTCTTAACTTGGCATTCCAGAGTGAACCACAGAAATGTTCTCCAAGAAATGATTTCATTTTATTCGTTTTATATTTAAAGTCACATTTTTGGCAGGCAATCCCAAAAACAAAATTTTGAGAGCAAACTGGCCTATGGGATAGAACTCAGACTTTTGGTTTTTCTCCTCATTTGTTTGAATAGCTTACCTGTCCTGGGTACCTGATAAAATGATCTGGGAGCCTGGCACTGTGCTTTCTAGATGTAGGTCTCTTCTTCCCAGCTTTCCTCCAACCCTCCGTATTCAATATAGTTTATTAGTTTAGCACACTTAGGTGGGGTTATAAAACAGTCTGGATCTGAATTGCTACTCTGGCACTTAATGGTTGTATGACTTTGGACAAATTACTTAACCTCCCCTTGCCTCAGTTTACTCACATCTACCTCATAAAAGCTGTTATGAGGATTGAATGAGTTAATGTATTAAACTTCTTAGAATAGTGCCTAGCATGTAGTATTATATAAGTAGTAGCTCTTATTATTATCATCCTGCTGGATAACAGGACATGACCCAAGTTAGCCAACAAAATGACCCCCCAAAATAAGCCTTTCAAAACCAGAATAAAAGTATTTTGTAGAAATATGTGTGAAGGGGACAGATATTGGTAGAATAAGGGACTCAGGTAGCTGGGTGATCATGGAAAGTTGCCTGGGATTCAAATTCACTATTTCCTCTGGACGCATAGGGATTATAACATTTTAGACAATAGAAGAACCTCAGAATTTATCTCATGCAGTTATTTCATTCTACAAAGGAAAAACAGATATGCGAGTTAGTCCAAGGTTACTTAAGTAATTAGTGAAGAGCTGGAATTGTAAGCCAAGTTTCCTGAGCTCTGATGCAGTGATCTTTTTTTTTTACTACATCAAGGCAAGAAAATTTCTTCATTCCCTCTCAAGTGACAATGGGAAGAAGAGAAGAGTAATCTGACATAGGTTATGAATCCCAGAGATATCTGCTTACAGAGAGGCCCATTCCAACTCAGCAATATTTACTTAACACAACATCTTGAAATCTTAGAAGTCTTTGGGCTTGGATCTCTATAGCTGTTTATTCAGCTGATTCTCTATCTCCATTTCTTACAGTGAAATGTGAAACTTTTTTTTTTAATGGTGTTTTGGCAGGTTGAAATCTTCAGTATAGGCCAAAAAATGTCAGTTAGGTTTTCCCTTTTGGAGGCCAAATTGACAATCTTATCTTGTTCTTGTTCCCTTCTATGCTCCAGGAGTGCAGATACTGACTTCAGAATAATGACCAGCAAGCACCATGATATACATTTGTAGAGCATTTTCATTTCCCAAAGTGCCTGCATTGTCTCACTTAAGCTTCCCAACAATGCTTCATCCTCAGCAACAGCAGCAACCCTCCATTGACTGATGAGGAAATCAAGTCTTAGAAGGAATTCAGTGACTCTCTTCCAAGATCATATAATGAGCAAAGGGGAAGCCTGATTAAAAAACAAACAGCAACAAAAACAAAACATGTTTTCTGAGTCATTCCCTCTTTCATTCAATTATTCTACTAAATATTAATGTGTGCTTTCCATGTGTACCGAGGGTACAGTGGTAAAAAAAGTCACTCAAGGTCCTTGCTTTTTTACAAATTTTTATTTTATTGTTTTTTGTTTTTTTAAAATAATCTTATACAATTTTTAAAGGTTACATTCCATTTACAGTTATTACAAAATATTGGCTATATTCCCTGTGTTGTACAATATATCCTTGAGCCTATATTATACTCAATAGTTTGTACCTCCCACTCCCCCATCCCTATATTGCCCCTTCCCCTCTCCCCACTGGTAACCACTAGTTTTTGTTTTCTATATCTGTGAGTCTCCTTCTGTTTTTGTTATATTCACTAGTTTGTTGTATTTTTTAGATTCCATATATAAGTGATATATTTCAGTATTTGTCTTCTTTTGTTTGACTTATTTCACTTAGCATAATGCCCTCCAAGTCCATCATCTTGCTGCAAATGGCAAAATTTCATTCTTTTTTATGGCTGGGTAGTATTCCATTGTATATATACCACATCTTCTTTATCCATTCATCTCTTGGTGGATAAGGTCTTTGCTTTTAGGAAGCTTACCTTACATCTAGTTCAAGTTCCATTCTAACTCATAGTAAAACTGTTATTCATTGCCATCAATGAGCTTATAAACTAGTCAAAACAGCAAAGCATATCAAGTATGAAGAAATAGGAATATCCGTAAGATAAATTAATATAAAACAACTTGTAAATGTGCTAAATTGAATAAAGTTATGACCAGATCATCAGAATTGTGGAAATAACTGAAAAAGACTGCCTGGAGAAGGTCAACGTCACTGTTTCCCAGTCCCTAACACAGCCTAGCCCTACCACACCAGACCACTTTCATTTCTTAGCACACTCCATGCAGCTTTATCCTGCCTTGCTACTATTCCTATTCCCTATACTCCTTCCCCACTACTTCTTTTTAAATAATTGATCTACTTTTCATTTTATTCATTCTTCAAGACCTATTTCAAAAGTTCCCAAGACTGATAAAAATCACTACTGTTTTGGAACATTCACCCAGTAACCAGGGCCTTCTGAGAATGTAAGACAAAATAGGGAATAAAAAGAGAAAGTCAGTTTATAATAACTTGGCAAGATTTTTCATCCCCGTGAAGTCAAGAGATTCTCTGAGAGTGATGCAATGTCTTATGTTCAGTCACTAATTCATCAAAATTTTACTGAGCACAAAATATTCTATTTTTCTAAATAAAGACAGATCATTCAATAATACAAGGGCCATCCTTTTGTGAAGCTTTAATTATGGGAGAAAGATAGACAATAATAATTATTATTATATTTATATGTGTGTGTATATATATATATATATATATATATATATATATATATATCTCAACAAAAATGATTGGGCACTGGGGAATATGCATCCTTGTTAGTGTTATAAATGCCCATAAGCAAGGATATGGGCAGAAAAGCTGTGGTTTTAAAGAATTAATGAAAGAAAAAGGGAAAGGGAAAAGAGAAAATCAATATCCAAAAATCCAAATTTCTGAGCATACAAACAATTCTGCAAGGTAATTTGAAAATATCTAGACCTGAATGGAGAATGAGATAGAGCTCATCTTCATAGTTTGTTTAATAGCATGAAATTGCCTCTAAATCCTTAGCATATTGTAAAAATAGTTGTTCCCTACTTTATATCATCAGTATAACATGTACTTACTTGTACTTACTTTTATAACATGTACTTACTTGTACTTACTTTTTTTCACAACTAATATTTCAAACTTATCTTCCCCAAGATTGTGAGTTCCTGGAGTAGTGAGATAAGTTTTAAATCTCTTTTTTATTCCCTCATCACCTGACACCTCTATCAATATAAAGGTATCGGTACATTTTTGATAATTTAATGGTTCCTTAATTCAACACTGACAGACAGAGATGCTGAGATTTCATTTTTAAATAGTTATACAGAATGCACACTATGTGAGCTCATTCCAGCAACTTGTGACAAAATTTTATATAAAGGAAGGATTCTCTTCTGGTATTTGAATAATTGAAATTTGCTGCCTATCTTAGAAATTTGACTGCTGTCTGAGTTTCTGAACCAATAGGTCCTTCATTCATTTCATTGGAACAACTGTTCTAAATTGCAAGCATTTGTCTTAAAAATACCCTCTTCCACATTATTCTTCAAATATTAGTTTTTAAAAAGAATCCGTTCCTGGGACCCAAAATTTGATTTTGATGTCCTTCCTATGTGTTTCCTGAGAAAACTGGTTTAATGACTCAGTTTAAGTGGCTCAGTCTTATAGTCTTATTCTGGTAGATACACGATATATGTTAGGTTAACTAACAAAAAAATTGGTGACGTCCAACTCTCTTCCCACCTGCAAGCTCTTACCAGGAAGTAAATCAATAAAATAATGTGTGCTATATATCTTTGATACAATAAGTAAATAGATATGCATGTTGTTGACATTTGTAAAGTAGCACACATTGTGCTAAGAGCATTTGTACATATTATTTCATTTCATTTCATTTCATTTCATCCTAACAACCCTTCCCTCCAAATCCAGTGATCCTTCCTCCATTCTTCACCATGTCCATTTCAAGCCAGAGGCAATGAAAACTGAAACCCAAAAATGATATATCTGAAGGGTTCTGGGAATAAATTTTTTTTAACTACTTGCTTATGTTTATATACTCTACTCATTGAGTCTAAGAATTCCTTAAAGACAAAGGAGGTTATTTATTTATCTCTTTAGTCTCCTACCATCATGGCTGGTGCATGCTGAGTACCCAATAAAAGACCAATTGAGTTTAAGGGAGGAGGATCATTCCTTTAGGAAGATTTTCAACATCAAGGCTACATATATAAGAAAAAGTAGTTTATATTCCAGCTAAATAAAAACTTTGCTGGCTCTGCTATTTCTCTCCCTCAACTCTTTTCTTAACTAAGACTTTACTGAAAAAATAAATCATTAATTAAAATCAGGTTCTCTTTCAGACTCTAATATTTTACTTTCTCCTTTTTCTTCAGCAATAGCTCTAAAGTCAGCTGTATTTTTATATTCAAAATGGAATATATTACCATGTTTATCCTGCTATTTGTTGGACATTTTAACAAGCAAACTTGATTCATTATAAAGCTTTTAACAGAAAATGTTCTTGCAGCTGCTGGGTGATCTTGGGTGAATCAGGACCAGCTCCCACAATTAATTTCTGAGGCTTTATACCTGTCAAAGAAAAATTGCGAATAGCTTAATGTCTGGAAGAATATCAGTGTCCGGACTATCATTATCTGCCAGTAAGCAACCTTAGTCTCTCTCTTCAGTTCCAAATGAGGTAAAAATGAAAGATTCTGGATCTGTTTCATGCATCTGTTCTACATGTTCCCCATTTTCAGAGACAGAAATTACTAAATTATTGAAGTCTCAGTTGGCTCTATAATTGATATATTTTAAAGTGGGTGTTCACTTTTATTTAAAATATCATTGCACCCTTACAAATTTAATACACTTTTAAAAATCCTTGGAAGTGCAGGTTTAGATTTCTGTCATTGTTGGGTTATTTGACACTTAATAAGGTAGAATGAAAAGATTTTTATATGTTTTAAGCAAACGAAGATATAATAGCTGTTGCCATTTTCCCTGATTCACTATGTAGTTGCTGTTATACAATGAGAAATGAATTCATCATCAAACATCTGTATTTCAATGTCAACAGCCAGTTCACGAGGAAACAGAAATGAATTTATGATTCATTTGGAACTGCAGGTTCGGATCTCATGTTGAATCAATCTCTAGAATTCCTTCTGAAATTTGAACCAATTATTCTGAAAAAACAATTGTGATCTAAACGATGAAAATAGTACATTTTTGTTAGTTTTTTTTTTTCTTTCACAAACTGTATTTTTATTTATTTATTTTTTATGGTAGTCACACATAGTATTTATTAAACATTGTTCTATTTTTTCCCTTTTCTTAGATGATATATTGATTGATTGATTGATTTTAACATCTTTATTGGAGTATAATTGCTTTACAATGGTGTGTTAGTTTCTGCTTTATAACAAAGTGAGTCAGCTATACATATACATATATCCCCATATCCCCTCCCTCTTGTGTCTCCCTCCCACCCTCCCTATCCCACCTTTCTAGGTGGTCACAAAGCACTGAGCTGATCTCCCTGTGCTATGTGGCTGCTTCCCACTAGATGTCTAGTTTACATTTCGTAGTGTATATATGTCCATGTCACTCTTCTTTTACTTCCTTGGCTTCCCCAGGAATATAAAAGCAGCTAAAGTCACATCAATCTAGGTTGAGATTCTTCTTTTTCTTTTTATTAATTTTTATTGGAGTACAGTTGCTTTATAATGTTGTGTTAGCCTCCACTGAACAACAAAACGAATCAACCATACACATACAGATATCCCCCTCCCTTTTGGATTTTCCTCCATTTAGGACATCACAGTGCATTAGGTAGAGTTCCCTGTTCTATACAGTATGTCCCCATCAGTTGTCTATTTTATACATAGTATCAATAATGTATATGTATCAGTCCCAGTCTCCCAATTCCTGCCACCTCACCCCTTTCCTCCTTGGTATCCATACATTTGTTCTCTACTTCTGTGTCTCTGTTTCTGCTTTGCAAATAAGATCATCTATACCATTTTTCTAGATTCCACATATATGCGTTACTATACAATATTTGCTTTTCTCTTTCTGACTTACTTCACTCTGTATAACACTCTCTAGGTCAATCCATATCTCTACAAATAACCGAATTTCATTCCTTTTTATGGCTGAGTAATATTCCATTGTATATATGTAGCACATCTTCTTTATCCATTCCTCTGTTGATGGACATTTAGGTGTTTCCATGTCCTGGCTATTGTAAACAGTGCTGCTATGAACACTGGGGTGCATGTGTCTTTTTGAATTACGGTTTTCTCTGGGTATATGCCCAGTAGTGGGATTGCTGGGTATTATGGTAGTTCTATTTTTAGTTTTTTGAGGAACCTCCATACTGTTTTCCATAGTGGCTGTATCAATTTACATTCCCACCAATGGTGTAGGAGGGTTCCCTTTTCTCCACCAGGTTGAGATTCTTTAACCCTAAAACCAGCCCAAAGGCCAGGACTGCACTGTTGAGTTATTCTCTTATAAGAAACTCTCTAGTTAAAGTGGCCATTTGTGTATTTCCTTCAAACTTTTAATTTTTATTTTTTAAATAAAGCTGCCCAGAGTTGTTTTCATTGTTGCTGTCAGACTTGATATCTGGCAAGCTACATTCTCTGCCTCCTTAAAACATCTCTGTGTCTCATCACAGTAACTTACTTGGCTGCCTTTCAGTCCCTCAAGTTGGACATGCACACGTCACATGAGAACACGAGCAAGTATCAACAGACAAGGAAATCAAGGCCGTACCAACCCTTCCACCATAGAGTCATGAGCTTTAAGGGCCTTTAAGGACCATCTAGTCCAATATTTCATTGTACAGATGGAAAATTCTGAGGACCACGTTGATGCAAGCACTTCTGAAAGATCACAGAGTCAATTAGCCAGTTAGAGACCATGTTTTCTAGCCCCCGGATTTGTTGTTCCTAAATCAGTTTGTCCTCAGATCTTCTCCTTGCCATTCTTGTGCTCTCCTGTGAAGAGCTGGCCTCTCCCAGGTTCCATCATTAGCTGGCTTCCACTGGTTTAGACCACTGGGAGGCACTGGTGGAAGATTGAAGGGCTGGAGAAAGGGAGAAGCAAAAATGGTCTTAACAACATCCATGAATGGTAAAGCCATAATATTTCATTTTCCATCCACGATTATGATGATGAAAATCAAGATTTAACCTTTACATCAGGGATGGATAACTTCACATAATAGGTCACATAAATGAATAAAGCAGGCCCAGTGAGCACCACGACAGCACTCAGCCCACCTAAAGGGACAGGCTACCACACAGTTCCAACAACTACTGTCATGTGAAAAAGCTGGCTTATACTGCCAACAACTCTGTTTTTTAAAATTTCAAATAAGATATCCAGAATCATAGGTGAAATTTTCTTATGTCTGAATGATAGAGAACATTTAATTATTTATTGTTGATACTCTATAGGCCAAACACAACCTAGCTGTGGGAGGAACCTGGCAAACAGTTTGTGGTCCTGGTTTTAAGCATGAGAGCTCACCTGAGAAGGAAGCATGCATTTAAAGTCTCCACAGTGAAGTACCAGGTTAAAACAACTATGGGTATTTCCCCTCCACCCCTGTCTTCCTCATCAAATGCTTGGGTATTTCCAATCATCATTTTATCTTGCTAAATAATCTCAACACAGTTCCTTAAATATTCCACTTCACCAGGTGTATTTAATCACAGACCAAGCACGATCCTGCAGAGTTTGTGGGAGTTAAAAGGGCAGCATTTGATAAAGAACATGAAACTGAGTGGCTAAAGAGCAAACAAATCCTGTTGTAAGTACATGGCATACCTTTGGTTATTATCTACAAATAAACCCCGGTAATGAGGTTTGGGGTTCCTCTTGGTTGCATGCTGATGATAAATTCTCTGAGGAACTGACTCCAACCCATTAAGCAAGCTTGCTCCTGCCACTGTGGCTGTTAATTTGACAGGACACTGTCACATTAAGTAGAACAAACATGTTTTTGCCCAGTCGACCATCCAGAACCGACATGGCTGTTACTCTGACAACTGGATATTGATTGGAATCACTCACCCCTTCCGACCCTCCACTGGGAGGTGGAGACCAAGCTCAGGCTGATTGAGGATTTGCTTCCTGGGCACACGTGGGTAGCATGGTAAGGGTAGCCACAAATTTTAAGCCATTTAGTTCCTTGTCATGTTCATCCTTCAGACACTGTCTGGTTCTCACTTTCATCAGTGGGGCAATAGACTCTGAATAAATCATTGTGTTTATTAATTTTATGGACCTACACATCCATCTTGGAGGGCTGTTGTTTTTGCATTTACAGCTTTATAAATGCAAAACATCAAAGGCACAGAAAAGGATTCTATTAAAAAAATCCAAAAAGAGACTCAGAAATGTAACATCTCTTGAATTTTAAAAGGGAGGCGGGACTCTGGACTCTTTTTTTTTAATCTGTGTAATTGGGAGACATTCACTTAGTTTTCAAATGACCAACCCATTTGCCAGATATACTGCTTACTTTTATTGAAGTATAGTCAATTTACAATATTGTGATAGTTTCAGGTGTACAGTGCAGTGACTCAGGTTTTTTCAGATTATATCCCATTACAGGTTATTACAAGTTATTGGGTAAAATTCCCTGGGCTATACAGTAAATCCTTGTTGCTTCTCTATTTTATGTATAGTAGTTTATGGGATTAACAGTTATCAGATATGCTCTTAAAGTCTTCCATAAATCAAACTCACTAAGACTAGATATTTAACCCGTTTTTAACTTTTGGTTATTTTAAACCTGCTTATTATGTGTACCTAAGATTTAGCAGAGCTGGCTTTTCACCCAGTAATTAATTTATCATAGATGAAATTTGTGTGCAATCGCTAGGCTCTCATTTATCTGTGTCTCTATGTCAGCCTGAGCTTATTTCGTTCCCTGCTCTGAAACCTCTTGGTTGAAAAGGACCTTAAAGGGCATTTATTCAAATTGTTCACCAGTGTCTCTTGTCTGCTCTGGAACATTCCTAAGTGGGAATCTGATATTTGCTTGAACACCTCCAGTGATGGAAAACTCATTATACAAGTTACCACCATAGAGAATTCTCTTAAAAAGTTATTCTTTTACATGGCAAAAAATATGTTGGCACAAAGCTTCTACTCATTGGTCGTAGATCCTCTGGTCATATAGTAGAGGTCAAATCCCTTTTCTGTTTGAAATTCATTACAATATTTGGAAATAGATATGGTGTTCTTATTTTGTCTTCTCTAAGCTAAACTTATACACTCTTTTAGCTATTTCTCCTAAATGACGATTAGCTAATTGTGGTGTGAGGGCCACAGCTAGCCTACCACTTATTTATATAAATGAAATTTTCTTAGAACATGTCCATTAATTTATGTATTGGCTGTGGGGTCATTCATGCTACCATGGCAGAATTGAGTAGTTGTGATAGAGACCTTGTGGGCCAGAAAGCTGAAAGTATTTAATTATCTGGCCCTTTATGTATATAAAAAATTTTGCTGACTCCTGTCCTACACCATGGCATGTCAAGCCCCTCATCATCTTTATTTTTTCCCAGATGCCTTTCAGATTTTCACACTGAGACCTGCCAAAGCTTGAGAAGCTTGTGTCACTTTTTCTGGATACTCTTTCTATTAATGCTGACAAAAATCCACTACCTTACAAAAATCTACCTTAAAGCACAAAAATATCCTCAGTTAAACCAGTGAGATTAGCCCTATTTGTGGTAGAAAAATATAAGTTTTTGTAGTTTTTCTTCAAATCTATTTCTATTTTAATGTCATTGCTTCTTTAAAATATACTTTTGAGTACCTAGTCTTGCAGAGCATTGTTCTAGACATTGTATGAAATTCTAAATAAAACAGAGTCCTTCCCCAAAAGAGCTCATATGAGACTGCACAGAGAAAGTATTTATAAAAAACTTACTTTATTTCTTTATCTCCCTTCACTAGATTATCTGCTGCACTAAGGCAGGGTGCTTTGTCCTACTATGTCTCCCCAGTGCCTATAGCAGTTCCTGGCACATAGCAGATGCTCAGAAAATATTGGTTGGATGAGGGAACAAATTAGAAGAGGAAGACAAAATATCAACATTTAACTAAGTATTAAATTATATGATAAAGACTATATGAAAAATAGGAACTCTGGGTAGAGATAGATCAACATGGTCCGGACATAGAGCTGGAGGGTAACTTTATCATGTAATCTAACTTCTCCTCTAAAAGTAGAAACCCTGTTTATAGTCTTCAGATTAATATTTCTCACCTGCATCAGAATCTTCTAGTTCACTTATTAAAAACAAAAGATTCCTGATATCCATGACTGACCTACCGAATCAGAATCTCTCTGGATGCCAAGACCAGAAATATGCATTTTCAGCAAGCAGTACAAGTGAATCTCTTGAACCCTCAAATTTGAAAACTACCACCCTCAACAAAAAGTGACACAATATCTATGTAAATGCCTCTAGTGATGAAGAAATCACACCACCACAGGCCAGCTTTTAGCTTTGCTAGCTTTAGTCATTGGGAAAAAAATAGCTATCAAGCTGCAATCTGCCTCCTATAATTTCCAATCATTGGTCCCAGGTACATCCTTTAAAGACGTATGGAGCAAATTGTATTTTTTCTCTTCCACACGACAGCCCTTCAAATGTGTGAAGATTCCTATAAATGTTTTTTCTTAAAGCTAACCATTTATTAGATGCTTTTATTTTTGTTTTTGTTGTTCGTTGGCAGGACTATCTGACGTCTGTCAGTTACTCCAAGGTTTTCAATGTGTTGCCAGAGGAAACTGGCATCCAGAGCAGAGGGTAAGTGGTTCAAGAATCCACAGATAAACCTCTCTTCCTTCCACTCCATGCAAAACAGTCCACACTGCCCCTTTCCTCATTCACACCTGAAACCACAGTACGTGCCTCCCACTCTAGCCCTTGATGTTGAATCTCAACAGACTCACTGGATATTCTTGACACTCTGCTGAGCAAGTTCCATATTTCTCATATTCCTATCTTAAAATGTGTCTCCTAGAACAGACTAGTGTAGTGGTCAAGCTGTAAGTCAGAGTTAGACTTAACCACTAATTAGCTCTGCAGCCTTGGGTGATTATGTTTAACCTGTCTTAGCCTCCATTTCTTTGTTCTATAAAAATAGAGCAGTAAAATCAGGAGTTGATATATATAAAGTATTTAACATAGTACCTGGTATATGGTGAGTTTTCAGTAAATGTTGACTGTTATTACTACCCTCGTGGTAGAATGAGAATGTTACTTTCCAGCAATTCTGTGTTTAAGTTTTTACTTATATTCCTGTCTCCTCTTGCAGATGGTGAAACTCTCATGGCAGGGACCACATCTGACTTAGCTCTAGCTACAGCTCCTAAAGGGCCACGGGGGAGAGCTCAAATAATCCAATACTCTCTAAATAAGTTCTCAGTGTTTCCAGTACTTTGCATACTGCCAACCCTCTACTTAGTGCTTCTAAAATAGGCCAACCCTAATACACACAACACTGTGGGCAACCAATTTTAAAAAGCCACCATCACACAAGCCCAGTTCTTGGTAATTGTCTTAAATCCAGCTTCCTTGCCCTTACCCTTGCTCTTATTCTGAGTCTATGTCCCTAACTTACACCTTATCCTCTAGCTTGGTCATAAGGTTTTAGTTCTGCACTCACCTTGTGGACATAGGACGAGGTTTGATCTCTCTCTCTCTGATTCTCTCTACTTCTGACCCCTGGGAGTATCTATCCTGCCTACCTTAGTTGCAGTCACTAGAGTGTAGAGCTGCACTTCCTATTGGACATCTGGCCAGCACTCCAGCCATGCAGGCCTTATCACCCCAAAGAAGAGCAAAGCAGGAGAATGAGAAAGACGCCGTGGTACAGGGTTGGCTATACATCAGTCTGATCTGGCCTCATCATGTCATTTTGGTTTCAATGGTTGTGCTACCCAGATAGAGGGTGACAGTAACACATCGCTGATATTTCATTGCATTATTAGTGATGAAGTGTCGATACAGCTGGTTCAACAAAACATGGGGGTTATGTAGGTAAATTCCACAAAACTTCATCAGCGTCAGCTCTAGAAGTCAGAAGGGATGAGGAGGCTATCAGGTCCTAAAAGCAGACCACAGGTGCTGAGTTTGACCTCGTTTGTCTTCGTGGTGGTGGTCCAACACCCAATCCATCTTAGAACAGGAGTGTGATGTTTTACGCAGAAGAGGCTGGCGCAATTCAGCTGAGCGGGCAGGTTGATGGAAAGTGACTCTGGCATTGCTGAGTTCAAATGGAATTAAGGATTCATGAGAGCGCTGCACAGGCAGGCAGGCAGAGAGCCCTGGGTGAATACCGAATGAGTCACAAGGGAGACCCGGCTAGGCTTCGAGTCCCAAATAAGCAAGGAATTGCTTTTTGATGACGCCAAACTATAAATATCCCCACCTCAAAAAACCAGGTTCTCCTTTTACAACATCAGGAATGAACAAAGAAAACTATGAGGCCAAGTACGTACATTACAGACAGCTATAATGCTTTCCATAAATAATGTTGCCACTTTGAAGCCATTCTTGAAAGAATTTTGATATATTTTCTTAAGCTGTTATTTTAATGGTATTTTAATCATACTAAAAGTCATGGATAGAATTCAAACAAATCCAGTTTCACTGGGCCACTTACCAGGTGGTGAAATTAAACGCGTTTTCTCTGGTCCTACTCTGAGTTCAGTTATGGGATTTCTGATACTTCAGTCTCACATGTCGTAAATATGACAGTGTGTTTTAGGTTTTCCTGTGATGCTTATCCCTCTAGCCCCTTACACTGTTTTGAATTTTGTTTTTTCAACTGAGGACAGAAAGCAGGAGGATAGCAACTGTACTTTTGCCAGAATTTTCTTAAAAACACTGAAAAGAATGTGTTCAGAATCCTAGGGTTTTGAATCTTTGACACTGCTGTGCTTGTCATGAGCAGCTCTTGCAGAATCCTCACTGCAGGACTTAACAAATTCATTAAGATCTTGAGATCTTAACATCTAGGAAGATGTTAAGTGCTGGCTCTTCCAAGACCCATCCAATTCTGCCAGAGCAGGTGGACCCCATTTTCAGTAACACAGTGCCCAAATAATTTGCCAAGATAGAGGAAGCTGAAATCCTGCTTCTAATCCAATCCTGTACTGTATTCATCGTGTGCCTGGGAGGAAGTGGCATGCCTTAACATGGGAGTTATATGTGTAAATGCTCTAAGTACATACAGAGACACATACATCCATAAACCTGTTACTACAATGTAGTCTCACCATTGCAGCTTTCAATATAATGTGTCAAACAAAGGGAAATAAACAAGACCTAATTTAGGGGATATAAATTATGCATGGAGGGGCCTGGATCAACATGGCTGTACTAGACTCTAATATTTGGAAGCTGATTAAAACAAAGCAGGTCGGAGCTTTGGACTACGTGACCAGAATTCCATTAAAGCAGACTCTGTGCATTATCAGGGAGGAGCTCATTTGCTTTCTCTGATCTCTTCCAGTTTCTGACTGTTCCCTCTGTGGTTGTTTGTCAACTCAAGGGAAGGAGGCAGTGCTGCTGGCTACTTTGTGTTCCTATCTATACAAACATCTACTTAAAAAAATTCCACTACCTTACTAGACAAATGCAAATAAAATATTATCTATTTGATTAAGCACAGCAATATCACAGAACATTCATCTTTTATGAAAAGGAATCATTGTCTTTCCAGAATTTTCTGGAAGTTTTCATCCATTTTCATGGTAATGTAAAGGAAAGCTATGTTATATGAATCTAACACCTCTTTTCTTTGGATGTAATTTATACCATGTAGACTTCACAACTCCCTTTCAATACTTTAAAACTGCACTGTAGGCTCCTCATCTGGAATTTTTATTACATAAATAAAACACTCTCGGATTTAAATTTAAGTATATATATTTTCTCTTCTCTGAAAAGAATTACAACTTGGAATGCACAACGCTGACATGTTTTTATTCTTTCAATCTTCTCTCACAATATGTCTGTACACTAGAACCAGGTTTTGGCCTTACCGAAGTCTATTTGTGAGTATGACATGTATTAATGAAAAAATTGTGTTAATTTTTTTTCCTTGGAATAAAAGCACCTGAAAAATGGCTTGGAATCTAGGTGAGAAAACAATAGAAAAGTTAATATCTAAGAATGTGAATGGCACACCAAAGTAGTATCAAGGCCTTTAAAAAGTCTCTCCTTCAACATGGTGTTTATAGATTCAAGTCTATTTGACCACCATGTGAACTCAGTCCCTCTTCCCAGTGCTCCCTCCCCACTTTACCCCCTGCACTAACCTACCATTCTATACCTATCTGACAAGTCTCAATGTTTCAGAAGTCCTAGCCACAGCAATCAGAGAAGAAAAAGAAATAAAAGGAATCCAAATTGGAAAATAATAAGTAAAACTGTCACTGTTTGCAGATGTCATAATACTATACATAGAAAATTCTAAAGATGCTACCAGTAAACTACTAGAGCTCATCAATGAATGTGGAAAAGTTGCAGGATACAAAATTAATAAATAGAAATCTGTTGCATTTATAGACACTAACAATGAAAGATCAGAAAGAAATTTAGGAAACAATCCCATTTACCATTGCATTAAAAAGAATAAAATACCTAGGAATAAACCTACATAAGAAGGCAAAAGACATGTACTCTGAAAACTATAAGACACTGATAAAATAAATCAAAAATAACACAAACAGATGGAAAGATATACCATGTTCTTGGACTGGAAGAATAAATATTGTCAAAATTACTATACTACCCAAGGAAATCTACAAATTCAATGCAATCCCTATCAAATTACCAATGGTATTTTTAATAGAACAAAGACAAAAAATTTACAATTTGTATGGAAACACAAAAGACCCCAAATAGCCAAAACAATCCTAAGAAAGAAAAATGGTGCTGGAGGAATAAGGCACCCTGACTTCAGACTATGCTACAAAGCTACAGTAATCAAGACAGTATGATAGTGGCACAAAAACAGAAATATAGATCAATGGAACAGGATAGAAAGCCCAGAATAAACCCACGCACCTATGGTCAATTAATCAATGACAAAGGAGGCAAGAACATAAAATGGAAAAAAGACAGTCTCTTCAATAAGTGGTGCTGGGAAAACTGGACAGCTACATATAAAACAATGAAATTAGAACATTCTCTAACAACATACACAAAAATAAACTCAAAATGGATTAAAGACCTAAATGTAAGACTGGATACTATAAAACTCTTAGAGGAAAACATCAGCTGAACACTCTTTGACATAAATTGTCACAATATCTTTTTGGATTCACCTCATAGAGTAATGAAAATAAAAACAGAAATAAACAAATGGGACTTAATGAAACTTAAAAGCTTTTGCACAGCAAAGGAAGCCATAAACAAACTGAAAAGACAACCCACAGAATGGGAGAAAATATTTGAAAACAAACAACCATAAGCAATTAATCCCCAAAATATACAAACAGCTCATACAGCTTAATATCAAAAAAAACAAATAACCGAATCAAAAAATGAGCAGAATATCTAAATAGACATTTCTCCAAAGAAGACATATAGATGACCAAACAGCACATGAAAAGCTGTTCAACATTTCTAATTATTAGAGAAATGCAAATCGAAACTACAATGAGGTATCACCTCACGCCAGTCAGAATGGCCATCATTAAAAAGTCTACAAACAATAAGTGCTGGAGAGGGTGTGGAAAAAAAGGAACACTCTTACACTGTTGGTGGGAGTATAAATTGGTACAACCACTATGGAGAACAGTATGGAGGTTCCTTAAAAAACTAAACATAGAATTACTATATGAGCCTGCAATCCCACTCTTGTGCATATATCTGGAGAGAACAGTAATTCAAAAAGATACACACACCCTAGTGTTCATTGCAACACTATTTACAATAGTCAAGACATGGAAGCAACCTAAATGTCCATCGACAGAGGAATAGATAAAGAAGATGTGGTACATATATACAATGGGATATTATTCAGCCATATAAAAGAATGAAATAATGCCATTTGCAACAACATGGATTATCTTAGAGATTATTATACTAAGTGAAGTAAGTCAGACAGAGAAAGACAAATATCATGTGATATCACTTATATGTGGAATCTAAAAGGATGATACAAATGAACTTATTTGCAGAACAGAAACAGACTCACAGACTTCGAATAATGAACTTATGGTTACCGAAGGAGAAAGGTTGAGGGGGAGGGATAAATTAGGAGTTTGGGATGAACATATACATAGTACTATATATAAAATAGATAATCAAGAAGAACATACTGTATAGCACAGGGAACTCTACTCAGTATTCTATAATAACCTACAAGGGAAAAGAATCTGAAAAAGAATGGATATATGTATATGTATAACTGAATCACTTTGCTGTACACCTAAAACTATCACAATAATGTAAATCAACTATACTCCAATATAAAATAAAAATTAAATTAAAAAAAAGAAGATGGTCAGCCCCTGGCAAGCAGGCACAGTTCATTGATGTTCCTCAGCCCCCAGTACAGTAACCGGCATAAGCAGTGAATGCATGAATATAACCACAAATCAATCGTCAATGAACAAATCTGAAAACTTTCTTCAGCCTCTGTGACCTCCCCTTTCTGAATCACATTCCATTTTAAATTATTCTTGCCCTAATTTTTCAGTAAACCCTGCTGCTCATTGGCAGTTCAAATGAGAAAGACAAATATCATATGATATCACTTATATGTGGAATCTAAAAAAAGAGTACAAGTGAGCTTATCTACAAAACAGAAAGAGACCAGTTAAGACATGGTTACTAGGGGGTAAGGGAGGGAGGATAAATTGGAAGATTGGGATTGACATATACACACTACTATATATAAAATAGATAACTAATAAGGACCTACTGTATAGCATAGGGAACTCTACTCAATACTCTGTAATGGCCTATATGGGAAAAGAATCTAAAAAAAGAGTGGATATATGAATATGTATAACAGATTCACTTTGCCGTACATCTGAAATTAACACAACATTGTAAATCAAATATACTGCAATAAAAATTATTTTAAAAAGTCCTTGTCAAGCCCTGGACTTGTCCTATCAACGTCTATATTCTTTCCATCAACAAGCCCACCATATTTTCTTTGGGACCTTCTGACACACCATAAGACTGATTTAAATAGAGCATCAGATTAAGTCAGACTCAGGAGATTGACCCTCTGGTCCTAAACATTCTACTATTTACTGTAAAACTTGAACAAATTTCTGTTCCTTTCTGGGTTATTGTATATTCTACTGTAAAATTTGGTGGATACACTGAATGCCTTATGTCCCTTTCAACTTGTCATTGTGGCTGACAGTGTTTTTAAGTTAGTGTCCCAATAGTAGTAATTACCATTTAATAGAGACTTAATTCATTCAATAAATATTTACTAAGTGCCTACTGCCTACCTCTCACTAAGCATTTTTCTAAGATCTGAGAATGCAGCAGTAAGCAAAACATAAACACCACCCATGTAGCTTACTTTCTGGTAGGGTGGTGGGGTAGGGAAAGTAGATGATAAGCAGCTCATCTACATATATGTATATGTATAGGTATGTATACGGTTATGTATATGCATAGATCTTTATCTGTCTATAAAATCGGGCGGTAATAAGTACTGTGGAAGGAAGAATTTAAAACAGATTAATGTGGAGAGGGACTATCGTTGGACTGAAGGTAAAAGGATAGATGTGTTTATGATTCTATATAGTATGTTCAGTGATGGCTTCACTTATCAAGTAACACTTGAGTTGAGAGAGAGAAAAATAGCTCATTCCAGTTAAAGGTGACAGCAAGTGCAAAAGGCCTGTCATGAGAGTGTGACTGGCTTTTCAAAGAAGAAAAAGAGGCTAAACAATGCAACAGAATTAGAGAGAGGATAAGAAATGAAGCTGAACAGTTTGGAGTAGGGGAAAGAAATTACTAGGGCCTTATTGGCTATTGTAAGTACTTGGCTTTCAGTGTGATGAGAAACTGTTGGAGGAATTCACCATTTTGTAATGAGCACTGAAACAGTTAGATTGGGAACAGGCAGGAGACGGTCAGTGAAGCACAAAGATAGAAGGCTATTACAATAATCCACATATAGAACTGCACATGACTTGGACTTGGGCAGAAGCAGTGGAGGTGGTGAAAAGCTGTTAGATTCCATTATTATTTTGAAGGTAGAGCTGATAGAATTTCCCTGTAGATTAGTCATGTGCAGAGCGGGACAAAGGAGAGTTATAGACTACAGGGTTTGCAGCCTCAGCAAGTGGAAAGATAGAGTTGGCACTCAGAGAAGACTGTAGCAGGAGCAGGAGAAGCAGGTTTAGGCTGGCAGGCATATTCAGGAGTTTAGATTTGGACAAGGTTAAGTTTTTGATGCCTCTTAAACATCCAAGTGGGTATACTAAGTAGGCATTTGAGTAAGAACCTGGAATTCAGGAATGAGTTCTGGGTTAGATATACATTTGCAATGATCAGGATTGAGAATGGGTTTAAATACACGGGAATGGATGAGAACACCAACGAAGCGAATGTAAATACAGAAGTGGCCCAAATACTGAGTCTTAGGGAACTCTAAGAGTATGACATTAAAGTGATGAAGGGAAACCAAGCAAAGAGATTAAGGAGTGATTATTGAGGTGGGAAGAAAGCCAAGAGACAACATGTCCCAGAAGCCAAATTGAAACAGTGATTCAAGAAGCAGTTCATGACAGACTATGTCAAATGCAGCTTAGAAGTTAAATGTGGTAGAACTTCATCAATTCTCAATTCTCATTGAATTACCCGGAGTCTGTTTCTAACTGTGGTCATTCTAGACCCTGTATCAACCAGGGACACCATATTCTCATCATGGTCTGTGTGAATTCATGTGCTCTGGAGTTATGCAGTGCATATGCAGATACATGTGGCAGCCTCGGCCAATTGTAAAGGGCCAGCAGAGCCTTTCTGCAAATCCTCTTAAATCATCATGGGTAGGTGACTGGATAGTAGTAGTCAGCAGATGTATTTCGAATGTACACAAGCACTTCCCCACTCCCTCACCACACACACAAACTCACACACACACACTTGCAAACTTGGCATTTGTCATTCTAAATTCAAAGAATGGCATATTCACCCTGCCCTCCTTCTGAAAAGGGCTTTTTATGGAAAATGGCACTAGTTGTTGATATTACAGTTGTGTTATTATTATTAACTGCTTGCATGTATTGAGTGATTAACGAGTACTAGGTTCTATTTTAATCATTTTATATATAATGTTGTTAAATCCTCATGACATCCTCTGAGCTTGGTACTTATATCACCCTGATTCTCAGACAAGGGTATTAAGCCTTAGAGAGATGAACTGGCTTATTTCAGGTTACACAGCAAGTAATGCCAGATTCTGTTTCCAAACCCCAAATTCTGCCTCTGGGGCTCTCAGCCAAAAAATAAGAATGGAAATGTTCAGTTCTCCTAAGTTCCTTGTTCCTTGGATAATACATGTACTTTGAACTCTCTGTTACCAACTGTTCCTTTTGGTGATACCCAATAAGGTTGAGTTATCTGGAATCAACCCCGGGATTTTCCTGATGCTTGAGATCCAGGCAATAGCTGACTTTGCCATCCCCTTAGACTGTTAGCTATTGGTGAAACAAGCTATCTCATGGTCAGACTGACGAAGGAGGAGCTAAGAGCCATTTGAGTGGTAGCCTTCTATTCCTTCAGGACTGAAAGTGACCCAAATAAGGTTATTAGCTTGCATTTCTGGAATCATATCACCATGGGATCACTAGCCTCTGAGTTCCCTTTTTTGGTCACATGCCAAAGGTTAGATACCAGACCTCCAATGACTGTGCAGCAGTTGGAACTTTACTATCATCTTTGTTATAACAAGTGTCAATTTGCCTAGAAATAATATAATTCTTTTTGTTTAAGTCACTGGTGGCTAAGATGACTGCTTTTTAGGAAAAAAAAAATCCATAAATTTGAGATGTCAAGTCATTTGTTAGAGAAGGAAAAGAATCATTCAAATTCCTGAGTAAACAGAAAGAACTTGGGGCTTCCCTGGTGGCGCAGTGGTTGAGAGTCTGCCTACCAGTGCAGGAGACACGGGTTCGAGCCCTGGTCTGGGAGGATCCCACATGCCGCGGAGCGACTGGGCCCGTGAGCCACAACTACTGAGCCTGTGCGTCTGGAGCCTGTACTCCGCAACAAGAGAGGCCGCGATAGTGAGAGGCCCGCGCACCGCGATGAAGAGTGGCCCCCGCTTGCCGCAACTGGAGAGGGCCATCGCACAGAGGCGAGGACCCAACACAGCCATAAAAATAAATAAATTAATAAATTTAAAAAAAAATAGAAAGAACTTAAAAATGTCTGTGATATTGAAAAACAACTGGTTTAGAGCCCCTTTCCTCTCCCCCAAACAGAGATATAAGTTTAGCTTATAGGTTTGCCTCCTTATTCACTGAAAAAATATTTTTTGGAAAATCTTATGTCATGGAGAATATGGTGAAATGACATTAAATCCCCATATTTAATGGATACCAGAATACTTTTCTTGGATTCTTTCCACTATTCTTTATGCTTTTCCATTCCCTATGACAACCTTGATCACTTCAGGTAAATCTGTGACGTGTTAGGGAAAAGAAGGAAAAACTGACTCATTCTCAGCAAGGCAGGCTGTGGAATTAGATTTCCTAACCATCCAACCATCGTGATAGGCTGCTCCGAGTCAACCACAGCCTCATCTGGCCTCTCCTATTCCTCACCCAGAACCTTCCACATATCTTTGGACAGAATCTCACTGGGATCAGGCATATTGTTTCTAGCTGTGATTTAATATTTGTGTGCATAAGTGTGTGTGTGTATGCGCACACGCACCTGCATGCAGGACCATTGGCCTCCACAGGGAACAAGCCTAGGTTCCCCACTTCATCAGCAGAACAGTCTACATAAAAGAGAATTGCCTGATGCAATTTGAACATAGGCTCTGATCCCATCTTTCCTTTCTCAAGGACATCAGGTAACAAAAACACTGGGTTTGAAGTCAGATGCAGTCAGTTTCAAATTCACATTCTACAGTCTCATTCCTAAACCATCTTAGGAAATCATTTACACTCTTTGAGCTGTGGTGTTCTCACCTGCTCTTGAGGAATAAATAGACCTACAATATGTGAAAGGTACTTATGTATAACAAGTACACACATGGTCACGACCCTAATCTAGACATCAGTGAGTTTGAACAGTAGTATCTTCAGTCACTCTCTTTAAAATTATCATCCTGTTCCAGAAAATAAAGTTATCAAGCTGCTTTTTATAAAGTGAGAGAATTTAACTCATAGCTGGTTCTGAATTTAAAAACCACCTCAAAACCAGGTTAAAGCTGTAACATGAAATGTTTTGTCCTGCTGTTGGTAACTGGAGAGTCTTATGGGACTCCAGTTAAGAGATGGATGTGCTCAGGTGCCTCAAAGGGACTTCCATAACCACTGAGGGTGAATAAATATAACAACAGCTAACATTTCTTGAGCACTTATTATATTAATCTACTGCTCTATAACAAATTACCCCAATATTGAATGCAACAAATATTTATTATCTCACACATTAAAAAAAAATTTTAGTAGAGTATAGTTGATTTACAATGTTGTGTTAGTTTCTGCTCTACAGCAAAGTATATCAGTTATACGTATACATATATCCACTCTTTTTTAGATTTTTTTTCCCATAATGACCATATAGGTCGTTACAGAGTATTGAGAAGAGTTCCCTGTGCTATACAGTAGGTCTTTATTAGTATCTATTTTCTATATAGTAGCGTGTATTTGTTTGAGGATCAAGAGTCCAGAAGCAGTGAGCTGGGTAGTTCTGGCTCAGGGTCTCTCATGAGGCTGTGGTCAAGATGATGGCCAGTTCAGTCATCTGAAGACTGGAGGATAAGCTTATAAGGTCCCTCCCTTGGTTGTTGGGAGAAGAATTCAGCTTCTTGTTTGCTTTTTACTGAAAGCCTTACTTCCTCACCACACACACTTCTCCATTTGGCAGTTTATGCATCCTAGCAACATGGCAATTGGCTTCTGCCAGAGCCAGTGATACAACTGAACAACTAAAACAGAGTGCCAAGCATCAGGGAAGTGGCACATCACTTCCTCTACAATCTATTCATTGGAAGTAGGTCACTAAGTCCAGCCTGCTATCCAAGGGATGGGACTTGACATCTACCTCTTGAAAAGAGGAAATCAAAAAATGTGTGGACGTATTTTAAACCCATCATGCTTAGTATGCTAGAAACTATTCTAAGTATGCAATGTAAATTATTCCTATGTAGTTTGCACCATAATTCTATGAGATTAGGAATTATTATATCTTCCATTTCACAGAGGCTTGGAAAGTTTAAGATACTCACTTAGGGATGTGGTAGTGATGGGATTCCAAGCCAGTCAGTGTGAATTTAGAAACAAAACATTTTGAATTATGAAAAAAAGAAAGATGAACTCCCTTTAGTAAAAGTCTTAATAATTTTATTTTAAATTGATAATCTATATGTAGAATATTTGACAATGCCTTAGTAAAAAGCATCCTGGATTAAGCAGAATATATCAATCTCTGACAATGTCAAATAATTAAGAATTTACTGCTTATGAAGTAGAATTCACTGAGACAGGAAAATATAATTCTATTATGTTTTGCTCTATAGGTTGTAGTTCCTTCTCAAACAACATCAATCCCAGAAGAATAATTTTTAAAATACAAAAATATTTAAGTCATTTGGACATTTATTCAGTTTATTCAGCCAGGACAATTAAAAGTTCTGAGTCTAAGAGTCTACAGAGTCTGGTGTGAAATTATCTTAGTACCTTTTTCACCCCCTCTATTTTTCATAGTCTCAGATTTATTTCCAATTATCTCATAAATGTGAAGAGTGGAGTGGGGGGAGAGCCCGTTGAGAAATAACTTACACTGTCATTTAAGAGCTGCTTTTCTGCCAACCACAGCTTGAGTTTAATTTCCTAGGGGATAAAATTGCAGTTGTTGAGCAAGTCCAAGCAGAAGGGGCAAGAGGCAGTGATCCGGATCACGGCTTCAGTAACAGGCAAGGAAAAGATGTCATCAAGATATTAATAAATAATAGATGAGAAGGGGAGGGGGGAGGGAGGGAGGATGGGAAGGCAGGAAGGGAGGGAGGAAGGAAGGAAGGAACATGAACAAATGAATGAAGAAAGGAAAGAATGAATAAAGGAGGAAATGTGGGTCTGAACATTAAAGAGGCCAAAGAATGGTGTGGACAAAGGGCTCTGCTGTGGCAGGGAGAATAATGGTCTCGTGGTTTCGTGCAAAAGCCTTCCAGGACTCTCCACTGTCCAGAGCAAGGACGGGAAAAGGACCGTGTACTGCCTGGCTCCTCCTGCCTGTCCCCAGGAGGGCGAAGAGCTGAGGGCTGACATCCAGAGCCTCCCAAGCTTAGTGAGTAACTTTTTCATTTCTAAAGAAAAATCTTGGACTCACAGCACAGAATCCTTTCCCCTCTCCAATCACCCTTTGCTGCTTTAGACAGTACAGTTTTTATGCTGCTATGTCAATAAAGGGGGGTGTTCTCATTCAAGGATACTGAACCCAAATTTCATTTGACAGCTGAAAACAACATGTATGGCCATCAAAACTATTATAATGAGGATTAAATGAGATAAAGCAAGCAAAGTATTTAGCATGGTATCAGACTATGTCAGCTGCAATTATTAATATTTTTATTATTAACTATATTTCAGGCTTTAGGAATTCATATTTCCAGCAAACGCTCCAAAGTTAAAAAGGAATATGTAGTTTAAAAGATATAAAAAATTCAGGGGTCATGGCTACTGAGATCATTAAATGTGCTTAGGAAATGGTACCTCTCTAATCAACCCAGGATCTGAACAAATAAAAAAATAAGGCCAGGAGTGTCAGAGGGATGTCCAAGTATCACATTTTGACAGATAAATGTTGAGCTGGGTTGGCTAATGTGTGTACCAGAGAATTAGGCAGATGTCACCCCAGTCACAGCCACACAGAATTGGGGATAGCCTCCCACTCTGTCCCTCAAGGGGCAGATCCCACTCCTGAAAGAGCACAGCAGAAAGACTGTCCAAAAATAGAAGGAAGTGGCTGAGCTGAGTACACTTATGTCCTAATCATTCCTCTCAAGTGTATTAATCAGGTAAGTCATTCTTCCTCCTCTGGGTCAGAGTGAGGAAGAGGCAGACTAGAGGACACATGCTTGCTGAGCTCCTGTCATACGGAAGGAAACATCTAGAGCTGGAGAGAAGTGTTTCCCCGTCAGAGTGTTTTCATAGAGAAATTCTGTTCCAACCCCAGGTCATGCCCCATCTGGCCAGAACGAATCTGGAAACAGAGACACAAAAGGTCAATTTGAAAGTTCTTAAACTCTCTAGGTATGATATGGTACATACTCTATAACATCTTGTTTGTTTTGTTTTAGTGATGTAGTTTCATTTTTTTGCAATGTATTTTTATTGGGGAGTTTATTCCCTTCCGAAAACCTAAGGAATTACTTAATAAACAAATAATACCTATGTATTTACCTACCAGGGAACTAATTTTATGAACAATTATCACAGTCAGGGAAAGCCTTAGTTTTATATCTGAAAATCTGGTTTTCAGTCCCAATTCAACTATTTTCTAGCTAAATATTCTTGACCAGTCATTTAAGCTAAACCTCAATTATCACATCTTCAAAATGCAGAAGATGCCAGGTTGCCTAAGGTGTTTCATATGATGCTGGCCAGATCACTAAAGGATATATGTAAAAGCACTTTGAAGGTACTGTGATTGTGGGTATGGCATCTCCAAGGGCTTCAAATATATTTTAACAGAAAAATAAAAGGATCTTGTACCTTGGAAACATAGGCAAAGGGAAAGTAAACATCAGTGTTTTAGCAGTATGTGACAGCAAAGCAAAAAGAGAAAAGAAAAAGAGATTTGTTTTTTCCCCACTCATAAATCCATTCATTTTTCATGATGGGCTCAGCCTCAAACAGATTTTACACACAAGAGGCATTTTTCTTTATGTAGTCCAAGGGCCAAATATTTGGGAATCAATAAGTCACCAAACAATTGGATATTTCCTATAGAGGCAAGGCCACTATTATTTATCCTTTTTTAAAAAGTCAGGCTGAATCTACCACATGTATCATCTTGTAAATGCTTTTCATTCAAAAATGAAACAAAAGATGTGCTACTGCTAAGAGCTTCAAGGTCTAGAATGCCTATGTGCTCCTTATTATAATTCCTTTTTTCAAAATAGGCATTGTGTGTCCCTGAAGGACAAGCCTTGTGTTCTCTCAGCTCTAGGAATTGATTAATGCCTCAGGATGTGATGTATATTTAAGCCAGACTTGTGGCCTATTAGCAATTCACAAACCATGACAGTGCATAGTTTTGTACTTAACTCCATTTTGCATTACAAAATGTTTATAAATCTGCCTCCATTCCCAGAATGGTATATAAACACGTCAACAAATCGCATGTGTATTGAGGGAAGGGAGGTAGAAGTTTACGAATTTATCATAGCCTCAGGCTGTTCAGTGACATATTAAATATCACCCTGGCCACTGAGGTCCCTACCAGCCAGTTGGTCAGAATGAACTGTAGATAGATTGAACCTCTCTTATTGGAGACAAGTCAGCAGCTCACCCAAATATTATAAATTGTATCCCTCACACTAGAAAAAATATTACACCATACTAAAGGCAAGCCTCTTATTTCTACATGACTGCAGTCTTATGATTTTGTTAGAAGACAAAGGGATTTTATGGCAAAAGGAAAATCAGGAGACATAGGTGGATGAGGGATGGTGGGGACATTATCTAATTTCTGGCCCCATCATCTGGGAGGTGAATTTAGATTAATTAAAATATATATTAATATATTAGATTAATTTTTTAAATATATATGTATATATCCTTTTACATATGCATATTCTGCTTCTGGAAGGCGAATTCTTCCCTTTCTCATCTTTGGGATCTTAACTGACAGCCAGAAGGGAATAGAAAAGGACTCCCCAAGCAAAAGACTCATCAATTTGCTCTGAACTGGCTCCCTCTCTCAGAGATGACTGTCTACATTCTAGTTTTCAACAGGATTTGGTCACAGGCAAACCTCGTTTAATCTCTTAAGTCAAGGTTATGAAATTGGACTAAAAAATATAACTGGTTTCTTTTAGTTGGTGTGCAGATATGCTTTGATATTAACCAGCTATCCTAAAAATATCCTACAGCCAATTAGAAGGTTCATCCCTTAATGTTTTAGCTTATAAAAAATGTGTTTTACGTTATATAAGTTTTACCACAATAAACAAAGAAAATAATTAAAGGGTATTTTCTTCCAGAGAGTCACGCATACTAATTAGAAAGGGGAAAAGTTTTCTGAGACTAGATCATAGAATTATAAACCTTCAGAATTGAAAGGGCTCTTAGAAAATTCATCCAGAACAGAATTTTCCAGAATGTAACTCTGCAAGTTAGTTATAGCTTTTACAATAAGAAAGGGTTCCAGAGTCACAGTGGTCATTAGTTTTGCTCACCACCATCCAGTTCTCCTCTCCTCTGGGTACTATCTCCCGTGTGGTTGACTAGGCTCATATGACTAGTTCAGGCCAATGAATTGTGAGTGGAAATTATATGCATCATATTTGGGCTGTAACATTCAAATGGCTGGTTTGAGACCCTCCTAAACCTGCTTTCAGGCAAAATGGCCTGCAATTTTCATGATGATGTCTACTCCATCAGCTGTATCCCTGAGTGACTATGAAGAAAAAAGCCCCTCTCCACTGCCATTAATCCATATTGGAAATGTAATGAGAGAGATAGAAGAGAAAAAGGGAGAGACAGAGGGAAACAGACACAGACAGACAGAGACAAAGAAACTTTCTTATTTTAAGCCTATGAGATTTGGGTGTATTTTTCTCTCAGCATAACCTAGTCTATCCTAACTGATACAATGATCAGTTAAGTGTGAAAAACACAGATTTATACAGGTTTGTTTACTACTGAAATGTTAAAGGCTTTAAGATGCTAATAGAAAATATAAATCTTCAAGAGAAGAATATATTAGAAGCATTTCTCACACCTATTTTACCACAGAGGTTTTTGCTTTGTTTTATTTTAGTTTTTGTGTGTTGTGCAGAACACTTATTACCATGTCAAAGATCAGTATTCCACAGGGCAATTAGGGAAAACACCTTTGGTTCACACTCTGCAGTTTACAAAATAGTCAAAGCTCTAAGGAATGAAGATCTTCTCCGAGGTCATATTCAAGGACGTAGTCAGTTAGTGGCAGACATGGGAGCTGACGCCTGAAGTCCACACCCTGGACCTGGCAAACTGGGGTAGCTTCACAGGTGAATCAAATGTTTGCTAATGTTCTAATCTTTTATTGATACATGACTCTTTAAAGAACTAGTCCAGTGGAAGCACCCACACCACCATACCATATAAATTAAAATCAACACCAAGTTACCATTGGCCTACAGAGAGTTAAAACAAAGAAACACTTATAAGAAAAGCTAAAAATATCCCCAACCAAGATGAGAAGCCAGAGATAACATCTTGTGAGGATGTGAGGGGAAAAAGTCTCTCAGCTGGATCTTCTGAACCAGGACCCTACAGCCCTCAGTGAAAGCTCAGTTCTCTGGCTAAAAACCTGGCAGCGAGGACCTCAAGGACATATTGCATCCTTTTCCTTAGGGAATGCTTTGGCTAAAAGTGATATTTCAACCTGAAATGAGGGAGAAGATATCTAATTCCTAGAGCTTATTTTTAAGCCACTGACAATACCTCTCTCATTTGAAACAATTTATTTTGACTGGTGCTAGAGGCCCTAACAAAATCACAGTAGTCAGAGTGATAGTTTTGAAATTGTGGGAGTAAAGAGCTACTGCAACATCATTTGGATTTAATCACAGAATTGGAGGAAAGGAGTAAAAGCTGTTTGAAAAAACTTTTTAAAAAAACAAAAAAAAAATGAACTACTGCATGGATATTGCCCGAAACTGATTAAGAAAAGCTCACAGAATTTTTTAAATAAATAGTTATTATTTCTTTATTTTTTAATAGCAACTCCAGATTTGATCTCTGAGCTTTACTGAAGCACTTTATCTCACAAACTGGGGAAGGTCTAAATGGTATGCCGTATCTTTATTGAAATATGGCCCCCAAATGCAGGTTCTCTGTGGCTGCTTTGAAATTAGCCAAATTGTATTGGGTTCGTCACTGGAGTGAAATGAGATCTTTAGTTTAAAAGTAATGAGGACACGGGGAGGGGGAAGGGTAAGCTGGGACAAAGTGAGAGAGCATTGACATATATACACTACCAAATGTAAAATCGATAGCTAGTGGGAAGCAGCCGCATAGCACAGGGAGATCAGCTCGGTGCTTTGTGACCACCTAGAGGGGTGGGATGGGGGGTGGGAGGGAGACGCAAGAGGGAGGAGATATGGGGACGTAAGTATACATATAGCTGATTCAGTTTGTTATACAGCAGAAACCAACACAACATTGTAAAGCAACTATACTCCAATAAAGATGTTTAAAAAAAAGTAATGAAGTGTAATTGGAACATAAATAATTTTCAAACATTTTGGCCTAGGCCTGAACACTAGCATGTGAATAATTTTGAGTCATGCCCCAGGGAATATATTGGTAGACACAGGTGGGAAGCATGCATTCCAAACACTGCCTTGAGGGCTCCAAGCATAATGATGAGGACAGACAAACCTCTGCTTTTTTAGTCTAAGAGCCTCAACAGAAAGCCCTTCTGCTCTATTGCTTACCCCCGTGGAGGACAGAGCCCCACGGCCTCTCTTAGCCACAGAGCAGGAGAAGCTCAGCTCATGAAAGCTCTCTCTGCCTCCGCAAACATAAAGAATTGTAGTACCCGGCCTGAGAGCTGCTTCCCCACCAAACAGGAGGTGAAATTAGGATAAACAAGACTTGCGAAAATAATGACTTGGAAGCTACTGTATCAGCTTCCTTGGAGGAGTGGAATACAGAGGGAGCCACCAACTAATCTACAGAAGGAAGGAGTAGAATAAACCTGGGCACCAGAGGACTCTCCTTCACTGCTGCCTTTTTGCATTGCCCGACTCCTCCAGAAATAGGACATCCAGACTCCATAAAGGGGCTACTTGTCTAACAGCAGCAACTATGCAATGACTAAGCATTCTCATCTGCCTCCCATATAAAAATGTGATTTAAGGAAAAAAATGTGATTGGAGCCTCTTTCCTGGCTCCTCAGGTGTCTAAACCTTACAAAGTTCATCCCTAAGTAAAAAACTCTATCATCCTTCCACCTTCTTTTCTTCCTTGTAGCCCAGTTCTTTCATTTTCTCTTTGTCTTTGATTTGATAAACACATTCTCAGGAAAATGTTCTGGGTTTAAGATGGCTTATTCTTTTCTGAGCTGTGGTTTCTAAAGAGATCATGAGAATCTTGATAACCCCAAATAATGAATCTCTGACAGTGGGCTTTCTAGATTCACATTGATTGATAGAAGGATTAGGGAGGTCTGCCTGCAAACTATAAGCTGAGAGTGCTGTGTGTTCCCCAGGTTCATTCATTCATTCATTCTCATTCATTCACATAACAAACATGTTATAAACTCCAACAAGCACTGTGTTCATTATTGACCCAATCTATCTGCATCAACATAACACAGAAACTCCATATATATGAGACCAAAAAGGCACAGACCCCGATTTAAAGAAACTTAGAGTCTGGTGAAAGAGATAAGCATGTAAACAAAGCACAAAGACATAAAATATATGTTAGAGGTAAAAGCAACATACTCTGTATGGAAAACAGAGAGGTGAGCAAATAATTCTGATAGGAAGATGCAGAGTTGATTCAAGTCTTTAAGTAAGAGTATCAGTGGGGCAGTGGGGGAGGGCAGACCTACTGGGCTGAGTAAACAGCATGAGTGATGGACGAAAGGTCTGAACATAGAAGCAGAATCTGGCCAGAACACAAGAGGTCAGATCACTGGATGCCATGCTAAAGAGTTTGGAAAAGTCTATTAGTAACTGTATTAGTTTCACAAGGCTTCTATAACAAATTAACACAAACTTGTTGACTATAAACAACAGGAATTTATTCTCTCACAGTTCTGAAGTCCAAAATTAAGGTGTCAGCAGTATCACAATTTCTCTGATGGCTCTAGGAAAGAATTCTTCCTTGCCTTTTCCTAGCCAGTAAGTCTTAGCATTCCTTTGCTTGTAGCTGAATCAGTTTCTGCCTTCCTCTTCATGGCTGTCTTCTCTCTCCATCTATCTCTGTTCCTCTGTTTTCTCTTCTTATAAGGACACCAGTCATTGGATTAGGGACCACACTAATCCAGGATGGCTTTATCTTGACTAGTCATATCTGCAAAACACTATTTCCAAATAAAATCACATTTTGAGGTTCCAGGTGGACATGAATTTGGGGGGAACACTGTTCAACTCCATAGAGTAATTGATGTTATGTACCATTTTTGAGGTAAAGGGTAGAATAATCTGTCACAGCTTCAAGCAGGCAAGTTTTGTGTCTAATGTCGCTAATTAAAATCTTCTTACTAAAGACAAGTTCACTAACTACTTCAAAAGTAGCATAGACTGAACAGCCAGTCAGACACAGAAGGATGAAGGAAGAGAGAGGGATCAATGATAACTCAGGTTTCCAATGGTGGTGATAAGAAAACAGTAACGAGGTGAAGGCACCCAACATTTGTTGAGTGTTTCCTATATGCTAGGCATTTTTCTAACTGTTAGTACTTCATTAATACTCATAACAGTCTTAGTGAGAAATATTTTACCATTTCCCGGTGGTAAATTGTGTACGATTTTGCAAGTGATAAAAGAAGCACAGATAGGTTAAGTACTTTGCCCATGGTCACACAGCTAATCAATGTGAGAGCTGGAAAGTGAAGCCAGACAGTCTAACTCCAGAGCCTGTGACTTTAACCACTACACTAGAACTATATGGTAGTACTATCTTTAACCAAGAGAACCCAGGAGAAGAAATTTTATTACCGGAAAAAACGAAGAGTGGGGGAAACAAACTTGGTTAGAAGCATATTCAAAGAAATGTGCCTCCTAGCACTCAACGTCAGAATCTGAGTTACATTTGGTACGTTAGGATGAGCATTACCTCCCTAATACATGTGACTTATATAAAAGATCCAAATATACAGAATAAATGCTGTGCTACAGCACAGAAATATAATGCCTCAGGCCACTGTAAATTACCAGAGGGGAGAAATTTAATGTTAGAAAAGACTCTTTGGCATTCCTTTTTGGATTTACTAGTCCACTCTTTATCTCCAAGTCAGTCTATGGCATACACTATACTCTGCTCCTCTGCAACCCTGGGCAGGGCATTGCATAGGCTTTGGTCACTGGAATGAAGTACCAGAGTATCATATCCCAGACTGCTTTATTTCTTCGTTATTGCTGCTATAGAGATATCTCATTATCAGAAATGGTTTCATATGTTGCATCTCCATTAAAAAAGCCTCCTTTAAGCATAGATCACCTCTATTTAGCACACACTCTCCTTCCTACATTATAGGGTCTTTATTTTTAAGTCTCCTGTTCTCACTAGTTTCACTCCTTGACTTCACGCTTCTATCCACAGTAATCTGTCTTCCACCCCAACAGTGTATTGCAATTGCCCTTCCTTGATTATCAATGTTAAATCAGAGGGTGGCTTCTAATATTAGTGTAGTATTTGACACTGATGACCTCTCCTTCCTTCTTGAAACGCACTGTTTTGGTGGTTTAGAGAATATCACCTCTTCCCAGTTTTCTTCTTTCCTCCATGATTTCTTGTGACCCAGTTTCTTTTTTGAGTACTGATTTCCCTGCTCATAATTTAAATCAGTGACTGTCAAACAGGGCATTATGAATCCCAAATAAGGGGATGCCCTGGGGATAAGGATTTTTATAAGTAGCCTCAAAAATAGCCCGCAGTGATCTCTGCTTCATGGTATTGATATCCCTTGTGATTTTCCTTATACAAATTTCACTTGCACAACTATTTCCACAGCTGAAGATTGGTTTGAAAGCCAATGAATGCTCTAAATGTTGGTGTTTGTCAAGGTTCCATCCTTGGCCTGTTTCTCTTTACACTGTATCCACTCTCCTTAGGAAATCATGCCTATGTCCATATTGATAATTACCTCCCTCTATTCTTACAGTTTCCAAATGTATATTCCTAGACATACCTCAAAACTTAACTGCCCCCTGGTATTCATGTCCCTTGTATAACCCCATCCTCTTGAGGTAGACTGGTGGACTGGCCCTATTGAGTTACTTCTAGTGAACGGAAGACTGCAGACCTAACTTCTGCGATTAGGCTATAAGAGGACTGTGGCTTCCACCTTGAAAGGGTTCTCCCTTGCCCTGTCTTGGATTGTTCAACATGAATTAGCCAACTGCTATATGGAAAGGCCCATGTGATGAGTGACAGAGGCCTCAAAACCCAGGTGAGTGAACTTGAAAGAAGATACTCTGCCACTCAAACCTTCAGATGAGACCACAGGCACAGCCAGCAAAATCGGACTGCAACCTGAAAGACCCTGGGCTGGAGGAACCCAGCTAAGCCTCACCCAGATCCCTGACCCACAGCAACTGTGAGATAATAAATGCTTGTTGTTTTAAACTGCTACATTTCTAGGGGATTTGTTATGCAGCAATAGATAGCTAATTTAGGAATCCTAACTGTTAGGCTTCACCACTCACACACTGCTCCCTGCCCCCACCACTCCAGTCCCTGCCTGCAGCCCCCTTTCTCCACCACTGCCAGAACCCTTCAACCAGACCAGTTTGGTTTTGATCTTTCCTATAAATTGATTTTCCTTCTACAAATTTTATTTGCACAACTATTTCCACTGCTTAAAATTGGTTTGAAAGCCAAAGAATGCTCTAACTGTTGGTGTTTGTCAAGGTTCCATCCTTGGCTTGTTTCTCTTTTCACTGTACCCAGTCTCCCTGGGAACTCATGCCTCAGTCCATATTGATAATTACCTCCCCCTATTCTTATAGTTCCAAGTGCACATTCCTAGACTTACCTCAAAATTTAACTGATCATTGGCCATCTCCACTTGAATGTCCCACAGGCACCGGAAAGTGAAAATGACCGAAACTAAACTTGTAAACATCCTTGCAAAATATATTTCTCCTATATTTCCCACTTTAATAATCGGTGCTACCATGACCCAGATCATCCTTAATTTCTCCCTCTCACTCCTCACTGTTCTTTCAATAATCACTTAAAATCCCATAAAATCCACTTCCTTACTATGCCTTGTGTAATATGGGGATAATAATAGGAATCAATACACAAAATTATTGTAATGCTAGCACATACTGAAAGCTAGCCAAATGTTTTCTATTGTTATTTATTGTGCCACTTTCAAACCCGTTCATTACCTTGCAAAAGTGATATTTCTAAACCTCATGACATTGCCCTGCTTAAAGCTCTTCGATGGTCCACTTATTACCCCTTAGCACAGCATCCTACAACCTTCATAATCTAGCAAACCTCTCAAGTTTTATCTCTCTCCATTCTTCCCTACTGAACCTTAAATCCCAATCTGACTAAGCTACTTGACCTTCTTCAAGGGCCATGTTCTCACATGCCTCTCTGTGGTTGCAAATGTTGTCCCTTCTACCATAAATACCCTTTCTACCCTACTGACCTGGCTAACTCCCACCCATCCTTTCAAAATTTGACTGATGTCATCAAATATTCCAGACAACTTCCCTATCCACCACACACATACACACACACTAACACACCCATGCATGCAGGTGGACCCTCCCATGAAAATCCATGGGTCTCTTTGCACACCTCTATACCTAACATCTAAGGAATTGTAACTAACTGTGTACATCTCTGTCTTTCTCCACTAGACATGAGCAGTGTACTCCAACAATGAGCAGGAACGTATGGAACATTGTAGGCACTCAATAAATTTTTAATCAAGGAATAAATGAGGGTTCTAATCTAACATTTCTTCTTTTCTTTGAGAGAGTGTATGAACTTTCTGTATTTTGTTGCTACAGTTGACTTTTGTAGTGCTGGCTTGATATAGTGTGGCAACAACTAGAGGGATTCTTAGTAAAGATGAATCAAGGACATCGTTTCTGGACAATGAAGAACCCTGGGAAACTCCAGAGACTTTGGACCCATCTGTCCAACCTGGATGAAGTGAATGAAGTCATAACAATCTCTGCAAGCCTGCCTATTCCATAGCTTCAGGCAGATGCACACCTGGCTAGAGTCTACTATTTTTTTTTTTTTTGAGTCTACTATTTTTAATTCCCCACTCCCACAAAATTCTGTAACAATTATTATAAAATTGAAAGGTTTTGAGTACTTCAAACAAAAGCTTCAAACCAGCAATGCCAGTGAGGTAGGTTTTGTGTCTCATCTTTCAACAGCTATCTAAGTAGTCAGGTGCCTTAGATTGGCACACCATTAGCCAGGGTATTGATTTCCAATTGGTGGGAGGAGCAAGGTCTGTATCACTTCAGTAAGTGTCAAAAAGACAAGTGAAGAGACCAAAGAGTTTCCTGTCTTTTTAGATATAATCAAGGAGCTGCTAAGTCCCTGGTTCTCAAAATATGTAAGAATGAGGAAGTTATGCTTTTTTTCTTCCTATATAATTTTCTATTTTGATTTAACCTGAAGAAGTAAAATAACTGTTAAGAAATTACGTGTACTACTGGTAGAAATGGGAGAGACTGTCTCAAGGTCTCAACAACAACAACAAAAATGAGCATGTCTGTATTACTAATGAGACCTTTTACTAAACCCATTCATTTCATAAAGGTTCTAAGTATGTGAGACCAGAAAGGACAGTTTCTCAAACAGAACCTTTTTCTGTTGCTAGGAAAAAGAAATTAAGGGAAAAGTATACCTATAAAATTGATCAAGAGGGTAAAGAAAGAACTCTCTTTACATTTCCAGCACAGAGAAATGGAATTATTCTTCAAGAATGTATTTTCATCACTAGAGTAAGGCAACAATGATCAGAGTAAGACTGGAAGAGATCAGAGTAAGACTGTAGTGTTTACGTATTGGAATATTTGTCATTTTCTTTGGCACAAGTAATTTTCCCAGAGATGTTGGCTGGAAGTTTCTATGCTGTTGCAGAAATAGGAAATAGAAGCAATAAACAAGGGACGAGAATATTTTATGTGAGAAAATACAACTCAGAAAAAGTGATGGCAAATAACAGACTGAAGTGTTGACCCCACTAAGAAAAGATGTCAATTTCAGTTAATAACAGAAATGATGTGTTCTGCCAATGTGGGCCCAATAAGGTGTATACAGGGTTACACAGTGTAATTCAGCTCACCCTGCACCATAAAACAACTCTAGAATTCAGAGGGAAAGGAGATAATGTTTTCAAAAGATGCTTTGCAATCTTACCTTTGAATCTATGATATATCCGTCTTAGAAAACCCCTTGCAGAAGAGAGTGACTTTATCAGCACCCAAAAGATGTATTAATGAAAGCTCATCTTACCTGGGAGAAGATATTCTCAAGATACATATATGGCAAGGGGCTGATATCAAGAATGATAGAAAGAACAGTGGAGGAGTGGACAGGGGCTTTGAACAGATACATCACAAGGAAGGATGTATGAATTGACAATATGCACATGAAGGAGTTGTTCATTAGGGAATGTAAACTAACCAACAATGAGATACCATTACGCACCCACAAGAATGGCCAAAATCTACAGGACTAACTCTACCAAGTGTTGGTGAGGATGTGGAGCAACTAGAACGCTCATGCATTGTGATGGGAATATAAAATGATTCAGTAACTTTAGGGAAAAGGTCTGATCGCTTCTTATAAAATTTAGCATACATTTATTCTATGACCCCTTAATTCTACCCCAAGAATTACACAAGATAAATAGAAACATATTCACAAAATGCTTTGCCATAGATTGTTTACAACAGCTTTATTCATAATTAGCCAAAACCCAGAAATAGTCCAGGAGTCCATCAATAGGAAAATGAATAAACAAACCATGGTATATTCATACAATGGAATACTACGCAACAATATATGTGCAACAACATAGATGAATCTCAAAAATATTATGGTGAGTGAAAAAAATCTATATCAATCAGGGATCTCCAAAAAAACAGAACAGAACAAGAGCAATATGTATACACACACATAAAAGGGTTATAAGAACTGGCTTATACATTTGTTGGGGTGGGCAAGGGCAGACTGGCAGGCTGGCAACGTAGGCTGCAGTCTTGAGGCAGAATTTCTTCTTCTTCAATAAACCTCAGTTTTTGCTCCTCAGGCCTCCAACTGATCGGACCAGGCCTACGCACATTATCAAGGGAAATCTCCTTTACTGAAAGGTAATTGATTGTGGATGTTAACCACATTTCCAAAATGCCTTCAAAGCAACACGTAGACTGGTGTTTGATTACATAACTGGGTACTATAGCCTAGCCAATTTGACACATAAAATTAACCATCACAGAAGCCTTACAAAAAAAGACTATACTCCCTGATTGTATTTATATGAAATTCTAGAACAGGGAAAACTAATATAAAGAGGTATAAAATCAGAAAGGAGTTTGCCTCTTGGGGTTGGTAGTGAAGAGGCAGGAGAGAACTTTCTAGGGCAATGGTAACATTCTATGTACTAACAGGGGTTTGAATTACACAAGTGTGTGCATTTGTCAACAGTCAGGGAATATGCATTTGGGATTTGTGCTTTTTATATATGGAAACTGTATTTCAAAGGAAAAAAATCTATAAGCGAATAGTGAACTCTATTCAATAATATGTATGCTGAGTATTGAGGAAAGTTTTTAATGCTTTGAAAAGTAGGATTGATGGAAGGGTATTTAGAAAGGTAGATATGTTGGTATATATGTGATAAGGTGAGTTTGGGAGTGTTAACGTCAGAGTGAAGATGAGGCATACACAAAAGTTCACTGTAAAATGCTTTTGGCTTTGCTGTATTTTTAAATATTATCATAACAAAATGTTGGGAAAACAAATCAGTCTCTCAAAATAAGTTACATGTTTGTATCCTTCTTCCATCAACCAACTGCAATCAAGTGTCAGCCCGAGTGCTGTATCAAACTACTCTCACTAAGACCACCAACCTCTATATTGCTAAATCTCGTAGCACTCTTCTAGACCTAGCAGGTTTTAAATTTCAGAGAAGGTGGCCCTGAACTTAAGAGTTCATTAAATACTCTTGAAAAAGGAGTGTTGTCTCAGCTTTAAATACTGGCGTGCTTTTCTTCACAACCACTGATTCCTCCTCCTTTTCGTAAGCAGAAAACTATCAATATCAACCTTTTTGAATTTTCTGTGTCCTAGAACCTTGCTACTCAAAGTGTGAATCAGCAGCAGTGGTGTCACCTGGGAACTTGTTAGAAATGCAGAATCTTAGGTCCCACCTCTGAACTACTCAATGAGAATCTGCATTTTAACCAGAAGACAATTCATATGCACATTAAAGAATGGGAACACTGGTTTCTAGCTTAGCTGTCCAAGCTCTTTATTGGTCTAAGACACCAACGTTTCCTGATTGACCGTCTACGTCTCTGGATCCTCCTTCACAGGCTCCTTTTCTTCTCTCCACTAAGTATAAATTAGAGTTCTGTCCAGATGTTCTGATGCTCTTCTTCCCTTATCCCAGTTTTGGCCATCTGTTCACCTAAATGCTGAAGACTCCCAAACATCTATCTCTACCCACTCCCCTGAGGTCCAGGACTATATATCCAATCGCGTATTGATAATTTCTCTTTGAATGTCCCACAGACACCTCAGACTCGTATCAGAAACTGAGTTCAACTTTTCTTCCACTGTACACACTTCTCCTCCTCCCCACACTGCATGTCTTAGTTAATGGTGCCAATATCCAAGAGGGGAGTCAGGCTAGATGCACATCGCCTCCTCTCTGTACCGTAACCAGGTACTGTTCTACTGTTCGCCCAACTTTCTAAATATCTCTGAGATAGGTCCCTATCTCTCCCTTCCTGTTGCCACTGATAAGCTTTTCCTTCACACCTAGGCTATTTCATAATAGATTTTCCTGCCTTTGGTAAAGCATTTCTCCATTCAACTGCTTCCAAAGTGGTTACCTAGCTTTAATATCAACAAACCTTGAGCTTGTGTGAACTTTTATAGCTTCTCATGTTTGATACGAACTTATTTTAGAACTACAGGAAAACAGGGTATGTAGTTCAACTTCTCATAGACTGACCCAGGGTCACAGAGTTAGTTATTCTGAAAAACAGCCTGGGCTTCCATCCACTCCCATTAGGGGTGGGTAGGTGTGGAACCAAGGCCATGGAAATCACATGAAGCAGCTTTCATTTCTCCTGCCTTATCCCCAGCTCTTTCTTTTCTAAAACCCCAGATGATGAGGAAAGGCACAGAAGAGGGCTTTAACTTTCTAACCACACCAGATATTTTTTCATAGCTGACAACTAAGTCACACATCTTTCAGAGGTGTGCTTTGATAAATGACACCCAGCTACACCAAACAGACCCCACCATTCAGAGACTGCAGCCACTGAAATGGAATCGCATTCTGGCAATTCCAGTGCTTGGCAGAAGCACAGAGCGCAAGTCTTGAGAGAACAAGACCCTTTGGAAAGGCTCTTGCCAGGTCTCTCTTGAAATTTAATTACTTTCCCTTTATAGATGACACTTAAAACAAACCAACAACAAAAATACTTTATTGCTAAATTATTTCAAATGCTGCATGGCAGCGACCAAAGCAAGTGTGACTCCAGCTGTCACTAAGGAAGATTTCATGTGTATGTTCACAGGTAACATAGCTGGGAAGCTGGAGAATAGAATGAAAAGGGACCTTATGCGCCCCTACGCTCTGCTCTCTTGATGCTCTGGGCAATACTTATCGGACACCAATTCCAGTGCTCAAGGAAATACCCTTGATCAATGTTGGCCTTAAACACTGAGTGGCTACTTAGCATGGTAAGCTCACCAGCTTCTAGCACAGAGCAGATAATCAATAAATGATCATTAAATGACTAATTTTCCATAACGCCAGTAGATATTTCACACATTCACCATGAGTATGCTTCCTCTAATCTGGAAACACTACGGTTGTACTGAAGACCAAACAAATCCTGCTGTCTGTAGCAGAGAAGGTTAAATTCGTAAATCATAGCAGTTTATATACTTCTGCTGGTAAGGATGATAATATTTTACCTTTAGAGAGATCTTATATCCAGATCACAGCTGTCAGATGAAAATATTGACTTAGCCTACAGCCCTACTACAAAATATAAAATAGTAACATCTACCTCTCTGAGAGGAAATTCAACCACACCATCATTTGGGGCGGAGGTAGGGGAGGATATTAAAGAAACCAGATATTTAAATTAATTGAGTTAATAATAGAAGGTTTAAAATGATCCTAATTAATACACTTGCTAATTATTTTTCCCTAACCTTGATATTATTTGTTTTATTTCTAGATTTCAAGCTATGTTATATCCAGATACAAGCACAAAATAAGTGCTTAATAAATTTTTGTCAAACTAATTTGATACAGTGGTTCTCTAAGTATGGTCTGAGGACCCCTGGAGATTGTGGTGTGCTGGAGCAGCTTCTATCATCTCATAAGCACCAACTATCACATTTTCGAGAATTTTATGAGCCAGTTGTTAAATATGACAGTTATTAAAAATTAAATTATAACAACTTACAATTAGGTTATATAAAAATAAAGGTAATAAATACTCAAACCCCATCATTTCCTAAATATTTTACTACATTTCACTATTTCTATGTTCTTGAGGTTATTAAGTCTATTGTATTTTTATATAGAAATATGTAATTGTGTGCTACTGTGCATTTCTTCCCAGCTCTGCATTATCAGCCGTGTTGGGAATATTTACACCAGAAAAATGGGCAAATGCTACCAAATGGGCTTTTATTTCCTCCTTGATGATCTGGTTATCATAATACTTACTAGCACACCACTTCCTGAGAGTTCACAAGACTCTTTCAGGTGGTCTACCAAGTCCTCCCTCTTAATGTGAGAGACCAGATTTTCTACATACATGTTAACTAAAACAATGATTAAAACAGATTGAATGCAGAAACAGATATAAGACTCCAACTGTAAGCTAGATATTGATTTTCAAGAAATGTAAAACTATGCCATTCTTCTCACTAATTTTTTTTCATAAAGAAGTGTTATTTGTGTTATGTTAAAGACAAGATAACAAGCCCAAAATGGAGTTGCTTATGCTAAGCTCCACTTCACCAAGTCAAGACCTAACTACAGTTTCAGCTCTCCCAAAAATGAAATCTTAAACCAGCCAATCAGGAACCTCCTGATCAGCATTAGTTAGGTAATCTGCCTGATAAACCTCTGCCATCTCCTATAGGGAAAGTAACCTTGCAATAATCAACCTACTTTTTTGCCTAGTTACAACCTGCTTATTCCTGCTCACTTCCACCTATAAAATCTCTGCCTTGTATAGCTCATCAGAGATCCTTCCTATCTGCTAGATTGGATGTTGGCTGATTCATGAATCACTGATTAAAGCCAGTAAGATCTTTATAATTTGCTCAGTTGATTCTTTTGTTTTTTAATAGTTAATGTAATAATATAATCTTTTCATTTATATACTACATGGATTCATTTATACTTAGTTTTAAATTCTGATATGATAAATATTGACAGATATGTCAGAAAAGCAAAAGCTCTTTGGGGTCTTCAAGAATTTTTTTAAAAAAATTTTTGAGTGTGAAGGGGCCTAAGATCAAAAGTTTGAGAATTACTGAATTAATAGTGTAGTAAATCCCATATAGTGCTTTTTGACTTAGTGTAGTCAAACCAGAAGAGCAGGTCTATATTCCTAGGCCTTTGTGACCTTGGGAAGTTAGTGATTGACCTTTTCAAATCTTTATTTCTCCATTTGCGAAAAGACAGTGCTAGACAAGATGATCTCAAAAGAACCTTTTTTTAGCTCTTAGATTCTGTAACTAGGAGAATTATAAACGAGCTTTGTTCCCAGTTTGAAGGCAGTGGAAATGTTTTTGCTTTGTCATCTTTTTTATACCTCTAAACCATATCATTACTGTCTTTAACAATCTTTTCCGCCTAAGCTCCTGCCCCTCAAAGGATTTAACATTAGATTACATCACTATAATTACAGAAATCAGTACTTCCAGTGTCAAAAACTCAGACCAGTCCTGGACTAAATTATATGTCATATAGCAGCCATAAAAACGCAGTGCAGACCAACAAAATGCCACGGTTTCGTGTCACTCCATCCATCAGGTGGAAAATGAAATTGCTAAAGCAGGCACTGTGACCGAATTTAATAAAGCAAACTATCGCCCAGGACCTGCTTTGCATTTCCCACAGCAGCGGAGTGACATGTGATGCCCCGAGTATTTTCTCTTTTCTGTGCAAGCACCATAAATTAGTATCTGTTTGACATCCTTAAAAGTGTGTGAGTTATCCCTCTTAATTCCAGGCAAGTCTGCGGCGGCTTTGCCTTCCGAAATCGCTGCGGCAAAATGCAAATGAAGTATGTAATAAAAGGCCCTTGCCAAGTGCGCCAAGACTGCAGCCTTCACTTTCATATCACATCTGCGTCTCCTTTCCTCTCGCGCACCCGCAGCCAGAGCGAGAAGTGAAATCGCATCTCAGTCTTCTGGGAATTCAATTTCCAGATCCCCTCACGACACCAAACGAACAAGCAGAAAAAGCAAGCCTGCGCGGGGGCGAAGCTGCGCGGGAGATGAGAAAGGTCAAGGGCGCGCGGGGGTGAGCAGCTCTGCTGGGCGTCCGCCTCCCATCTCGGGTCAAGGGCGGATCTGGGCTCCACTGAGCCCCGGCCCGTAAGGGGCCCAGGAATCAAAGCAGCGCTAAAATGGCTGCCGGCATCACCGCTGCCGGGAAGACGGCTAGTCAATGCCAAGGGCAGGCTGCCGTCCCAAAGCGGCCCAAAGCGCCCCCGGGCCCGCGCCGCCAGGGAGCGTCCCCCTCCCAGCAGCAGGCGAGACGCGGTCAAGGTGCCCCGCATTTGGGGCGCCTCCCAAGGCCAAGGTGAGGCGACCCCCGCCTTCATTTAACTCTGCAGAAGGTCACCCCCTCACCACCCTCCTCTGCGCGACACGTGCGGCGAGGCATTGCCATGGCAACCTCCTTTTCTCCCCCTCTCTCATTACTGAACAGCTGAGACACCGAGCGTCCCTGCACTTGTTACTGCGCAAGTTAATGCAGTCCTCCGAGGGCTTAGTTTCCTAACTATTGTTCTTTGCGCAACTGATTGCTTCCTTAAGCTAGAAAAACCTACCCGTATGTTTCAGATGTTCTCCCCACCACTCCTGGGCCAAACATGTCAGTGAATCTCACCATTCTCCTCCAAGGAAGCGCAACAGAATTACTAGAAGGAGCAGAATTCAACTTGAACCCCACTTTATTGACACTAATCTTGGAACCATTTTAACGTTTGGAGGCCTCAGTTTCAAGAGATCTAAATCATTAATAATTATAATAAATTATATTGTATATATTATCTATTGATAATTATGGGAAAACCTCTCTCTCTCCCACCTATAATTAATGTTTGAAAGTACAATATTCTTTCTAGCTACAGCCTATCAGAATGCCCAGTGAAGTAAATTGATAAACAAGTGTTTCTTTTAATTGTAAGTAATTGAAAATAGTGACCCCAGAGGACACAACTGCATGCTCAATAATCAAAGAAATGCACGTTAAAATAGCTATTTAGTAAAATATGCTATTTAGTAAGGATTTTTTGTTTGTCTGATTTTAATAATAGCCAGTGTTGACAAGGGTGGCAAAACTCATATATGGCTAGTGATAGAGTAAACTGACACAATCTTCCTAGAGGCAATTTTTTCCAGAAATTATTAGACCTGTGAACAAAATATAGCTACAGATGCTCATAGCACAAATGTTTATAATGTATTTTTTTAATGCAGCTAAATGTACACAGAGGACTGGATAAAGAAGTCAATACAGTGTGATATTGTGTATCTTTTAAAAATGAGATGAGAGAATACACAATTCCTTGAAAGATTTTTTAAAGATTGATAGCTAAATGAAAAGTAGGTTTTAAACAGTAATTAATTTGATCTTATTTTTGTTTTCCTTAAATGTATTTAATAAGGAAAATGTAAACAATGCTTACCTCTGTGTGGTGTAATTACAGATGATTTTATCTTGTTCCTTACTCTTTGACAGTGACAAGCATTATTTTATATTGTTATATATAACAATAAAAAACCCCAAAACAGGTTTTGTCCAATGTTTTATAAATAAATAAATGTAAACATTTATAATAATATAATTATAACCTATTTACACCTAGGTCATAATTAAATATGTTTTCCTCAAAGGAAAGTAAAGATTTTAACAGAGAAAAGAGATCTGGATCACTCTAATCATTTGTTTCTCCCCCATCAGATATCCGAGTACTTGCATTTGGTTTGGAAAGGAAATATTTCTTTAATTCTTTAGGTTCTACCAAAGGAAACAAAAATGAGTTTCCATTGAGAGCATAATGATATTAAGGAATACTCAGAAATATTTTAGCATCATACATCTTCATTAAGGATTGAGACTTTCATTTTGTTCTTGTTCTCTGGCTATAGAATTGTAAATGGAAAAGCAGTGGTGGGTTTAAAGTGGAAATTCATGAGTGATGATGAGAGGTCTGGGTCCAGTGCCAGATAGTGCACAAAGCAGAATCCTTCAAAACGGCCTTCTCTGTGGTCCTTGTACCCAGGCCCCAGAGCAGCAGGGAATGGCCTGTCATCCCATTCACACAAGACTTCTTGATCTTCTAGGGAAAATGCTCTCTTCTCACCCTGGGGAGAGTAAATCTGACGTTTGTTAAGTAGCTTGTGAGAAGCCCCGCAGAAGTACACTCAAGGCACCAAATTTCTAAGGAAAAACCCAGGCCTGATCAATGGTTGCAATGAAACTGGGCCCTTTTAAGCCTTGAGAACTGCTCCTTGTGAATTATCCTGAAGAAAATAAATCATAGACCTGGGCAAAGATATAGCTACAAGAATGTTTGTTTTCATACTGTTTTATAACGGTAAAATTTTAGAATCCACATAAATGTCCAAGAGTTAAAGAAATCACATCATAGCTGGATGATAAAACTGTATGTTGCCATTAAGACTAAAGATAGAGAAGAATATCCAGTGAAGCAGGAAAGTGCTCACAGGGCAGTGTTATGTGAAAAGAAAGGCATGTTAAATATAGACTGTACTATGAGACCACATTTTTATAAAATATTTCATATGATACGCAATATTTAATGTATTACATACATAACTGAAAATGTAAGCTCCAAAATTATGGATTGCCAGTTATTTTTATTTTAACGTCTTTAATAAATCCATTAATAATAAGCCTTTCATGGTTAAGGAATTATTAATAAGGTATTATGGGAGAAAATATGTTTTTATTAGAAGCCAGGGAAACTATTATAGGCTCTGATGACTTTTCAGATATGCATTTGCAGGCACCTGGAAACACTTTCAAAGCATACATTTTATTAGCTCAGCAATTAGAGGATGATACACTGCCCGGGTCACATTACCCACCTCACATATCCATTTCTCTGGACTAGAGTTCTTGGACGCTGTCTTTCTCTCCAACCTAATTGCTAGAACAGATAAGACACCACTCAACTAAGGACATCTGTTTACACCATTGAAAAATTGAAGTCAAGCTAAAGGTTGCCTAATAAGCACATTCTATGCGTTCTCAGAGTGCATGTGTTCTCTGGATTGGTCTGATTTTCCATAAACCTCTCATTTATAAACGGAGAACACACATATGACTCTCTAATTGGCAGTCAGTAAGTTTACCCCCTCAGGGTACAGGGCCAAGCATTTCAGGCTTGAAAAGTCTTTATTGCCTGGTCCCTGGCAACCAGTGGAGCACCAGATCCCGACCCTCCCTTTCCCACCTCCTGAGCTCAGCCATAGTGAGACAACAGCAGCTAACACAAACTGAGTCTCATTACATCCTGGACATTGTTCTAGTTCTCCCAGCAAACCTATGGGGTAAATATTACTCTAAGAGTATTCTTCCCATTTTACTGATGAAGAAACTAAAACACAGCCAATCTCATCATCCACAGTTAATAAGCATTAGCAGATAAACCCAGGGAGCTTGCCTCCAGCTCTTAACTGTTATACCACCACCCAAAAAACGTATACAGTTGACAAGTAAGTCATTAGCTTCAGTGACTCTCTGCCTTAGTCTCAGTTCTTCCCACTGTGTAGAAGACCCTTCCACTTAGCCAAACTCGAACTCTTCTTTCAAAACACAGATGTAATGTATCACCTCTGAAACTCTTCCTCAGTCAGATTTAAGGGTTTTCCTCTCTGCTCCCATATGTACCTCAGTTATGGTACTAATCACATTGCTGTAAGGCATATTTATTTACCTGCTTCCACAATTAATCTTTGAGCCCTTCAAAGCCAGGAATCAATATCTGTTACTCTTTATACTGCCAGTGTCTCCCATAGTATCTGACATATAGAAAGTTCTTAATAATTCATCTATATGAATGATTATAAAGAATACCATAGAGTTCTGCTTGCCCAAATATATGGTCTTCAATGTCCCACCATGACAGCCACTGTTGCTCTGTTAGAGCAGGGGCTGTGTAGATGAACACTGTACTAGCAGCCAAAAGACCAGTGCAATGTCAGCTTTGCTCCTAAAATACAATCTTTGCCTTGCTGGGCTCTTAAATGTTCATTGTGGACCTATCCTTAGGGAGGGAAGGGAAAATGTTAGGAGGACTTATTAAGATATTATCAGATATTTATTTTGACAATTTTCAGCTAGTCTGTTAGGGAAAAGGGCCCCAAAAGGGTGGGACAGAGGATGACTAAGAGATAAAGAGTTTAGTGTTAAGCAAGCGGCCAAAAAGGAGTTCACTGTGATGAGGCTCTGTAGCCAGCAGTCTGCAAACATTACCGGATCTTTCTCCTTTGGGAAGTTCACATTTCCCTTCCTCACAAGCTGCACCAAGACAGGCATGAAACTCATGGGCTGTTGGTGTCAGTGTTCTTGAACATGGAAAGATTATTCTTGCTGATTGCAGTGAGACCACCAGTGGGACTGCTTGAAGCAGTAGAAGGTAACTAATATTTATGCATTAAAATTGATATATTGGACAGGAATAAAGACCCAGACGTAGAGAATGGACTTGAGGATACAGGGAGGGGGACGGGTAAGCTGGGACGAAGTGAGAGAGTGGCATGGACATATATACACTACCAAATGTAAAATAGATAGCTAGTGGGAAGCAGCCACATAGCACAGGGAGATCAGCTCGGTGCTTTGTGCCCACCTAGAGGGGTGGGATAGGGAGGATGGGAGGGAGATGCAAGAGGGAGGGAATATGGGGATATATGTATATGTATAGCTGATTCACTTTTTCACACAGCAGAAACTAACACACCATTGTAAAGCAATTATACTCCAATAAAGATGTTAAAAAAATTAATTAAAAAATAAAATGCTTAAAAAAATTGATACATAATGAAAATTTAACATAATGTTTCATTTTGCATCATTACCATTTGCTTCATCTTACCGTTGTGCCTGCATTTTTATTAAGCTATCCCAAATCTCTTTTGGAACAAATCTGGGAATGAATAAATAAATACAAAAGATGAAAATAAACATACGTTTGATTCACTTTGAGGTTCTGGTTTGAACTTTGCTTTGGGCTTTTAGGTTTACTTGTGACCACATTTCTCAGAGAATGTAGCGTATCCTCACAGCTATCCTCACCGAACTCAGAAGAAATTCTTTGAAAGAATCAAAATCCCAGGAGTGAAATAAAATTAATTTCACCCCTAAATATTTCCTACATTCTGATTGTACATATTGAGGCTTGGCTACTTAGAGGCTCATCTGACCATAAAGGAAAACTCTAGCTTGTGTTAAGTGCTCTTGCATTTTTAACTAAGAGTTCTTTTTTGAAGTTTTGCAAAGTTCTCATAGATATCTAGTGACTCCTTGTGGAGTTTTCTTTCTATGTATAACAATTCACTAAAAAATTAGGAAATCATAGAATCTCAGAATTGAAGGGGCCATACAAATATTTAATGCTAACTTCCACCCAATTGGGAATCTATTTCACAATAACTGTGAAAGAAGGTTGAAAATATCTGGTGACAAATAGGCGTCTTTTGGATTACTACCTCCTCTCTCCTTCGCTAGTGTCGAAATAGATTCATAAACAATGTTACACAGAAGTAACCATTTCAACAGGGATCAGAATGAAAGCAAAAAAAAAAAAAAAAATGAGAGAGAAGGGAATTTCATATTGGCAAAGTCTATGATGTCCACTGTGATTCTGTGAGGGAACTAGATCCTCAAGATAGTTGGTTCTAGTTGGTGGTCCAATAATAAATGTTCCAAGCACAATGAGGTTTCTCTAAAACCCTCCACCCCAAAGTCCCCCCAAATAGTCCTCTTACTCTGAAATATCATCATTATGGTATGTTTTTGGTATTTTATTAATATCTAACAATATTGGTTGGGGCATTTGTCAGTTGGGTCTCAGCACCTAGTCTTCTGCCCAATAGCACTCTGTCTTTTGTGGAACAACTTCCTGCCACGTTATGTATAGGCTATGTGGAGTGGTAAAATTCATCACCCAGTTCCTACCCTTGAAGGCTCAGTACAGTCAGGTGGTTATCACAGCCAATTAGACAGTTTCTCCAGGACACTGATTTTTAGCTAGGTATTTAAGAACCCAAGAAGTCCACTTGAGATTGTCATTGCAGCAGTGGTACCCTACAAGACTCTTCCAGCTATGAAACCATCTCCACACCCTAGAGAGCTATCTTGGATCTGGGCTAATTCCAAGCCTAGTTCCATCATTTCATGGCATTCTCAATATTTTTCTAATATGGTTTCCTTTAAAAAACAAAACAAAACAAAACAGTAAGCCAGATTCTAAAATTGATTGTGGTGAATGGTTGCACAGATCTGTGAATATACCAAAAAAACATTGAATCATGCACTCTCAGTGGGTAAATTATTTTGTACATGACTTGTATTCCAATAAAGCTCTTCCCATAAAAAAGTCAGCCAGAGTTGGTTTCTACTGCTTGATACGTAACAAGATGTAACTGTTATAATCTTCCTGTCAGGATGAAAATATCTAATCTGTAAAGGATTGTGCATTCTCAAGTCTCTTTAACAGTGAATTCACCAAGAAAAAGTAATAGGGCACTAGTTTTTAATGGGGGTTGAACAAGTCTGGCAAATACAGTGCTATTCTGAGGGCAGGCAACAAGGAGGTACCACATAGGTGAGATTTTAGATGTTCAGACTGGCCCAAGGGCAGTGAATGATGGAGATGTTGGAGTCACAGGTATAGACACACGTTGTGGTTGTCTGTAAGGGGGGGTAAGTTTTACTGTCAGTAGTCCTAACACCATATTTATCTGAAATCATATACTTAGTGCCAAGTTGATCACTCCTCTCCTGCAAATCATTTATTATCCACCCTATTATTCTAATAACAAACGTAGTATCTGAAGATAAAGAATGTAGATGTAAAAAACACATAATTAATAATTAACGCACATTGCAAACCCTAAGGTAAAATCTTCCTGTGTTTTATTTTATTAACAATTCATAACAACTCTGTACTTCTACGGACAACAATTTAGCAGTTTTTCTCAAGGTTACAGAGCCAAGAGGTAAAGGAGATGAAATTCAAACTCAGATCCATCTGATTCCAAAGGTCATGGTTCCTCTTCATGTTCCCTGTCATGCTTGCTCTCTCAGTTTTCTGAGATGAAATCTCTCAATCATAACTTAGGGCAAGAAGAACTAGGTAATTATACATATATAAATCCTGACCAATAAAATATTAATTTTCAATTAAATCAACATGGTGAGGGATACTTTTTCATACACACATGCACACACACACACATACACACATACACACACCCTAAACTCCTCACATTTTCTAGGAATATAAGATTCATTTAATCTGCCCCTTGCTTACCTCTTGGCTTCATTTCTTTTTCCCTGCATCCCATACACTCCATACACCATGAATTATTTACATGCCATGCTTACTGAAGTTTACATATACTTTTCTCCCTACTCAAAATACTCTTCCTCAGTTGCCCCCATTTTTGCTTAATCATTTCAAGGGAAATGATTCAGTTCAACCTTCCCTTATCTAGCCTCTCATAGTGAATGAGCTCAACACTCCCTACCTTCTACAGACTTCTGAAGTATCCTGTGTCCACTTCTAACACAGGACATTTCAGTCTGTATTATGCTGGTGGTTCACTTCTTCCTGCCACTAAAGGGCAAATTACTTGAGTCTAGAAACTGCATCTATTTGTCTTTAAACTTCAGTCCCTGGCCAGTGCCTGGAATGTATTAAGTACCCAATAAATGCCTGTTGATGAATTAAACAATCAATCACTTAGCAGTCTGGAAAACTAAAACTTATTTTCTAAAGTGTAATAAAAGTTCAGTGTATGATAGGATGTTTTGGTTAAACAAATAATCTGTTGAAGAGATTATGCCATAAATGTTAGCAAAGAACTATCATATCACGAAATACATGAAAACTCCACTAAACATAATTTTCCTTGATGAAATAATTTTGGGTATTTTGATGGTTGGGGACATTGTAGGTCCCCATTGGTTGTCATTGAGTAGGTATGCTTCAACATCATTTAATAAAGAGACCTGGTTAGCAGGGTGTCAAATGCTAGGAAACTTATTACACGGTGTTGTCACTGTTGTTATCCCAAGTACTGAACCAACCTCGGGGGAAAATGCTTATTTTAGAAGAAACTGTAGAGATTATATTCAGTGATTTTCTGGATATCTTAATCTTTTGATACTGTCACCGTGATGCATTGACTTTAACAAATATGTCAGCAATATTTAGGTTAATCTAGGCCAAAGATCATGCTTGGAGGCTAAACCAATGATCTCCTGCTTATGTTTTCCCAATTTACCTGTTCTATTTTTATCAACCAAGTCCCAACTCTTGTTTTGAGATCCTGACTTGATATCATATTTTGCCCCCTCCCATTTTATAACATTTCAGACTCTGTCCCTGGCATTGAGGACTTCAGTAATCAGGAAGGGTTTGGGCTGCAGTCCCTCCTTAACTTCTAGCATTCCCTGTTGCCTAGGGTGGGGACTGTACTTCAGCTGAGAGAGTCTTTCTTTGCCTAGACCACCCCTCAGCTTCTTCCAGGGAGAGTGGAAGGATAGAGGGATTAGACAGGCAAAGTTCTGACAAGTTTGTTATTCCTTTTTGCCATCATAAATATAGGATCAGTCTTTTATCACAGGAACCCAGTTGACTCTTGGCCAACTCTGAATGACAGGCAATTAACAGTGAACTTTGCATGGGGAACATCTGTGTTCTCAGCATTTCCTGAATTCTAATCCTTACTTTGAATATTTGTGTGTGTGCAAAAGCAAGACAGTTATCTTTTGTGTCTTAATGTCACTATCTGTAAAATTGATTATAAGAACAACTATCTCCTAAAAAAACCAAATACCTAGATTAACTTGTTTATAAAGAGTTACAACAGAATTTAAAAGGCCTCTATATACTAAAATGACAGTTCACCCCTACTTCATTTGGGGGAACACCAAGAAGTCTTGCTGGGATTTTAGTGTGTCATGTGCATATGTGTGTAATGCCGTGAAATATTTTTACAGTAAGTTAGTCATATGAACTAGACATAAGTTTTAGCAAAAATTATGACTCTATTATATGTGTGCCATAAAGTCATGACCATGGGTGTCCTAGGTTTGGGAGGGGGGAAGACAAGCAGTCAAAGCAAGTGTTAATTTCCATTTCTCAGTTTTCCCACATGCTTGTTCCTCAATCATTCCTGTGTTTAAAGACAAGCTGTAGAAAGTATCAAATATCGAGAAATATATATATGGAAGAAATTTTAAAATTTGAGCCAATATTTGTCTCAGAAAATCATTGTTCACTTTGGAAGCAGAATGCTCTAGTTTAGTTCGCTGAGCTCCTAATTTCCATACCAGCGTAATTTCAGAACCACTGTGCTCACATCCCAAAACCAGCCTCTAAAGCAACTGTTCTTCCTACTTTTTTCCTTTAAATGATCTGCAAGTTAAAATAAGATGGTTTTACTCAGGTGGGGATTGAGATGCTAATATTTCCAAAGAGAATAAATCCAGAGTTTAGCATAAATACATAAAAGGTACATTTCTCATTTTTAATAGTCTTTTAAATGTTGACATAGAACATTCAAACTGCACTCATTCATGGAATCGGTGCCTAATTTGAACCATATTTTCCATTGGAGAGATGATTTTATATGGAAAAGGAAATAACTCTCTTAGTCCCTCTGTGTATATTGAAAGAGAAATCTGGAGCCATTATACAGTTTACGCTTAAGTTTTGATTAAAAGATACCATGGAAATCCCATGAGAGCTCAGCCCAAGGTAGAGGATTTGATTTGAGCATATTGAAAAAAGATCGGGTGCCCAAATACCAGTTTTAAGTATCTTTTCTTACCTAACTATATAATAAACAATCCACATGAATGTAAAAGCCAGCAACTTCCTGAATAGTGGCCACATCTGTTTTCCAGTCAAACTTAAATCCCCTATCTCTAAATTTAGTGAATAATTTATTTTAGAGCTGGAAGAGAATTTAGTCCAATTCCCTCATATTACAGATGAGGAAATTGAGGCACAGAGAGACTTCTCCTTAATAACATTACTAATCCCTCCAGTCTCAGCCTAAGAGTAACTCCTTGGGGAAACCTTCTCTGATTCCTGCCACCACCAAAAAATTAGGTCCCCCTATATTATACTCACAAATTCCTCTGCATTTTTCTTCAGAGCACTTAATGTAACTTGTCATTCTACAATTGCTTGTCATGACGTTTTGGTTTAGGGTCTGTTGCCACAAGTGAAAATTCCATGAGGCTCCATGACTGCTCACTGACCATCACATGTCAGGACCATAGAGCGTGCCCAGTAAATGTCTAATAAATCAATGTTCAACCAACATGCAATGACATAAATATAAGTATTACTTCATTTATAAATGAGAGGTTAGACTAGAAGACCTTTAAAATTTATACCAACTAAGAAAACTTTACTAATGCTCAGTTAAGTCTGATGTTCTCAGAAAAAGTGGAGAAATAAAGAAATGGGCAACTGCATCTACTTCTCAAGACCGATGAGTTCAACTTATAGTAAATACATCCCATTCAAATAGTGGAAAGTACATCGAGAGGTTGAGAGGGGAGGGTTGGCCCAAATATGTGTGAAGAGTTTGCCTTAGTTTCAGTCACTAGTGAGACTTCACACTCCAGAGACCTTAGGGTGAGCCGGTGTCTGATCTGTGTAAATTACAAGGCAAATACACAGCACTCACAAGATAGGGGCGAGAAGTCTTGTCTGATAATACTGAGGGAACAGATGTAATTGGAATTTTGATAAGAATACACACGTTCCCAGGAAGAACCATTGTGAAGCAAGCTACTGAGTAGAGATTGAAACTGAGATGCAAATAAAAGTGCAAAGATAAACTCTCATCTTTGACTTCCAGAGAAGCTTCATTTATTAAGAGCGTAGGGAAATGGAATGATTTGATTCCTGGTGTTAGCATAGGCACTGAAGTAGAGTTATTGAAGAATAGGAAAGTGGATTTGTTTTCATCCATTTTGCCTTATCCCTCTACAGGCAAGCCTACAGACTTCCCCTGCACAAGAGAGAAGTGTTTATTGAATTTTAGGACATAATTCTTCGGCTTGCCACCTCCCACTCTGTGACTCTCTTGTGAAGAATGAGCACCCTTTTGAATTAAGAAACAGGCAAGAGTGAGGAAAAGGTGAAAATTGGACTGACTTTTTTGAACATGGGGAAGAGTCAGAAAGAAAAAATACAGATATGTGACTGAATCCTGCCTTGTACTGTGGACAATTCAGATTGGAACGAAAATATTTATGATCTTTAAGTCCAGTTGCACTTATCAACAATCAGGGAACAGTGATTAAGAAGGAATAAATGTTGGGTATGTCAAGTCTATTCTGGCCTGAGCAAGTAAAATAGTTATACAAAGATTATAACATTTACCACTCATTCCTCAGACTTTAAACTTTACTTCATAACCATGTGTTAGGACCCGAGCTTGTGAACAAGCACAAAAATACAGGATATGCACCAGACTCCATTCCTCATTATCTGTTGTGCCATCCAGCCAAACTCATTGGACTTGACTATGCTAGCCATTTTGAAGGGTCTATATATCAGTTGTTTGCTAACAACAACATTTTTATTCTTTTATTCATTCATTCTTGCATTTCTTGATATATTTGTTTTCTCAAAAGGTTTTTCTGAGAACGTTTCAAATTCCAGGTAGTGTTCTAGAAACCTAGGCTAAAAGAAGGTGAAGAAGAAGAAGGAGGAGGAGGAGGAGGAAGAGAAGGAGAGGAGAAGAAGAAGAAGAAGAAGAAGAAGAAGAAGAAGAAGAAGAAGAAGAAGAAGAAGAAGAAGAAGAAGAAGAAGAAGAAGAAGAAGAAGAAGAAGAAGAAGAAGAAGAAGAAGAAGAAGAAGAAGAAGAAGAAGAAGAAGAGAAGGAAGAAAGAAGAAAGAAGAAGAAGAAGAAGAAGAAGAGAAGAAGAAGAAAGAAGAAGAAGAAGAAGAAGAAGAAGAGGAAGAAGGAGAAGAGGAAGAAGGAGAAGAGGAAGAAGGAGAAGAGGAAGAAGAAGAAGAAGGAGAAGAAGAAAAAAAGAAGGAGAAGGAGGAAGGGGAGGAGGAAGAGAAGGAGAAGGAGAGGAAGAAGAAGAAGAAGAAGGAGAAGAAGAAAAAAAAGAAGGGGGAGGAGGAAAAGAAGGAGAAGGAGAGGAAGGCGAAGGGTAAGAAGAAGAGGAAAAATTAATTAGGACCTTGCAGAGCACTTTGTTTTATTGAACACTCACTCTGTGTAGTAGTTAAATTTATGTGTCAACTTGGCTAGTCTATGGTGCCCAGTTGCTTGGCCAAACACTAGTCTGGATGTTGCTATGAAGGTATGCTGTAGCTATAATTTAATATTTAAAATTAGTTGACTTCAAGTAAAGGAGATTACCCTTGATTATGCAAGTGGGCCTCATCCAATTAGTTGAAGGCCCTAAGAGCAAAAACTGAGGTTCACCAGAAAGAAGGAATTCTGCATCAGGACCATAACATGGAAGTCCTGCCTGAATTTCCTGTGTGCCAGCCAGATTTCATACTGAAGATTACAGCATCAATTTTTTCCTGAGTTTCCAGCTTGCTGTTCTACCCTACGAATTTTGAATTTACCAGCCTCCAGTCATGTAAGCCAATTCCTTAAAACCTCTCTCTCGCTCTCCTCCATATAAGATACATTCTTATGAAGTTCCTATTTACTTAATATCTCATTTAATATTTATAACCAGAGGAAAATCCGGATATTATGCAGCTTGCAGGTAGTCAAATTAGGAGGCCCTTCTTAAGAAAAACAATACAAAATTACAAATACAAAATCAGATACTCAATTTGGAGAAAATCTGCATAAATGATGACTTGATACTTTATCATGTACCATGGTAAATCCACTTCTTTTTATAACAACCTATGCGAATAGTACTATTATTTTTCTGCCAACTGATATATGAGAGAAATGAGATTTAGAAGAGTGACTTGCCCCATGTCTTGGAGTTCAGGATGGGGCAATGTAAAAATCTAGGGTATACGTCATGCTTGAGGCTTAAGGCTCTTTATGGTAAGTATACCAGATAACATTTCAAACAGGAAGTTTCTATTTTTGGTTGAAGAGAGGCAATTCTGAGAGGTCTGCACCTTCCAATTTGATGTGATTTTTAATTTCTAGCACCAAAATGTACCATCACCACCCCTGACCAAACACAGAACACAGAGAAACAATGCACAATGTACCCAAAGGCGTGAAACCCACATGGTGTGGGCACATTAGGGTTTATGGGCACAAAATGATAATTGAACATTAAAAAATACTGAAGCAAAATGGAGTGGTTTTAGTATTTATGGGAATGAAAACACATTTCCTTTTCTCTTTCCTTTTCATTCCCAACCAAATGTTATATGTTAAAATTAAGATACTTGGCTTTAAAACAAATGCCTATGTACCTTTGAACAAGTTTTGAACAAATCTTAATATTTTGCCATATTTGCTTCAAATTTTTTCAATAAAATATTACAAATAAAAGTTAAGCCTCTATTGTATTCCCTCTGCAAGCACATTTCTCTCCACCTCAATGACTATTTGTTGAATAAATGAATAAATGAATGAATACACTTACAATAATATCTTCCCCCCTTCCCTTCTCAACAAAGCCATAAGTGTTTCCATCCTCTGCTCTACTAAAACACCAATAAATGAACACACCTTGCAGATTTAAGTGAAGAAACTTGAGGTGGATGTTCTGATCCACCCAGAATGTCAAAGAACTTCATTGGGAAATACATTCAGTTATTGGAAAACCCTATTGGAAAACCTTGAATCAACTCACACTTGGTCCATTCCTTAATCTATGATCAACTTGCAGGCACTGGATACCTCTGGCTTTTTAAAATCACAATCAATTGAATCTCCCCACATCTATTTTTAGAATCATAGAATGATGTCTCTTTAATTTCTAGTGAGATCTATAGGTTTAGGTGATGACTAACACCACCAAAGTTTATGAAAAGTCAGCATCCATATGTGAAAGTCACTTTTAGCATGAAAGGTGTGATATTTTATACTCTGTTGGAAAGCAGAAGATGATATAGACATTGGTAACAAAATCACATCAAAGTTATGTGACCTACAACATCTAAAGAACTCCCGTCTTTGAGTTCTGCTTCGGCTTTCATGTTCATGGAAGAATTCCTTGCAATTTCTGGCTGGTCTTGAACACTGGAGAGATAGAGAAATGAGCTATTCCCTACCTCACCAGGGTTCAGAATTCTTCTGCTCAGAGAAGGGAAGTAGAATTCTGTTCTGTAGCTGAAAAGAAACTTTAATTAAACTAAATCTCCATAATAGTCAACAGCTCAAACACCAAGCCAGGAAAGCTTGGTTTGGAATCCTGACTTGTCACCTTACTAGCTGTATGAAGCCTGAACAAGTGACCCCTTCACTGTAACTTAGTTTCTTCATCTGTGCTATGAAGATAATAGTAGTAACTACCTCATTAGGTTAACAGTTTATTAGCTAGTTCATCTAAAGTTTGTTGCATTGTGCATATCACATAGTAAATGCTCACCAAAGGTATTTTATTATGAGTATTCATATAATTAGTATGTTTAAGAACCAGGAACTTCACAGCCTCTTTAACTCCCTTCCTCTTCTGGAAACTCTTCTACCATCAAAGTCACTTCAGGAACCACCATGTGAATATATTTTGACCTCACTCCCTGGCCACTGTTGATGATATAGGGGTGGGCATCTGATCAGTCCTTTTCTAAGAATTTTGTGACTAGAACTGAGGGAAGCAAACTCTCTTTGTGTCACTTCTGCCAAAGATAAAAAAAACTCATAAACTGGCTTCTTGGAAGGCCATGATCATCTACTCTGAATAAAAAGCTGGTGTTCAATGGGAGGGAGGTATAACATCTACATACAAATGGAAATAAATATGAGAAGACATAGTGTCTTAATGACATTTGAATTTCTGATTGCAGTTGGTTCTGAAATATAGCCACATCCATGCATTTCATAAGGTCTTCATGGTCTATGGTATATCCCAATAATGTTCCAATATGTTGCCTGTTATACTTAAACTGGTTGAAGCTGAGTTTCTATCCCTTGCTAATAATGGCAGCATTTTATATACACATTATCTCATTTACTTTTCAGTAATGCTGAGATAAATGCTATTATCCACATTTCACAGATAAGAAAACTGAGGTTCAAAGAAGATAAGCAATTGTCCAAGGTCAAACCACTAATAAATGGTGGAACCGCAGTGGGATGTGATCCCTCTGTCTCAAACCTTTTTTTATTCCTGCTTCTCCCTTTCATCCATCATTTTCTTGCCCTTTTTTTCTATTCTCTTCTTTTCCTTCATCTAACTTCTCTTGGTCCTTCAGGTGCCCACCTATCATTTCTTCAGGAAGCTTCCCTTGACTCCAAGGTAAATATTTCCATTCTATGATCCATAGCCTCTATGCTTCCCCTCATCATAACATGTATCACCTTGTACCTTGATTGTCTCTCTTCCTTTCTGTATGCTCCACTGTACTGTAAACTGTCTAAAGGTAGGAGAGGACTCTTTTCCATCTTTGTATCTCATATCAGGCACAGGCCCTGGAAAAAAACATACATGTATTTTGAATTGAATGAATTAAAGATATATTTAGAGGAGGAAGAAGGGGAGATTTCCATGTCTCCAAAATCACACAACTGAGGAAGCCACCCATTTTCTCATACAGAAGGTCAGCCCAGTAGTCAGAGCCTTCTTTTCTTGGGCTGGATGCTCCTGTCTAATAAAATAATAAAAGTCATCCTTTTGCTCTTCCACCCCCTGCCCAACTCCCTGCAGCTTTGCAGTTCTGCTCTAATTGAGAGATGCGAGTGAAAATAACAAATAAAGACAATTTAAACACTCTGAGCCATCTCACGGCAGTTGTACAGCTTGGAAAAATGTGTCTTGGGCTAATAATGTTCACAAAATTTCTGGCATTAAATTCAGTCATACTGTCCTTGAAATCTTCAAGAACAGAACTATTATTTCTCATTTTTATTTCAGAATATTGAAAATACCTGGTTTGAATATTTTTCCTTGACATCCAAGGAAACATATGCATAAACATAGTGCACGCACACACGGGCACACACACACACACACACACACACACACTGAAAGAGAGAATGTATATTTTAAATAATTACAATATTATCAAAGATTTTTCAAAATTAAATCAACCATAATAAAGGTGAAAGAACAATATTTAAGAAGATACATTTTTAATGAGCATGGTCTGGACCTACACTTTTCTCCTCAGAAATGTTCACAAGCAAAGGAAAAAGCATTGAAATGGATTGCTAAAATAAGTTTTCAGATATGAGGGGTTTTTTTTGTTTTTTTTTTTGTTGTGGTATTTGACTTGGCAAATCTCACTTCTCAGCTTGATAGAGAAGACAGGGAGTCTTTTTGTAAGAGACCATACTGAAATGACTTTGAATTATTAGGACTTCTGGTAAAATGTGCCTATTTTGGACAGGTGAACTGTTCTGAAGCTCTGAGTCTGTCACCATCCTCGTTAAATAAAATCCTAAAAGATCAAATCCTCATGCAAGTTGAGACCAGGAGTTTTCAAACAGCTGCTGAGCAGTGAGGGGCATACTCTGTGGCCAACAGCCGTCCAAGTTGTTCTTTGAAAGCACTGTCTCCCAAGCAAATGGAAGGAAGGTAACAAGAGCTCTTCAGCACTACAGACGACGCAGCAAACAAAGAGATGTGTAGTGTGAGTGCTTTCAGCGTGGGGTAGCTTAGCTCCGGACCACATGAGATGCTGTCTTTCTTCTTGCAGAATGGGGGGATAGGGGAATGAAAGAAGCCACAGACACACAGAGGGTCTACATAATTAAACCAAAGCTATCATAACATGGAGAATCGAGTTTTAGTGAAGAAGCATATTCCTCAATCACTGTCAAAACTATTTTCCACTGGAAGTTTTTGGTTCTCAAGTCCATAAGACTTATTGTATTTAAAAGCTTCCACATTAATCTTTCTTTTTACTGAAAGTTGCTATTTCTAAATTTTGGTGTGAAGGAAGAATCTGTTCAACAGTAACTCTTCATTTGCTGATTATAATAAGTAAAGGGTTAGTTGTTTTACAAATACAGTTTATCATGAAAGGGGCTAACTCAAAGAGATAAATTAAATAGATGTTTGCATTTATTGCCATGAAGATGAAAAGAGTTACTTGGAAATAAGCTGCAAAACTGCTCCAATCAGAAAGCAAGTGGAAATCAATAATTCATTCTCATACATCTTCCTGTACTTTGCTGGCAATTGCAGACAAAATTAATGGCAACCCTGACAGCCAAAAGGAATGACTCTACCATATTTCCCCAGGAGGGCTGCACCGTTTCAGTCTCAGTGGCATAGTCTCTACATTTTTCACACTCTTGGCTCTGGGAACTTATGAGTCAGATATTTCCTGTGACTTAGCTTTATCTATAGTCTGGGCAATTATTATTTTTACCTAGCCAAAAAGAATAAGTTTCCATTTGCAAGAAACAGTCATTCCTTGAGTTTAACAGAAGCAAAATTAAGTAAAAATCGAATCAGTCAAGACTATTTAGGAGCTGTGGGGAGAGGCATCAATAAATATTTCACAAGGTCTGTGGGCTATGGTAAAGGAGGGGTCATCAGGTGCATAAGCAGAGATCACTTGATTGCCAAGAACAGAAACCCATTAAAGTTAATCTAGGTAGAATAGAGTTCAGAACAAGGAAAAAATAAGCAGTCTCATGAGCACCTAAGGACAAGAAAATGTCCTAGAGTGGCTAAAATGTTGTCAGGAACTGCTCTCTTTCTTTTTCTTTTGAGTTCATGTCACAGAAACAGAGTAGACCCCCTGCTTACAATTTAGTTTTAATGTTGAGAATGAAAATATCACATACACACACACCAGGAGACTATGAAAAGACTTATTTTTCACATAATAATGCTATCTGGGGAGAACAGGGCAGGGTTTCAGGAAGTTCCAAAAATGGCTTGAGAAAGCAAGATGGGCAAATGCCTTTAGAGTTTATTATACTTGGGGGTGGGGCTGGAGTGAGGGTTCTCAAACTGAGCTTTGCCTGGTTTGGACTTTCTACCAGTTCCAAAGGAGGGAGCACCTCGTCTTCGTTATCAGCTTGCTTAGGTGTGGAGCAGAAGAGAAAGGGGGGGGTGGTGAATGCTCAAAAGCTGTCAGCAGTCAAACGTTAAAAATGTGAGCCCAGACTTTATTATTCTCTCCCTCTCCCACTGGGCCCCGATACTCTGGGATCTCAGCTTCTCTCTGCATGTGCTCCTTTATCTTCTTTGAGGATCTACTCCTGTAAGTCTCTTGTTTTCTGTGTGTCTCTGGGGGCTGTGTTAGCGATGGAAAAACTGTGGCCATAACTCTCAGTGACCTGTTAATGTTAGCGCCTATCACACTGTAAATAGCTAAACCTCTGTATCTAAATTCAGGAATAAGAGAAAGAAAGGGAGACAGGAAAATAAAGAGACAGAGGTATAGAGAATGAATCCTATGTTTGGATTTCCCCTGGGCAAGGTATCAACTCTGGCCCATTCCTTTCTGTCCAATGAGGTCAAGTCATGTGGTCCAACTATGGCCACTCAAGTGCCCTGTTTCTAAAGGTCCTGTGGTTCAGGTCAATTTTAATAAAGGGAATGCTGACAAGAAGAATATATGGCATCTTGAATACACTAAGTGTACACCAAGAATTGCATTTCAAGATAAAATTGGAGGACCATTATATTCACGTTGATCACAAAAGATGGGAGAACAAACGGAGATTTGGCCGACTAAGGACATGATAATTCAGTACACAGCATGGTATGCTGTACAAATTAGGCACAGAGGTAACTGATTGATTATTGATTGAATGAGGTCAGAAATAAACAAAAGGTCAGTCATATTAGTAAAGAGAGACAGGTAGATCCATCATTCAATAAATGCTTATTGAGAACCAACCATGTTTTAAGTATTGTTCTAAGCACTAGGGATATATATCAGTAATCTAAACAGAATGTGAAGCTGTGGTCAGGAAAGGGAGACAGTTAATAAACAAATAAATAAATAATTCATAATATAATGTGACATATTACATATAATGATAAGAATATTTTTATGAAACATAAACAACAGAGTTCTATGTGGGGGAATTGGTTGGCTCAAGTCAGTAAACTTCAAAGCCAAATGGTATAATCCAGACTGGGAACCAAACTCTGTGTTGCTCAGAATCTCCTTTTTTGTACTCTCTCTTGAGAGAGACTCTTAAAATCTTTGAACCTGGGTAAATGAATTATGGTTAAATCGGAAAAAGATGGACTCATTAAAAGTACCCAGATTTCTCCGGGATTTGGGGGAACGGATTTATAACCACATGGCTTCTTATTTAGGACTCTCAACAAATGTGTAGGGTTGACCATCATCACATGGCCCTCCCAGCAAACACACACACGATACCATTCAGAACTTCATTGCCTGCTCCATAGAAATGTTCCTGCCCCATAATTGATTTTTTATAGATTCCTCACCTGGTGAGCTGACAGTGTTAAGAGGAGAAGACAGAGAGTACTTCCATTTCTGTCTTTTTTCTACACAGAACAACTAAATAAAGTACAAAAACACATTTCTCTGAAGGCAAAAGTGAGCTGCTAGGGCTCACTCTTGTTAGAATTTGAAATACCAAGATCTTGGAAAGATGTGAAGTTCATTGAGGTGAGTCTAACATAATTTCTCCAGTTAAAATATGATTTGTAGTCCTTTCCAAATTCAGGCCTTCACATTCAGACATTCACATTATCATTCACATTTATTAAGATAAAATACAAGTGAATGTTGATGTTTGTCCTCAGGGATTTCATCATCTGGTAACATTTGTTTTCTTTCCTGAGTCCTTCATAAGCCATGATATCCAGGCCCAAGGTATTTATAGGCTCTAATTTGGACTAGAGCTTCTGAGATGCCTTGGCCCCAGGGATACTGCTGAGTTTTGGGTGTACCCCACAATGTCTACCTAAAATACATCAAGTTTCAAAGAGCAAACAGATTTTTTAAATCCCTATGCTGTGTATTTATGATAATCTAAAACAGGAGACTAAAACAAGGAACACAGGATATCAGAGGGCAGCACTTATCTTCCGATCAAATCAGCTATTCTCCAGGGTTTCCATCTCAGTGACTGAACCCTCTATCCAACTAGTTACTTATGCCAGAAACTTGGAAGTGATCTTTGATATCTCCTCAACACTCAGCTCTATCATTACAAATCCCTGTCGGCTATACAACAAAAATATATCTAATTTTAATAAAGTCCAACTAACAGTGTTTTCTTTTATGATGAGTACTTTTTGTATCCTGTTTAAGAAATATTTGCTTAATTCTCCTGTATTGTTTTTCTAGAAAATTTATTGTTTAAACTTTGATATTTTCCATTCAGATAGTCAATTTGCCCATTTTGCTTACTGAAAGAAAAAACAATCTTTTCTTTATTAAATTGAAAGTGGCAGGACTTCCCTGGTGGTGCAGTGGTTAAGAATCTGCCTGCCAATGCAGGGGACACAGGTTCGATCCCTGGCCCGAGAAGATCCCACATGCCATGGAGCAACTAAGTCTGTGAGCCACAACTACTGAAGCCTGCGTGCCTACAGCCCATGCTCCGCAGCAAGAGAAGCCACCGCAGTGAGAAGCACGTGCACCCCAACGAAGAGTAGCCCCTGCTCGCCACAACTAGAGAAAGCCCGCGCACAGCAACAAAGACCCAACGCAACCAAAAATAAATAAATAAATTTATTTTAAAAAAATTGAAAGTGGAAAATTTGTAGTAAAACAGATGACTATATATGTGTGACTATGTTTCTAGGCAATATGCTCTATTCCACTGATCAATTGGTCCATTTGTATCTGACTTTTTTATGTGAGATTCATCCACATTATTGAATTTACTAATATTTATCCTTTTTGTTGCCGTATAGTATTCCATTGAATGGTTATACTATATTTTACTTATTCAGTCCACTACTTGTGAATATTTTGTTGCTTCTACTTTTAGCTATTATGAATAATACTGCTATGAATGTTCTTGTAAGTGTCTTCAGGTAGACAAAAGCACTCATTTCTGTTGGGTATATACTCTGGAGTAGAATTGCTAGGTCATATGATATCCTTGCTTACCTGTAGTAGATACTGTTAAGTGGTTTTCTAAAGTGATTGTACAGATTTATATTCAAATCATCAAAGAAATAGGTCCAGTCGCTTCATATACTCACCAGTATTTGGCATTACTAGACATTTTACTTTTAGCTGTCCTGGTGGGAAGTAGTGATATCACATTGTAGTTTAGATTTGCATTTCCCTGATGACTAATGATGACCCTGAGTTCACATCCTCTCAGGAGCATGCCAAAATCACACCTATTTGCAGAACAACTAGCGATGTAAAAGGCTGGAAGCTAGCAGAAAAGATCTTCTATAAGTGAAGACATAAAGATGGAACCACAATGAGACAGATAGGAGGGGCAGACTCACAGTATAATCAAATTTCATACCCCCTAGGTGGGTGACCCACAAACTGGAGAATAATTATATTGCAGAGATTTTCCCGCAGGAATGTGAGTTCTGAGCCCGACGTCAGGCTCCCTGGCCTGGGAGTCCGGCAACAGAAAGATGATCCTGCAGAACATTTGGCTTTGAAGGCCAGTGGGACTTAATTGCAGGAGTCTCACAGAACTGGGGGAAATACAGAGTTCATTCTTAAAGGGCACACACAAAAACTCACACATACCTGGACTTACAGCAAAAGCAATAATTTGATAGGACCCTGGGCCAGACCTACCTACTGGTCTTGGAGACTCTCCTGGAGAGGCGAGGGGTGGCTGTGGCTCACCCTGGGCACATAGACATGGATGTCAGATACACTGGGGAATATTTAACCATGTGAACACAGTGGCTGCCATCTTGGCTCATTAGTGCCAAGACCTGGCCCCACCCAACAGCCTGTAGTCTCCAGCACTGGGACACCTCAGGCCAAACAACTGAGTGTGGAAACAGCCTCAGCCATCTGCAGACAGGCTGCCTAAAGACTAAAGAACCCACAGTTGCCTCTAGACACACCCCTGGACATGGGCCAGCCCATCAGAGAACCAAGACACAGCTCCACCCAGGGGTGGGCGGGCATCAGCCCCTCCCACCAGAAAGCCTGCACAGCCTCTAGACCAGCCTCACCCACCAGGGGGAGCAGACACCAGTAGCAAGTAAACTTCAATTCCACAACACAGGCCAGACCTTACCCTAGAACAAGTTGGGCTCTGGCCCTGTCCACTAGCAGGCCAACACAATCTTTGGGACACCCTGGACCCCATACCCAATACCCAACTGTGTCAAGAACTGGGGCCCACCCACCGACAACCTGAAACAAGTTCTGGGATCTCTGGGCCCTGAAACCAGACTCCAAGAATCAGCTCTGCCTGCAAGTAGTCCAGTACTAACCCCAGGATCTGGCTTCATCTGCTACTGGGTGGGCAACAGTCTCAGAGTCCTTGAGACCCTGACTCAGTCCACCAGTGAGCCAGCACTAGCCTTGGGGTCCCCTAGGATTCTGCAGCCACCTCGTGACTAGGCCCTGCTAAACAGCCAGCAGCATCCACACAAGGCAGGAGGACCTGGCAACCAACAGATTAGGGGCCAACCAAGCCTACCAGACCACCCACATAGTCAGCCCACCACAACAGAAGGACCCATGCACCCCTCTTAGGGGGAACCCCTAAGAGCATGTAGCTTAGGTGACAAAAGGGGAGTGCACTGCTGGGACACATAGGTTGCCTCTTATAGAGGGCCACTTCTCCAAGGTTGAGAAATGTAACTAACCTACCACATACATAAAAATACAAGTAGCGAAGTGATTCAGTTATACATATACATGTATCTATTCTTTTTCAACACTTTTCTGTACACCTGAAACTAACACAACATTGTTAATCAACTATACTCCAATATAAATTAAAAAATTAAAAAGAATACAAATAGCAACTCAGACAAAATGAGGCAGCAGACGAGTACGTTACAGATGAAGAAACAAGGTAAAACCCCAGAAGAAGAACTAAGTAAAGTGGAGATGAGCCATCTACCTGAGAAAGAGTTCAGAGTAATGATCGTAAAGATGATAAAGAACTCTCAGGAGGAAAATGGATGCACAGCGTGAGAAGTTAGAAGTTTTTAACAAAAAGTTAGAAAATATAAAGAACGACCAAACAGAGATGAAGAATACAATAACTGAAATGAAAAACACACTAGAAGGCATCAATAGTAGACTAAATGATTCAGAAAAAGATATATATACATATATAATCTCCACTATTTTCCAGCCACAGTGCCATTTGAACACTGCAGATGTTCTATAATAATTAATTCCTGTCCCTCCCTCCAATCCAGTAGCCACATTGATAATTTTAAAATGTAGATCTCTTACTTTACCCTGTGCTTAAAATCCTTCAATGGCTCCCATTGAATTTAGGATAAAATCCAACATTTTAATTTGAAACACAGGCTTTACCTAATTTTTCACCTGGCCCATAGTAGCTCTAGAAATTCTATAGAGGAAGGGCTTTCATGTAAGGTTCACAATTTCTTGATCTGCTTACATAAGACTTACATAGATTTGATAAAATGTCAAGAACAAGATATAGCTAATGAAGACTGTAAGGTGTGGTAGATTGAATTATTGGCTGTCATTCTTCACCTTGTCCTGTATTCGTGTCCTTTGCCATGTAACTGTGGAGTTCCTACCACAAATGTTGGAGTACTCCCCTCCTTATCTTTGGCCTCAGCTACCTGACTTGCTTTAGCCAATGAGATGTTAGCAGATGTGATGGGGTTTAAATGTGTGTGGGCAGTCAGGCTTGCCCTCTGGCACTTCTGCCAGCACCAAGAGCTTGCTGTTCCCAGAAGAATGATAAAAGACACCAGGAGCAGATCAGCCTCAGTTCATTCATAGACTCATGAGCCAGATATAAATGTTTATTTTTGTATCCCACTGAGAATATATAGTTGTTTGTTAAGCAGAATTATTGCTGTGACATTGACATGAGACCTAAACCCACACTAACCACTCTTTTTATTGCCATTGTCCTTGCTCACCTGGCCACTTTTTTTACATCAGTAGTTCCTTAGATCTATGTTTCAACTAACCTCCTTTCAGCTCATAACATTTGCAAAGTTGTATTTGACCCAAAGTCCATATAATATGCCATCTTTCTGTTTGAATTGATTAATGCCAGATATTGATAGAGCAATTAAGTTTAAATATCATTGTCAAATTTTAACAATATTCATTAGAAAATAGACAAAAAATAGAGGAAGGAATTTTCCATTTAAACTTAATCATAACAAAGGCAGGCAATGAAAGAAACAAAGTGAAAAGAAACAATATGAAAGCATGATGGGTAGAAAACAAAAATACAGTATTAGTATTTTGTTTTTAATGCCAGAAAACTGATTCTAGTATGAATTACAATATGTGTGTGTGCGTGGGGGCATTACACACCAGTCAAGTCAGTCTCCAACACCAGGTGACTGCCCTACAATTCACTCAATTCTAATACAATCTCCCTGGAGATAGCATCAGATCCCATAGGTTAAGGGTTCAGTCACATAAGACTGCCTCCACCCACTTCAGATTACAATCACAAGTCCAGGTTGTCACCTGTGCTTCTGACACATTGGCTGTGTAAAGCAGAGGTTCCCATGTGCTCCTCCTTGGGTTCAATTAATTTGCTAGAGCAGCTCACAAAACTCAGGAAAATTTACCTACATTTACCAGCTTATTATAAAAGGGTATGATAAAGGATACAGATAAACATCCAAACAGAAAACATGCATGGAGCGGGCCAAATGGAAAGGGGTGAGGAGTTTCCATGTCCTCTCCAAGCCTGCCACTTTCCCCAAATTTTCATGTGTTCACCAACCCAAAAGCTCTCTGAATCTTGTCCTTTTTTGTGTTTTTATGAAGGTTTCATTGCATAGGCATGATTGATTATTGGCAATTGATTCAAACTCCAGCTTTGCCCCTTCCCCAGAAATCAGAAGTTGGAACTGAAAGTTCTAAGCCTCTATTTGTGGTTGGTTCCCATGGCCACCAGCCCCATCCTTAGGCACTTTCCAAAAGTCACCTCATAAACATAAACCCAATTGTGGTGGAAAGACATTTGTTATGAATAACAACACACCTATTTTATCTTTATGGCTCTGAATCAATTTCAGGGACTGAGGACAAGAGATCAAATATTATGGCAAAAGATGCTCCTTTTACTCTTATCACTCAGGAAATTCAAAAGTGAACCAAGAACAGTGGATGAAGACCAAATAAAATTTTTTTGAATTATAAATCAGGATATCACAACCAGGAATAATAATTTTGAATGGGTTAGATTCTCACAATTAAACTCAAAGAGTCAAATCTTGTGTTAAAAACCCAGACACATATCTAGGAAAGGCATCAAAACAAAATAAAACAAAATTTGGAAATAAAGAATAGAAAAAAATATATAAATCAATGTTAACAAAGAGAAAATAGAACAGGCAATATTGATAACTCAAAAATATAATTCAAAGAGGGAAATATTAAACAAGCCATTCTTTTCCAAAGGTACAATTCAACTTCTTGATATGACTTCTATGGACTACTTCATTGTATTCCCCTGTCCTTTGGCGTCTGGCTGGGTTTGGCCAAAGGAAGATCTAGGAGGATAGAGGGTGGAAAGGGAGTAAATAAGGTATTATACTCCTTCACTTCCTCTCTGCAAGGGTCACAATGGATTAGCCATGTCCCTCTTCCAAAGCTGTAGTTGCAGACGGGTAACACTTCTCACTGCGTTTTCTCCTACAGCTGCATCTACAGTAACTCTCTCCAGGTCAGTTAAATGCTGCTTCATCTTGCCCCTTTGAGTCTAAGGCTGATAATGCCTCCCTGCCTCCCAGAGGTTGCTAACTCAAGAGGGCTTCACCATCTTTTGGTGGTTTCCTTTAACCAAGTTCATGCTTTGTAAGTACACCCTGTAATAAAATTCTTTTCATTTACCTTGCTTGAGTGTGCTGCTTCCTGATGCAAACCTGGATTTGTATGTAAACACATAAATATATATTTTATATATGCAGTCTTTGTTTTATTATGCTTGGCAGATATTATTTTTTTTATTTTTTTTACAAATTGAAGGTTTGTGGCAACCCTGCATCAAGCAAGTATATCAGCGCCATTTTTCAACAGCATTTGCTCACTATGTGTCTCTGTGCCTCATTTTGGTAATTCTTGAAATGTTTCACACCCTTCACCAGCAAAAAGATAACAACTGCTGAAGGCTCAGGTGATGGTTAACATTTTTTAGCACTGAAGTATTATTTAATTAAGGTATGAACTTTGTTTTTTAGACAATGCTATTGCACACTTAATAGACTACAGAGTAGTGTAAACATAACTTTCATATATACTGGGAAACCAAAACATTTGTGTGATTCAATTTATTGTGATATTCACTTTATTGCTATGGTTTGGAACCAAACCCACAATATATCCGAGGTATGCACGTATACATATATTTAAAGCAATGAATAGAAGCATCTGGAAATTATTGCTTAAATAAATGCAGACGTTAATTTGACTTTCCACATTGTAAGGAATAAGCTCAAAATTTAAAACTGATTATTCAGCTGTCAAGAAATACTTTCAGGGCTTCCCTGGTGGCGCAGTGGTTGAGAGTCCGCCTGCCAATGCGGGGGACACGGGTTCGAGTCCTGGTCTGGGAAGATCCCACATGCCGCGGAGCGGCTGGGCCCGTGAGCCACAATTACTGAGCTTGCGCGTCTGGAGCCTGTGCTCCGCAGAAAGAGAGGCCGCAATAGTGAGAGGTCCGCGCACCGCGATGAAGAGTGGCCCCCACTTGCCACAACTGGAGAAAGCCCTCGCAGAGAAGCGAGGACCCAACACAGCCATAAATAAAATAAATAAATAAATAAACAAATAAAAAAGGCATTCCTGCTTTACTGTAAAAAAAAAAAAAAAAAAAAGAAATACTTTCAATTTGTAACAAAGTCAAATAGTAAGCCTCTCTGTAGTTAGTCCTGACATTTTAAGAGATTAAATGCTAGGTTATAATGTACACATCATTGTGTTAATCAGAAAGACTGTTCTGAACATTAAAAACGCTCAAGTTCTTAAATATTTATATGGCCATGTGTATATTGCCATGTGTAGAATATATGATTTATAGAATTGTTGTTTTTTTAATTAAGTACTTTTCCTCAAAATTCAAAAAATAGCCATATTGTTGAATTTCATTATTTCTGACACTGTCTGCACACCTAGAATTTTACAGACGAACAGGGAATGGAAAAGACAAGAAAACAAAGAAAATCTCTGTCATATCCAGGCCAGATATGGCCCTCAGAAACATTGTGAATTAGACAAGTTCTTCTCAGCTCAGATTTAAACACCTTCCTATCACATGCCTAACATCCTGTTTTTCTCTCAAAACCTATTCTCAATCCTTTGCTTTTCATTCATATTTCATTTACTGATAAAACTTGAAATTCCATCATAATTTATTTCAATATTCTTCCCTATGTCCTTGAATCCTCTTAATACTGGCACATCAAAGACTCCCAAGCTGAGAATCTTGACACTTATCACTGAATCTCCAAGTCATAGCACCATTTTATACCAATAACCCTCGTTTATTGAGTACCTACTATATGCCAGGCTCTGCCCTAAATCCTTCATGCATTCTCTCACATTTAATCTTCACAACTGCTATCATGTAGATACTCTGACTATCCCTGCTTCATAGATGAAGTTTCTGAGACACCAAAGAGGTTTTCTTCTCAAGCTACACAACTTTTAAGCCACTGAGATTGTAAAGGAGGTCTATTTAACATGAGAGACAGTGCACTTAAATTCTGTGTTGTCTTGTGGTCTTAAGAAGGTGTCCAATGCACAGTTGTTTAAAACATAGATTCTAATATCAATTCAGTTCATCCTAATGAGAAATTTGTGGAAACTCTTAGCTAGAAAATGGTCTCTGTTCCAATAGGACCTGGATTTCTCTTCTTTATTCCAGTTGTTTTTGCAAACAAAAGAGACAAAGTACCTTGTAAGTCAAACGACTAATTTTGAAATTTTTCTTGATCACGATTTTATAGGCAGTATCATTCAGATCAACTGGGTTTGAAAAATGGCTTAACTTTAAACTGTTTTAATCAAACCTTTCTTTTAAATATATGCTCTGCTTTAGTATTTAAAGAGCACATATTGCTGTGGTTCTTAAGCTTATCAGAAGGTCACACCAAGATAAATTACAAGTGGAAGAGGGGAGAAATGGCAAGGGAACGGAGTGGGGATTTGTGGCAGAAGGAAATAGTAGACCCAGCGGGAAGACATTTGGATCAATGGGGGACAGTCAGGGTTGATGAATGTAAGGAGGAAAGTAATCTAATTCTTATCACTGTCTGCATTTGTAGAACTGAAAAGGGCAGGTCCAAAGCACAGTCCCTCCAAAGAAGGTTTTCTTAGGGTCTAGGGAAAGATCCTGCCAGAAGAGTCTGAATCCTTCTCTAAGTCCTATCTGTCACTTACTAGACAATGTCTTGCCTTGGGGGAACTGCATTTTACCAGGATGAGGGGCTTTGAATATAAAGGCTGCAAATGCTGGTTAGCAGCAGTATTGGCGTCAAGGTCTTTTCCTTGTTTTACCTGTTTTGGCTACCAAAAGGTATTTTGGGTATACCAAAAAGTATTTCTTTGTTTCTCTGAATCTCCTAGCTAATGACTTCTCTCTCAGACTCTTTAACCACTGCTACATCAGCTCCTGAGTACCCCCAAAGTTCTGTTTACCTAATAAGTGACATGCCTAAAATTTATGACAAAAGTCAATATAGTCCAACAACTCCATTTATCAATGTATTATGAATATTTCCTTCACTTATCTAGGACTTTGAAAATCATAAAATCCACCTAAGAACTTTTTTTTAAACAAGAAAGATAATTTTAACACAACTATATGCAATGAACTATAAATAATATACAGTGTAGATTTAATTTTAAATCATCTTCCTTCTCCACTACTGTTAGTTCTGGTTTTATCTGATTCTTTCTTGTTCTTTCTCTTCCCTGATTGACCAGGATCTTTCTCTGTGCATATATTGCATAATGGTATTTAACTCCTAATACCCATTCTTCCTTATTTTTTTTTTTTTAATAAGAGAAATTTTAGCTGTGTATGTGGTCACCCAGACAAAGTCTACATTTTCCAGTCTCCCTCGCAGATATGTATGGCCATGTGATTAGGGTTTGGCCAATGGAATTTGTCAAGGCAATATGTTTAACTTCTGGAACATGCCTTTTCCTTCAGACTGTCCTGTGGAAGTGAAGGAGAGCCATCTGTAAACATGCAGACAAGACAATACCCTCAAGAGAGAAGAGCAACAGAATGAGTGGATCTCGGTCCTCAATACGGTCAAGTCACCCTACCAGCCTTGGACATGACTTCTTGCTCAGAGATGAGAGCAAAGTAAACTTTCGTACTGTTCAAGCCATTATGTTTGGAGTCTTATTCTTACAACAAGCAAGCCTACATCCTAACAACTATATTGTGTTCTTGTCCCACACCATTTTTCATTGGATTGGTCACTTCATGTACCAAGATCTTTTACTATTAATCAAGCTCTTGGTTTGTAATTGCCCAAAGTTTGGGTTTTAGAGTTGCCACCAACCAAATTTAAATAAGAGTTTCTTCATTCCAATATACCTACTGTAATCTGTTTCATATGCAGGAAATAATCTTTCCTCATTTTCATAGACATTCTGGAAGAGAAACTTGCACATATGGAGGTTTCCTGAATGTGCAAATGGAGAATCTTTGGGGAGTATTTGTCTGTACCATCCCTGGTCTTTTAAACTCAACCCCTCTGCTCATGCTCTGCATTCCAGATAGCGTACAAAATCAAACCAATAAAGAGGAGCGCAAAGTTTAAACAATTTCCCAACACCCTTCTCAAAACTTTGTTTACAGTATATAGCATTAGTTCATTTTCATTAAAAATCATCTTAAATCCCAGAAAAAAAAATAACTAAAAATTGCCAGTAAGCCTGGCATCGTTCATAGTATTTTGTATTAACCATTCATAGTATTTTGGGTGTATATCTTCCTGTTTTGTTTCTGTTATTTTTCAAAATAAATGTAATACCAATATAAAATTTTCATATTTAAAAACTAACTGAGCTCATATTATGTGTATTAGAGCGTGCTAACTGCTATAACGAACAACTCCAGTTGCAGTGCTTAATGTAACAAAGGTGTATTTCTCATGTAACTAATAGCAGAATATGGTTCAGTTGGGACATTTACTCCATTCGGTCATTGAGAGACCCAGCTCCTTCCATCTAGTGGCTATGCCATCTTCTGGTACTTCAGAAGTCCTACACGAAATTCTCTGGATCTGGCAGGGAGATAAGAGTTAGACTGAATGCATGGAGGATCTCATAGGATCACAGGAGATTTCAGGAGTCAGGTTTAAAAGTGGCACCCATGACTCCTGACTACATTCTATTGACTGAAACTCAGACATTTAGGAACACTTAAATTCAAGAGTCTGGGGAATGCAGTTTAGCTGTGTGCTGAGGAAGAAAAGGTCACAGCTTTGATGAGCGCCTCTTTTATCTCTACAACATAGTATTTTCCCATGTGACTTAAATATTCTTTGAAAATGTGACTTTAAGTGATTACATAGGTTTGTTTCCTGCTTATTCAGATACTCATATCCCTGGTTCTTGTATTGCTGACTGTGTATCCCAGCTTCCATTTCTGATTTTGGAAGTACCATTAAATTTCCATGTTGTCTTTCTATCCATTTCTTGGTTCTGTTCTCTCTTCTTGCTTCAGCATCTCATCACAGTGTTCATGAAGAATTTTCTACCCTCAATTTGAGCCTGCAGAAACCTAATTCGCTCCAAAAGTTGATGTTCATTTGGAGAAATGGGAAGTAGAAGGAATATCTGGAATCTATCAACCATTCACCTTTCTTTGTTTGTGAATAGCTCCCTATTTTATTTGGAGATACTATCCCCATCCACTGCTCTCAGATCATGAAATTCAAATGGAACTGACTCTGCCCATAAGTCCAGGGGTAGAATTCAAACCCATGTCTGGTTGATTAGAACATCATATTCTCTTCTTCAAAGTAGTTATTTCAGAGAAAGGAGAGTGTGTGTAAGAAAGTCTGAAACTCAAGAGGAAAGTAGACAGATTCTTAATTTCAACATTTTAATTATTGGATACATGATTTCAGATTTCTGTAATCTGTATGCCAATGGATTTTCAAGTTTTTTGTAAACCAACACATTCCAATTTGTATTGGGTGTCTGTCTCTTTTAATAAAGAGGCCCAACTGATAATAACTATGGAGACATGAGGAGTAACTAAGGTTTTATCAGTTCAAGGAGTTACGACTCCAGGAAAAGAAAACAAAGTGACATCTAGCAAATAACAGAATACGTTAAAAAATGAAAAAATTAAAAGCATTCTTACTGAGCACCTCAGTAAACTGAAAGAGTAAAGCAAAAGAGGAAGAGAGTATTAGAACAAGTCCGTCGTATAGCAGATAAAGTTTCAAAGCTGGTTCAGTAATTAATTCCAAGAATATTGAGCATCTGTTGTGGTATCCTTTTAAGCTCAGCTAGGTAAGTTTCACTAGTTAAAACACAGGTATATTCCTAAAGTGTAACATCCACATAATCTCTCTATTCTTGTAAGATAAGGCTTCATATCTCAAGTTGCCAAAAAAAAATTGTTTAACAGGGTGTTCCAGCTCAACCTGAACATAAATTGAGTGTGGACTTGGCCAGAGGTCAGCTACCAAATGCCCAGGGAAAAGGCAGTGATTCCTCAGAGAAAGACATGGAAAAGAAAAATGGATTCTCCATTACCATTGTCTCAGTGCTTAGATGTCTTCCTGGGTCATGGACTTAAGAAGGGTTTTCCTTTTGCAGGGATTCTTAGATGAAAGGAAACATGTGACAGTTTACAGTTAAAATCTGGCTGATATTATCCCTTAGGTTGTTTAAACCTTGATGGAGAAATTGTCACAACAGTTACCTTCCTATAACACAAGAGGTGGGAGTTTAACTATAGTATAACTATACCTTTGTGGTAGGCCATTTCTTGGTTCTTGGAAAACCATGCAAATAGGTTATTTACTTATGCAAGTACTTTGTAGAGATTATAATCAGAAATAGAGGTGTCTCAGAAGCTGTGGAATTGAGGTGCTGAACTGTCTGATGTGAATGTTCGTTGATGTTGGACAGAGTTGCATCTCTGAATCCTGTGTTTCATTCAAAGAAGATCTAATTTCCAAGTATGGATTTAGAGTGGTGTGACTCCAAAATATCTCATGGATTTATATGCGCTTCCTTTGGACTACTTTTTCACAAGAGAAGAACATTTGTTAACATCACCGACAATTTCCATGTTGCAAAATCTGAGCATTAATTTCTGTCCTCCTTTAAATTACTCTCAGCAGCATTTGACACTGTGGTGACCCCTTCCTTTTTGAATTACTCTTCTCTTCTGAATTATGCATCAACTAGAATGCCTTGGATTGCAAGTTACTAAAGCTATAAAATCTGACTCAAAAAATAGAAGGGATTTATTGGCTTATACAAGTATAAAACATTCAGAGATAGCATAGGATAGATTCAGGTAGAGTTTGGTCCAGGCTCTGACTCCGTTTATACACAGTTCTTTCACCTCTACCTTTCTCCAAGAGTCAGCTTCACCCACAGGTGTGCTTTTTATGGTTATAGATATTTCCAGACACATCTAGGATTAAGAGCTTTCTCATTTACAACCAGGAAGAAAAGTCAGCTTTTCTTTAACTATGAAAAAAATTAAGATATGTGTTTCATATTGACTAGAACAGACTCGAATGGAATCCTGTAGTCAAGATAATGTCATGCACTAGTTGACTTAAACCAGAGAAACAAACCCAATTAGGTACTGAGTCAAGGGGAATGAGATTATCCCGACATATTCACTTGGGACACATTTTATGGGGTGGAATCAATCCCCCCCAAATTTCGTGGCTGCCACACCATGAAGAAGGGATGAAATTGATGACCATTAGTCAAGGTTAGTCAAATACAACTTGGGTAAGATAGTCTCTTGTTGTTCCACACGTTTCCTTCTTATTGTCCATTACTGGCTCCCCTCCCCTATCCAAGCTGTAAATATTGCACAATCCAGAGCTTGGTCCTGGACCTCCTTCTCTTTTCTATACTGTTTCCCTGGCTGATCTCACTTTCTCCCATAACTTTATTATCTATTGGTTAGTGACTCTCAGATTTATATCTCTAGCCCTGACTTCACCTTGGTCTTTAGACTCATTTATCCAACTTTTTATCCAGCATCTACACTTGAATTTTGAATAGGTATCTCATATTTAGGATGTCCAATATAGAATTATTCATCTCCCTACTCTAAACTTTCTTTTATCTACCATATTAACCTGAGTTAACTAATAACACCACCAACTATCCAAATGCCAGAAATTCTAGAGGTCATTACTGACTCCTCTTTTTCCCTCACCTCAATATCTAATCCACCAGGAAATCTGTCAGCTTTCCCTTCAGCATATCTTGCAACTCTAACAGCTTCTTATCTTTTCTATGGCTACCTTCCTAGTCCAAGTCCCATTGTCTGTCAACTAGACACTAAAGTAACCTAACTGGTCTCTTGCTTTCATTCATGCTTCCCCTACAAGTTATCCTCCACAAGGGAACCTCAGATCTTATTCTGAAATTTAAGTCAAATCATGTCACTACTCACTTAAAACTTTATAGTGAGTTTCCCATAGCACAAGAAAATACATACAGGTATTGTTTCCCCATCTACTTCTCCAGCTACATTTCATCCCATGCCCCACATTTTCACTGGGCCCCAAAAGCATTGGCCAAACTCATTCCCATGATGGAAAGGGCATTTGCCTTTTCTTCTGCCTGAACTACTCTTCCTCCAGATATTTGCATGACTGGCTGTTTCTTACTTCCAGGGCCAAGATCAAATATTATTCCCCATAGTGAACATGGCTGGCACTTACCCATTGCTATGCCAGTGCACCCATTCTCAACTGTTGGGTATATTGCTCATTAACAGCTCACAGCTGACACCTTTTACAAAGAACTGCCCTCAGTCCCCTAGCCTAAGAGGTTGTGCTCCCCTCACCAAGGGGCAGACTGAAGTCAATGACTGACTGACGCCAGCCCTCTTGATTCAAGATGGTACTAGTTGTGGTGCAGTTCATGTTCTAGAGCTCCTGGTAGGACCACTATTACGGGACCCACAGCTGAGACCACATCCCTGATTTGCTTTCTTTTCCTACTCTCTTTCTTCCCTAGTTCCCCTTCTCCTCAGAGTATACTTTCAACAAATCACTCAGGAATCGCCATCGCAGGTTTTACTTCTAAAAACCTTAAGATTCCTCCTCAGAGGCTTTCTTGACAGCTGGATCTAAAGTAGAACTCCACCTTCCCACCATTCTTCTCTATCTCACTACCCTGTTTAATTTTTGCCCTAATACATACCATTCTGAAATTATCTTTTAAATTTATTTACCTAGAAAAATCTGTCTCCTAGACATGTAATAAACTCCATGACATACATACATATCTTTGGAACAATACCTGCCGTTCGATGTGTGGCCACATAGTCTATATTTGTTGGATAAATGGAATTCAGCCTTTAGACTTAGATAAGGAAGGAAATGCTTTCTCTCTTTGGACTTTGATCTCTCGAGCCTGGCCTCTGATGTGGGTAGATGTTTTTGAGCATAGTTGCAGGTAAAGGAAAAATGTGGTCTCTGCCACAGGAACATAGGCTAAGAGGAAGGTAGGGAGGTACCCCTAGATATTGCCAGCAAATCAGGCCTGTAATGAGTGTGGGGCATCCTAAGAGATGCCTGAGGAATCTCCAAGCCTCCAAAATTGTTAGCCCAGAAATTTCCAAGTGGGAACCTGCGGGCCAAATTGTCCTGGAGAACTTTTGTAAGGTAACATTGATTGTTAAGCTGCTGATATGTTTGCCAACATTAAAAAAAAATTGTGAGATGTCACATGGATTTTCAGTCTCTTGGAAAAAAAGTGGCATTGTTCCTACATGGCCACAGTCTCCTGGAACTGAGGAGCTGCTGCCCCCTTTCGTCTGGGCATGAGTTTTCCCTACCATCATATCCACACTAGCCTTCCTCTTTCTTTTGTATAATATGCTTGGTACCTACTGAGTTTCTAATCCCAGTAGTGACCAGTTGAAAATCTCTGTATTGAAAACTTGGTCTATAACCCTGGATCCTTTCTTTAATAATTCTTTGTAAAATCTTCAGTTTATCTTGATGTGTGCTGTGAATGACTATAGGGAAGATTGGAGTGGTAAAAAGGAGCTTGTAGAACCATCTCATAGCTTGGTGCAAGGCATAGCCTGCACAAAGGGGCCAGGCTGAGGGAGCCATCGAGGGCTGAAACCCAGCTAGAATCCTGTGTGCCAAGCAACATACCCTGACATCAGTCCACTTGAACTGGAAGGACCAATGTCCCTTTCAAATCTTATCTGCCCTTTTGTAATTCATTAGTCATAGACAGGCCATATGTAGAAGTTATGTCTGTGGGAGAACCATACCCCCTCAGGTCAGCATGGTGGTAGCAGGAAGAGTCCCTGATGAAACTTCCAGCAGTAGCACTGTCAGTGACCAGTGGGTGAATCATCTCCCTGGTACCAAATACAGCAGAGGCCCCGTCAGCCACTCAGATGCTTATGGCAGCCCAAGGGAAGCTCCCCCAAAAGAAAGTTGGACATTGAGCCAGGAGGGAACTTCAGGTTTAACTGTTATGTGACCTCATTAGACCCCAGAAGCAGAATGACCTAGAAGAATACTTCTAGGTTTTATTTGATTTTCAGGCAACTATTCAGTTTCATATACTCTACATATCTCACATTGAGATATACACAGTTGTTGATTCTTAAATAAATACTTACACCAAATAATTGCTCTACCTCCTGCAGTGACTGCTGTTGCCATTATATTGAATAGCTTTGCTGAATTTTCTGAGTGACATTAAGTATAGTGTAAGACACAAACTGCCAAATGGAAGAAATCAGCCTCTTGAGTGATTTGAGATACCAGTCACACAGCCAAGTACACTTGTTTCATGCCTTTGTCTTCAGTGCTCATTTTATTTCTTGCCCTTTGATCTAGGACTTCTACCATCTGATCCTTGAGGGGATCGACAACATGTCTTGTCAGACGGACTCCTTGTCAGCAGAATGGCCATGCAGTGTCTCTGTGATGTTTTCCTTGCTGTCCAGAATGCGTGTTCACTCTCCCATTTCTGGACATGTTAGTGGTAAGATCAGATGGTCACATTCCTGCATGTCTTAGAGAAAATGCTGGGAAGTGAATGCCCACAATAAGCGAAGTGTAGCAACATTTTGCAAGAGTCTTATTACCCATAATAAAGAGGCGTAATGGAGAGAGAGTATAAAAAATAGCTGCTTTGTGATCACTAACTGAACAAGTTCTGAAAAATGGAGAGCCTGGTAGGCTCTCTTAAGACCAGAGGGAGGTTGTTATAGGTTGAATTCATATGTAGAATTCCTGACCTCCAGTACCTCAGAATGTGACCTTATTTGGAAATAGAGTCATTGCTGAGGTAACTAGTTGAGTTAAGATGAGGTCATACTGGGCTAGGGTGGGTCCCCAATCCAATGTGACCAGTGCCTTTAGAAAACGAATTCCACTTGAAGAGACAGACATGCACACAGGGAGAAGAATGCCTTGTGAAATTGGAGTTATGCTGCCAATAAGCCAAGGAAATACCCAAAACTAGGAGAGAGGCCTGGAACAGCCATGATTCCATAGTGCCTTCAGGAAGAACATGGTCCTGTTGATTTCAGGAACACCTTGATTTCAGACTTCTGACCTCCAGAACTGTGAGACAATAAACTTCTGTTGTTCTGAGCCATCCAGTTTGTGGTACTTCATTACAACAGCCTGAAGAAACTTGTACAAAGGTATTCTGAGCTTCCCTCCTCTCAATTCTGTATTTATTAGGTGGGAGGCATAGTTTTTGGTAACATGGGAATATATGAAAAGAAAATAAGACATGATTCCTACCTCCAGTGAATTCACTAGGGAGCACTAATTTAGGCACAAATAATAAGACAATGATAAATAAGGGCTACATGGAAATAAAAGTAACTTGCTGTCAGTGAGCAGAGGAAAACATGATGTACCAGACCGATTCCCTTCCTTCTCAGTGCTCCCTTTCTCCTCACCCCACACAGGGGTTCCATGAAGTCACATGGCTACTCCTGCCTACCCCTACCCAAGGTCTCCCTACCAAACCTACCCTTCCTAGAGAGCAGCTCTTCCCAACTACCACCCCTCTTGGGAGTTATTTCACTTGGGTCTCTCATCTAAGAATGAGTACTGTGGTGTATCTGAATTAGCACTAGTCCTGGGTTTTAATCCCACATTGGACAAATCAAATATTCTCTCTGAGTCTTGATTTTTATTTTTATTTGGAAAAAAATAGGGGGAATAATGATCCTTCTCCATTCTGCCTCAGAGCATTGGAGTGAGGATCAAATAAGAGAGAAAGTCTAGAGGAACTTTGAAAACATATAATAGACCGTAAAATATTCATAGTTATTAGTGGTCTAACATATTGGCATCCAGTTTATATTTCACTTTTACTGGGAGCCTCTGGGAGAGTATTACCTTCAACTAAATAGAAGAACTTGAAATCCCTGTATTTGTTTGACACCTTATAAAGATTTACAAAACATGCAAATCAAATCATTTCACTCAATTTTTACCATAGTTACGTGAAATATGCATTGTTATTCCCATTTGCAAACGAGGATACTGAGCTCAGAGAAATGAAGTGGTTTGCTTATATATGATTAGATTTGTTAAGTGGAGGCAAGTCCAATGCTCGTATCATTGCACTTGGCAACACCTAGTGAGGGGGATATTTTGGATCACCCAGCCCTTTCTATGTTTTTTTTTAAATAAATCCCAATACAGGCAACCATAATGTCCATCGTTACTGATGAAGAAGTATGATTTTGACCTTCAAAGCCCTAGTGATACATCAAGTTTTCATTTAGGTTTCTAGACACATCACGAATAACTATGCTCTGTCAAGGAAAAAGGAAGAAATACAATGGGAGAAAAAAGCACAAAAAATGATGGGGATATGGCCAAAGTTTAATGTGAATCTACCATTAAGACTATTGTTCCCTTGGTTGAATGAATCAATTTCCTTGAGGAAAGAGATTAACCTGGGGATAATTCTGGAATAAATATGCCCCTTGACATGAGAGAGAAAACAAAGTCAAAATTGAGATACTTTTTCTTCTTCTTGTGTATAAACCTTGAATTTCATACAGAATTTTGAAAAAGAATAAAGTATTATCTCATAAATATTGTGCATGGTTCTATCTGTCTAGAGTTGTAGAAGCCAGGGACAAGTGGATCATGCTGCCTTGGAGTCATTATTCAAGGTGCGGAAAGCATGAATTGTGTATTCGTTAATATATTTTCATTATCCACATCTTGCTCTGGGGTTTGAGTTGTGAGTGGGTAGATATGGAAATAAATATGCCAAGATTTTGTCTTGACATCCGTAAATACACCATGGTCCCCAGGCGTGCCACCATCCCCCACCATGTCTTCCTTGACACTCTTGTCCAGAACCTGCTTCCAGTCTCTTCCCACTCCTGTGCAACATTCTACCAGACAGATCTTATCACTCAGGCCCCACTTAAAATTCCTTCAACTATAAGGTAACATCTGAACACCTTAGCCTGGCATCTATGGCACTGCACAACTAGCTTAATCATCCTATCTATCCTCATATCTGCTCCTAAGCACACTTGACAGTCCAACCACACTCACTCCTCCAGACACACCATGGTAGATGCACCTGCGTGATCTGCTAATGATGGGGCCTCTGCCTCTAAGCCTGTTCTCCACTTATAAGGTAGACAAATATCTATTCCACTTTCAAATTCTAGTTCTATGTCTTCTTTCTTTCTCTGTCTTCCTTTCTGGAAAGAAGAATTAATTTAATGAGGATAATATCCTTCTGCCTATCTGTATAATATTCTGTGCATATCAAATATGACCATGCATTTTTCCATTCATTAAGTATTAGTTGAGTTCTTAATCTATGTTAGACCTTGGATATAGTATAGAGAACAAAAGATATACTTCATAGCGTTTATGGTCTAGTGGGAGAAATATATGCTAAAGTTCTAAACAAACAAGTGTCTAAGTGCAAATTGTGATAAATCATATTTAAGAGTATCCTGAAAACTTTAAGTGGTATACTTATGTAAGGAATAATTGTGAAATCTGTTGATATGCAGGATTCGCTGCCCAAATGATAGATTCTATATACATGAAGTTATCTTTCATTTGCTCTGAAGACATTCTATACCTATTTCTATGTATATCATTCTTCTCCTCTAAATGATGTGTTTCTCAGAGCAGAGACCATGTTTAATTCCTTCTTGTATCCTCATAGTGCAATATATGCTTGCACATAGCTTAATAGATGTTGAATGAGGTAATGAATAAGCAAACATTGTAGCTCTTGAAAAAAATGTTTTAGCATGCTAGATTTAAGCATTAGCTGATTAGCATGTCTATGTATTAGTTAAATCCCATATATACTCATTAACATTTGGGGGATGCTAGCACTAAATACTAAAATACTTGCCAAGATCTTTCCACATTGGGGTCTTTGCACATAGTGCTCTGCCAGGCTAACTCCTTCTCACCTCTGAGGTCTCACATTGTATGTCACATCTCTGAAGAAATTTTCCTCAACACATTGACTAGATCAAGTCCCCATTTGAAATCCTCAGAGCACCTATACTTCTATTTTATAGCATCTATCACAATTGTAATAGATTTTTTTGTTCATTATTTTTACCATCTGTCACCCCACTGTATTAAGGGTTCTATGAAGGCAGGACTCATTTAGTCATTTTCCCCACTGTATTCCTAGGACCAGCCATATAATACATTATCAATAAATATTTATTGCTTGAAAAACTAACTTAATGAAAGAGTGGTTTTTATCTCAAGAGCACTGTTGTGAATCCCAAGATATAAGTCCAAGTTACCCCTCTGTCACTAACTAGTTATGTAGACTTAAGCCTGTCTTTTCACTTTTCTACCTACAGCTTCCCCATCTATAGAAAGAAGGGGTTTGAGCATGTATTCCATCCTTTCCAGTGCCAGGGCTCCATAACACATTCCATTAAACCAGTAAAAGGTGAGTGTGAACTGTTATGGAAACTTTGACTCAGGTTTGTCATACAAGTATTTCAACTCACTGCAGGGTGTTTAGTTAATAAATGGTTTCATGAAATTCTCAAATCTCAAGTCAGAATGAAAGGAGCATCTCAGTAAGAAGCCCACTAGGATGAAGGGAGCTTCCAATAGTGTCCATCCTGTTAGCTATTGAGATGGGTGGCTAATTTTTTTAAAAAGTCAATAGGAATGTAAGCAGAAAATATTTAGTCTTCTATTTAGCAGAATTCTGAGAACAATTATATTTCATCAAGTTAATTTGAGGAACTTAGCTATTTGTCAGCAAGAATAAAGGCAGAAAATTTCAGAGCTTCAGAGCTGGAGGCTGTTCAAAAACCACTCAGGATAACCAATCCCTTTATTCTCCAGATGGGAAAGCCCAAGCCCAGGGAGCCAACATGACTTGTCTTGGATTATATAAAGGGGCAGTGGCAGGTCTAGGGCATGAACCCCAATAATTCTGTTTTATCTGTGATCCCATTGCAACTGGAATTGAAAGAGTTAATGTGCCTTTAGACTAATGGCAATATACTAATTTCCACCCTGAATTCATAGTGATAGACATGCCCCTCCACCCGCTGACACTCCTTTTTTATAATCTTTGAGAAGCAGTCCAATAGACTATGATGAGATCTGTCAGAACGATGGCTTTCATCTGTGACATTTATTCTCATGTACACTTTTGTTGGCTTTGTGCAGAAGATCTTCATTTGGATTCATAAATCTGTTCATGAACACATATAATTCTGCCTTTACCTTGACTTTATAAAATAAAAACATTCTCCCAAAACTGTTGTATTAAACTCTGTGGCTTCAGAAAACTGTCAAATGCTCTTGAAGATCATGACAATATCTTCATTGGCAGCCCAGAGATTTAAAAAAAAAAAAAAAAAACTGGAGAGAGATAAGACTTGTGTTCTCTGGGAAATATATCTTATCTGGTTTGCTTGTTTTTATACTTTAAAATATAGAAAAGTACTATGAAAAATATAATAAAAAGCCATATGTGAATTCCGAGAATAAACAAATATTGATATTTTCTCATATTTGCTTCAGATCTTCTTTGAAATTAAAAGATGACTATTTTGAAATTTATTTTATGCTTTTCCCAGGTCCATTCTCTTCCTTCCTCTCCAGATGCAACCGCTTTGAATACTTTTGTGTGTATCCTTCCAAACTATGTTTTTATCCTTTTATTATGCAGTATATACTTTCTTAAATTTGTATAAGTATATATTATATTTTACATAAGTCGCATCCAACAGTGTTTAATGTTCTGCACTTGTGTCACATAACTGATAACATACAAATACAAAAAAATAATTTAGAGAACAAATCTGAGTAATTTAGTTATGATAAAAATAAAAATTTCTCTAAAGATAGTTTCCAAAATGGTCCATTTTGATGAATCTGACACAGTTATACTGGAAGAGTTAATGTCTAGTGTTTACTTAGTATAATGAGGAAGGGGAAAGGGAAAGGACATTTGTTAAACACTACATGTAGCTTGCTGTGCTAACAAGCTCTTTGTTATTTGATTTAGTTGCAAAACCAGCTACTAATGAGGTGTTAGATTGTCATTTTACAAATTAAAAAATTGAGCGTCAGTGGAGTTAAGTAACTTCCCAAAGTCACACAACTATTTAGAGGCAGTGTACGGTAGTGATGAAGAGTACAGGGTCTGGAGCCAGATGGCTTGTGTTCACTTTCTAACTTTACTCCATTTGTTGTATGACCTCGAATAAGTTACTTAACTTCTCTGTGCCAAAGTTCCCTCATTTATAAATGCGGTCGATAGTAGTATCTACCATCAAGTGTTATTGTGAACATTATGTGAATTAATACAAATAAAACCCTGAGAATAGTATCTGGCATTTCATAAGCTATAAATAATTCCTATTATCATAATTATTATACTTGATCCTTCATTCACATCCTCCTTCAAAATAAAATCAAAGGTAAATAACACCTAAACAAACCAACAAACCGTAAAAGACGAAAACTAAATGAAAATGAGAAAGGGAGACAAAAGCAGCAATTGAGCCAAAAAGAGTGTCTCTAAGCTCCTTGACAGGCAGAAAAAGGAGCCATGGTGGATCCCAGGTCCTTTCCTATCTAATCGTTGACAGTGCTCTAATGCATCAGGAAAAGCATTCCTCAAACTCTTAGATCTTTATCTAATGCATATTAAGTAAAGTAATAAAGCATGTTCTCAAATGTGATTTAACAAAACTGGAGGGGTTTCTTCATTTTGTTTGCTCTTGGTGAAAGCCAAGGGTTTCATTTCATAAAAGCTACTGAATTTGGACAAGAGACAGGGTAAGAGTCCAGATTATGCAGCTTTCAGGTGCCTGCTACATTCAGGGGAAAGCTTGGAGAAGCTTGAGCATTTGAAGGGACTGTATAGTATAGACCAATAACCTTCGCAAATAAGTGCTTTTGACAGCTGCTGAATGAAAATTGAGGTTTGAGGTCTTGCATAAGATGAAGATGGAGAGAAAAGAAAAACCCGCTAATTACATCACTAGAGTAGAATTAAATGTCAATAGCCCCTATTTGAGGTTAAAACTTAGGGAGGCAGCATGTAAATAAAGGGGAAAAAAATGAAAAGAGAAAATATATAGGTCCTTAAAAACCCAGGGGAGGAGTACAAACAGAAACAAATTTAGAAAAGAAAAAAATGCACTTAGAAGTTCAGTCCATCCCTCTCCCCTCCTGCAGAGAGTCAGGCACTGGAGATAGTTGATACTGATCCCCACCCCAGGCCAACCCCATTGCCTAGGCTCCTTGCAGCACAGGCATCTCTGAGGCTGAGAAAAGCTTCCTCATCAGAAACTTTTAAAAAAATGACGTAGGGAGCACATTGAATGCAGCCCACTTTAGGTCTTTGGGGGATTAAGAAAAATCCTTTCTCAGGAAGGTTAGCAAGTTTCTGGTGTCCAGGCAGGAGCTTCGTCTCTCCGTCACATCTGTGTGGTCTGACTGGGCAGCTGGGGGTGTCGCCAACATCTCAAGAAGGGTACTGGACTTTAGGGTCCAAGAGAACAGGGGCAGTTTTCTCCCCCCTGTATCCCCCCTGATTGCACAGTGTAGCTGCTTAGTAGACATTTATTGAGTGAATAACTAGTAAATGAATCCCAGAAAAGCCAATTGTCGGTAGTACTCTCTGTAGACAAACACAGGAACAATAAACTACAAATAGTAACCTAAATATCCATCATGGTTATAGAAGTTAAAGGTATATGTATATGTGACGTCAGGTTTCCCCAAAACACCACGCAAGCAGAAAGATAAAGGGAAAAGCATGCAAAAATGAAATGTTCATAACTAAAGTATTGCATAAATAGATTAAATACAGCCTATGTTATGTAATATAATATTAGACTATAGAACTCCAATAATCAAATAGGAAAATATGCATGCCATACTGTTAAATGAAAAAAGTAGTTGGCAACAGTAGATCAAGTATGACTTCAAATTTGCAAATCACAAAGTATATGAGAGTTTTCTGTGTATTTTTCATAGAAAATAACCTAAAAATGTTAACAGTGTTTATCTCTGGATAGTAAGATTTTTGATTACCCTTATTTCACTGTTCTTAATACTGTTTTTTCCTTAATGAAGATCCCCTCCCCCATCCTACATTTATAATCAGAAGATTAATAAAGTGATTTAAAAGTAAAAAATAAATTACTCTCTTGATGTAGCCAGATAGCCTGTATTCTTGTTCTAACCCTGCCTGTGGAATCTTTAGGAAGTTAATTATACTGCTTAGACCCAGTTCCCTTACTTGGAGAATAGAAATACTAATATTGATATGGGACCTTTCAATTTTACAAGGCAGATGTGTGTATGGAATGAGGGAATGCATGGGAAAGCATTTTGTAAATTGCAAAATACTAGATGCATACAACTGTATAGATGGGGGTGGGCATTGGGATGAGGAGGAAAATGAAAGGGAAAATGACTTTGCATGATTGAGATCAGAGTAAATGAGTGTGACCAGTGGTAAAATTTAGAGACATCATTAGAACAATTTTCTTATAGGAACTGTAAACTTTTGTATTATGGAACTGGAAAAATTACAGAGTGTTAGATTAAGACATTTTCATTCCTGCCATCAAGTTATGCAGAGATGGCTTGTGGGCCTCCTTAAAAATTAGGCTAGGCCTCTGGCTGTTGTTTCTTTATGCAGAGGATTACGGGAAGAGAAAATATATTCCCTCACCTCCCACTCTGAGGTTATGTGAGTGGTGGATATGGGGTAGTGGTTGAACCAAAAAATATTCTTATTTAATTCCTTAAGTAAAAACCAGTTTAAAAAAATTAAAGTAAAAGCAAAAGCACAGCTAATTATAACAACTTCTTTCCAAATCCATAATATCCTCTGTGTCCTCTTGATCAAGTCAGTTTCCCTTATTGACCTTCAGTGTTCTCATTTGTTAAATAAGGAGTGTCAACTAAATCATCCTGTAAGTCCCGTTAAGTAATAAGTTCTATGAATCTCAGTTACCAATGTTATATAATGATGGTCTTCCCTTTCTACATATCTGTAAAATTGGAAATCAGGGCAAATGATCATCTTTCCAGTGACATAGACATTCCATTGGCTTCCCTGAGAAATCTTGCTCACTATTTGCTGGTTTGGCTGACACATTATACTAAAATATCATGACTCAATTTTACCTTGGGAAAGTTATTGAAACTTTGTCAGCTTCAGTTCCTTCATTTGTAATCTGGGAACAAAAAGAGTACCTACTTTGGAGGGTCCTTGTGGTGTTACATAAGATACTCCACACAAAATGGTTAGGGCAGTTCCCGCACAAGGTATACGTACAGTCAAAATTAGGTAGTATCATTGATCTGACAAGTGTTGAGTTTTTTCCTAATTTTTTTAAAGCTTAGCACAAGTTGTGAGAAGACAGGCACTGAAAGATAGAGTTTGACTCAGAGACCTATTTCTTGATGTAAAACTCTCTTTGTGGAACCACATCCCACACAATCTAAAGAATGCCATGTTCTTCCATTAAACCTCAAGTGGCTGAAAAGGCTGATATTCTTGAGCCTGCATTTGTTTTTGTTGGGACGTACACAAGCTAAACTATACAAAGCCAAGCTACAACAACATAAAATAAACCCAAATTAATGTACTGTTTTTTTGCAAAAGGATAAATAGAGCATTTTATTAACACTTTTTTTTTTTTTTGCAGCAACAAAATGATAGTCCACATCTTTTCATTCAACACAACAGAAGCGATGATCACATTACATCACTTTGAGACACAAAGCAAAAGATATTTTTATTATCTTAAGATCAAGAATGGTTTGCATTTTTAAAACAAACTTTATGTTTTATATTTGCATTAACAGGGCCTCCAGTTACTAGCACAATACAATGAACAGATCAAATATCCAGAATAGACAATTAAACACACCAACAGTATTTTAAGTTGAATTGGGAAATGCATCATTGTCATTTTAGAACATTATAAAGAGGTCTGATGTTAACTTTTTAAAGGAAAAAAAATCATTCCAACCACCCAAACAGCTACCACAAGCAAAATGAAGATAATATACAGACAGGAAATTTTATTCATTGCACTTATTGCTCGGTACACAAATGTTGCAATTCCTATTGAGTTATATTAAGAAATGACAAGCAAAATGCCTCTGCCCCATCTAAAATTCTATGACTCTATGAAAGTAGAAATTGCAGTCCCCTAACCCAACATTAGGTGTATGCTATTTTTGGTTTTTTGTGAAGATTGTTTATTATGTATCTGTGTATGGATATGTATAAGATGTACAGATATATATATAGATATAATTTTAATATAATTTATTGTCCTATATATTTAAGACAAATATTTTAATGGGAATTTAAGTAATAAAATTGTCTACTTACAATATCTCTATTAAGTTTATCTTTTCATATTATATATAGCTCTGTGGCACAAGTTTTATATATATTTAATTACTAAGGAAGAAGGATATCTATATCGTTTCTATTTCTTTTGTTGTTAATATTGCATTTTAAGGGCTATATCTCCATAGTAAATTTCTTATTAGATTCTTTATGGTGTGTGTATCTTTTTTTTCTAATGCAAGTTACAACCAGTACAAAGTTGTAATAAAAAATACATTGGAGTTTATTTATTTTTAATATTTTTTGCAAAAAAGTTAAGTGATATGCTACATGAAAAGTCAGATTTTATTAAGTGTGAAGTGTTTTATACTGTTAGGTAAATGAATGGAAGAATATGAAGCATACCCCTCACTTTACAAGTTCCTTTTCACAGATATAAATGTTTGTGCCAAAGCATTTCATATAAAACACTGCAAGATATTCCTCTTGAGAATCAACAAAATATTCTACATTATGTAATAACAATAATTATTTAGTACACCTTGCTAGTTGCTAGCCCACAACATTCTTCTCTGCATGACAGATATCTCAACTCCATGATTTAACTCAACAAATGTTGCCGACATCTAATGCAGCCAACATGACAACTTCACTTTTTTTTAACAGGATTTCTGCACGATATCTTGCCATACAGTGTAACAAATACATAAGTGCATTTTGTATGATCAAGTAGCTTTGGCTTCCTAACCTCTGTAGGATGGGATGTGCCAACTGTTTTAGTTGTGCTTTATTAAATGGTGATGAGTTTTAGCTCATATGAATCCAATGAGTAACTACTTGCTTCTACAGTTTTGACCAGTCAACCTTTAAATCACAAATGCAAGAATGGATGACTTGAATGGAAATGATGGAATTTCACAACTTCTATAGATTGCACTTGATGGTAACTTCATGAGTTTGTTTTGATTTCATTTTTACAGCAAGACTTGCCTGGTTGGTATGTTTACATGTTTACACCACATTTTTAAAAAATTTTTGTGCAATCACAATTAATTTAATCACAAACACTAAAAATAAATCCAGCAATTAGCTTTGTTATGAATAATCACCTCGGTCCTTATAAGTGTGTGAGTCTTGTACGTCTTCTTGTACAAATTCCTCTTTCTTTTCCCAACCATTAGGCCAACCTCCATTGGCTTGTGTTGTGGCACCGTAAGACTTGGTGGTACCATAATTTATATAATTTTGAGTAATGTCCCCTGTTTCTTCATCGAGCTCATCTTCGTGGATAAATCCACATTTTTCTTCACTTGTTTCCTCAGGGTCTGCCCAGGGTTGCTTCTCTCCTGAGGCGAATATTGCATAAAATATAACTCCACCATAGTGGACTAGGGCAGCGATCAGGAAGACATACTGCCACTCTTCACGTGACTGCAGTGACAAAAAGTGGCACTGTGAGAACAAACTCCCCATGTTTGAAAAGCCTAACATCTCTGAATGTTCCACCATCAAGCTTTTCATAAAATGCTATCTTCAGGGGAAACACCTGTTCTGATCACATAAAGCAAATAATGGGATAGAAATGTTCTAGAATACTAAGACTTTCATTCAAAAAATTAAAAACAAATTTTAAAGTTCTGAAATAGAACTCCAAATATATCTAAGGTCTGCTAATTTTTAAAATATTCATAACCTATCTTTTAATTTCCATTGAGTTACTTATTTTTTCTCCCACTTCTTTTATTTCCTTTTGGTAAACCATAATTTAGAAGCTCTACCTATAAAGACAAACAGCTGATAACAATTCTCTTCCATCAATTACTGCAGAGAAGTCTGAATTGATGTTTACAAATAAAGCTCAGAAGACTTCCACTTGTTTATACTAATGAGCTAGGTTGTTGTTGTTTTGCCTCACCAGGGATATCAGAAATATTAAAAGGTGTTTAAAAGCATAGCACTTATTGGTTGAGGAAGAGGGTTCCCTCAGAGCTCTTAGAGAGAAATTCTCTTCTGAACCTCAGTTATCTCCCCTACTCAGAGGTGTGGTGACTGGATCACAAAGAGTATGCCAAAGAGAATATATTAATGCTTTTCCCCAACCATGAGAGAGATATTCTACAAATGAACATCTCTTTTGCTCTATCTTACCTTATTCTTTGTCATTGCACCAACAATAATAGGGCAAACCATTCCTGACAATGTGCCAACACCATTTGAAATGCCCATTAAGATACTGGCATATCTTGGAGCAATATCCAAGTGGTTAACATTGAAACCTGAAATACACATATAAGATGTGACTCAGAGAATCCCAAACCTCTAAGAAGTGGGTGACTATAGAATTTCCTCTACCACATTCACCACCCTCCTTAAAAGATACCAGGTTCATATCATGTGCTTAATAACGACTTTTTGATAATTTAGCTCAGGGATATAATGAGAATGAAAGGAGGTATGATTTGTTATCCAACAGTTAATATGTGATATTCACTCCACAGAGAAGAGGAGACATTCACTTAAAAAGAAGAGTAAGGGTAAGCAGGGGAAAAGTGAGTAGTGAGTCATAACATAACCAAATAATAATTTCTAAATGTTAAATTTCTTTTACTTTCTAGTGGAAATATGTTGAGTAAACCTTCTCAACATTCAAAATGTTAAAGGGGAAAGTAGAATATATAGACTTTTTATCACTAACAAAAATCAGTGTCACAAGTACATATTTTTTAGAAAAGTATCTTACCAGAGATAGCAAATCCACTGAATCCCACTGCAAGTACCAAGAATGAGATCGCTACCCCTCTAGTATGAGAATAACCAACAACCAGAAGCAGCGTTGCTTCCATGCCAAAACCTTCAGAAACAGACACATGAAAATATTTCAGAAATTTATGTAAATTCTTCTGATGAGTCAAAACTGTTAAAAATGATCACACATCAATATTTGACCTAGCAAACCACTTCAGGGAGTCTATCTTAAAAAATAATAATAACAGTAATAATTTATGCACAGAGGTTACTGAAGCCTTCTTTGTGTTTTAATAAAAACATCAAAAACAACCTTAAGTTTCAATGGTGGGAAAGGTAAAGTTAGTCATGCAATTATTTAAAACTAGGAGTTTTGAAAATTTGAAAATGGGAGAATGATTATGAATGAACAGTGAGGGCACAAATTTAACAGCATATTTTATATACATGGAAAAAGTTGACTCACTCATGTCAATTTGAACTTCGTGAAATAAAAGCATGTTCTTAACATCACTTATGTACTTACCACCACAATTCATGATCTTTCTTACTGTAGTAGTTGAAAGAATTTGCTTGCTTCTTAGAAAATCTGCAATCTGCCCTCCAATAGGCACAATAATTGTCATTACTAAGTGTGGCACAGCAGATAGCATGCCAACCTGATGAAAAACAGAAAGGGGAGAAATATACGTGACCATAAGTAATATGGGCAATTTAATAGTCTCATAAGCTCTTTACGGACAAGGAAGAAAAAAAAATACTGTCTCTAAATGACCACTTACTTACTTATTCCCAGAATAAGCAATAACTTCCACAGAAAAAAATGAGAAAAGTTAAGCAAATTTACTTTGATCCCTTTTTATCTTCTAGAAGATAATACTTTTTTTCTGAGTCAGTAAATTTTGAGTTTATGAGTAAACTATCCTGAATTTTATCACAGAGTGATTCACATTTATGTATCCATTTTATAGTCTTAAATATGTTTGCAAATAATCATCATTAGCAAGAGAGGGGGAGAGAAAGAGAGACAGAGACAGAGTCAGAGAGAAGAGAAATACATTTGACAAACCTTGAAGAGACTATTTTAAAATTCATTTTAATTTATAATAAGGCTAAAACCCTAATTCCATTTAAAATGTATATCTCTTATGAGTTTTATATTTAGTTTCTATAGATTAAGAGCCCAGAAAATGCAGATCAATTCTCAATTTTAGTCATTTCCTTGTCAAATACCAATATTTGGTCACATTGTCATAGAGCGGTATATAGTTTCTGTACTAATTTCATACTAAATGGCCCAATCTAAAACCTAACCTGCCAGCATCAATTCAACACACATGTTTTGATCAATAATTATGTGTAAGACATTGTCCTCTGGACATCATGGGGGCAGAAATTATGAATAAAATACATGTTAATTGTATATTACCACATATATGTAAATTTTGTATATATAAAGATACAAGGAAGATTTTTACTAAGTATACTTTCAAGTGCAATTCCTGGAAAATGGTAAGTATTACATAAATGTCTATTATTTGTATAAACATGCCCTTCCAAACTAGATTACTGAAGGTTTGAGAAAAGATTCTATTTTATAATGCTGTATACTGTGGTGTCACGACCATGGACTTGGTATGGTTAATGATTAATTGAGGTAGTAAATGACTCTAAAATACCTTAAATATCCAAGCACTTTAATTCTCTCTTTCACTCCAGACGGAAAATTTTTAATATTATTATTCTCAGTGCATTGACGAAGAATCTGTGACTTAGGAGGGTTATGCCATTCTCAAGGGGTTGAGAAGTTTTACATATGAGTATAGGCTGAGACTCTGTGTGTGTGTGTGTGTGTGTGTGTGTGTGTGTTTGTGTGTGTGTATGAAAAAGCCATTGCACTTGTGGTTTTGTCTATAGGATACTCAATTTAACTAAGGTTGGTTAGAACCTTTCTCCATGTAAATATTTTAGTTCACTTAAATTTTGTTGCACTTCTGAAAGATGGTCTTAATACCGTTATTTACAGGTAAGAAAACTGAGGATGACAATCATTCAAGAGCAGGCCCAAGATTATGTTATGTATCAACAGTCTCTTGCAGAGCTTGGATTTGGGACCATGTCAGCCTGGCTCCAAAGCCCATGATTTATTTCCTCAATCACCTCCTTTTCACATTTTTCAGGTAAGTCAGTAATTTTTTTTTTAAACCAGTATAATTAAAATCTTCAGGCCAATCTGTGTGTGTAGAATTTATCCAAAATTTTAGTTAAAAATATAGTAAGTGAATCAGAGCAACATATCTGATTATATTTAGTTTTTGCAAGAGATCGCTGCTTTTACTCAGGCATTTTCAATTAATTGGAGTTACAGGGCCAGAATGACCACACAGTTTCATTAACATCAGTTGGCTCCTTCACTCTCCCCCACGAGACCTGACTTTATTAATAGCCTCAGTGTCATATTTGTCCTAGATTGTGAAAATGGACTCACACCTCCAGCAGCCTTTGTTGAGAAGTATAACACCTCTCAGAGCTCCCAAAGGCTACCCTGCAATGTTTGATCAGCTCCAGAGAGAGGAGCCCTGTCTAAAGCAGTCATTCTTCTCAAGAATGGAGGAAACAGTTTCCTTAGAAACAGGGATTACAAAAGAGCTCTTAGAATAGAGACTCCTAAATTCAGGTTTTCTTCAGTTCCAGGCCTTAGATAGTCTTTCAAGTAGAGACATAATATGAATAGCGAGCCCAGCTGGACTTACGTAATGACATGAAGAGAAATAGCAAGTCCATGGCCAGTATAGACAAATGGATTCAGCAAAGGGCTTGGCACAGACATGGCATTGAACAAATACTTGTGAAATGCTTAAATGAATTACGGTTTACCTGAATTTGAATGGCATAGTAAAGGGAATTGAAACGCATAAATCAAAGGATATGGGCTTACACTTGATTCTGTCACTTATTGTTAGCTTGGCCTTAGGCAATTTAAATACCTTCCCTAGTCTCTGTTTCTCCTCATTTCCATAGAAATGATGAACGTCATCCAGCTGGTAGACCAAACAAGGTTGTTCATGAGTATGAAAGGACCTTGTAAATTTCATATAAAGTAGTATTTTTATGTTCATTTTATCCTTCTAAAAATCTCAAAATGATTATATTTTCATAGCAACAAATAAATGTCTGTAGCGTTGAGAATGCTGTGCTGTAATTGGAAATGTATTATTTTTGTCTACACCAGCAAGCTGTGAACTCTTGAGGAAAGGAACCACATTTTTATTTCTGAATCTAACACATAAATCTTCACATATCATGTTCCACAAATGCTTGCTAAATGATTAAACTGGATAAATAACATACAAGAATGTTTTCAGATATTTTTGCCATCCTCAAATCTTTTAGCCAGACAGATTTCTGAGAGCATTGAAGAAGAGTTAGATTGATAATTATATAAATACAATTCTATTTTAATAAAATAATTTTTGTTCACTGCTGTACTGTCTTTGACCTGAAACTTAAAGGGAATTATGCTTATTTACAGGGAAAAGGCTATATTGCTGCCCACCTCAACCAGGATGTAAGCTCTATGAGGGCAGAGACTAGGTCTGTTTTGTCTGCTTTCCCAGCAACAAAGAGCCATTTCTATCAGGCACTTGATTGTAGTAGGCACTCAAACACCCTACTTAGTCTTTGTTTATTAGAAGTTGTTTGTTGAATAAATAAATGAATAACTCATGAAATTTAGAAGATAAAATCTTGGCAAAGGAACTTAACAGTCACTTAAGTACAAGAATAATGCTCTAGTTAAAGAAGGATAATTTTTACATACCTTGCTGATTTCAAATCCAAAGACTTCCTCAAAATATGCTGGCTGACTAATAAGCAATAAATAAAAAGTCCAGCTTCTGCAGAAGTTCGCAACAATTATTGCATAGACTGGCATAGATGTAAAAAATTTCCTCCATGGAGTCTTGAATTTCTGAAATCCCAAAAAGAGAGCCATTCTGACCATTATAAATATTTTCTAACTTAAATGGGAATAATAGATACTTCGCATTTTTAGGATATGTATGTTGGGGCATGAGTAGGAGGTAGGCAGGAGGTAGTGAATCATTAATTGCAACAGTCCAGTCAACCTTAGCTGCATGAATAATTGTTGAAAGAAAAAAAAAAAGGATATCAGTCTCTCCTTCTGATTAAATTGATTTAGTTTTAGAAATATACAAGATTCTATATTTATAGAAAAGTAATTCCAAAAGCATAGATCCTAGTTTCCAAGATCTTTGTTTTGTTTTGGCAGTGATAGATCAGGTCTTAGCTAAAACTCACTGCCAAATCAGTGACCTTGTTGGTATCTGACATATTTTATTTAAAATGTTGAAAATTCAATGTATCAATAGTTAGGAGGAGAAAAATAAGAAGAATTAAGAGTGCAATATTCTAGACCCTATCAAAAGTCAATGATAACACTACCTAACTACAAATTATCTTGATAGCCAGTGCATATCAGTATAAACTCTGTGACACTGGAGTGTAAGATTCGGTAAAATTCACATGGTATACATCTGGGTTAAAGCATTTGGCCACCCAGCACACCATGGGTACATCACAACTAGTTATTTATGATATTCAAGACATTCAAAATTAACTTAAATATGATTGGCTTTGCTTATGACACTCAAAAAATTACACCTAGTATACTTAAAGATCCTATGTATGCCCAAATATAAAACAAGTATCTTCCCCCAAGACTAATATTTTTAGACTGTAAAATATCTCTCACAGTTCCAAACACTTTCTCAGTTCTTTATTTTGAACACTGAAATACTGTTTGATGAAGAAACAATAGCCTACTATAACTGTGTTTAATGCTAGCTTTGGATTATTAACCTGACCAAATTAGTAAAAGAGGTGACATACGTATTTTACACAGATTTAGTAATTATTCCTGGATGTAGAACCGCATAACTGCTAGTATTAATTGTGAATCTAATGAAATTTCTTACAGATCACTTTAAAGCAATATAGTAGGAAGATATATTGTGGTGATCACAAGGAACAAATCAAAACACAAAGACCTGTCCTAATAATAAACAGTGAGTATTGTGGCTTTAGATAAAAGTTCTAGTGACACCATCATAGATGGATTCAAAAAGTGCAGATTTAAAAGAATTTTTTCTGATGTATTCTGGAAAAGTGGTGCCAGATGAATCTACTTATTTCAAAGATGGCCAAATGCAGGAATGTCTATTATAGCATTATAGTTGAATAAGTAATAACTTCAGAACATTATAAGAAGAAAATATTTTTTTCCTGCTGAGAAGGTGTTGTTTTTAATTCATACCAGGATCATCTCTATTAAGTAATTTTTCTTCAGGCTACAAAACATTTCAACAAATATAAGAGAAAAGTGTCTAATCATATATCTTAAAAAATTGTTGGTGGCTGTAGGAGGGCTTATGGTATCCTGATAACATTCTATTTACTGAACTGGCTGTTTGCTTCACAGGTGTGTTTAGTTTATAAAAAATCAGCAAGCTATTTGCTTATGATTTGTGCACTTTTCTGTATGTATTTATATTTAATTATCTTGTAAAGAAAAAAATAGAGATTTAAAAGACATTAGAGTCAACTGCAATATGTGATCCTTAATTGGATGAGACTCAAAACAAATGGCTACAAAAGACATGAATATTGACTAGGTGTTAGGATTTGAATAGGGTATCAGAAACTTGAATATGATCTAGGTATTAGATAATGTTAGAGAATTATTTTCAGTTGTGTTAGGTATGATGATAGTACTTAGACTGTGAAGGAGAATATTCTTATTTTTCTAGAGATGCATGTATTTTTGGGTAAAGTGTTATGATACCTCATTTACTTTAAAATCGTTCAGCAAAAAGAAAAGTGAAATAAATAAGGCAAGATGTTAAAAACTTGTTTCTATACAGTGGATATATGGATGTTCCTGTTACTTATTCTTTCGATTATTATTGAAATTGATCACAAAAAAAGTTCAAAATAACTAAAGTACAAGTTCCATTCCCACTTGATCTCATTTTTAGATTTACTTCAGGAAAGTAAAAAACATCAGTAAGAAGTAAAATATTGTGTCTAGAAACACAGTAAGGTCTAGAAAATGGGGAGTTTGAGCTTATCTATACTGTTTTATTGATCTACCAATTATTCTTTTTTGGGTCATTTCCAGAAATTGGTTTTCAATTAGACTAAATTTCTTATTGTTTTAAAAAATTTATGCCTGACCTGGACACACAACCTCTCGAGAACTGGTAAATAAAAGAAGTATATTTGATCACTGAAGATATGGGCCAATCAGACTATTTTTGACTAGAAATTGAAGCGAAGTACTGAACTCACCATAGATTAGTCTATGTTTAGATTCCGTTCAGAGCAACTGGAGCTGGTGGGCACCAGAGCTTACTGCCAACATCCACACCACCCCGCATATCACCACTTGCTTCCTGAGTAGCTACCATTAGAAAGAAATGACCAGTCTCTTTACAGAAGGAAACAAGAAGGTCACGTTTGAATGCCAGTCTATTTAGCTAATGGAACAATTATAATGTAAGATTTTTTTTAAGTACTGGCTTAACTTCTGAATGATATCCAATATGGCATTTTTCTTATTCATTAAAGGCCAAGATACCCTCAGCAACAATGGGTGACAGACCTTTTTTTTTTACCTAGGATGAGATGTCGAAGACAGGCCTTCCCTAATAAATGAAGTAGAGAATCAGAGCTGAAATAAAATACAGTTGAAATTGGAGAGAAGCCTTTAAAAGAAAGAGGAGAAGCATAATGCATGAGGGGCATTGGTTCCTCAGCCAATGTAACTACCTCAGCCAGAGTAACTTCCAACTCTTAGCATAAAGAAATTGAGTTATTGATTAGGTGCTGAATTACTGAACCTGTCTAAATACATTACTTTTGCTTAACAGTTTTCTTTTCTTTTCTTTTTTGTAGCATCAGATGGCTACTCATGAATTACTATTTATGATGTATTAATATGTGTGCTAAAATATTTACTTATTGATATACAACTGCATTTCTCTCTACATCAGCAAATCCTGCCCAAGAAACTAAATCATAATCAGAAAAAGGCTTCACAACATTATCTGTATAATACTTGATCTTCATATAGTAGTCCTAAAAAATTGGTAACATTTTATCAATAAAAGGATTATATTATATTAAGAATACTTTTCAGGTTAGCTACCTTTGGTTGGCATGCTAATGCTCACTAATGCTAGTGTTTACTAAATCACATAGAAATACACATGTATAAAACTTAGATTTAGAATATTCAATGAACAAAGCTAGCCCTTTTCATGACTGTGTTAGGTGATTTGACATTTCCTATGATCTAAATTTAACAAATATTGGTTGAATTTGTTTCAGTTATGAGCTATGTTGAACTGTTTTTAAAAACTTGCTGAGGTTTACAGTCATAGCTATAATTCAGTTGAAATTTGAAGATGCATAAGAAAAGATAAAGCAAAGAAAAGAAATCATAGACGGAGGAAGTAGCAATCATTTCTAAGTCAGGGAATATGCATGGAGTAAAGAAAACAATCATGATTGATACCAAATTAGTTTTGTTGAATAGGGACTCATAAAATAATCTTGTTGGTCGAAGGGAGGTGAGATGGAGAACAAGAATAGGAATATACACCATAATAAAGTTCTTACTTCCATTGCACCTAAAAGATTTGCACTCTCTCCAATGCTTTCTTCTATGTACCTACGTTCTTCATCTGTAATAGTAGGATGCTTTGCAGGACTCTCATAAGACACCAGAAGCCAAAACATGTACCAGATCATTCCAAAGCTTCCTGAAAGCAAAAGTTGAAAAGAAAAAGCCATCATAAATACTTCCATTTAACAGCCATTTACTGGAATAAAACTACAATAATCTTGTGATATTCCATAGAATATGAATTCAAGCTTATGTTTCTCCAAATGAATCTAGCCATCTCTGCTTGTCTTTTGCCACCAGACTTCAAGCATCCTGAAGATTGGTCCTGTAGTTTTATCTCTTTGTCACTGTTAAATAATGTGGATACACAGGAAATTCACAATAAACAATTATTGAATGGTGTAGTTTGGAACATGTTCATACATCCAACAAAGATTTACTGAGAAGTTACTCTTCCAGGTACTCTGCTGAGTGAGAGAAATTTGATAAACAAGACAAAAGTCCTGTCCTCAAAAAATTTCGCTAGGAGTGAATCCTTTTATTTTTGTCTGTCTTTAATATGTGCCAGTCTGCATTTCCAGGGAAAAGAAATGCTTGTTTCCCTCTCCTGTTAGCACTTCCAGATCTAGTAAACAGACTATTAAATAAAATCTAGAAGAATATTTTAGCCTGAATAACTATTATACATGAAAAATGGGCTTCTGTAATTAATGTGGTAACATTCAGCAGTTTATGTGACTGTATACCACAGCACATACTATTGCCTATTGATCATTGTTTGGGCAGATGAAAGTTATGAATTCCAATATAATAAATGTACTACTTCAAGTTCTTTTTCATCCCTTTATATAGCACTCTCACCATTAAAATATGCCCTTATTGTGCAATATAAATCTGAAGCATTAATAATAGAAAAATTTCACATAATTTATTCTGGTTTCCCAGCAACTGGCCATTTCATTTCTGCCTCATACTGTTCAATTTTCCCCCTGGGTAACAATATAAATGCCCCGATCTCTATAATACTGTTTTGGGGTTTTTTTGTCTATTCAATCTCTAAGTGTTCCTGAGTACCATAAGTTCTGATGTGCTGTGCCCTTTTAATTACTGAACATGACAGCAAACCCTATTTGGAATCAGATAGTGTATGAAAATTTGGTATAGTATAGTGGTTATGGAGTATGGTTCTTCCCAGATGAGAATCCTGGCTGTGTCACTCATTAGCCACATCTTCTAATCAGTAACTAAATCCCTGAAAATCTCCGCTATGAAATTAGATAATTCCTTTTTTTATAAAATTGTTGCGAACAGAAGTTAAAGGAGGTAATACATAAAGCAACTAGCACAGAGGATGGCACAAAATAAGCACTCAATAAATGAGAACTCTTGTAATTTAGTAATAATTATCATTTCCACTAACTGAATATATCTAAAATGCCAGACACTCAGCTAATTGCTATATATGCATTATATTTTTTTAATGTAAGCTGCCATATGGGTCTTATCTCATTAATTTTTAAAATATGAATATTGAATGTGTGGCTCAAAGACCAAATTTTTGTTACACACAGCAAGTAAACAAGTACTATTATATGACATTTTCAGATTAATATTTAAACTTTGTAGCATTCAATGATAAATATTGAGATATAACTTGAAATACTGAGGTTGGTTTCATGAGTCCTTTGTGGAAATAAATATTCTTACTTTAAAGTCACATCACATCTTCAATTAAGTAATGGACTAAGGCACAAATCAGAGAATTTAATGGATGGCAATACCAACTTGTAATATATACCCTATAAGTAAGTGCCTTAAACCTCTTTGAATTATGGGCTTTTTAAAAAATCAAACAAAAGGTATGGATTAAAATCTGATAAAAAGATTTCCCTAGAACACAAAAATATGTACAAGTACATGTATGGCTTACCATTTAGGGCATTCATGAATCCAAAACCCAACCAAGGCTTTTTTTTTTTTAACATCTTTATTGGAGTATAATTGCTTTACAATGTTGTATTAGTTTCTGCTGTATAACAAAGTAAATCAGCTATATGTGTACATATATCCCCATACCCCCTCCCTCTTGAGTCCCTCCCTATCCCACCCCTCTAGGTGATCACAAAGCACCGAGCTGACGTCCCTGTGCTATGCGGTTGCTTCCCGAAGTGAGAGAGTAGCACTGACACATATACACTACCAAATGTAAAATAGATAGCTAGTGGGAACCAACCATGGCTTTTGAACCAGGATAAGAGACCCTACTATAAAGTACATTTAATAATGTTCTGCAAATATAAGAACTTGCTTTGATGAGAACATTTCAAAATTAGAATGGATCATAGCAAATTTGGAAGCAGCCAGGTCCTGTTCTGCTCGCCATGACTTCATTAATCTTTCAGATTCTCCTGCCCATGTTCAAAAATGGTATTAATCAGTGACAGCATCAGTTGGAATCCAGATCTTATATTTCTTCTTTCCTTTTTATTAAAAAAGCATCTCTTAGAGAGAGACTACAGGGATACTTTCAAGTAGTAAGCTTCCAGATTCTGGTTAGAAAGTGAACAGAAAGGGAGTTTGGACTTTGGGTTTTGTGTCATTTTTTTTCCACTTAATCTTCTTTAATTCTGGGGAAATGTGGACTAAAATGTGCTGCTGCTGCAGCTGACTGCTAATATTTCATCACAAAATTGAATTTTTGCATTAGCACTAATATCATCTTTCAGCTTTCTACCCCTATTGAGTCTTGAGGAAGCAGGATTAGGGAAATGACCAAGAAAGCAGTAGCCAAAAAAGAGAAGTGGGTGCTGCCCAGCTTCTTCCTCTTAATCAGCTTTGAATCAAGAGCTAATTTAATTATTTCATAATCAAGGACAACACATACCATATATTACAAAGTTTCCATCAGCAATGTGGTTGCTTTTAAAAACAATAAATAACAGTGTAGAGAAAATCACAGAGATAAAACATTTTCCTTGATCTTCTCAGAATAAAAGGAAAGGAATCTTAATGAAAAAATAATAATTAGCAAACACAGTATAGTCACTGATCTATCTTACTGTTTTAGTTTATGCACATTTCTTTTAACTCTATTGTATAGAAATGCAACATACCATAGACATAGAATACTGAAGACCAGCCAGTATACTGTACAAGAATGCCAGCTAAAGGCATTGCAATCACAGCTCCAGCATAGGAACCTAAAGTAGAAGAGAAAAATGGGAGGAAGGTAAGTGAAATCAATAAAATTCTTGACTTCTTTTCATGTTCCTTGGTTGGATCACACAAACACACCCTTGCACACTTGGGTGCGTGTGCACTCACACCCACGCACATCCCAACACATACATATGTCTATGTACTTAGCCTTAGGAGTACAAGACTACACAAGCGAATAGTACCTACATACCCAAGTCAGATATATAAAAACAATACTATAATAAAAAAAAAACATTTAAAAGGCTATAATAAAAATTATTCATAAATATATTTGAAAACCAGATGAAATGAACAAACTACTATAAAATACAAAATGTAAGAAGGAATAGAGGATTTGAGGAGACCAATAATAATTACAGAAATTGAAATGGTGGGTCAAAAACCTTTCCTCACGTATACATACAGACACACCACAAATGGTTTTACAGGTGAGTTTTACCAACTTCCAACTCTTATCAAAGTTGTTCCTAAGCTTTTACCTGCCATAACTATATCTGCACATAATACTCACCACAAAAGGAGGTGGTTGCCAGTCTACTCCTCTCTAGAGGAGGGGCCCATTTGCTCCATATCCCATGACATGCTGGGTAGGTGACACCCTATGATGGGAGAAGATATCCATCACCATTTAGGATGCAGGATCGTTGGAAAATAAGTACATTCACTTCTCTGATGCAATGCTGTTTCCTTAGAATGGGCGCAAGGTCTTAGGGAAAGCTGCCACTCATGGACCTTTCTTTGCTCATTTCATGAAATTCCATTTTAAAAACTTTCAGCCCAGACCAGGTAAGACATGGCCTCTTTTTTAGTCACCTGTTCAAATTCATCCCGCCCTTCAAGACTTCCTACTACCTCAAGTTTCTTCTGATTAAGGCCAAAGAAAAGATCCTCTATTACTCAGTTCATCTGCAATTCTGAACAGTTTGAGTAATCTGAGAGACATTTTTGTGAGGCGTTAAACTCAGTTATCCCTAAGTATGAGGAATCCCTACAGAGGAAGGTGACGCTTAGCTCCTTGAAGGTCATACTTCCTGAAATTAGTGTCTAGAACTTAAAACCTTTAAAATATTCTTTTTCTGTTATCTTGATCCTATCATTTCTTCTTTCTTTATGGAGAGACAGGAAATTGTTTTCAGTGCCTTAACACTTTATCTGGCTTGTCTACTCCCACCATACTTCATGGAAAGAGAAGGGGCAACAGGTATGCCATTCTCAAGTTTTTAAATGATGTTCTTTCAAAGGCTACAGGCTGATGGAGCAAAAGTCAATCATTAGAGTTAGATGCCAAAAGTATACATTCAATGAAATGTTTTAGCGAAAACTCAGATCGTGATTTAAAGCCAACAGGGACTTGTTATAAAACTCTCCAAAGGTATTAATTCAAGGTTATCACCAGCAGAGGATGGACTCAAAATTTTTATCACAGCACATTAACAAAAGTGCCTGTTTTGTTTTTTTTTTAAGTCAAACAGTCACTAGACATTTCTTTAACACCACTAAATTCTAGAGAAGTGGGGGTAAGCAGTCACAGTTGTAGTTTGTCATCATTTAAAGACATCTGATTTCTAATTTTCCAATTTTTTTTAGCACTCTGTAGACACAACCTGATAAAATATATTTATTTGTAGATCAAAACAAAGATAATCTTCTGATTCTTACTAGCATGCCAACCTTAAAGTGATGTCATCCTGTAGTTGCATACCTCAACAAGTCCCTGCAGTATCCTAACAAAGATGACACACCCATAATGCACTCTGGCTGCTGATGGGATTAGCATGTTCAGGGTAGAGGTAAGAAGTATGGCAGCTCCAAAAACCCTGAAAAATAAAAGGAGTTAATAGATCTATGTTTCTCAGATCAAGTTAATTGCAAGCAATTTTAAGGTAGACTGTTTTTTTCTAAAAGAATAAGAATGTTCTGAACTTGATTGGCTAGCCATTGCAAATAGATACTTGGACTACCTTGAATTGCTACATCATTTGAAGCACAAGAAATAAAAGAAGGACCCAATAAATCTGGTTATACTTAATTTTATTCACTTTCTTCACAGATCTAATTACAAACTGCAAATAGATAATTAATCATTGTATATGTTTTTGGTCTATATATCAGTCTACAATGTAAGGTGCTTAAGGGCAAGAGCTTGTTTTTCAGATACACTTTTGTATCTCTAATGCATAGCACAGTGCCTGATACATAGTAGATACTCACTGAAGAGTTGTTGAAGAAATAATAAATGCCTAAATGGAATTGTACCTCATGTGATACCATGAAGCATGGTAAATATGATTCCATTCATAAAATTTTATGAAACAAATCTCATGATCAGCTCCCTCAGGACACGTTTATAATAGAAATCATGATCACTTAATATACCTATCTCAGGTTTGTATGTCTTTTTGTGTAGATGGGTAGGTGGTGGGATTCTGTCTGAGGCACACCTGTCCTTGCATACATAAAAACAACAGTTCAAAATTACTAACACTTTTATCCATCTGCAAGTAAAAATTCCATTCAATCATCAGCCGAAAAATCTTCCATAATGCTAATACTAAGCAAGAAAAACATCTCCTTAACTGGGTAAATTTAGAAATATTTTCTGGCAAAGAAATTTGGGGACACATTATATCTAATGAGCTAAGCTGTGTGTTCTGTGCAAGTTTTTTCAAGTCAAACTTTGAGCCTTGGATTCAGTCAAGATTGGTTGCTCACAGAAGCTCTCATTTTTCCAAGGGCACATTTAAATGTAACTGTTAAAGACGTGAGTTTCTGAAAGGGGCCTTGATCATTATTAATCTTTGAGTTTGAGTCAAAGAATAACTTATTTCCTAAACGTTTAGCACAAAATAGAAACTTTCTATTCCTAGAAATGATTATTCCCATTAAAATGCCACACATTCAGTGATATTAAACTTCTGCCAAATATAGATTTATTTTTCAGAAAATAAATGCAAAAATCCCATAACCTGTCTTTATAAAATAAAAATCCAAAATTGTTATTTAAATTGATTTAAAATGTATTTTCATGCTTGATTACTTTCAAGTTGAAGGAATTTTCACCTCTTTTAAGATTGAAATCCACATGTTCTTGTGTGCAAATCCCAGAACACTTTGGAGGTTTCCTTTAGGGCTGAGAGGAACTAGATAGAAGGAAATATATGTTGCAAGTTTCCTGGACCTAGTGGTAAATGGTACCTGATTCCAAAGCCCAATGAGGAAAACATATTTTTCCCCTATTCTGGGAGTTTGAATGTTGAACATGTGCAACAGAGAGGATGAAGGCAGAAAGTGCAAATGACACAGAAGTTTTGGGCATATGGGTAGGCTGTCTTGATACTGAAAAACTAGTGTTGAGAGCATCTTTCTGTAGATCCATCCCACTTTGCTTATTATGCTTGATAATAATGAGACTGGGGCTGCTTAAGACATCAAGGATAAAGAGAACCAGAGCTACATGGTGCTAAAGGATTTTCAAAAGTGTCTATATGAGTTATGCATCCACCCCATTCAGCCCTTTGGAAGAATTCCTTCAAACTGTCATCTATGAACCAGCTGCATTAGAATTCCCTGGAATGCTATTAAAAATGCAGATTTCTCACTCCAGACTTTCCAAACCAGAATGTGCTAGGAGTGAAGCCTGGAAATCTGTTCTAATAAGTAGTCCAGGTGATAATTTTGCATGCTAAGTTTTACAAAAAAATAAAAACAACAACAAAAAACCACTGTACTTTTTAAAATCCAGGTTTATCTAACATGTGTCTTCTTTTCTAATACTGTACTTATTTTGAAAGAATGATGCATGATGTTTATTTTCTATGAATATAGCTTTTAATCATCAGCTTCTTTCTCCCTATTTGAAAGAGTTTAAAATACTGCTATCTCTAGATAAACTAGAGAGAGATGAATTTTATCCATTCTTTAGCTCAAGGTTTCTCAACCTCCACACTATTGATATTTTAGGATGGTTAATTCTTTGTCGTGGGATGTAGTCCTGTGCATTGTATCATATTAACAGCACCCCTGACCTTTATGCACTATATGCCAGTAGCACATGCCTCCAAGTTATGACAACCAAAAATGTCTCCAGCAATTGCAAAATATCCCTTGGGGGACAAACTCACCTGCTAGTAGAGCTGAATCAATTATGAACTATTTGTTACTCAACTCACACTATAGTCAGAGCTAAATTTAATAAGTGCTTATTTAACTTGCTAGACACGATGCTAACACTTCACATGCCATAAAACCCACAACCATCTAACAACCTAATGACATGGGCATTATTAATACACCCATCTTATAGATGAAGAAACTAAACCTGAGACAAGTGAAATCACTTGCCCAAGTTGTTAACCAGCTCTAGGTAGAGGAGACTTGCTTCAAATCTAGTCTGTCTGATTTCAAAGTCAGTGGGTTTTGCCACTGGGATTTATACCTAATTATGCACATAATATGTAGTTAGTAATGTGTTTCAGTATTCTAACCATAAATTTAAATAATCATCTTCACAAAGCTACTTGAAATCACACTACTATTCCTGAGATAAAATGTCAATAGATCACTTTAGATGTTTATTTTCCACTCTTACCCTGAATATAGTGTTTGCAATTATATAATCTGTGACATCTCTAAATGCTTCCTACTTTTAACTTTCTTAATCTGTTTAACCATCCATTTTTATTATTAGTGGCCATTGCATCATAAAAATGGATTGACTTTTTTTCTAACTATTTAAGAATACAATCCATCGAACTTTTCAGAACCTAGTGTTCTTTTCTAATTTCATGAAAATGATATCCAAATCAACAGCCAAGTAATTAAAATTATGGTTATCAAAATTCTCAGCCAATATGGGAAGACTTTACACTTTTTCTTGATGTACTACATACAGCCAAAACTGAAGCAGACACTTCATTCAACATTCATTTATGCATTCACACTCCAAACCTCTGTGAGACTATATTTAAGGTACTGTGTTGAGGAGAAGGGAGCTACAATTTACAGAGCACTTACTATACTTTCTCCACCTACATTAATTCACTTAATCCTCACAACAACTCTCTGAGTTACACTTTCTTTTCATTTTATAAATCAGAGAGTAGAGACGGACTGTGCAAGAAAAAAGCAAGCAATAGAGCTGATATTTGAATCCAGAACTGTCAGATACGGAAATCTGTAAATCTGCGCTCTTTCATCTACATGATGCAACTAGGCAGCTAGAAAAAGGCAAGGATATCCTTGGTGTAGTAGAAGAGAAAAGGAAAGACAAGTAGCCAAGCGACAACATATGCCAAAGGTCAAAACAAGAGTACAAATGGAACGCAAAGGAGAGAAAAGTCCATTCCAGCTGGGGTGACCAGGAAACAAGTCCATCAGGAGGAAACTTTAAAGTTGGGCTTTGGAAGATTAATCTAAAAAAGAATGAAGAAATTCCAAAGAGGAAACGGATCAGCAAAGTTTTGAAACATAGAAGAGATTACATTACATACCAAAAACTAGGGCAGTATTGAAAATGGCTGGACACAGTAGTACACGTGAGTAGAAGTAAGAACATCAGGAGTGAGATGATGAACAGGGAAGTTGTGAAGAGGGTTTGAGGAAATGTAGATAAGATAAGGAAGGCAAGAGAAGAGACCATAAGTCCATGACATCTTGGAGATGATGGAGTTTAGGGTGATCATGGAGGGAAATCAATTATGCCCCTAAAGTCAAGTAAATATGAAGCTTACTGAAATTGAGAAGAGAGGAAACTATGAAGTCAGGGAGACAGAAGGTGACCAGCATGCATGTAAGTTCAAGTAAGGTGGAGGCTTGCAGGGGAGTAAAGGGGCCAAGGTCAGTAAAGTTGGTAGAGAAAAAAAAGATGACATAAATATTGTACAGAAATTTTTGTAAAACTTTAGCTTTATTGCTTAATAACTATGTGACTGGAAAGTTACTTAATCTCTCTAGGCTTCTGATTCCTTGTCTATAAAAAGGGCAGTGCTGTGTAATGGTCTAGAGCATGGTTACTAGGCCAGACATCTGGGATTCAAAGTCCATTTCTGTTACTTATTAGTTGAGTGATCTTGAATAGTTTATTTTACTATCTATGCTTCATTCCTCATCTACAAAACATGGATATTTACAGAACCTATGAGTTATTACAAATTAAGCACCCAGAAGAATGTCTGGCGTATCCTAAGCATTTAAGATTCAATGTTCAATGATTATAGTAATCTATTATATTTCATAGGATTGCTGTGAGGCTAAATGAAATAGTATACCTAAAAGGCTTAGTCTGGTGCCTGGCACATAAAAATACATCCATAACTGTGAGTCAGTCAAGTAGAAATAATCATAGCCAATGGTGTTATGCTAGTGTGTGCCAGACACTATTCTAGATTCTCATTTTAAACTAACAACTATATTAGAGGGCCACCACTACTATTCTTATTTCACAGATAAAATAACCAAGGCCCAGTGAGTTAAATAAGTTGCTAAGGTCACATAGACATTAAGTGGGGAACTATGATTTATAATGACTCAGTCTGGTTGTAGATCCTAGTTATTTAACCACTAAGCTCTACTGTACTTTAATAGGGGCAGAACTAATACTAACACTAATATTGTCAGCAGCAACAGATAAAATAACAAAAACTCTGAAAGACCAAAACATTATTGAGAGGTGGATTGTCAAAGCAGTGGGGAGTGAGAGCAGAATTCTACTCTGTCCTTCCTATGGTTTGTTTGTTTATTTATTTAGTACAGTTGACTTACAACATTATATTAGTTTCAGGTGTACAACATAGTGATTCAATATTTTTATAGATTAAACTCCATACAAAGTTATTATAAAGTAATGCCTATAGTCTCTGTGCTGTACTTACATCCTTGTAACTTATTTAATTTATACCTAGTAGTTGGCTTTGAAGTAAGTAGTTAAATGGAGAGGCTCATTTCAGGAGGGTTGTCTTTTTATGAACAAAATCTAAGCTTCACAAAAGAAGTGGAAGAAATAGTAAAACTGAGTATGGAAAAGAAGTTCTAGGATATAACATAGTTCAGCACTACGATTTCCAGAGTTCCTCATGTATGATCATCACCTTAGGAAGCTTGTTCAAACACGGAGTGCTGGGTGCCAGAGCTTCTGACTCCCTAGGTTTGCACAGTGCCTGAGAATCTGCATTTCTAACAAGTTCCCTGGTGATGCTGATGTCGCTTTTCGTGATATTAGAATCATTGATTTAGCAGTACTATGCTAGATATTCCCCCAGCCGTCACAAAAGAGACAGATCTGGGGCAAGGGGCAGGCCCAGAGAGAACAGAGCTTGTCATAGCTGAAGTAAGAGCCTTACCTTTTATTATAGAGGGGAGCAGCATGGGTGGAATGGAAACACCTGCTGAAAAGGACAATGTCCTTTATAAAATACAAATCATAACTAGATCATTTGATCAAGACCCAAAGTGAAGTTCTTTGACGTGGTTTTGATTGTCTTCATTAACCAAATTGACCGAGCACCTGCCATATTTTTCTTGGGGACATATAAACAGCACGACATAACATTAGTTAAGAATACACGTTCTATGGTTACACTGTATGAATTCAATTTCCAACTCTAATTTCTTACTACGTCTGACCTTGTACAAGTTGTTAATACTTGAATTCTCTAAGCCTTACCTTCTCCATTTGTAAAATGGAGATAATATGTCTTCATAATTCAAGGAATTATCATGAAGATTAAATGAATCAATTATGAAAGGAGACAGTATCTGGTTAACAGTAAGTAGTTTATAATATCAGCTATCATGATACAGAAATTCCCTAACATTCAACAGAGTTTTCAGAGAAGTGTAATTCTCTGTCTTTTTCTTCCAGAATGTTTTTGCCCTAATTAATAATGCTATTTCTGTGACCATGGATTCAAAGTCGTTCTGTATTATCCTGAAATTCTAGAAGCTTAAAGTGCATGAATTCTAGCTCCCATTCTGAGGGCATATAGAATTGATTAAAATGCGTCAGCCTCTCAATCTGTGCCTCAATAGTCTGTCTAAAATACCTGACAGGAAACAAACAAGCAAAAATTGACAGCCTTCTTCAGATCAATTTTACTTGTCTTGGAATCCCCACAGACTTGCCCCCAATACCTACCCACCATACACACACGCATGCCTTTCTTTTCCAGCTAATTGCCTCTCTCAGATATTCCTAAAGCACTGTAGATCATTTTTATAAGACTTAACCCAAGACATCATGTGTTCCTCCATCCCCCACGTTATTTGTGTCTCTTGGCAGACACAGTCTAGGTCTTTCATTTCTTCAAACTCCTTGATGGTAGCAGAATACTTTGCATGTGGCATGCTCTTAAGAAATGATCACCAGTTTCTTTTTTATAAAGATTTTAAATCGAGGGAAATGAAATCTTCTCTTCCTGAGATATACGTAGGTGATAACAGGTCTTTTTTTCTTTGAGCTTTCTTTATCCCAATAGCCTTAAAATCAATTGACCATTTATTTGTTCTTGAGTTTTTAATGGGGACAAACTGCTGTTCTGGGTATCCTAATAATTCTAGGAAGCTGAGTTACACTCATAGAATAACTGTAGGATGGTAGCTATGGACTATAGAATTTAGAGTACTCCTGTGGATAAATCCTCACTTGAAATAGTTGCTGAGTTCAAGTACATGACCCAGTCAGGCCTCACCCTTAAGTCTTCCAGACAACTCTGTGGAATCTCCTGAAACCAACTGCCATTTCACTTTCTGTTCAGCACAACATCCTCATTAGCTTTTGAAACCACTGTCTTTGAAGCTCTGCTTTCAAAATTAAACTAGGTGGTAATGCTTCAGAGGTGATATATTGTCCTCTTAAAGAATCTCTCCATTTATCAATATTTAACATAGTTGTGTATGTTGTATTATGCTTGATAGTCATAATTTTTGTTTGCCTTGATGTTACAAAAACAAACAAATATAAGCATTGAATACATTTTTGATATCTCAACAGAAGGAAATAGATTACATACTAAGAAAAATTTAATATTCATGTGAGCTTTATTTTCCCTAGCACCAGTCTCTGACACGCAATTGCATTTCACGGCAATATTGCCCTGAAAATACTACCCAGCATTACCTGTTTTTCAAGTTTATCAAAAGACTTGTCTAAAAATCAAAACGATGCAAATAAATAAATATTTTAAATTATTCCACAGCTGTGCTGCTCTTTCCTATGGACCTAGCCCAGCACTAAGTAATGTAGTAATTTTTTAAAAGAGACTATAAAATAGATTTTTTTAAAGAACATACACACAAATCTATTCAATAGGAAAAATATATTTAGTAAAAAGCACATCCTTTGAAATGAGACATACTGGGGTTCATATGCCAGATCTTCCTCTTACCAGGTAGTGATCTTTGGGAAAATAACTCTGCTATTCTGTGTTCAGTTCTCTCATCAGTAAAACAAGTATAATAATGTCTGCCTTATAGAGTTGCTATAAGGAAGAATGATGATATGTATAAAAAGTTTAGTGATACATATATTTATTATTCTATTTAATTCTAATTGCATCTGCCTCCTGAAATGGAAAACTAAGGCAATTATGAAGACAATTTATATTTCATATCCTCTCTCTTCCCACCCCCAATACGAATGTACTGTTTAGGGTGAGGTAGAAATTTTATACCTGAATGATCTACTTCACATTGATTGAAAAGCTCTTCTGATATTCACTCACCCCTCTCCACTTCACATAATTAGAGTGTCTCTTCTGTGTTTCCATGCAATGGAGCTGGCTTTCTACTTTTCCCCATTTTAATCTAAAAGCTAGATTTCTGGACTCTTTTTAACTATGGATTAGGAGAAGGCTGTCCTCTACTCCATCATATAAATTAAACAGTCATGCTATTGCTTGACTTCAGAAGGCTCAAAGAGAAAATTTGTGTTGTTTTTCAGATTCATTTTTACAACCTTTTTGCCTTTTGAAATTCCATTGTGGATTCTTTTCAGGTGCATCTTTTCAATGCCTCGCCATAGGTTAAATGTTAAACTTTAAAACATATCAAATAATAATGTAGTTTATCTGAGAATGTTTTAATGAATTGGTGATTATAGAATAGACATTTAAGACTCTATTCAATATAATTAACCAATTACACACTTGTAAAATTAATCCAATTTCTGATTTATAGCCTGGGTTTTCCATTTGTTTTGTTTCTTGCTTTATAATCCATTTCAGTTAAGAAACTCACATAAGGTCTGATCACTGCTTCTTCCAAATAAAGGTGACTAATGTGAAGAAAAATAAAGAAATATTATATTTTATATTAAAAAACTTTTTTAGAAATAAATTTCCCCAAATAAATATTTTTCCATTTTTAAATAAATTTTTGATTTTCTGGCTTGTAAATCTAGGTTATCTATAATACCAGGCAGTATTTATATCAGTATATGTAATATCAGACAATATATTTACATCAGTGTATTTGTATTTATGTCAGTACCATATATAAAAATAAACCATCAGTGAAAATTCTAGCAAATTACACTAATTTTTTAGCAATGAACGAAACTAATATATTGCTTTTGCTGAACAAATAGTCAAACTATCTAATTAGTAATTAGATAAATACTGCTGAACTTGAAGTTCCAAATAATAAGATGAATCTCAACTAAATGGTATTTTATTCTGTTTAAAGCCCTTCTCCTTATAATTGGCAGCTAACGTGCTACCTTAAAAACCCACTCCTGGTGCGAACGTAAGTAAGTAACTGGCTTGAGAAAGAAAAGCAAAGAAATGTGCAAACTAAATATGAAAAATCTTAACTTTTCTGTGCCTGAAGAACAGGATTAGAAACTGATGGGTGCTCTAAATGTCTCAAAGGACATCATTACAATTTCTGTGAAATGAAATAAGAGTCATTTGCTTATTAAGATTGATCTTCAAAACGATAAACCACTTGAAAGCTACTTAAAATTGTTGTTTTCTTCATGATTTCTCTTGCAGCCAATGACATACTGAGATGAATTCAATTTGCTTATTTTCAAGTTAAAATCTCATTTTACTTGTTTCTCTTCTGCTTGTTATACATACACACATACACACACACACACACACACACACACACACACACTCCAGTGTTCTTAAAGTGATTATATGTAAGATAATATAATCATTTCACACTGTAAGACAAAAAAGGGAAAAGAATTGTGTGTGTGTGTGTGTGTGTGTGAGAGAGAGAGAGAGAGAGAGAAAGAGAGAGAGAAGATAGAGAGAGGGAGAGGAGATTCTATATTACCAAACAGATTGCCAGAATTGAGAGGCGTATAGTATCCCTGATATAGAAATGTTTGGAAAAACAAATGCAGTTGCTGAAAACCGGCATCACGCCCTGCCTGATGATTAACCTTCATTGTGACCCAGAGTGAGTTAGCTGTGAAATTCCCAGTCATCTTCTTTTTCTATGACCCATAGCCACAAACAACCTCACATATCAAGCCCACCCGACAAGGATTTGCCCGGAAGAGGTGACAGGAACACCGGTGACTTGTCATTTCTACAGATGATATCTATCTTTCCGGAATCAATCAATCAGTTTCCATTTGGGTAGGGGCTTGTCACTTAACAGGGATCTAGTGTTCCTCACCCCAGGTGTGGCACTAATCCTCTTCTAGAGGGTCTGCAGGAATAGACTGATTCAGGCTGTTTAATGGATTTAATCTAATCAAATCAGGACTCCGGTGCCTCCCTTTGTCACATCTGATGCCCCCATTCCCAAATTAAAAAAGGAATACACAAGCACAAGCCAGCCCTCTGGGTCCCTTGGTACCTCATTATGTTGTAAAAATGACTTCATCACTCATGACAGAGAAATTAGACAGCCCCAACAGTGGCATATGGCAGCGGGAGAATCATTCTACCAGCTGCCCACCTGACTCTCTCCTCCCTCAAAATCACGTCCCTCCCCCCAGAGGCTGCTTCTGCACTGCAGTAGTAGGCTGTGGCAGCCGCAGGGGAAGCCAGACCTAGTAAGGGCGGGAGGAGAGGAGAATGGAAGGAGAGAGAAGCGTGTGTCAGCAAACCACGTGCAAGCCCTTAGGGACCCCTCCTCCCAGATACATCTATTCATCTCCTGGAAAGGGTATTTTCTTTTGTCAGAAGAAAAGAAGGCCTCTCCTGCATTGCCCCAGATGCCTAACCTATAGAGCCCACAATGGGAAGATGGCTAGATGTTTGATAGGCAGCTAGATGAGTGAAATAGAGATAGTCACCTCTGGCCTTAAAAGACTGGAGGACTATAAACCAATTCCATCATAGCAGGATGGTGGTCTCTTGCAGCAGGCTTTATGCTCATAGTCTGAATTATTTTCTCACCAAAAGGAATTTGCAAATATTTCTCACTGGAAGTGTTAAGAAACCCCTGCTTGCAATCCATGTTACAATGGATAAGTAAGTGTAGAGGAGAAAAGATGATAGAAGAGAGAGAGAGTGAGAGAGAGAGAGGGAGAGAGGGAGAGAGGGAGAGAGGGAGAGAGGGAGAGAGGGAGAGAGGGAGAGGGAGAGAGTATTTGGTGATGAGACTTAAGGATCTATTTACAATTCTTATTACAATACATAAAGCACATCTTCATTATTTTATTTCTGTGAAAGAAAAATGACAGAATAACACCAGTAAAATTATTTCTTTCTGGACTTAAAATATGAAGATGTGTTTAAAATATCTTTGTTCATCTTCCTAAAGATCATTCTCACATTTTCATACTCAGGCAAGCCAGATATTTACCTAAAGTATATCAAATTCCACTTATATAAATGCAAATGCACATTAGTAAACAGTTCTATAATCCATGTATTAAAATTTGTTCATTTTTAAGTATAAATCTTCTTTTTTATATCAGTAGTACAAATTGAGCTGTATCAATCAAAATTGCAAGGAAGAACCTCTTCTTTCTTGTAGACAAAAGCTTTAAACTATCCCAGTCGCGTTCAAACCTCTGCAATCTTCTAGAAGCTCAAACTCCCAAAGGGCTGCGTCAGGAGAAAAAGGTCCAAATACCACGTTTTTTCCTCCAGAAAAATCACACTATTTGCCTAAGTCATTATCAAGTTTGGATTTTCCCTTTTGCAGGGAAAAGAACAGAATCACTCATGTTATGGCCAAATCATTTGGGAGCCAGTACACACACAAAAATACAGTATGTTTCTCCTGCCACAAAAATCTAAGAATCCCTTGGGCCTGCTAAAGCCTTCTCTCTCTAATTCGTGGATTTCTGTCCTGGATTTGGGGCATGATAGATTGCAGGCACTCATTCGGAGGGCAGAGGGCTCAGCTTGCTACTGAAAGTGAACTTTGCGATAAAGCACATAATATGAGGCAGGGATGATAAATTTCAACGTAGAGAGAGCCTGTGGTCATGTATCACTGGACACCTGAGTTTTAGTCACAATCTCTTTGTGTCTTTGAGCAAGTCACCGCCTCCCTGATTCTCTATTTCCTTTCCTGATGGATAAAGTGAGAGGATTGGATTAGATGAGCCCTGTCCAGTTCTAATATGGGTTCTTTCTGTTATAGGGCGTTCACTATATGCTACAGATACATGTGATCTTCAATCTCTTATCTGAATAAAGAACTGTTTTCTCTTTAGCAAAAGTCAAGTTAGAAACCCAAGAAATACCTGAAAAGATAAAATGTTGCACTTGGAACTGAACCCTCTTTGATAAAGGATAGGGGTGGGGGAAATAACCTTTAATTTTCATCAGAGAAGCCTAACCTCAAACTTAAATGGATTTCTCTATGCACATTTATAATGCCTGGCCAGAGTTCAAAGATTGCATGCACTGAAATACTAGCACTCTCTACACTCTTGGCTATAAGTAATTTTTTAAGACAGCCCTTTACAAGCCTTCAAATGAGATTTATGACATTTTCAGTGAACAATAACTTTAATTGTGAATAGTGTGTATGGGAAAATAATTTTAAAGGCAGAAATCTGACATGTGAAAAGAGGTATTTTTATCACAATAGAAATAATCTTTTTGCATTACTAATACAGCAAACTTAAACACAAGTGATATTGAGTGATCATAAGAGGTTTTTTCTTTCAATTTTTTCTGAATTAAGATGTTATTAAAAACAAATGATAACAGCCAACAATTATTGAGTGCCAGGCATATCTAAGAACTTTACACATATTCTCTTATTTAGCTGTCATGACACTCATATTAGGTAGATAGTTCGATTAGCTCCCTTTTACAGAAATGCAAACTGAGGCTCAGAGATGTTAAATAATGTTTTATGTCATTCAGTTATTAAGTAATACATCCAGGAGTCTGAACCCATGCCATTTGGCTTTAGATCCTGTATCTTAACCACTATGTAATATTGCCTTTTTTAAAAGGTGCAAAACACTTCGTTGTGATGTTTATTTCATTTATTCCACAAGTATCTATCATGGGTCCGGGTCTCTTTGAGGTGCTAGGGATAGAGCAGTGTAAATAACAAGGACAAAACTGCTTGCACTCATGGAGCTTACATTTTATTGTAGGAAGGCAGTTATTTCTTAGTTATAGATGAGAAAGAAAAATAGTGGTATGATAGCTGGCAATAGTGCTACATAAAAAATTAAAGCAGAGTTGGGAAATCAGGAGGACAAGAGCAGAATAGGGAAATTTTTAAAATAGGGCTTAGATAATATTGCCACCTAGACAGAGGCAGGAATAGTCTTTGTGAATACAATATCATCCATTAAAAATATAGTGTTGACCAAACTTCCTTTGGTAAATCTGAACTTCTTTGGTTATGCCTTTGTAAAAATTTTGTTATTTCTCCCACTAAATACTTGACCAGGTTCCTCATCACTCTCTAAATGCAAGATAAAGATAGTTTTTTAGCAATTTCACATTCATAAATTTTTGAGTTACTGTAAGCCCTATGCTCTTTATTGTTTAAAGACAAAATTAATTTGCCTCCAATACCTTCTTATCACTGTATTAAATATGTTCTCATCTTAAATATTACAGATTTTGTGAGGAATCTTCCTTTGATTCCCCACTCTAAAGCCCTCCATGGATTTGACTAAATTCTCCGGCCCAGGATGTGCAATAGCCCTTTAAGGAAAGGCAAAAGAAAAAATGATGCAAGAGGTCTCCCTGAGACCCAGTTTCCTTTTGCCACTACTCCCCCACCTTCTCTTCTCATTGAGGAGGAAAGCAAGAATACTTAGAATCGGAAAAGAAAAAGGACCAAGAATCTGTATGCTGACAAAGAGTAGGGCTGCTTTTGCTTAATCCATGAAATGGAGAAGCCAAATCATCGTCATTTGTTTTTCATTGAGAAATCTGCCAGGAGGTGTAACCAGAAGCCCTTCTCTCTAGAGGAACTGTCTCCACACACTTCAGTTCCTCTACTCTAGTTCCACCCACAATGCTGATGGCAAACACTTTCCAAAATGAGCTTCTTTTACACCTAGAGGGAAAGGACTCTGTCCCCAGTATCCCACCCAAGGGAAATCTTGTTCTATTATTAAATGATCTATAGGGAAGGGAGAATGGGTATACAATGCCTGTAGGTGGAAAACTGGTCTTGCTGTGTTGTTTTTACTGTTTTTGAAAAAGGAAATATACATCTTTCAAGCAAATTCTAAAAATCTCTAAAATTTTGTGTTAAAAAAGTCTTCTAAGATAAAATTCTATGTAGCATGTATAGGACTAATTGGACATTCACCAACTTGTCAATAAAGGTGTCTCTGGGTGATTAAGTTATTTATGATTTTTTATTATCCTTTCTTTTTAATATATTTTTCTTATTTGATATGTAATACTTTTATAATCAGAAAAGGGAATGTTATACATTTTAAACCTGTTTTCACAGGAGGCTGTATATTTCTCACTGTATGTTTTGTAATATTATTTTCAAAATAAAGCAAGTATGTAAAAGTCTTAAAATGTGATAAGGAAGTGAATCTATACTCTTCTATCTGTTCACAAGATTTTACAATAAATTTTGACTTTATTTTCTCAGGCTTGGAGAATACAAAGCATTGTGTATGAAAATATTGTTTCTCTCCCCAAAATATCCACTTAAAGGTAAGGTGATTTTGGATTCAAATAATAATTCTAAAATTCAGAAAATTTTTCCCTTGAGGAAAATCTACCAAACAAATTGGAACCTCAGTGAACATCAGTCTTTTCTTTACTAAACATGACACAAATGCTAGCAATGAGCTTGAATTTTTTTTTTAACTAAGAAAACCTGTTTACTGACCTCTCAGTGTTAGAAAGAGGGAACGCTGGAGCATCCCTGGTGTTTCTTCCTGGCAGGAAAATGTTAGCATTTTAACATTTGGCAAGCTGAAGGTTTTGACTCTGAAAAAAAACTTAAAGGCACAGCCATTGTATTTTTATTTCACATTTTATTGAGTTTCCTTTTTTCTTTTTTGGTGACTTGTTGGATGTTTTCCCACTGAAGTGAAGATATTTTACATATGTATGCTTGGAGTATCTTTCTGGGAAATTTGTTTTGCTTTAGAAAATATTTTTAGGAAAAAAAAAGATTCAAGACACTGCATTTTGGATATAAAAGTCAAAACTCTAACGTGTTCATTACCAGTAATATTTAAGGGAATATTCCTTTACATTTTTCTGCCTTATATCAATTTTTAAAATTTATCCCATCCATAAAATTGGGTTCTCTACAGTTAATAATTTTCAGTTTAAACTGATACATTTTTTAAAAGAATATTTTTTCTCCTGTTGGGGCTGAGTCTTAACCATCATCATGTCAAGGTAAAGATGATATTCAAAAGGCACTATTCCTAATCTATTGCACTCTCCTCTTGACATTTTGAAGGCCAGTCCAAAAATCCTCACCCTAGGGGCATTAAGCCTAAAATAAATTTCCAAGAATCTCTCCCTAGGCCTTGGAGATGACTGAGAAATCTTGCGCAGGAAAACACCTCTGGTGAATGGATTGTAGGTGACAAAAGCCAAGGAAGGGGCCTTGGAGATTTCACTGAGGGATAGGGAGAGACCAGTTTAGGAAAGCAGAGAGGAGATCAAGACTAGAGAGATGCCCAGTTCTAGATTACTTCCCAGGAAAACTTGACCTTTTGCGGGGAGGGAGAGGGGTGAAGTCATAGGTACAGGGTCTGAAAGAAGGCCCAAAGTCTTTATTTGTGGTCTCTATGTAGCAATATCTGAAAGGGCTTAGTGCATCTGTTCTTTCTCAGCTTAACACTTAGATTCAAGAAGCATTTAGTTTTATTTATCAAAATACACACAATGAAGCAAATGAAGCTGTCTCTCACAGTCGGCGTGCCAGGCTGAGCTCCTTGACACCCCCATCCCATCAGTCCTTTCGCCTCGTATTTCGGGGTGCCTCTGCAGGTGGCGCTGGGGGCACTGCTGAGGGCTGGCGCTAGGACCTCGGCTGCAGCCACCACCGCGGCCAGGCTGGAGGCCTCTGGAAGCAGCTGAGCGCCTTCCCCACCCCCGCCCCTACTCAGCAGAGCTCATTAACAGGTGGAGTCGCCCCCGGGGCGCCTGAAAGCCCGCCTGGCTCCGTAGAAACAAATCCTGCAGACCCAGAGCACCAGCTGGGCGGGCTTTTTTTTGCGCCCTACGGGGCGGTCAGCATCACACGGAGCAGGGGCACCCGAAGGACGTGCACACCAGAGCGCAGTGACGCCCCCCATCCCTTTGTGCCCTCGGCGGCGCCGTCTCTGCTCCCCCGCTCCCTGCCTGGCCTCAGCTCCTACCAGGCACAGAGGCACGTCGACCATCTCTCGAGAAGCAGGTTACGCCAGGGCAGGGAGACGGCGGCGACAACGTGCGCCCGCCCTGGAAAACCCAAATCGTTCGGGGCGCCTTTTTCTGGAAGGAGGCACAGTGTTCCAGCCCCGCGAGTGGGTTCCAGGGTACTAGGAGACCTCGCCCAGGAGTTCCCCAACCCCGCGGGGCCGTCGCCCCTGCCCGCGGCCTCCGCTGCCCCTCGGAGGGTACAAGTCCCACCTCCCCCGAGCCCCCGCCGGGCCCGAAGCTTTACCTGTTGGCGGCCAGCCGAGAAGCGATGTAGCCGCCCGGAATCTGGGTGATGATGTAGCCCCAAAAGAAAGAACCGTGGATCATCCCCACGGTTTCCGGGTCCCAGTTGAATTTGGCTTTCTATGGGAGTAGGAAAACAAAACAAAACAAAAAACAGGTGGAGGGAGAGAGTAGGGTCAGTGCTTGGGCTGAAAATTCATGTTCAGTAATTCTCGGTCGAACAGCCCTCACCGCCCGGGGTACTCCCAGCATTCTGAGCATGGGGGTGGCTTAATTTTCGTTTCCTAACAAAATTGAATCTGTATCTTCTTACAGAGAAGAAATGCCTCTTTTAACTGAAAAACCGTGCTCGTTTGAAATGGATTGTGATTAATAGCGAAGTTGGGCGCCCTGGCTTTGCTCCCCGACAGCTGCCAGGAAGGTCGGATCACCTCCGTCAGCGAGGAGTCATCAGGGCTTGAGTTTGGGAAATGAGGACTCCTCACGAAGGGATTCTGTTCGCTGGCTGGGGAAAGAGACACCTGACGCCGGTCCACTTAGCCCCCACCGACCACGCAGTAGTGGAATCGCTTGGAGAATGGAACCCAGCTGGAGAAATTCTGGGGAAGGGGGGTGGGGCGCTTGGGATGGAAGGTGCTGAAGTCGGAGGACCTAGTAGGGAAGGATGGTCCCAGCACAATGGGGATGGGCATAGGCCAGAAAGATTTGGAAAAGCCCGGGGAAACTGGGGGACTCAGTGGAGAGGAAGGGGCTGCTCAGAGGTGGTCAGAAGAGCGGGAGAGGGTGTGTCTGAAGGTCGGGGCCTAACTCCGCCCTCACTAGCCTGGTCCGCTGCACAAAGTGAACCTTACAGTAAACTGGGGAGAACTCTCTGCGCAGGAAAGATGAAAGAGCCCTTATCCGGCCTGGGGAACTGGGGACCCTTATTTTTTCCCCCCTTTGAATAAAATTTTGAAACCAAACGCACTTTGCAGTGTTTCCCGGAATACCCAGGGCCCATCAGCGCTCACAGCTTCCCATCCAGAGCCCGTCGCAAATTTATCAACCCAACCCCCAACCCTTGCTCTGCTTGGCTTACGTTAGCTCAGATCTCTAAACAGGAAGTCAGGACCCACGGGTTTCTGTGACCTTGACGTTGACCCTCCTCTCCCTAAGCGTCACCCAACGCACTTCCTAAGATTACGGGACTGGCTTCCCCGTGACCCCGAGGCTGTCCTGCGCCGCTTCGGCTGCTCTCCGACAGTCAGGTGGAACGCTCCTAAAGACCCCTCGGCTAAAACTGCCGATATGTGTGCACAGTTGTTTGATTTGTTTTACGGTTTCGTTTCATTTTGGTTAAGGAGAATGTTGGCGAGAATTGGAAGCCGGGGGAAATTAGAGCTAATCTGCTGCTCTATTCTTCCGAGTAAAAGAAAATAGTTCGATTTAGTTTTAGCGGACAGTATTAAGGACCAATTCCTTGTATAAAGTCACTCTCCTCAAAAATCTAGTGAGCTAGATGCTTTATTTTACACTTTGCAGGGGAGAAAAGGAAGGCCCAGAGAACAGAAGCGACTTGCCCCAGCGTGAAAAGGGCTTGATTATTATACTGTCACGTCCCAATCTAGAAGGGCAGTGCTCGAAGGGCCGGACAAGCCTTCCTCATTCAATGGGGATAGTGGGGCTTAAACAGGTGAAGTGGCTTTGCGAAACCACAGGGCCAGCTGTTGCCCACCTCCTTGATGACCTTGCCCCCGCGGTGGATGGTGCTGTTGTTGACCATGTCCACGATGGCCACGCCCAGGTTGCAGCGGATGCCGAAGGAGATGCAGAAGCCCAGGCCGCTCATGATGGCGATGATGTAGCGACGGGGCAGCCCGAAGCACCTGCAGTCGCACAGCGGCGCCTTCTTCTCAGGCACCTCGAGGGGCTTCCCATCCTCCGTCAGCTCGATGGTCTCCCCGGTCTCCTGCTTCTTCTCCAGCACCCTGCGCGGCACACCGTGGGGAGGCAAGGACGCCGCGGGTTAGGCACCCTCGACGCCGGCCCATTACCAGTTCCCAGGACCGGTCAGGACTCGGGGGATGGGCCCTGACCTGCTTCCCCTCCCTCAGGGGTTAGGGTGCTGGGGCGCCACCAGGCTTCAGGACCTCCGGGGCTCTCCAGCCTTCTTCCAGTCTCCCTCCCCGCGGCAACATCTCTTCAACTTTAGTATCTTCTGTCCTATGGCAACCGGTGCCCATTCCCTCGGGATCCACCCCACAGCGCCTTGATTCACATACACCGCCGGAGCCTAACTTTCTTGCGGGGTCTGCAGTTTGTAAGGGTGACCCGAAAGGCGCCTTCTCAGCGCCTGTGTAGACACCTCCCGCTCGCAGTGCTCTGCCCAGGCGACAGCCGCTTTCATCCAGCCACCCAGCCTCCCGAGGGCTGCTCCGTGGTGGGCGGGCCCAGGCACAGTCCTGCACCCACGCTACCCCTTCCTTCCCAGCCAAGTTGAAGCTTTCCGGGTTGAGGACACCGGGATCCCCTCCCCCCCTCCCCGCCAGCTAAGCCCGGGAGCCCCCTGGCACCAAGGCCTGTCCTGTCCGGTGCCCAAGCGGAGAAGGTCTGTGAACACTCTTTCAGTGTCACGCACTCTCCTTCCCCTTCCTCCAGCCCCTAGGATGCCAGTTCAACAATTACTCTCCTGTTACACAGCTTACTCTTTTATCCCTTGTTACTTGAGTTTGAAACAAAGGCCTCCACAACATATGGCCGACACCTAAGATTCCTACTGCCAGAACATGAATAATTAATTATTCACAATCTTGTGTCACTACTATCTCAGTTACAAACACCGAAAAATGTCATGGACCCATTTCCAAAGACGTAAAATGAGACTCCCAGATTATACCAACGCGCCCCCAAATCAACTCTGGTAAGATGTTCCACACCAAGGTAGAAGATCTCACATTTATGTTTCGTTTTGTGTTTCTTAACTTGCATAGTATTTCCTAAGATTTCATCCCACTGATTCAGTTGCTTTTAGGCTTTCGTCCTTGGGGGAGGGGAAAGGGGAAAGCAGAGCGATAGAATGCTTTTACTAAAAGCTGATAGTGCTGTTTTGGTCCACAATACATCAGCGAAATTTCTATTAAAAAGAAGAGGAATGTGAAGGGTAACACACCGTGGACCCTTGAGATGGATATTTAAACAAAGAACCTCTCTGTTTACGATTGGCAGATGTTTTCCAATCCACCATATATCTTTTTTCTATGTGTGCCCCTTTAAATGATTATATCCACACACAATTGTTTTCATACCCACAGGTAAAGCGAATGAAAATTTTAGATCAATTTCAAGAATGCATAGCTCGGGAGATGGCTGTCAAGCAATTTGAGGCCACCAGAAAAAAATGTCAGACTTCCAAATTCTACAGAATACCAACTGGGGAAACATCATAAATGTATTTGTGGCTATGTTAATACTTATTCCTAAAGCCCAATTCCAATGTTAGAGTACACGGCAATTTATTCTAAGAGAGAAAAATTCAACTAATGTGATTTTTTTTCATATTGGCTTCATATGCTCATATATGCAAAGTTAAACTCTGCACCTGAACTCCCCACCTGATGTCAGTTGAGCTGGGAAAGAACAGTTCTTTCCAGGGCAGCTGCGGGACTGCAGGGCCCTTGCAGTATCTACTGCCGCATAGGTGCATGATGGTGCCTACAAGAAGCCCACCAGAACCAGAGAGATTTGGAAAATTGGGAGGTGCCTTGGTCATTTTCTTTACATATCCTGTACATTTCCAAAGGCTTCAATTTCCCAAATGCAAAAATTAACACTCTCTTAGAATCATTTATCCTTTTGTTTCTGCCCTTTCTTCCTGATTTTCACATTATTAAGAAAATGTGTATTCATTTAATATTCTTGAAAAAACTTAAAGTTGTAAATTTTACAGAATAATTAGTATAGTGACTACAGGGAGGATTAAAATTTTAAATCATTTCTAGTACTTCCAAAGTCATTTTGCTGGTTATAATTATGGCTTTTCTTAAAAGCACTGTGACATTTCCCATGCAAGAAATAGACTTCTAGGAGAGGTCAAATAATTAAAAATGCATATACATTGTTTCAGATTTAAAGAGAGGAACTGTTTCAGCTATCAATTATTGATATATTTTGATTCTTCTTCCTTCAGTACAGAAGGACGATTCCACTGGGGGATTCTCTACTCAAGTGGTTTTAAAGCTGAGACCCAGCTTTCTTTTTGCCACTACTCTTTGGAATTTTATTGATTAATTTTTTAGGTGGTTGTGTTTTTTATTCATTTTTCTGCATTAAAGGAATTTAATTTGGAAGTCACTATAAGCAACAAAAGCAACAAAAGAAAGGCTCTTTGAACAGGTGCAGGTCATTTCTTAATTGTAAAGAGGATAAATCCTCCGTAGGAAAGGATAAGAATCTGCAGGTACCAAAACAAAAATCACACACACACACACACATACACACACACACACAGCAGACAGGTTAATTTAGTGCAACATTCCTGAATTAATAAGTAGGTTTCCAGAGCAGCCCCGCTTCAGCAATGAGCAACAAAAAAGATTTTCCGAACATATTACAATCTCTCTAAGCAACCAGGATTTAAGGAAATAGCTCTGCAGATTTTTTTTCATGCTGAGTCCCAGGCAAACATAGGTTTGCTTTTCCTTACCTGTAGATCTGGCCGAGGGATTTTCCAGCAAAATTCTTTAGTCCCTCTTTCCCTGGGGTCAAAATCCTTTGTTTTACCGACTCCATTCTTGCAAAGCTTTGTGTCGGCTCTTGCCAGATTTAAATAGAAGTCGCTAGGAAAGGGGAGAGTTGCGCATATTGTCTTAATCGCTTAAGGTAGTTGTAGGTTTTTTCTTCTCAGCAGAACGGTATCGGTGTGCCTCTTGCAAGAGTGCGAGTGAGAGAGAGGAGGGAGAGTGAGAACGAGAATACAACAGAATAGCTGCATGCAACCCACGGGTTTCCTAATAGGAGAGTTGGTAGACACAATCAGAAAGTCTCATTGGAAGGGGAGGATCCGGTGGCAAAGGGCGCACGCAGTGCCCTGGTATTTGGGCGGGTGCAGGATGAGTCCTTGTCCTGGAAGTCAGTCCACTGGAAAACAATGTAAATTCCCGGTTTTGAAAGCCTTGTTGCTGTCAAATCTTCTGCCTTTTAAACGTGGGCGGAAATACCACAGAACCCTTGTGTAAGGACAAAGTCAAAAGAATAGTACTTTTAGAAATGGTGCCTTTGCTGTAAGGAGCAGAGCAATTCCAAAACTCATGGGAGCATCTTAGGTCTCAAGTGAGCGATACTGCTATTAGTTTTTCCTCCTTGCCCATGATCTCCTCCCATCACGCCGGCGCAAACTCTGCTCTGCAGTAGAGTCGAATTAAGATGGAGAAAGCTTGCTGCTCTTTGAGGACGTGAGTAAATAACAGATACACAGTTCTGATTTGGGCAGCGTCAGGGAAGATTTTGTTTTCAGCACCGCTGACAGCGCCCGTGTGGGCGCTTCTCGGAAAAATGGTTCAGCACCACGGACAGAGTAAGTTTCAGGAAAAGGGGAGGTTTCTTTTGGCTGGCCAGGTTGCCAACTTTCTAGGGGAACTGGGAGGATGGCCCTGACCAAGGGCTATACAGGGGATCTTCAGGAATGGATGCTATGGAAACCAAGTGAGAAGATGTCATCATCGCCAGGGTTTGCAGAGAGAATGGTGCATTTAGCTCTGCAAAAGAGAAAGACTTTATTAAAAATTGACAAGTTACTTCTAGTTTCCTATGTTTTGCCCAGCACGCTGATGCCAGCTCTGACAGTGTTGCAGGGAAGGAAGATTACAACACATTTTATTTATGTTTGTGTTATTTGGGGCACCGGGGCTCCCTTGAATATAAAATATATGTATACAAAGTGCAAAATTATATTGTTCCTGTGTTTTGTTTTAACCCCTGATAGGTAAGAAAAAAAGGAAGGAAGAGAGGAAGAAAGAGAAGGAAGCAAGAAAGAGGGATAGAGGGAAGGAGGGAGGGGGGGAGGGAATAGAGAAATAATAAAAAAGGAATAGTTTTCCTGTGTTCTTGGTTAAATAAAAGGGAAGCAGTTTAATATAAATTCCTTGGAATTGTATGCTTCTTCACTTAACTAATTTTCAGCACACTACTGAAATACCAATATACTGATGAAATTTGTGGCTATACCTTGTGCTTGTTAACAAATTATCGTTGATGATATTTTCAAGATTTATTTAAAATTACTTATAATCTTTTTAAACGTAATTTTTATTTTGTACCATCTTCTCCTAAAGCAGAACTACAGAGAGAAATTCACGTAAGATATTTGCTTTCACATATATAAGAATAGCATCAATGAATCTATTTCATTAAGCAAAGCAAGAAAACTATGCAAGCTTAATGTTAATTATTAATGCATTTGACATGAATCAGGAACCTCTTAGATGAAATTCAGGCAAATAGTTACAAAACAGATTGTCCTTGAAACACATTCGCAAAGTCAAAATCCTTGGATTTCCTTTAAGCCAACAGGGGGAGTAGATTTTTCTTAGGGATTCTGTTACCATATCTCAGAAGTATGGATCTAAATACAGAATCATGTAAGAATAGTACCCAAATAGGCCAAATAATACAATGAATATGCATACACTGAATGGATAGCTGAAAAAAATTTCAAAAGTAGCTAAAACTACCATTATTAAATTTAATATTTATCAAATTATATTTTACTATGAATTATAATAAAGAAAAGGATACTGGAAGCAGCTTTCTCCTATTTTGTTGTGCATTAAAATATATATTTCCTATTACAATACTGAACAAGGTTTTTCTAAAACTCTGGAATGCCTCGAAATAGTATCTACCCCCAAAGGTGATCAACTGTAAAAAGGGAAAAAAGAAAACTCATTAAACTACTTTCTTCCAAACAAAAGATTCAAGCTAGTCAGGACTTGACTCATCAAGTGTTTTTCAAAATATCTAAGTTTTTCAAATCTTTAGTGAACAAATTCATTAAATTTAATTCATTTAGGGATATCCATTATTTTGAAATTCCAGAAAGTTATATAAAAAATAGAAGTCAAACAAATATCTGTGAAGCTAGGATGGTGACATAAAAATGATTTTTCCAAGCATTCCTGCCTAAGTTTCACCCGAAATGATTAGAGATCTAAACCACTGGCAAACTTGATTGTTAAGTCATATATGTGTGTGTGTGTGTGTGTGTGTATATATATATATATATATATATTCATATATACACATATATATGAATGATACAAATCCAACACAAAAGCATTGTTTGTAGAGTAAAATAATTACATTCACCTTATTGAAATCAATGTCATTTGGCTCTCTCCTCCATTCTCTTGATAAAAGTGTGAGTGTTTAAATCAGAATTACTGCTAATATTAATTTATTCATACTAAAAATATTTATTTAGTGTTAAAAATTTCACTAGGTTCTGGGGCTGTTCCCTGAAAGATCTCACAAGCTGCATGGGAAATAGACACATAAATACAATGACAGATACTTCTGGGTGAAATTGAACAAGTTAAGTAACCCAGCCTGGGGATATAAAGTGTACAGAAAAGATTTCAGGAGGTGATATTTCCTTGTCTGTCTTAATACTTGAAGAGAAACTTAGTCCTGTAAAAATGATGACAGCCCAGGAAATTGGGTGGGGAAGGATGGTGGCACTTGGGGAGATCCCAGCCAGAGGAGACATCTTGAGCAAAGTCATAAACAAGGGGAAAATGTTGTATGTGAAAAATTACAAGAATTGTTGCTAGGCTACAATTTAGGCTATTCTTAATAGCTACACCCAATATAAGAGACATATATTTAGATATTACTTACTAATCCAACATATTTTCTTCATGCATGGTCCCCAAATCCAACCACTGAACATGTACTTTTGTGACCTTACTTTCACCAGATTTATCTTTATGCAAGGAAATATTAGTAGTTATACATATGACATTAATTTAGGGACATTGAAAAAGTCTTCCATTCTCTGGACACCTTCCCTTACTGTTAATATTTTCCATCCAATTTTAGCCTTACATTACATTATTAGGCAATTCTTTCTCTAGTAGAATTGTCCCCTTTATCCAAGCACTCTTAGCAATAAAAGGAGAAGGTTTCATTGACTATAACTAACGTGTGTAGTGTTATAATTTATGAATGACTTTCATTTACATTATCTCATTTATTCTTTGGAATAATTTTTCAAAATAACATTTCATTCCCAGTTTTCTTTATTCCCAGTTTATTGAAGAGGGAAATGAGATTTAATGAATTGCCTGAGGTCATGCAACCAGTGATGAAGAAGCAGCATGGATTAGAGTAGTTTTTCACCATTTAAGATGTTGTTAAAATACAGATTCTGATTCAATAGGTCTACAGTGGAGCCCAAGAGTCAGCAATTCTAACACGTTCAGGGCTGCACCAGTGGATCACCATTTGAATGTCAATGGTGTCGAGTATGAAACGTGAAATCAGCTCACCTGCGTTTGGGTCCTGGTTCTGCTGATTAGCATCCCTGCAACTTTGAATCAATTACTTAACTTTAATAAACTTTGGTTTCCTTATTTGTACAAATGAAGGCTTGTAGTAAGTGATCTCTATCAGCCCTTCCACTTATAAAATTCTATGACTTTTTCATTAACCTATTCATTGATGTAGAACAATATTTTCTTCATTTCTTCCACCGTAAGATTTTTTTTATTGTATTTGAACTAAACAGCTAATAGTGAACTGAAAAAAAATGCCAATGATATAGAGAAATATGTTCCTTTCTGAAAGTTCTATTTTCTTACATATTTAAAGAAGTCAATTTATTGTTTGTGTTTTACTGAGTATTATTAAGTTTTATAAGCAATTGTTTAAATAATTGTCATCATAGTAGTCTTTGAAATTTACATACGATATTACCCAATAGCAATGTTATGTTTGTATTTGTTTATATCTTTGTGTTAGGAAATACTTTTGAGAGATCATTTAAATGTCTTGCAAATGTTGCCCTCTGGTGGAAGGATATGTTATTATTTTAGAAGCAATTGTCTTTAATTATGTAATTAAAACTGTTTTTCTTTCTTTCTTTCTTTCTTTCTTTCTTTCTTTCTTCCTTTCTTTCTTTCTTCCTTTCCCTTCCCTTCCCTTTCCTTCCTTCCTTCCCCCTTCTTTCCTTCCTTCCTTCTTTCTCTCCTTCTTCTCTCCTTCTCCTCCTTCTTCTTCTTCCTCTTCCTCTTCCTCCTCTTCTTCTTTTCTTCTCTTCCTCTCCCTCCTCCTTCTCCTTCTTTTTGGCACTTGTTAAATTAAAATCTACACCTAAAAATATGAAGCATCCTCTGTGGGCAATATGTTTGCAATTACCTGACCAAATACTAAATGTCCTTAGAAATAACTTGGTTGTCTGGGAGTCCCTCAGTTAATGAAAGAGTGATTATAAAGAAACTTCACTCTGTTAAGATTTAGAAATGACATGGTAATCCTGGGGTAAAAATGGGTTAATGTTTTCAGTCCCAATAGAATAAATTGTGATAATTTTATAAGTATTTTGAAATAGTTATATAAGTTTGATAAGTTTCCTTTCTCATCACCAAATGTATATATATATATACTATATATACTTAAAGGCATTATAATTAAGGCTATTTATAAATCACTGGTAAGGTGTTTTTAAGGCAAATTTATTTCAAAAAATATTTATCAACAAATATTCACTCAACAGATATTTGTACTCACTGTGGGCTAAGTTCTCTCTAGGGTATAGTAAACCAGTTGACTCAGCACAGTTTTATAGCTTTTCATAACAGCTGTACAGCATGCACATTCCTAAAGAGAAAACTGTTTTGGAAAGGTTTTTTATAGTATGGCTTTATTTGACTTTGAATACTTAAATCAATGTTCATTCTAATTACACCCTTCTTTCAGGTTGAGGCTATACAAATAAGCTCTAGGATTCATCTGTGACATTTTTCTTACCAAGGGTTTTTAAGTGGACAGTTTTTAGTTCAGCTTTATTTGAACTTGCAGTGTTAGCTTCAGAGACATTTCCAAGAAATTATGATTATACAATTTCTTGAGAAACAGAGATAGAAGAAATAATTTAGTTTGTCTTACCCACATCTGTGTACATAACTCAGTACTTTGCACTGCTATATTTAATGGCCTAATATAAATTATCTTTTGATTTACCTGTGATCTGTCTGATTTAAAATTTGGAAGTATAAACTGCAATCTCAAGTGTATATATTTAACTACCAGAATACATGTATATAGTCATATATGTAATGTGTCCTTTTTGTGTACATCTTACTCTTTATAATTTACCATTAGAAAGATGTATACATTTTATTCCATTTCTTTCTTTGTGTACCCAAGGGGAAAAAATTCTCATTCACTTACACAACATTGTGCCTTGGAAAAACCCAAGTGTTAAAGTGAATGAAGACCAACTATTGCTCTTCTAATGCCAGAAAAGTATTCCTAGTTTTGAATCCCACACTATATACATACAGCAATGCGATAAATTACAAAAGGACTTTGAAAGTATTAGCTTCTTTAAGCTCTCAAAAAATTTTTTTCTTAAAGTAAAAGCTGTGATTGTATAAGAGAATATTGGGAAAAAATTAATAGAAAAGAGATGCAACTTGTAAAGAGAATTAAAGAAATACACACTTCAACATGAAGGAGTCTAAAACAGAGATCACCCTGACCTAAGGTATTTTACAGACTAATACATAGATTAAATGACAAGTAATATGTAATGTTCTTCGGGTCTGATGAAATATTACCTAACTGAAATCTCTCTCTCTCTCTTTGAGTCCTATAGGGATGCTATTTTGCTTTCATCATCCTGGGTTACTGATTCCCTTTGGGTACCATTATGCTTATCATTCCAGATTATGGAATATGGTATTCCTTGGAAGAAAACATATAACATTATTGAAATCACCCACTTGGCTGCAAACACCTAGAGATTGTCTGTTTAACTTCTTCACACTGTTTTCTAAGTTATACTGTGAGAGGCACAAGGTGAAAAGATTTCATTTCTAGAATATTTAAAGTTACCTTTTCCAGAGTAAATATCTGAATACATAGTTTGATAATAGGGTAGAATATTTAAAATACAGAATATTTAACTGCTATAAGCATACTCTAATCATAATTTTGGAGAAGGAACAACAAAAATGTAATGAAATGCAATGGCAGCTAGAAATGTTTTCTAACTGCTGCCTTCTAGTGGTCAAATAGAAAATTTTCTTTGACCTAAAAAGGCTAACCTACAGCTGGTTGATTTTAATTATTTGAAAGTCAGCAGGAAAACATGTTTCAAATAATATTTATATTATATGTATGGCTTTTTTCCTAATACAAAGAATAAAAGGGCACTGATAAATCAGGATTGAATAACTGTGCAATTTACACAATTTTTTGTGCCTGCTGGTAGGATTATAATAATAGTAAATACACCATTATACCGTGGTGAGAACCACAGTGGGTAGGTTTTATTGTGTAAAATGGAGAGGCTGTGGTCATTCACTGAGACTCTGGATACAGAGTGCCAATACGTTCGGTCATTCATTGTGGAGAAGCAGAGTCAGAGCTCTTATCAAACCATACCTGAAACCTGCCCTCTAACTAGACTGATCTTCCAAATTTTTGAGTCAATGAACCCCATTTAATTAATACTTAAGCCAATTGGAGTTGGAGTTTCCATTACTTATGACTCAGAGTATTTTGATTTATCACCTTAAAAGTATTTTATGAATGGATAAATGGATGAATGGAAAAAGGATAGATAGACAAATCCAAGGTTTAGAATATAAATTAAAAGTACTGGAAAGAGGGAAGGGTCATGTAAGAATAATTATAGAACAAAATATTAGAAAGGCAGAACAGGGTAAGACAAACGATAGCCTTAAATTTCAAGTTAATCCAATTAAATGTTTATTAACATTGCTAAGTCATAATTACATGCTTTTACTGGATACCGGGAAGAAGAAATAAATAAGACACGTATCTTGCTCTCAGAGACCTCAGATTTTAATTAAGAAATTTAGATTTTTTTCTTATGGATAATTGGAAAAAAAATTTAATCATGAGCAAAGAAATGATTTTATCAAGCACAGTAATGTTCTTAGAAATTTATCAGGCAGCAGTATGATAAACTGTGTGGAGAGAAGATGAAGGCAAAGGGGTCTCAACTCAGAAACTAACTACTGTAACAGTCTGTGTGTGAGCCAATAAAATATTTTTTAAAAATAGTCTCCTTTCCCCTATGATCATCAGACTTTTAACTCATTCAGGGATTGGGGAAAAATTATCCACAGACACGTAGATAGTACAAAAGAGCCATCATTAGAACACTTGTTTACATCAGTTTGAAAATTATGGACTCAAATGACATTGGGAGATTGCTTCTGTGAGATAACTTAATTTCTAATAAGTATATTTTATTTCTCCCTGCCCCACTCTCCTGTTTCATCACTGGCATGACCCCAGACATTAAAATAGAAAAATTAGCGCATTTATTTAGTGAGTGGAGAAAAGGAAAATGTCAATGGCAAATGGCATCACTCAACAGCCCTTACTCTTCTACCCTTGGGCCCTTCACCATCTAAAAATTCCTCCTCAGGACAGATGCAGCTAACAATGGATCTGATGTGACTGACTCCTTTTAGACTGAGATGACTCAGGAGCAAATGAACCCCCATTCTTTGGCCACCTGTATTTTCCTTTTAGGGATAGTGCTCAAGGTCGAAATGAGTCTTGAAACAATATCAGGATGTGCAAATTGTGTGCAAATCAACCCAGCTATTTGCATGGAGCTCAGCTTTCTTATAGTGCTTCCTATCCCAGAGGCTATAAGATCAGAAGAGGGTAGATGGGGAGAGGAGAGTAATTTTCAATAGTTCATGACTTCAGATTCTAGGGAGGCAAAATTTTGGTAATAACAGAAATTAAAGCACTTTTCTACCATAGCAAGTAAGACAATACAAACATATCTCTAATGCATTATACATTTTACATTTAGTTTAACTTTTATTTTATCAAAGTGATATATGAAACTAGATTTAGAAGTCAAACTTTTTTTTTTTAACAGCAGCAGTCCTTTGACTCATTTAACCTACTGACAATTCTTGCTACTAAGAGGTACCACTTTTGTGGAGAAGATTAAATGAGTGTGTGTGTGTGTGTGTGTGTGTGCATGTGCGTGTGTGTGTAAAGGATAAGGGAGTTCCTGGCATAGAATAAGTAAGCACTACATGTGTCAGCTATTATAATCATTACACTGCTGTTGGCTGATGTTCAATTTTTGACGTCTATTGACATCCTCCTTTGAAAGATGAGGAATTAATTTTAATTCTGCTTTACACTTCTCTCTTTCTCTCTCTTTCTCTCTCTCTCTCACACACACACACACACACACTTGCTATCCCCCATTCTCTCACTAATTTTATTTAAATAAAAATGTAATGTTAATATACCAATCAAAATAATAATGACAAGCAACTCTCACAGGATCACACAGTTTAGTGGCAGAGTTAGAATTCCAACTCAAGCCATCCACCTCTCCCTGCTCACAGCCAAACCATAGGGCTACTTTGCTTTCATTTCCTTTCTTATATACCATTTTCTTTTCTCTAGAGTTCATAACTGTATCCTGCTATGTGTTGATGTTGTTTTATTATGTTTCTATACTCCTGTCATTAATCCATCTCAAAACATACCAAGAGAACTAATTTCTCTTGATATAATCAAACTCATCAGGTAATCTATTAGTTCCTTTTTTTCCCCTGGATACATTTCTCCTGGAGCTTTCTGCCCTTCAGTCTACACTAGATGCTTTCTAGTTCTGTCATATAGATGCCAACCTGGAGTCCTCAGTCACCATCACTCTGGGGGGCTTTCCATCTCTCTTCTGTGTCACCTTCTTGCTTTCTGGATCCTATAACCTTCCTGGATCACATACTCCCACAGTTTCCTGAACCAGGAGCCTGTTTATGTATATAAACAGGGGCCTGCTATTTATTTATAACAAGTCTTGTTATTTGAAACCCTGCAAATGTGAAAATTGATTTTTTCTACCTTCACACTTGACTGATAGTTTTGCTTCTATGAATTCTAAGTATTGATACTATATTTTTTGATGGCATTGTCTCATTGCTTTCCATCTTCTAATGTTGCTATTGGGAAGACTAATACCATTCTGATTCCTGAAGCATTGTGTATGTTTTTTTAAAAAATCCTTCTCTGGAACCATTAGGGTACTCTATCTCTAGTATTCTGAAATTTTAATAAGGGACTTTTTTGTTGTCTTTGTGCTTGTCACTAAGAGGCAGAGCCTTGTATGTCCTTCAAATCAAGAAACATTCTTATTTAATCTTCCTGATAATTTCCCCTCCTCCTGTCTACAGGAGTTCTCCAAGCTTTTTCCTGGCGAAGATTAAACATCTGGTAACCAGCATTCTAGGAGCTGAACTGAGAAAGGAGCTGGGGATAGAGTCTTACTATTCAGTATGAAAACTTTCATTTTTTCCTCCTGACTTCAGTAAGGCATCTCATCTCACCCCAGACCTCAGCTACACCTCTGTCCTTGAGGTCTGGGACTATATGATCACCCTGCAGAGATACATTTCCATATTCTTCCATGATAGGTGAAGTCCATTTGCTTGTCTGTTTGTCTGTGCAGGCTGGGGTGGGTCTAACTCCTCTTCATATACAGTTGTGGCAAATCATCTTTTTTTAACCCTCAGTCAACCATCCTGCTTTCAGAGTTACCTGGTCATTTCAATTCCCAAGCTTTTCCACAGTTCATGCATGAATTAGACGAGTTCCTTTTGGCTTCCACTGAAAGGCGTTTAGAAATCACCCTTCCCCACTCTCTAGGTCACTTTGCATTTGTCTATCGGCTTTCCATCGTCTAAAAGCTGGGTAACATCTCCTAAATATTGTTGCCTGGTGTCCCATTCTCTTTTTTCTTGGGGGTTTATAGCTTTTTAAAAAACTTTTTCACCATCATTTTAGTGAAACGTTTGGAGAAAATGAACACAAACTATATGTTCAATTATCCAAATTTAACTGGAAATCTGTGTCCATTTTATATTTAAAACAAAACTCAGTTGAAAACTTATGTCCACACAAAAACCTGCACTTGAATGTTTTTAGCAGCTTTATTCATGATTACCAAAACTTGGAAGTAATCAAGATGTCCTTCAGTAGGTGAATGAATAAACTGTGGAATATTATTTAAATACAATGGAATATTATTTAGTGCTAAAAAAAACATGAGCTATCAAGCCATAAAAAGACATGGAGGAATATTAAATGAATATTACTAAGTGAAAGAAGTCAGTCTGAAAAGGCTACATACTGTATGATTCCAATTATGTGAAATTATATGACATTCTGGAAAAGGCAAAATTATGAAACACTAAAAACATCAATGGTTGCCATAGGTTATGGGGTAGGGGGGGTTGTGGGGGAGGGATGAATAATTGAAGCACAGAGGATTTTTAGGACAGTGAAAATATATCATATTGTTGGATGCATATAATTATACATTTGTCCAAACCTATAGAATATATAAGACCAAGAATGAACCCTAAAGTAATCCACAGACTTTGGGTGATTATGATGTGCCAATGTAGGTTCATCAATTGTAACAAATGTACCAGTCTGGCGGGGGATGTGGATGACGGAGGAGGCCGTGCGTGTGTGGAGGCAGGGGGTACACGGGAAATCTATATAATTCTCCTCAACTTTGCTGCGAACCTTAAACTTCTCTTACAGAAAGCCTTAATTAAAAAAAAAAAGAAATCCCTACTTTTACTGTGTAAAACTCGAAGCAGGGCCCGTGTTTCTCTTTGTCAGGCATAGATAAAACACAACATTTGGGCTTCCCTGGTGGCACAGTGGTTGAGAATCTGCCTGCCAATGCAGGGGACACGGGTTCGAGCCCTGGTCTGGGAAGATCCCACATGCCGCGGAGCAACTGGGCCCGTGAGCCACAACTACTGAGCCTGCGCGTCTGGAGCCTGTGCTCCACAACAAGAGAGGCCGCGACAGTGAAAGGCCCGTGCACCGCGATGAAGAGTGGCCCCCGCTTGCACAGAAACGAAGACCCAACACAGCCAAAAATAAATATAAAAATAAGTAAATTTAAAAACAAAAAAACAACACAACATTGATCACAGAAAAAATTCTAATGTCTGAGCCTACACCAGTTTTAAATTTCCTCATTCAGATCAGAGTTAGATGATCTCACTCAGAATGTTAAAGTATCTCCTCTCTAATGAAGCCTACTTCTCTATCTCCATCTTAATGGTTCTCATTCTTGCTCTATACACACCAAGAACACAGGCCAAGCGTGAGGGCCTTTTCACTGGCTCACTATGATATTATCCTTTAAAATTTTTTCTTTGTTCTAGATCTTAATACTACCTAAAAATATCTTTTCTCCTGCTTATCTGTTTTAGTTTCCTGTTGCTGTAGTAACAAATGAACACAAGCTTAGTGGCTTAAAACAACACAAATATATTTTCTTTGAGTTCCGTAGGTTAGAAGTTGGACACAGTTCTCATGAAGCTAAAATCAAGATGCCAGCGTGGCTGCATTCTTCTAGATGCTCTAGGGGAGAATCTGGTCCTAGTTTTTTGTTGTTGTATGTTTGTTTTAAAGAAACTGATGTTTATTTTCAGTCAATCGTATTCCATTTTTCTGTGGAGGAGCCCGTGGAAGAACAGCTTAAGACCACTTAGTGGTCGTTCCTCCTACCAATTCAGTGTCCTGAGCACTGGGACCTGCAGACCAGTCCCCAGGGGCAGGCTGAGCCCTGCAGTCTGGCCTAGGGAACTGGTGAATAGGCACAGAGGGCACCTGTGCCTTCAGATGCAGGATCTGTAACCTCAGATGGAGTGGCAGTAAGTTCAGGGGCTGGAGTGTTATAAACACGCTTATAACCAGAGTGTTTCTTTTTTAGTGTACTACACATTCTGACAAATTGTAGCACTCTATCGCTAACAAAAGCCCCATTCTCTGTTTTTCTGCCTTTATGTTCACTGTTACTCTCATCCTGAAATTCCTCCTGTGTCACATCCTTTCCAGCAGCAGCCTACACTTCCTTTTCAATCTCTTCAGGATTCTGTACAAGTAGAGATAAGGCATGATCTCTCATGGGTGCTCACGTGGTACCACACATGCACAGAACTTCCTGGGCCAGTGTCCACCACGTCCAACCCACTGTCGTTGCAGAGGATGGCATGTCCACATAGCGCAGAGGAGAATCTGTTACACAGAGCCATGGCAGACAGGTTAGCATAAGACAGCTCTGTAAGAGGCTAGTGGTCAGCCCTGGGGTCAATAACCACCAGAAGACATGGTTCCTGGAAGGCTCCTTGGATCTGATAAGTGAAGGTTCCGGAAGCAAAGTGGACAGCAATAAAAATGGCTCTGGTCACAGCAGCAAACTTCAGCCCAGCCCTGTGGCCAGTGTTCCTGGAGGATATGACACTGGTATCAGCCAGATTTTCAATGGCAACACTGGTACAATCCATCAGAAAAAGCTTCTCCCAGGTCCTCTTCAGATTTATGATGTAGATGCCATCACCTATTTCCTTTGTAGATGTATATTTATTTGGAAGTCAACACTGGTGCCACCTAAGTTCATTCCTGATGCAAGAATTTTGAGGACAAACTCCTCCTTCATTTGCAGGATAGCAAGGGCTCCAGACATTGTGAAAGTTTTCCTTTAAGTTATGATGTAAAACCAGGACATTTTCATATGAATCCCTGCTTGGGTAGCACAGAAAGGCTCAACAGGTTTTGTTTTGTTTTTGTTAAACGTCTTTATTGGAGTATAATTGCTTTACAGTGGTGTGTTAGTTTCTGCTGTATAACAAAGTGAATCAGCTATACGTATACATACATTCCCATATCTCCTCCCTCTTGCTTCTCCCTCCCACCCTCCCTATCCCACCCCTCTAGGTGGACACAAAGCACCGAGCAGGTGCGGTTTGGACTATGATTTGTTTTCCGAGGAATGTGAATGGATTTTGCCCCTCTCTCTTATGACATTTGGCTCCTAAATGGATCTTTGGTTACCAGTCTGTGCCAGTCTCCAGTCCGTTTTTCACACTCCGGTGGGATTCATCTCCCTGAAGCAACAATCGGATCATTCTACTTGCTTTAGCACAATCTTTCTGAACTTCAATCTCTTCAAAGAATAATTTCCCAGTTCCTCCTGACACTTGCTCAAGGGTCAACAACTGGTCTGAATCTACCATTCCAAATCAATTTCCCGTGTTTCGTTTTTAGTGTACTACACATTCCAACAAATTGGCGCACTCCATCGCTAACAAAAGCCCCATTCTCTGTTTTTCTGCCTTTATGCTCACTGTTACTCTCACCCATAACATCCTTTTTCCTTGCCTTTCGTTCATCAATGCCCAACATTATTCATCATTCAATACCCAGATCAAACGTATTCTCTTTAAGTTCTTTCCTTTATCATCTCACTGGAAATTGAGATCCAGCCCTGACATTGGCAGAAATGTACAACCTTGAAGAAGGTAATTAAACTTCATCATGCTTCAGTTTCTTTATCTGTTAAATGTAATAAGTTATATCTACCTTTTGCATATTAAATTATTGTGTGTAAGCCATCACTCACAGTGCCTGTCATATAAGTATTTAATACATGAGAGTGATTATTATTATTATTAATCTATACTTTTATATGACACCTATCAGTTTCTGCCTTGCAGTCTTTGAAGGTGGATCCCATACTTGCATCATGTGCATTTTTCATAACTCTTGTCAAAATATCTGACAAACAGTATAAACAGTGAACAAGGTTGAATAAATAAATAAATCCTCCTAAACTTTATTACAAGGCTCCCCTGTGGCAAAGTGTACTGTATTATTTCCCTAGGGCTGCCATAACAGATTACCGTGTATTGGGTGGCTTAAAGTAACAGAAACTGACCCTCTCACAGTTGAGGAGGCTAGCAGTCCAAACTCAGGGTGTCAGCAGGATTGGTTCCTTCTGTGAGGGGGAAATTGTCCCATATCTCTCCTCGTTTCTAGTGTTTGGTGGCAATTTTTATAGTTCCTTAGCGTGTAGATGTGTCCCTCCAATCTCTGCCTGTATCTTTACATTGCTTTCTTCTCTGTGTCTCCGTGTCCTCTCTTATTACAAAAAAATCAGTCATTGGATTTAGGGCTCACCCCAAATCCAGAATGATTTCATCTCAAGGCCCAAATAAGGTCACCTTCCAAAGTTTGGGTAGATGAATTTTGTGGAAACACTGTTCAACACACGACAAGTATGTACAAGGCTCCTTCCCATTTACAACAAATTGTAATCAAGAACATAAATTCTAGCTAGACAGCTTAAGTCCAGGCCCTGTCCCACCGTTACTGGATTGTGGCTTTGGTTACATTACTTAACTATACCCAGTTTCAGTTTCTGCATGAGTGAAATGAGGATAAATAATAATATCTACCTTAAAGAGTTTCTATGTAAATTACAAGAGATAAGCTTTATAAAGGACTTTGTATAGCCCGGTTGTTATTAATCAGTCAATAAGTCTTGGTTTCTTCTTTTATTTATTTGTTTATTTTTATTGGGTAGGTCTGTCCATCTGGAAATCTCACTACCCCTCCCTCTTTTTACTTGACGAATTCCTTCTAAATATTTGTGTCTCGGCTTAAGTGTCATTTCTTCAGAGGGCATTCTCTGACATCTCAATAGAATCTAATAGTCCTCAATCCCTTTTCTCATTCCTTATCACAATTGTGTAATGGCTGGTTAATGATTATGATCAAATAGTAATTGAATACACTTTAGCTAATTAACCTTTAGTATCTGACTCCCCATGGAGAACTCTCTTTAGTTTGATACAGACTCAGATTGCCTGGGATTGAATCCTGGCTCCTTCCCTCTTCCTCCTTGGGTGAGTTCCTTAATCTGCTCAAATCTCAGTTTCCTCATATGAGATGGCTGTAATAACATTACTTACATCAAGCAATTGTACGCATCAAATGAGATCCTGTATGTAAAGCATACAGCTCACAGTGCCTGGTACATCCAAGTGCTTAAAAATGGCTATTTAGTATTAATATTTTTTTCAGTTTCTGGCATCTAGTTGAGGAAGTGAATGAATTAATACTGAATGAATGAGCCAGGTTATTGGCCAAATCTAGGAATACAACCTGTGCAGCAGAATAGTGTGGCAATTTACTATGCTCCTATGACCTTGTCCTCATTAGAGATTTTCTCTAACCAAAGGAGCTAGAAAGCCCAAGGGAAGAGGTGCCTAACACCTCTGACCCAAATAATTTCCTCTATTATAACCTTTACAATCCCATTAAAACCAGAATTTAAAACATAAAAGGTCCATAGAATCCAATTTGTTTCTAGCCCTAGGGTAGTCTTTTAGAGATGGACAAAGACTTCTAGGAGGGCAGTGAAAAAGATCAGCTAAGGCAAGTCTGGGTCCTTAACAGGTGAAGTGTGTCTGGAGGCAACAATGCTTTAGTGTGAGGAGGGATAGAAAGTCATCAGGACTTTGCAGCTTTTAATGTGCTTCTCTACAGTCTAGGGGAAAAAAACAATGTTATATGGACATTAAGAAAAGCAGCTTCAATATTTAAAAGAAAATTATTCACTACCCTAAGAATAAATTGGTGTTCTGGAATAAATATGCCCATTGGAAAGCAAGCAATATTTATTTCTGCATTGTCTACACAGCAGAAGAGACAATTTAGTGGCACAGCTTTGCAATCAGAATGAACTGGTTTGAAACTCTGGTGCAAATGTCACTTTCTTTTGAAAATGAGTCATGAATCACACAGGTTTTAAATTTACTTTGGGGTGGGGGGAGCTGGCAGTTTGATCGCTGAAGTCATTTATATTTCCTTAAATAGAGGAAACTGAAACAATGACTTTTTTTTTTTGGTTGAGACACATAATTTTAGAAATTAAAGATTATTTAGTTCAAAGATCTTAATTCACAAATGATAAAACTGAGGAGCAGAGAGATTAGGTGACTTGACTAGGGTAACACAGCAATTTGGTATTTTGGATTCAGAATTCAAAACTAAATCCTGATTCAAAACTAGATTCAAACTGATACCTGATGCCACAGGTTATCAGATCTCTTTCCCCCATGCTTGGCTCACCTACTAGAGGCAGCTGTTCCATTGAAGGATAAGATGCAGCATCATGCAAGTCCTGGACTAGAAGGGCATTGAAGATTTATTTCCTCTGCTCACTGAATTTCAAGTTCACAGTTCTATTATCCTCCACAGGGAAGAGTGCAACCTTGGATTTTGTTTATATGGTGACCCAGGAAAGATGGATTCTCTCTCTCTTTTAGTAACAAACTGTGCTTAATAACTGGGAAGGATATGTGAATATAGATAAAAATGGTTTCATTTATAAACATACACTATATATTTTTAAATTATTTTTTATTTTTAAAGGAGGCCCCTGACTTCCTTGGCTCCACCTCCCTTCTTACTCCTCCCTCAAAAGAGACTTGATTCCCCAGAGGAAATGTAAAACCTCAGTTAGTCCACATGTACTAATGGGCCAGGTGACTAGGTTAAAGCATCAAGCCCCTCTTTGTGTTGTCCCTTTTATACCTCTTTCATTAATGCAACTGAGGGAGGAAATTAAGGTTTGGCCTTCTTGTCTCTTCTGTTTTTCTTTCTTCACGTGTTTGTACAAAAGTTGGTACAATTCCAATAACTAGATTGAGAGGAAAGGATAATTTCTCACTTAGTTCACAAGCTCCAGCTGCATGTTCCATCTCAGAGGTCTGCAGGGATGTACTTGTCATAAAACTTATAAGAAGAATAAAACACAATAAAACTTATCATAAAGGAGTCTTTTGGTTCCTCTTTGGAATCCTTACATATAAAATCCCCTTAGTGAACTCACAGACGAGGAAAATCATGATTGTTAAGGCAAAATTAGGCATTTTTGGATCCTTCCATATATTTCCATCAAAATTCAACTCATGCATCTGCTCAAAAAATATTTAATAAGCATATGCTATGTATCAGACTATTTCAGACTCTGGGGATAAAGGGATGAACAAGACAATTTTCCATCCTAATGGATCTTTGAGTCTAGTTAGAAAGATAAAAACACATCAATATGCCATCCTACTTTCTAAAAGCATTACATATCATTGACCGTTTATCAAGCTCCAGACATTGTTTGAAATGCTTCATAAATTGTATTTCATTTAATCCTTATTGCAACCCTGTGAGGTAGGTATGTGATGTGATATGACCCAATATAATATTTCATAGCAGAATAATGCAATATATTGCAGATAGAAAAGTAAAAATACCCAAGGTCCCACCGTTCTTAAGTGTTTGAGGTAGAATCTAAACTCAGATTCATCTGAACAAAGGTACACTTATTTGCACCTATGTTTTTCATCCCTTTATTTACCAATATTATTAATCAATCATAGTGTCTTGGGTGCTATGCTAATGACTAGAAATATAAAGAGGAATAAGACTGTCTTTACCATCAAGAAACATCCAGCTGGTAGAGGAAAGAGACATAAAAATAAACTCCTGCAATGATGAGTTATGGGAACTGAGGCAGAGGACTGTAGAAGAGGCAGTGGGAAACCAAGGGGAGAAAGATCTGTCCCATCTAGACACTGACATAAGCTTCAGGAGGAGATGCTGTTTGAGCTGCATCCATCACTGTGTAGAATTCCCTTTCCCTTCTTGGTGCCATTGCATGGAACGAGGCGGCTATGTTTTTACAGTGGTAGAAACAAGGTGCAGGGAGGCAAATCGCCAATGTTCTAGGTCAAACTTTGTTGCTAATTCACAGAGTGTGAAACATGATATTCCCTTTTTTCATATATGTAGTGGAGTTAGTGATACCTTACCCACCCCTGTAATGGAGTTGCTTGTAAGTTTTAAATAGGATAAGAAGTGAGCGATGACTTTGTAAAAGACAATGCATGATTAAAAATGTGAAGGAGCATGTTTGTTAACATTAAGAATGATGATCAAACCATTTCTTCACTTTTTAACCTTCTCTTTTGTAGGCAAACCATATAAAGTCCATAATCTGTACAAACACTTGGTTTCAGCCCTTCGTACTCAGCTTACTTCTGGGTCTATGCCACCCCTCTCCCACTTTGTGTCAGCAGTTTATGGAGACTGATTTTATTCCTATAGGATCTTTTTATTCTGTTTCTGCGTGCTGTGTTGTTTATATATTTCTTCATTACTTCTTTCTTTCTTTTATTTTACTTTGAGCAAATTATAGATATATTTGTTTGATTCTCCCTTTTTAAATTTAACAACAGCTTTTAAAAATGTTCTTTCTCATTCTAAAATTTTGAACAGTAAAACAAGAAAAAAAATGTTAATTTCATCTAACATCCTACCATTCACATATAACTTTTCTTTACATTTTAGAAAATGTGTCTGCATTTTGGTAATTCTCAAGCTTTAATGTGCAACAGAATTACCGAGGAAGCTTGGTAATAATGCAGACTCCCTCAGGCTTTAGCTCCCAGGGATTGTGACTTAGTATATCCAGGGTGGGTCGAGGATTCTAAATTTAAAATGTCAGATTTTTTAAAATCTGAGGCAATTCTGATGCTGATGATCTACAGACCATATCCTGAAGAAAAATACAAACAACAACAGCAAGAAAATTACTACTACAGACAACACTTGCTGTCCGTATAGGAAAAGGTATACACATTCACATGTATCCTTGTGGCAGACATGGCTGGTTGACTCCTCCAGGGCCATTTCCAACTCATGTCTCTGTTGTCTATTGTGATCTTCCCCTAGAGGGCTTTCCCTACAGTCTCCCCTGCAGCTAAAGTTGGCCACGTGACCCAGTTTTGGCCAATGAGGTCTTCTGGGAAATTTTATCTGTTTTTTGATAGAACAGAAAGGCACAAGGAGCAAACTGATTGCCACTGCCCCCTCACCTTTTGAAGTAGACATTTATCATATTTGTGACAGCTCATTATCTTTTGCATTGCCTGATACAGAAGTTAGCGTTTCATAACTGGACAGGCAATCAATTTAAGCCCAGTCTATCAGACACTCTCATGAGAAGGATCTGAAAGTGAGCACTGTTAGGAAGCAGGATCTGTGTGGAGTTTCCACTTGCTATCATGGATGATAGCTGGCTGAGGTATCTGGATTTTGGTATCATCAGTGGCAGAGGTGACTGTTTCCTAACAGTGGTGAGGTAGGGTGACGTATTCATCCTAGTTTGGCCAGGGCTTTCACAGTTTGCCACTGAAAGTCTTGTGTCTGCAGGAACTTGCTCAGTACCAGGCAAACCTGGACAGTTGGTTACCCTATGACTAGGGTAACATTCTTGATGCAGGTTTAGTCATAAACTCAAGTTTCAGTAAAACCAAGTTCCTGGAACTTAGTGCTAAGCAATGGCAGTGGCTGAAGTTTCTGGTGTGTTTTGTAGATGGATTTCGAGATTTTCTCCTCAAAGCCGAACTAAGGGTCTTTTCCCCACCCTTCCAATGATTTCATGAGCTGCTGAATATACTGCAAATTACTTTTAAACTAGGAAGAGTGAATTTGTTGTTTTCAACTCAGGTCCCTGACTAATACACCCTTTTCCTGCTTCAAATACCATGATGACACCTACAGATATAGTAGCCATCTTGTAATATGAAATGATGAAAAGGAGGATTAGAAACAACAGTTAAGGATGATAGAGTGGAAAAAAGAAAGAGCTGTATTCTTGCTGGTATAATTAAAACAATGAGAAAGTCCTGCAACTGCCTATCTATAAGACGTCCTGTACCTGAGATAATAAATATCTGGTTTTAAGTCATTGTGCCCTAGTTAAATAGCTATCTTAACTGATACGGGCTCATGTTAAGCATGCTATTATGTAACCTGCTTTTTTTCTCACTCACTCAACAGTATGTGAATTCATATTTCTCTACCAATAATATAGATTGACAGCATCTATGATGATGGTAAAGCCTAAATTTCCTTGAATGTTCTAATCCTCATTTCCCACCAAACTTTATTCATCTCTGTTTTGAGCTGTTTTATAATTTTTATACTGCTGTCTCATATAAATTGCTTGGCAAAACTTTAATAAAATATGACAGTAAAAATATTAAATTATCTTTGAATGTATTGACCACCAAAAGATATAACATATTTTAAAAATGGTTTTTAAAAACTTGGTATATAAAAAGCTGGTGAATAACTTCTGCTGCAGGACAGATTTCTGCAGAACTAAGGAATGACTTTATGTCTTTTTTCCTCCTTCAAAACTTTATTTCCTAACTCTGCAGAATTGGTCCTAGGAGAGGCAGCTTAGAACATCTTATATATCTTCCAAACAAGGAATGAGATGGTTTTCAGTTGTGAAAAGTTTCACTGGATTACTCTGATCAAATGATTAAAAGAAGAGGAGAAGGAAAGGGAAGGGAAGAAAAGGAAAGGAAGGGAATAAAGAGAGAGTGAAAGAAAGAACAAAGGAACAAAAATAATGAAGCATGTAAGAAAGAAAAGAGTAATACAAATAGGAGTTCCAGTATGAAAAGCAAGTGGTTATGAACACATATTATCTGACTTGTTTATAAGCTAACCCCTCATTCATCATCTTATTTAAAACTTTCAGTTCACCCCTTGTAATTCTTTTCTCCCTTCAATATGTTAGTGATTCCATAAGATGCAAGGTGACCTCTATCTTCCCAGAAAGAGCATTTTGCCAAGACAAGAAACTGTCAGCAAGCACGGTGCTTCCACCCCACATCTCCCTTTATCCTAGACTCTTCCCAGCTGCAATGAATGACACAGACAATGCAGACATCTGTTCCCACATATTAAACCCTGTTATTTCAGGGTCCACAATCCATCAGAGACCCACCAAAGGGACTTGCTGTTGACATACTGGAGTTGCATCTCTTGGTATCAGAAATAGAAGACACCATTTACCATAACCCCTTGCTGGTGTCTTTACTTCCCCTCAACTTGCTTTTGCTAGCATCCTCTCTCTTGCTTTCATGTTATTTGTGAGAATAAAAAGTAATCATTTCTGACCCAGTATATCAACCTATATAATTGGTCTGTTCATATTTTCTATTTCTTCTTGGTTCAGTCTTGGGAGACTGTACCTTTGTAAGTATTTGTCCATTTCTTCTAGGTTGTCCATTTTATGGCATATAGTTGTTCATAGTAGTTAGTCTCTTATGATCCTTTGTATTTCTGTGGTGTTGGCTGTAACTTTTCATTTTTCATTTCTGATTTTATTAATCTGGACCTTCTCCATTTTTTTTCTTGATGAGTCTGGCTAAAGGTTTATCAATTTTGTTTATCTTTTCAAAGAACCAGCTTTTAGTTTCATTAATCTTTTCTTTCTTCTTTCTTTCTTTCCCCTTCCTTCCTTCCTTCCTTCCTCTCTCTCTCTCTCTCTCTCTCTTTCTTTCTTTCATCACTATTTCATTTATTTCTGCTCTGATCTTTAGGATTTCTTTCCTTCTACTAGCTTTGGGTTTTGCTTGTTCTTTCTCTAGTTCCTTTAGGTGTAAGGTTAGGTTATATGAGATTTTTCTTGTTTCCTGAGCAATCTTTCATACTCTTAAACTTCCAGTCTGGATTCTTAGAAAATATGAGTTGGCTATTCCTTCTGTAGAGTTTATTAAAGAAAAAAATCAATATCCTTTAATTATAATTATTAATCACAGCTATTAATATTTCTATGTTGTTCTCTTTCTAAGAATATATTATTTTATGTTTCTTAAATACTCTTTTATTTTCTTAAACAAATTAATCATTTTATTTTAAATTCATTATCCACTGTGTCCAACAGTTTTGTTATTAGTGTATGTGTTCTCTAAATTATTGTGTTTTTAGTGGGTGCTGATACTCCTAAAAACCCAAACAAACTTTTTGGCCAATGCAATATATCACTATGGTGATTCTCCTATGTGATATCACTATGTTAACTTCTCTAAACGAGTCACCTCCTCTTTGCGGTAACGTCACTTGAGGAAGGCAGGAATAACGTAAGAGAAAGCCCCAGGCAACACAGCATCATCAGTGATCACTCCCCATTTCTCCCCCTACAACAAGTAATTCTTTCTTTAAACCTTCAGGAAAAAGTTACACAAGGAGGTACTAATCTCCTGAAACTGTAATCATACTATTTACTTAATAATTATTATGTAAACATAATAAATACTATACATGACAAACCCACAGCTAACATCATATTCAATGTTGAAAGACTGAAAGCTTTTCCTCTAAGAGCAGGAAAAAAGAGAAGGGTGCCACTCTCACCATTCTTATGCAGCATATAACTGGAAGTCCTAGCCAGAAGAACTAGGCAAGAAGAAGAAATAAAAAGCATCTAAATCTGAAAGGAAGAAGTAAAAGTGTCTCTGTTTCCAGATGATATGTTGTTATATATGAAAAATCTCAAAGACGCCACCAAAAAACTCTTACAAGTAATAAACAAATTCAGTAAAGTTGCAGGATAAACAATCAACATGCAAAAATCAGTTGTGCTTTTATACAATAACAATGAACTATCTGAAAAAGAAAATTTTTTAAATCCCATGTACAATAGCATCAAAGAGAATAAAATATATAGGAATAAATTTAACCAAGGAGGTGAAAATCTGTATGCTGGAAAATATAAGACATTGATAAAAGAAATTAAAGAAGACACAAATAAATGGAAAGATATCTAATGTTCATGGATTGGAAGAATTAATAGTATTAAAATGTCCATATTATCCAAAGCCATCAATCGATCCAGTGTAATCTCTATCAAAATTCAAATGGCATTTTCACAGAAATAGAAAAATATCCTAAAACTTGTATGGAAACACAAAAGACTGCAAATAGCCAAAGCAATCCTGAGAAAGACAAAGCTGAAGAACATTACTTACCAAAAAGATAGGAGATAATAAGTGTTGACAAGGATGTGGAGAAAGACCCTTGGGCATTGTTGGTAGGAATGTTAATTGGTACAGCCTTTATGGAGAACTATATGGAGCTTCCTCAAAAAATTTAAAATGGAATTACTATATGATCCAGCAATCCCACTTTGTGATAAATAAATGGAATTATCATCTCGAAGAGATATTTGCACGCCCATGTTTATTGCAGCATTGTTCACAGTAGCCAAGACATGGAAACAACCTAAAAGTCTAATGACAGATGAATGGATAAAGAAAATGTATCATATATATACAATGAAGATACGTGCATTCAGTTCCAGACCACCACAATAAAGCAAATATTGCAATAAAGGAGTCACACAATTTTTTTTGTTTCTCAGTGCATATAAAAGTTATGTTTACACTATATTGTGGTCTATTAAATGTGAAATACCATTATATGTAAAAAAAGAATGTACATACCTTAATTTAAAAATATCTTATTTCTAAAAAAATGCTAACCATCATCTGAGCCTTCAGTGGGTCATAGTAGCAACATCAAAGATCACTGATTACAAATCACCATAAAAAATATAATGATAATGAAAAAGTTTGAAATATTATGAGAATTACCAAAATGTGACACAGAGACACAAAGTGAGCAAATGCTTTTGGAAAAATGTCATCAGTAGACTTGCTAGATACAGGGTTGCCAAAAACCTTCAATTTATAAAAGCCAAAGTATTGGTGAAGCACTATAAGCAAAGGGCAATAAAACAGGGTATGTGTATATATATAAGGAATATTATTCAGCCATTAAAATGAAGAAAATTCTGCCTTTTGAAACAACATGGATGAAACTTGATGGCATTATGCTAAATTAAATAATACAGACAGAGAAATACTGTATGCTCTCACTTATATGTGGAAGCTAAAAAAGCCAAACTCATAGAAATAGGGAGTAGGATGGTGGTTGCCAGGGGCTTTGGGTATGGGGAATGGGGAAATGGTCAAAGGGTACAAATTTCCAGCTATAAAATGAATAAGTTCTGGGGATCTAATGTACAGAATGGTGGCTATAATTAACAATATTGTTTTATATACTTGAAAGTTGTTAAGAGAGTAGATTTCAAATGTTAACATCACAAAAAAAGGTAATTATATAAGACGATAACGGTGTTAATTAAACTTACTGTGGTAATCATTTTGCAATATATGTGTATAAAATCATCATGTTGTACATGTCAAACATATATGCTGTATGTCAATAGTATCTCAAAAAAGCTGGAAAAAAATTAAAACTCCAAGTCAGTTAATGTAACACTACAAGGAGTTCACTTAACGAAATCTAAATATATGAGTTCTTCGTATGATATCACTTATATGTGGAATCTAAATAAATGGTAAAAATGAACTTATTTACAAAGCAGAAATAGAGTTACAGATGTAGAAAACAATCTTATGGTTACCAGCGGGGAAAGGGGGGGGGAGGGATTAAACTGGAGGATTGGGATTGACATATACACACTACTATATATAAAATAGATAACTAATAAGGACCTACTGTATAGCACAGGGAACCTACTCAATACTCTGTAATGACCTTTATGGTAAAAAATCTAAAAAAAGTGGAAATATGTATATGTATAACTGAATCACTTTGTTGTACAGCAGAAAGTAACACAACATTGTAAATCAACTATACTCCAATAAAAGTTTTTTAAAAATAAATATATGAGTCCTTCCAAGAGGAATATTTGGATTTATCACTTTTTGACTAATTTTCATTACACATTCGTATCACCTAGGCTTTAAAAACAAATCTATTTATTATATACTCATTGCAATAAAATTCATATAATAACCAAGTCAGAAAGTTAAAAATGGAAGTATGTTTTCCCTATTTCCCTCATCCTACTCTTTAGAAGTTACTGTTGACAGTTTGCTGTGTATCCTTACAAAGATACTTATAGGTGCATACAAACTCTCATATAACTTTTTACACTTGTAAAGAGAATAATATTTCAAAAATTATGTGTGTACTTATCCATATTTTCAAACCTGCAATATTCACCTTAGTCAGAACAAGATGTTGGTCCAACTAGAGTAATTAAGATTTATTCAAAAAAGAATGTAAAGAGAAAGTGTAGGGTAATATTCAGCTTCTAAGATCCATGATAGAATCTTGCAGGAGTTTAATAATATTGAAATACAGGCATTATATATAGTAAAAGTATTTACTTAATTCACTTGGTTTCTGAAATAACTAAACATTAATTTATCATATAACCCAACAATTCCACTTCTAGGTATTTACCCAAGAAAAATGAAAAACAGGTATACACAAAAACTTGTGCATGAATGTTTATATCAGTATTATTCATAATAGCCAGAAGGTGGAAACCATCAAAATGTTCATCAACTGACAGTTAAATGAAATGATATATCCACACAACGGAATATTATTCATCTATAAAAAGAAAAAATACTGGTATCTGCTACAAAGTAGATAAATTTTAAATCATTACGCTAAGTGAAATAAACCAGTTATGGAAGACTACATATTATGTGATACGATTCATATTAAATGCCTAAAACAGGGAAATCCACAGAGTTAGAAAGTAGAATAGTTGTTGCTTAAGACTAGGGAAAGGATGATAGCTAAATTATACAAAGTTATTTTTTTGAGGTGATGAAAATGTTCTAAAATTGATTGTGATGATGATCACATATATCTGTGAATATACTAACAGCTATTGTACACTCTAAAGGATTGAATTGTATGTTGTATATTTATATCTCAATAAAGCTTTTTTTCAAAAAAATCATTTGACTTCCACTTGACGAATCAAGAGCCAGACTTAGAGGTGTCATTCATGGAGTTCTTCCAGTTCATAGAGAAGACAATTTCGGTTTGCCATTAAAAAACAAAAGCAAAAAACTTCAGCAAGACTGGATTTAGAATTAGGAAGAAGCAAGGTATGACAAGTGAGAAATGCCACTGCTTGTGTCTTTGGGGATGGCGATAAGAAAGATAAAGTCAGATGTGGATCTCATTTTCATCTTCCTAGGCTTCAGTCCGGAGAGGAATACATGTCCTAATAAGATGAGGACATGTAAGCAGATGCCATTGGTACCCCACCATTTTCTTCACTGACTTAAAGTTTACCTGCAGCTTCAGTGGACAATTTCCATAAAGATTATTGGTATACTTGTATCTCTTCACCTGAATGATTTTGTTTTTCTGGCTGCAGGAATGTGCTTGTCCTGGTGGGGCAGGTAGAATTTCATAAGAGTTATTCCTAGAAGCAACCCATAATCAGTGAGTGATGGGAATTGGTGGATAAAGACCCCACCTTGTTTATCCCTCAGTGTAATAATTCTGAGCTTTGTTTTACACAGTTTTTGAGGACTCTCAGTGAGACTGAACTCTAGTTTCCCATAATGGTAACCACTGATAAACACATGCTTTATTCTCTGTCTCACTTTCTCACTCCCTGGAATCACATCCTAAATATAGTACTTCACCCAAATCCTTATTTCAGTCTCTGCAATAAGCAGGGGGGACACTGAAAGCAGGGAGTAATTGCCCCCATTCCGGGTGGGGTCCCTAGGAGGAAACTAGGAAGTTATACAGAGGACTTCACATTAATATGGATCAGTCCAGCATAATAACAAGTAGATGGGTCTGATCAGAAGGAACATCTCATCTTCCTCAAGGCTTCCTCAATTTTTGTGTATAGGGGATCCTAAGCTGAGAACCTGTGACATTGCCACTAAGTGCACTTGGAAGACTCAGGGCCCTATCTAGCAGAGGCTGAAAGCAGCAGGCCACTGGGCCAGGAGCAAGGTGGGGGACATGGCATAAACGTAGGGGCTTTTAGCTAGCAAAACCTGGAAGAGAATAGAGCTGGCAAGTGGAAGATAGTTGCTCTTCTCAAGGAGTATTATCCAAGACACTACTGCAGATTTACTTGCCATAGGATGTCACTAGAAAATACTACAGGTTCAGTTGCCATGGGATGCCAGCAGGGCTCTCAGTGACCTGACCGACAAGGGTTATTTTGCCAAAGAACAGCAGAGAGCAGCACACACACCAAAATCAGCATGAGGCCAGAGACCTTTCTCCCGTGCCACAGTTCCTTCCACTAATAAACTGGAACACCATCTTTACAGTAGAAACAAGACAGAAGACAGGCTCTCTGAGAAACTGAGCATTTTTATTCAGGAATTACTGAGACCCACCTAAAAGTACTGTTTATGTCTTTGGATCTAACAGAGTTGGAAACCTAGCAACGGTTAAAAATTATATTTCTCCCTGCCTACCAGCAGGTGGCGATCAAGATAGAGTCATTACAGAAAAAAAATACAGCATAATATTTTTGTTGCTTATCCCAGTTTCTAGGGTGAGTTAAATTGTGAGCTTAACTGTACACAAATCAGATGACTGTTTTGTAAAATCTCCACACTGATTTTAGTGAATGGATTGTGTTGTATCCCATAACGTTAACTTATTTAATCATTTCTTTACTAATTACTTTTAAGTTATTACCAATATTTGTTTGTTACAGACAATGCCACAATGAATAGAATAGACTTGAGCTGTCAACTTTCTACATACATTTTTCTATATGTAGTTCACAAATTTGTATCTCTGTAACAACTATTCCTAGAATGAAATTGCTGGTCAGACAGTGTGTAGCTTGTTGTTGTTTTTAACTGTTTACTGTGAAAAATGTCAGGCATATACAAAAGTAGAAAGAATAGCTCTTAAAAACACATATGTCCCCATTACTGAATTTCAACAAATGTTAGCACCTGGAAATCTTGTTTTGTTTATATCCCCTCCAATTTAAACTCCCCTCCCCAATCTAGGATTGTTTCGAGGGATATAATCATCATGTCACTGCACCCGCAAATATTTAGAATACATCTCTAAAATATATGTACTCTCAAAATTATAGCAATAACGCCATTATTATACCTAAACATTGAAAATGATTCCATCATCCATTTTCAGTTGAAAACATTGCTCAAATTTGTGCTTCCCTCATATTCTCCTGCTGCTACTGTTGCTATTCCTGCCCACCTTCTCTCCTCCTCCTGTGAAGAATAGCAGTCATTTGTCAGATATGTCTTTTGCAAATCTTTGCTCCCAGTCTGTGGCTTGTCTTTTCCAATCTCTTGACAATGTCTTTCATGAGCAAGAAGTTCTAATTTTAATGAAGTTCAGCTTATCAATTCTTTCTTCCATGAATTGTTCCTTTGGTGTTGTATCTAAAAAGTCATCACCAAACACGAGGTCATCTAGATTTTCTATATTATCTTCTAAAAGTTTTATAGTTTTGTGTTTTACATTTTGGTCTGCAACCCATTTTGAGTTAATTTTTGTGAAGGTTGTAAGGTCTGTGTATAGTTTTTGTTTCTTTTTTTTGCATGTGGTTGTCCAGTTGTCTTAGCATCATTTATTGAAAAGACTATCTTTGTTGCATTGTATTGCATTTGTTCCTTTGTCGGAGATTAATTGTCTATATTTTTGTAGGTAGTTCTATTTCTGGACCCTCTATTCTGTTCCATTGATCTATTTGTTCTTTTGCCAATACCATACTGTCTTGATTATTATGGTTTTAGAGTAAGTCTTGAAGGAGGGTAGTGTCAGTCCTTCAAGTTTTTTCTTCTTCAATATTGTGTTGACTATTCTGGATTTTTGCATTTCCATATAATTTTAAAAAATCAGTTTGTTCATATCCACAAAATACCTTGTTGGAATTAACAACATTTGATATATAATTGACTTGGGATTTTGATTGGAATTGCATTGAATCTATAAATCAAATTAGGAAGAAACGAAATCTTGACAATATTGAGTCTGCCTATCCAGGAATATGGAATCTCTCTGTGTATTAAGTTCTTTGATTTCATCAGAGTTTTGTAGTTTTCCTCATATAGATAGGTATATGGTTTGCTAGATTTATACCTAAGTATTTCAGTTTGGGGGTGCTAATGTAAATGATATTTTGTTTTCAATTTCGATTTTCATTTGTTCATTCCTGTTATGTATATAGGAAAGTGACTGACTTTTGTACAGTAACCTTGTATCCTGCAACCTAGCTATAATTGCTTATTAGTTCCAGGTTTCTTTCACCATTCTGTCATATTTTCTACATAGGTGATCATGTCATGTATGAACAAAGATAGTTTTATTTCTTCCTTCCCAATCTATATACATTTTAGTTTCTTTTTTGTCTTATTGCATTAGTTAGTACTTCCAGAAAGATGTTGAAAAGCAGTGGTGAGAGGGGAAATCCTCACCTTGTTCCTGATCTTAGTGTAAAAGTTTCAAGTTTCTCATCATTAAGTACGATTTTAGCTGTAGAATTTTTGTAGATATTGTTTATCAAATTGGGAAAACTCCCCTCTATTCCTAGTTTACTGAAAATTTTTATCATAAATAAGGGTTGGATTTTGTAAAATGCTTTTTCTGCATCTACTGATATGATTGTGTGATATTTTCTCTTCTTTAGCTTGTTGATATGATGCATTACCTTAATTGATTTGTGAAGGTTGAACCAGCCTAGCATACCTGAAGTAAATCTCACCTGGTCATGGTGTGTAATTGTTTTTACACATTGTTGGATTTGATTTGCTAAGATTTTCTTGAGGATTTCTGCATCTATGTACATGAGGGATATTGTCTGAATACTAATTCCCCAGCATGCTAATGAAGTAGAGAACTTTTTCATGTTTCATGTGATCATTGGCTATTTGGAAATCTTTTTTGAAGTGTGTGTTCAAGCCTCTTGACCATTTTTACAACATGCTGTCTTTCTCATAAATTTGTAGCAGCTTTCAAAAATATTGTGATTATGGCTTTGTCAAAAATATATATTGTAAGTATCTTCTATTACATGGTTATAATTTCAATGCTTTTTTATTGATGTATAACTTACATAGAGTACAGTGAATAAGTAAGTGTACAGCTTGATGAATTTACACTTATGTATACATCTGTGTAACCACAACTCAAATGAAAATATAAAACATTCTCAGCACCTCAAGAATCTCCTTCATGTGTTCTCCCAAATGATAATTCCCCCCAAAAGTAATCATAATTCTGATTTTTACATCATAGGTTAGTTTTTTTCCTCTTTTTAAAGTCTATATACATCAAAAACATGTGGACATGTAAAAATACTCCTTTTCATTGACCTTCTTTTATTTTCTGTGAAATTTATCCATGAGTAGTCCATTTTCATTACTATTAGTATTCTTTTTAATTACTATAACAAAATTATTATATTGTAGTTGGATTTTTAGATTGTGTCTAGTTTGGAGTATTATAAATAAAGCTGCTATGAACATTCTTTACATGTCTTTTGGTGGAAATAAGTATTTAAGAATTGCTCCATCATAGGGTGAACTAATATTTAGATTTAGTAGCTCATACCAAACAATTTTCAGTCATAGTAAAAAATTTCAGTCTCATTAGCAATGTATGAGAATTCCAGCTGCTCCTCTCCTTTCCAACACTTGGTATTATCAGTCCTTTCATATTTATCATTCTAGTGGGGGGTGTACTGGTCTAATCGGCATTTCTGTTATAACTAACGATGCTGTTTACCTTTCCATATTTTATTGGCAACTTGGATAACCTCTTCTGTGAAATGTCTGGTTAGTCTTTTGCCCACCTGTAAAATTGGGCTGTCAGTCTTTATTTTACTTATACAGAACTTCTTTGTAAATTCTGAAGCTCTTTATTTTGGAAATATCTTATCTGTGGCATATATTTTCACACTCAATGTACTTTTGTTGAATATAATTTCTTAATTTTAAAGAAGTTAAATTTATCTGTTATTTCTTTAGTGGTTATTGTTTTGCCTATCCCAAGTCATGAAGATATTCTCCTGATTTTGTGATTTCTCTTAATCATTTCTTGCTAGGTGTTTATCAATTTTGTTATTTTTTTCAAAGAATCAACTTTTGTCTTTGTTAATTTTCTCTATTGTATGCTTGCTATTTCATTGATTTCTAATAATATTTTTATTATTTGTTCTTTTCTCTGTTCTTGGGTCTTATTTTGCTAATTTTCTCCCTATATAGTTGAGACAGCAGCTTAACTGATTTTCATAATTTATTCTAAAAAAATATAGCATTAAGATCTCTATATATTACTCCTAAAACAGTGATTTAGCTGCTTCCCACAAATTTTGAAATATCGACATTCATTTTCATTTTAAAGTATTATCTAATATCCACTGAGATTTCGTCTCTGATCCATATGGCATTGACAACTGTGTTGCTTCATTTTTGAACATTTGGAGGCTTTTCTAATATCTTTCTGTTGAAGTCTAGTTTAATTCACTATGGTCAGAGAACATACACTAAATGATTTCAGCCCTTTGAATTTAAGTGTGTACACTATGGCTCAGGGTATGTTCCATTTTGGTTCATGTGCACTTGAAAAGAGTGTGTGTTTTGCCATTGTTGGATGTAATTTTATCTGTCAGTTGTCACACTGATTGCATTGTTTAAATCTTCTATATACTTATTGCATTTTTTCTGCTTTAGTCTATCAGTTATTAATGTAAACATTTCCAAATACAATTGTGGATTTACTATCCTTTTTAGTTCTATCAACATTTTAAAATATATTTTCCTAAGTGTTATTAGATAACACACATTTAGAAGTTATGTATGGTTTTTGAATTACCATTTTTTTACATCTTTATTGGAGTATAATTGCTTTACAATGTTTAGTTTCTTCTGTATAACAAAGTGAATCAGCTATATGTATACATACATCCCCATATCTCCTCCCTCTTGTGTCTCCCTCCCACCCTCCCTATCCCACCCCTCTAGGTGGTCACAAAGCATCGAGCTGATCTCCCTGTGCTATGCGGCTGCTTCCCACTAGCTATCTGTTTTACACTTGGTAGTGTATATATGTCCATGCCACTCTGTCACTTCGTTCCAGCTTCCCTTCCCCGCCCCCCACCCCCACCCCGTGTCCTCAAGTCATTTCTCTACATCTGCATCTTTATTCCTCTCCCGCCCCTAGGTTCATCAGAACCAAGTTTTTTTTTTTTTTTTTCTGTTTTTTTTAGATTCCATATATATGTGTTAGCATACGGTATTTGTTTTTCTCTTTCTGACTTACTTCACTCTGTATGACAGACTCTAGGTCCATCCACCTCACTACAAATAACTCAATTTCGTTTCTTTTTTATGGCTGAGTAATATTCCATTGTACACATGTGCCACATCTTCTTTATCCATTCATCTGTCGATGGACACTTAGGTTGCTTCCATGTCCTGGCTATTGTAAATAGTGCTGCAATGAACATTGTGGTACATGTCTCTTTTTGAATTATGGTTTTCTCAGGATATATGCCCAGTAGTGGGATTGCTGGGTCGTATGGTAGTTCTATTTTTAGTTTTTTAAGGAACCTCCATACTGTTCTCCATAGTGGCTGTATCAATTTACATTCCCACCAACAGTGCAAGAGGGTTCCCTTTTCTCCACACCCTCTCCAGCATTTATTGTTTCTAGATTTTTTGATCATGGCCATTCTGATGGGTGTGAGGTGATACCTCATTGTGGTTTTAATTTGCATTTCTCTCATGATTGGCGATGTTGAGCATCCTTTCATGTGTTTGTTGGCAATCTGTATATTTTCTTTGGAGAAATGTCTATTTAGGTCTTCCACCCATTTTTGGATTAAATTACCATTTTTTCATTGTAAAATATATAAATCTCTAATATTACATCTTGCCTCACAATCTTCTTTTTCTGATATATGTATAAATCTGTTTTATTTCATTTCATTTACTTTAGTGTTTCCCTGGCATATCTTTTGTCCATTCTGTTACTTTCAACCTTTCTGTGTCCTTATATGGAATGTTTCAAAAGAAAGCTCTGGAATTTTACCAGGGCTACTTATTCTTGGCAGAACCTAAACTTAACTATTTTTCCTAAGCCCTAAGTCTGTCGAATGTTCAGCTTAACTTCTCTTCTTTTCAGCTATTATTTTTGCTTTTGGAATCTCCAATTTCCTCAAGAGGAAATAATCACCATAAACGCCTTAACTCCCTCATGCTGTTTTTTCTTTCCTAGACACTGGTTCTGTAAGGCAAGTCCCCCTTTGCCTTGAAATTTTCTGAAGTTTTCAATTAATTTTTAAAACATTTTACCCAGATTTTCTAGCTGTTCTCAGGGTTCAGTGGTCTGAATAAAACCCAGAATTTTATTATGGAAGTGTAATTTCTTGTTGCTGATTAAAAACAGGATGAGTCTAACATGTTCCTGTTAAGAATAATGTTTTCTGTATGCTTTTCATTAATTTTTCCTCTTAAATTGATTTTTTCTTCCTTTTCCTTTTCTTAAAAAATTTATATTGCTATTCTCTTCTTTTGATGCGTACTGTTTTTCTGTCTTTGTTCTTTGTAAGTAGCCTAATTAAAAGCTATACATTTTCCCCAAAAACCACCCACAAGAAGTACTTAGTGCACCCATGAAATTTCAGCTACACAGTATTTTCAATACCATGTAACTGAAATTATTTTCTAAATTCCATTTTATGATCTATGAGTTATTTCAAAATTTGTAATATAATTTTCCTAGTTATCTTTTTATTATTGTTTTCTAGTTTCATTTTTATTGTGAACGGAGAAAATTATCTGATCAATTTTTTCCCACTGAAATTGCTGGGGATTTTGGTTTGCTTGTTTGTTTTTAATGGCCTGGTATTTGGTCAGGTTTTGCAAATGTTTAGAATTTGCATGAAAAGAAATTCCTATTCTTCAGTTATTGAGTACAACATTTCATGAAGGTAAATTAAGGTTATTTTTTAATCACATTGTTCAAATGACCAATAGTTTATTTTAATTTATTTATTTTTATTTAAAATTTTTTTGTCCACATGGTAGTTTGTGCTCTGTCAACTTGGTGAAGCTGCATTTACCAGAAGTCTTTTCCTTATATGGCGTCAGGTTAGAGTTACAAAAGAGGCAGACAGAAGGGAAGCCACAGCTATTTCTTTCTGAATGTCTTTGAAGCCAGTTATGGGGAGGGACACACAGAAGGGGGTCCAGTGGGCTCTACTTGTCCACACTCTCTTCCACTCTACATCCAGATCTTTCTGCCCAGGAGTGGCCCTGAGCCCCCGAGTGAAGCTTGGCTGAAAGCTCAGAGTAGTAGCTACACAGGAGCCACAGCTTTCCACAGACTTCTTCCTGAGCTTTCCTCCCTAGTCTCACTTCAGCACCTTGACGTTTGTGCGCACTCCAATGTGTCCACACATGGAGACATTTCAGGAGAGCTAAATGGTACCTTCCTTCTGGCCCTCCAAAATCTCCCTCCCAGACCATTACTTCCCAATTCCTTCTACAATTTCAAAAGGCCTATCTCTATAACAAATCCTCTATTCTACAATATTCACAGTACTTTTGCTGTCCTGATTATATCCTGTCTGAGAATCTATTTGCATTTTTAAAACTTAGAATGTGATGCATTTAATTTCTCACCAGTATGCAGTTTTATTTTCCTGAATATATTGGTAAAAGCAAATATTTAATCTTATCTCCTCTCTTTTAAAAAGTATTTTCTATAGTTATTTTATGTAATTATTTTCTTAACTACACAGGCTTAGGGCTCTGAGGGTGTAAGATTTCAATTACTTCTACACACTGCAGGATTAGAACAGTTTGACAAATTTGGAAATCCTGAGTCTACATATTTCTCTGATAGGTTGGAATGATAAATAAATGTTTGAGAGTTATTACAAAAAATACTTCTGGCTAGGGAATTTGTCATTTTTATGAAATTCTCATCAGTCTTATAGCCCACCCCCCAAAGTAACCCTGAAGGTTTTTAAAAGCTCCTCTCCCAGAAACTCTGTCCCTAGGGATATGGGATAGGACCAAGGGATATGCATATCTCACAAGTGGCCCAGACAATTCCAAGGAAGCTGGTTGTGGATTTCTTTTGGGGAAAGGTGGACCTAGAAAAAATTTTGGAAAATATCTCAACACACTATTTTTCTCCTTGGGCCTTTCTGTTCATTTTAATCACCTCTCAAAGTAGAAAAGATAAAAAGGCAAAACAACAAAAAATTACCACCTTCTCCATTTTTTCTGGACCATCTAGACTCTTTCTTCAAGGAATGTGCATCTCTAAATGGGACAAACATGTAATTTTGTGAATTAAACATGTTATACGTAATGCATTTTAATATTTCTAGACAACAAAAAATGACTTCAAAACCTCTTAGAACACTCAAATTCAGAAAAAGCATATCAATATTTTACTGTAAGAATAAACTGAGCTCATGTCAAAATGTAGTTTAAAATTAAGTATTATTTTATTCATTGTGCATATTTGAATCTCTTGAGATTTATAAAATTTATGTATATGTAACTTAAGAGATACTTTTCCTGTGTACCTGCATACCACCCTCCTTGCAAAAAAAAATGGAAGAAAGAAAGAAAGAGAAGAAAAGAAAGCACTTGTTTTCTTGGTTAACACCATGGCACATAATCTTTCATAGGAAAGACACACCTAGTCAAACAGTTTTAGGAGAGGGGAGCAGGTATCTAACACACACTGAACCACGCTTTAATATTCTCCTGAATTTTTACATAATCCTGGAATAACTGACATACTTGAATTATTACACATAAAGTAGTGGAGTAAAATACCATCTAGAAAAAAAAATAACAGCAACAGGGATTCATGTGAGCAGACATCTAAGCCTGGCCAATGGTACTTCTTGCAATGCTATTTTCCTTAATAACATTCTTTGATAACATAATAACTGGTACGATTAAAAACAAAAGAGGTTCTTTCACAACAATATATTCACCTTTTGAATCAGCGGCACAAATTCCTCAGCCTCAACTGGAGTAATCAACAGAGACCCAGGGCTACACATGGCAGCTGACACTACAAAGTCACTTTGAAATCAAAGTTTTACTTTTGACATATAATAGTTTTCAACCTGAAATTTCTTTGGCTTTTCTCTCACCCTCATCAGATGGTTTGGGAAAGAGACATTCTTCTTAGCATCCACAGCTGCACAATGCACCTCACAACACCTCTCTCCCCATAGGAGCACACACAGGTTCATAAGGAGGGAACTCTTATCTCCTTCCTCTGTCCCTCCTCTTCTTTATTTTCTTCTTTCCTTTTTCTTTTCCTTGATAATTTGCTTGATGGCTTAGTTAAAAGAAGACTGTTAAAGTCAAGAGGAGTCACGAGAGGCAGCAAAAATAAGATAGCATTCCATTTAATTAAGACACCCCCCTCTTCTTGATGGGTTCCTCTAAAAGAAATGTTTTGAAATGGATTCTGCTTCTTTTGTGCAAAGAAAAACTGATGAAGGTGAAAATTTGAGATGACATTTGAAACGAGTTTTTTTTTTTTTTTTGATTTTGTACTTCATATTATTTCAAATAAAGTCTCAAATGATTTCTGGAACATTTCTGAAAAAAATAACTATGGATTTGATTGAATTATAAAAACATCTGCCATGCTGATAAATATCAACTTACACCTGGTAGTCAGGTGCTCAACTCAGCCCTCTTACAATAACTTATGGGTTTAACTAGACAAGACAAATCTACCTGAATCGATTTGGCTTCGGATTTTGTTTATCAAGCTTTTAGGAAAGTGAGAGATACTTGTATTTCCTTTTAAGATGTGAGAAACTTCTTGGTAGAAAATTGAAATGTGAATAGAAAGTATTTGTCAGCATTTTAAAAGGAAAATATCTACCTATCATAGGAACTATTTACCTATCTTAAAAACTATTTCTTCCCTTGCTAGTTTCTCCGTACATCCTAGAAACCCGACACTTGAGTTGTTTTGTTTTAAGATTGCAATGTACAGATAACCATGTGAATTAAATTTGTCTTTATTTATCTTGCAGTCTAGCTCTATAAACACTGTTAACCCATAAAAATTAAACCTTATATCTGAGAAACTGATTTCCATGCTCTTCCTTATTTTTATTAGCTCCCAGGAAGGAAGCAGTATGAGCTGTACAACATCATAGTAACAGAGTTTGCTTTGACAAGCAAAAACACTGCATCTGTGGCTAATTTCATAGTAACACTAACTGGTTCTCTCAAAGAAAATAATCTTCTCCACATGTGAAATCATTCTTCAATAATGAGATCATTTCAAATTATGCAAAAATGTTCATAAAATCTACCCAGTGGATGATAAGTTACTGCCAATAGTGGGGTAACTGTCTCATGGTTTTATAAATTCATAATCCTCAGTTCTAAATGCTTAATACTGATCATTAGTTAATACTACCTGACATACACTTAATACTGGCAATTCTATAAAATCATATTAGGATCAAATGAAACACTACTTTTTAAAAAATCTTGTAATAAAGTTTCTTCTTTTGTGTGCAATTAAAACACACTATTCTTTTGAAAATGAAGTGTAATTTGAAACTAGAGATTCAAATGTTATAAAATTAAACTACATCTCTCTATAGTGTTTAAAATATATATTAAGTATTTTTTAAGGGAAAGAAGAACAAGAACTGGGGTACATGTGCCACAGGCTTAAGTATGAGAGAAATAATTCAACGAATATATTTTTTTTACTTGGCTATCAAATCCATCACCTCATTCTTACTTGGTTGATGCATATTTGGTGTTAAGCTCTGTGATTGATGTTAAACTAACAATTTCTCTAAAAGAAGCTCACACCTGAGATGTTACATCGCATCAAATCAACAGTACAACCACATCTTGTGGGGCAAAGGCATAGGAGCAAGGCACCGAGCATTGTACAGCAGTGCATCAATAGAAAAAATTGTAAACTCATTAGAAGATTTGAGACTGCTTTAAATGAGATAGAATTTCATAAACAACTTGTACCTAACTTATGCAAATAGTTAATGCTCAAACAGGCTTCATGATGCAAAATAGGTGTTGTGGAAGAAAAATTATTTTTAAAAATAATTCAATGATTTTTTAGATTGAAGTCAATAAATTAATCAATATACACTGTCTTGCATTCATTACCTACTAAGAAGACACACTCACTTCTCTATGTCTTTCATTTACTTAAAGACCTGAAACAATCTAATACCTTCTTAATGCTGTTTCCCAGATAAGACAATCCAGTCTTAAAACTACTGTTTCTGAAATGTTATATTTAAAGAAATTAGTTGTTAGTCTTTTGCTGAAACCCAAATGTTCAGTCTCTTGAAAAATCAATTTTGTATTTACCTGGAAGGACTATCTGGAATTCTGATGGAAGTTTACCTTATTCAGGATGATTTTGGGAACAAACCCCTATTTACCCAATATTTTTAATATGTATGTTTTCTTATCTCATCTGATATTGGTTTTTCATCTGCATAGTCTAAAATGGCAGGATATATATATGGCTCAATAGACCTCTTCACTTCTTTTCTTTTTGTCCCAACACTTTTCTTGATGGGACAGAGATATAACACAACCCAATAGAATGAAGACCATGAAAATGTGCAGCTGCACTGGAAGGTGATGGGATAGCTCACATCCAGTGTTTAATTCTAAACTGCAACATCCCATGATCTTCCAATATTCTGATTTCACACATACATTTAACAATCATTTATAGAACCCCAGAAAACAATATCTGGGGAGGGCCCAGCCAATGAAGCAGACAAGTGGTATTCTTCCAGCCTCCACTAAGTTGGCCTCTATATGAGTGTACAAAAACTTTGAGTTAAGAAAAAAAGAAGAAAGGGTAAAATTGACACACAGCTTCTGGCTTCTGGCCCCAAACCCAGGGAAAACTGTGAAGCCAGACAGGCAACCAGCGGCTTACTTGTTATGTTGATTAGGTTGCTGATTTAGCCAGATGTACTTTGTTTTCCTGAATAATGAGATGCTTGGCAAAATCACTAGAATTCATTCGCAAGTTCTCTTTTAGTTTGTTAAGCTCAAAGTCATGGAGAATCTTGACAGTCATTAACTTTTCTCGCTTGATTCTTTCCATGACATCTTTTGGAACATCAGGGATCATCCACGCCAACAAAAATTTCATTAGAAACACAACATGCTAGAGGAAACAAAAGAAAATCAGACACACTGCTAGAGTTGTCAAATGTTCAGCAGATGTTCGTACAAATTGTTTCATTTGTTCAACAAACTGTGCTCGATACAGTAGCTAGAAGGAAAAACAAAGAGATATAGTCCCTGTCCTGGAACTTTCCTACAAAGACCAACATTAAGCAAATAAATATATACTAAAATATGTGATTACAGAGATTCCAGTTGAACGTGGTTATTGAATATACTCTTCATCTATGCTTCCTCCTGAAAACCTAATAAAATATTTGTAAAGAAATTTAAAAATTGTATTGTTCACAAAGACACACAAAAAAGGGAGGAAACAGTGATAACAGACTCGAGAGAGTGAAGAAAGCTGGCACTTAAATTTGCAGTTGGTGATACAGTGATGGTAGAAATCAAGACAAAAGCCAATTTTGTTTCAAATCATCAGAAAAGTTCAGAAAAGTTCAGAAAAGAAGGTACTAAGGACTTTGAAGGTGTAGTGTGGGTGGAGTTAAAAATAAGAGGCTTATTTAAAAATTTGTATAAGGGGCAGATGAATTTTCAGAGCCTCTCTCTCAACCATGTTCAGGAACTACTTCTCTCCAACCCCGCCCTGGCAGCAACTGAGTACCTTATTTTCTGCAGGAAATTATATTTTCTGCAGAAATTAAGACAGAGAGCTGTGAGCTCACAGGCAGCAGAGATGGCGAAAGATGGAGGTGTGGCACCATACTGAAAACAGGGCAACTCAATGCAATTCAGCATTCTGAACCATGAGATCTCTAGTCCCTCCTGCCTTTCTTGGCTCTCAACACAGTCATGAAATAGCTCAACAAACAGAAGGTTGGAGGATTTTTTTCTCTGGGAAAAATAACTAATCAGAGAAGTTAGAATTATAGATATCAAAATTTTGTAGGTCTCAAATGAAAAGGCCTCTTTATCACCCTACAGTGAAGCCCACCCAAGTGACGTTCTTCCTGTATGCACACAAAGCTTATAATCGGCTTTCTTTGCTTCACTCTTAAATATGAGCAGATTGCCAAGAACAACCAAATACTTAAGAAAGTCTCTAACGTGAAAGGGTAAGACTGAAGCACATGAATAGGAACTAAGAGGATACCTAGATAATGATGAGAGCAAGAGAATAGTAGAATAAAAAGACAAAGATATGAACCTGACTATTTATAGGAGAGAAAATAAATGATAATTATAATAGAATTTCAAAACAGTTGTAACATCTGAATAACAGAAGTCCCAGAAAGATAGAACAGAGAAAAGAAGGAAATTATCAAAGAAATAGTACAAGCAAATTTTCTCAACTTAAAGGGTAATTACATTTGCAGGTCAAAGGGGCTTAGTGAGTGTCCAGAACAATTAATATTAATAGTCCAACGTCACATGACTGTCTTGTGAAGTTTCATAAAAGAAGGACTAGTGAGAGAATCCTCAAAGCTTACTGATACATAAAAAAATCATAAACAAAGAATGGGAAATTAGAATGGTATTGTACTTCATAACAACACTAGAAGCTGACAGAAAATAGAGCAATGTCTTGGAAAATTTCAGGAATACCTAAAAAAAGTTGGTTCAAAAATTTTCAGGGAAAATGACTTTTAATCAAATTCTATACCAATTAATTATCTATGTGGAAAAAGAAGAAATTTTATATTCAAGTTCTCAAAAATTGTCCATTATTTTCCTCAGAAAATTAATGAAAGATGTGCTTTATCAAAATAAGCTAGTAATTCAAGAATGGGAGAATAATAGATTGAAGAAAATATAGTATTCAGTATAAAAGAAGTTGAAGAGAAGTCCCAGAATGATGGTGAGTCGGAGCCTGGGATGATCAAAAAAAATAAACAGAAACAAAAATTCCAAAGAATTCCTTTTGTAATTTACCAGGCTGAAAGGTGATCTAAACCGCTGATGGAAAATGTGGGAATGAAAGTGATAAATTCATAAGGAACTGAGAGGGGTGAGGATTTAAATTACTTACATGTATAACCTTGATAAAAATAAAACAAATTAAACAAAAACTGATAGGAATTTGTGTTTTCTTGCATTAGACTTATCTAGTCTATTATTGGCCTTTACTGTCGAGTGAAAAAATGCCTAACATTTATTTACCTCTCCCTTATTGGCCTTCATGTCTTATGATTTGTAGCACTCAATTTGTAACTTAGTCAAATACCCCCTCTGTACTGGTTCTTTTGTATTGCATGCCTTATATCCATAATTACCCTAGCTTTTCCACAAGGTAGGAAACATAATACAGTGGACAGAGCAGAGGCTTGGCAGTGAGACATCTGGCATTGAAACCCAGCTCTAATATTAGCCGATTATCTTTAAACCAACTAACTAATTTTGCTGACTGTTGGTTCATTTGTCAAGGGTGAATAATAAAGCCAAACTTACAAAGTTATTATTATAGCCTCTGGAACCACTATTTATTAATAATAGGTATTCAGTAAAATAAGTGGGTCCTCTGCCCTCTGACTCACCTCAAAGAAAAAGGTCTTACTTTTTCTTTTCTGCTACCTTGGTATCTTCAACAAGAGTAAGTGAGTAAGAGGCAATCCACTGTACTTAAAATATTCCTAACTTACTTTTTATGACAACAAATACTTCCTTCAAAATAGTCTATTGAGATAATGCTAATTTTCTGCGGAACAAACATGCATAGAAATATATGCCTAAAGGGAGAAAAGAGACTAACTGGCATGAAAGTTAATAAAGGCTTACCTCCATAATTATGATGAAGGTCATCTTAGCAGCAAGGACGTGCCAGTACTGCATACTATGAAAATATTTATCCTCATGATCAGGAGGATTTCTGTAATCTCTGTACCTGAAAAAAATGGAAATAAATGCAAAATGTAAGCTATAACTTCAAACAAACAGACCTAGTATAAATTCATATTATTTCTTGTAAGAGATCCTTTCAGTTGACAACAAAAGTCAAGTCAAAGGAAAATAATTGCTATTATGATACATTTATCTTTCCTATACAGATAAAAATAATAGCCATATGTTACTTTTGTATAGTATATATGTAGCAGGAGACACAAGTGAAACTGCTCTCCTGCCCTTCAGAGACAAGTTTCTCTAGAGTCAGCAAAATTTGCTCTTTCCATTCCATTCCCTCTCTTCCTAGTCCTTAACACACTTAGTTCTATCATCACTCCACTGACACCAACTGTCTCCTATCATTAAACTGAAGGAACATTTTAATCCAGATCTTATTTGACCTGTGAAGAATTGAACTTGACATTGTTGACCATTCCTATTTTCTTGAAACTCTATTTTCTCGGCTTATATGACACTGCATTGTTTTTGTTTTCCTTATTATCCTTCTGGGGTTTTCTTGGTGTTCAATTTGTGAGTTCATTTTTTTCTGCAAGTGTCTAGATATTAATGTTCAAAGATTTAGTTCAGGTAGGAAGTGATGACATCAAGAAATCTGACAGCTGCCCATGCTATGATTCCTCTCTATATAAATATAGAATATAACAATGCTTTTGTCTACCTGTGTTGCAACATTTTGCTGTTTTTTTGTTGTTGTTGTTGGAATCCCAGATGAAGCAGTTGGTTTAAGGTTTAAGTTTAAAAGACTTGATGTACTATATATATATATATATATATATGTATATATATGTGTATATATATATATATGTATGTATATATATATATATACACATACACACACATACATAAATAAATATATATGATCTTTAAATCCTAGAGTAAAAAGATCCTCACAGTACATGAGACACTGAGTGTGAAAGCAGCAGGTTTACAAATCCAAGTTCACACTCCCTACATGGAAGAAACCTTTTAAATGGGATGGCTGGTGAACTAATCATATTGTTATTTCTCTCTTCCTTACTCTGTCTCTTTTTGAGGACACATAGTTAAATTCAAGTAGGTTAAATGCACGTAAAATATGACCATGCTGTATGATTATACATATTACAACTTGGGACCAAGGAGGCATTTGTTGAAGAAAATTTTTCCAATAAACTTAGAAAATAAGAAACAATTCAAAATTGACATTATCTCTACCCATAATATTATCTTACTTTTGGGCATTCTACTTTTTCAAATCAGAACCATACAATGTGTGAATTCTAGAATTGATGCACTTTATCCAGGAGTTTTACTGCCCCAAGTATATATTTTTTGTAAGACATGAAGGAAATGGAGAACTTAAGAAATACATTTAAAAAGCAAAATGAAAACAAGAGAAAACCTGCAAGTGGTGAAGTCTCGTTTTTCCGAAGGTACAGTGTGGTTTGGAAAATCGGCTATCAGGAATATTGACAGGCTGTTATTGACATACCCTCTCATAGGCTGAATGGCATTTTTTGAGTAGGCATAGTAGTAAACTAAACGGGGAATCATGTCCGATGTAAATGCAACAATAAAAGCCTAAAGGACAAAACAAGAGGGAGATCATGAGTTAACAATGCAGTTTTACAAATGTCTGATTTGTATATCTTTCAGTTCCATATGTCTTATGGATGCAAAATGATTAGAATGCTATTATTAATCAAGTTAATATATGAGTCTTTGACCTAGAACATAAAATAGTTCATTTATAGTGTATAATCAGTATTGCAAGATTTCATAGCTAGAAAGTGCTATATTGAAAACTTAACCTAAATGTATCTGTCTCCAAAAACACTATGCCTGTGTCTATCTCTTTCCATCATGGCTTGCTATTTCTTACATTTCTTATTATTTCATAACACAGTTCTACTCTCCTTAACCAAATTTACTTGCCTGGACTTGTGTGTGTGTGTGTGTGTGTGTGTGTGTGTGTGTGTGTAGGGAATGGAGAACGAAGAAAGAGAAGACCATGTACTGGTAAATTTCCCACAGTCCAGTGCAATTAATTTCAGTATTTGATGCCATAGGAATGGTATTTTCCCATCTTTTCCTAAGCTCTGGAATACTATAAATGTCATGTTTCCTTTAGGTAAGACAAGTCAATTTAAAACCATTTGGCTCTGCCATCTACATTTTTAGTGGTAGATTTTAAAAATCTTTTAATATTGCTTCTATAGTTACTGGTCCATTTCATGTTTTATTAGCACTTACTGAATATATTTTGGTAGTTTTATTTCTAAAAAAGTGACAATTTCAAATAGATTTTAAAATTATTAGAATAAATGCATACATAACATTCTTATAATTTTCTCACTTGTGCCCTGTAATTCTTTTTTTGTTTGAGATTTTCAGTTTTGTTTATCTTTTCAATGAACCAACTCAACTTATTTAGCAATTATATTGCTTTTTGTTTGTTTTCTAATTTATTTCTGTTTATATTCTCATTAATTCTTTCTTACTACTTTCTATTGATTGGTTTTACATTTTTTCTTAGTTTCATAAGTTACATGTTCAGTTCATGGTTTCCTTCTTCTTTTTCAATAATAAAAGTATTTATTGGTATACAGTTTTTATAAATATGGTTCTGGCTGATTCCTAAAATCAGCTAGGAAAATATTGATAGGTTTTCATTTTAATTAAGCTCTCCTTATAACTTCAATTTTATTTCATCTTTGTACAATAAGCTTCCTTGGAAGCATGAATGTTAAGTGGTTAAATTTTCTTTTTTGGCTATCTTATATCAACTTCATTATTTATACCATTATTGTAGATGAATATTCATTGTAAAATTTCTGCTTTTGGGAATTCAGTTTTATTATCATTTTTAATAAGTGCTCCATAAAAATAACAGGTAAATGTTGTGTATTCTGTTTGTAGTATACAACTTTATGTATAATCAAGCTTTAATTGTATTATTAAATCCTTTATACCATTACTTATTTTCTGTCTACTTTGTCACATGCTATGAAACTATATCATGGTATTTTAATAAGCATGTTTTTACAATTTTCCTTGTATATCTAAGAGTTTGCATGTCATAGAGTTGCCTATGTTGTTTAGCACATAAAAGTTTAGGGATGTTTTACCTTTATGGACCATGATGAAATCAATGTAAATAAAGATTGAGTTAAACATCATTCACATCTCCCCATCCTCAAGAAAAGAAAAAAGTACAGTTATTCCATCGAAATAGGTCTACTTACATTAGTTGCAACAGAAAGGACAGCCATTCCATAAAGAATGTCTTGCCAAACACCTATGCTATGAGCCTTAGCAGCTACAGGTCTCCTGTACTGAGTCGTAAGCTTCCAGGCATCCACTCGAATCTCTATTATATTATTCAAGAGAGCAAGAAGAGGAGCCAAAGGAAAAGAGGCCACAAATAATGTAACAAATCCAAACTGGATAACTGCAGGGATAAAAGAAAAATTCACAAACTCATTATTGTGGAGGGGAAAACGGGGAACACTCTGCCTAACTCCTGCTACTTCCCTCATTTTGGAGGGATCTACATCAGCAAAACACTCCAGGCCTCTTTCCAGCTGTCCACGTCCTCTTCCCTACAGGAAGCACAGTGACTTATTTGTTGAGCTGGTCATGCACAGCTCAGCTCCATACCTGCAGTTTCTTTTGAGACCTGCTTGTCTGAAGAAAGCATTTATTCTTGTTAGATAAGATATGGTTATTATTCATAAAACACAGTCTTTTACTATGGTCTATGTTTAGGTCTATGCTAGCCTAGCATTTACATGGGTATTGGCACATCAGTGGGGTAATCAAGTTTTCTATTTTGCTGATCTATGTACTTTTTCAGATCAGGGATAATGACCTACTCATTTGTATGTTTGGGGTATATAAAAACACTCAACTATAAGCCTTATGAACGAATGCATTATTTAAGATTTGAAGATGTTAACAGAGGAAAAGGTAGAACAAACAAGATATCTGACAACAAATCAGGAAATGAATCATATAAAGCATCAGAAATATATATAAATTTTATGTGGGCAAAGGAAACATACATATCCTGGAATGAGGTATTTGTTAAGGTCCTGATCTTCTGTACTAACTTGACATCTTTCTAAATAAGTTTTACTCTCTTTCCTCACTGAGGCTTAACACCTGTGTAAGCTGGTTTCTCTCTCCATTTTTCTTCTTTTGTTTCCATCAGTGCTTGGGGTGAAAGAATCCATGCAGCTGGCAAACTTCCCACATGAGTGAAGGAAAAATAATAAGAGATATAAAAAATGGCTTTCCATTGAAGGAAAAAAGAAAAAAAGAATCTTCCACTAGTCCTCTATTTTTAGTTAGATCTTGAGTGTTTCTGGATTTCAGCTCTTCTCATAAGATTTCTCATTAGAATCAGTCTTGTCATCTATTAAACCAAGGGAACAAACTGCCTCCTTCCTGACTTCTCTACTGAATCAAGGAATAGAAAGTTAAGACAAAGTATTATGTAGAAACAGCTTGAATTTCTAGGTTCAAATCCCAGATCTTTACCTATAATCTCTGTGGCCCATGGCAAATTACTTAACCTATCCAAGTTTCAGTACCCTCTAAGACAAAATGACTATTTCTGTAGAATGTTTCAAGATTAGAGATAATGTATGTAAAATATCCAGAATAAATTAACTTTTAGTGGTGTCTCAATAAATGGTAGTTAATCTTATTATGAAACCCTGATTTCATCTTTTAATTCCAGTTATAATCTCTGATACATTTATGCACAAATTCACTTGAAACATAAGCAATTAATTAAAAATTACAGCCTTATCACTCCAGAAAGCAAGGACTACCTAATTTTATAACTGGAGACTTCTTCCTATTTGTCCTGATTTACCTATTTTTATCCAGGTATCATATGTATGTGTTACAGTGGAGAATCGGTAACAAATTCAGGTCATCTCCGTTATTCTACCATGACTTTTATGGACCATGAGAATAAGTTGGGAAAACAGTCCTCTTTAATTCCACCAAAGAAAGAGAGAAGGACATTTGAGAGGAAACACCCTGAGTAGACTCCACAAGCAGTCCCCGTTATTATCTCTCCTAAAATTTCATCTCAAGGTCTCTTCTCTTTTCAATCCTTAGAATATTTTATGCATTTCTTGTGTTCAATTTGGGTTTCCCTTGCATAACTGATTTTAGCCTTCTTCTTTTCAGCCTGAAACAAGGGACATACACTAAAGGTATGTCAGACTCTGTAAATGTTTTTCGATGTATTCTTTCTATGAGCAGTCACTGAGGCAAATGAAAGGAGAAAGCTACTTAAAGTAATTTGAGACAGGTATTAAAAAGTGATCCTTACTTATAACAGAATTCCAGAGATTAGCCTTAAAAAATGCAAGTCTTCATAGTTAACAAAAAGAGACTCAGAAAGATATGGCAACATTCCCTCTCTCCTGTGGACATGGAGGGAGAGACAGTGTTCTGCCTTATAAAACTAAGCCAAGGGGAATTCCCTGGTGGTCCAGTGGTTAGGACTCTGCCACAAAACAAAACAAAAACCTAAGCCAAATAATCTAGTTGAACAAGGCATTAAATTAAGATCTTTCTCAAGAATTGACATTGGAGATTTGTATGAATGTTTGTAACTGGCACTCATTTCTTCTGTTTTAGGTTAAAACAAATCTGCCCTTGTTAAGTGTTATCTGAACGGGTTTCCATTTCCCCCTCCCCCCAGCCCCTGACAACCTCCATTCTATCTCTGCTTCTATGTGTTTGACTATTTTAAGTACTTCATGTGAGTAGGAGTGGAATCACACAGTTGACTGGCTTATTTGATTTAGCATAGTGTCCTCAAGGTTCATCCATGTTGTCACGTATAGCAGGATTTGTTTTTCCTAAGGCTGAATAAAATAAAAATCCATCATATGTATATGTATACCACATTTTTTTATCCATTCATCTGTCAATAAATATTTTGACTGTTTCCACAAAAAAAAGTGATTCTTACTTTATTTGGTTCAACAGTATTAACATTAAATTGATAGGAAAAATATCTCTGAGATTGGTGTTTTGAAATTAATTTCATTCTGCATTCTATTTGGTGGGAAATAGAAATATTGAACCAATCTTTTCCATATCCACCCATCTATCTTTTCATCCACTAGCCAATGATTTACTGAACACCTACTATGTGCAAGGTAGGAAGAAATATTAAGAGCTGAAAAATACTTATTTTACTCAGCCTATTCCATGTTTCAAGGCAGTGGTTGAAAATTACCTGTTTCCAAGTACTCATAGAATAGCCCGAGAGAACCAAAAGTTTCAAGGTCATGGTCCTGCTCCCATCGACTGTATAGCTTTTCAGAGTTGGTTCGAGCTTTTCGGCGTCTCCACCAATTCAGAACAAAGCTGTTGGAAGTGATAAAAGTAAATACATGAAATAGGGTTTAAAAGAAAGGGGTCAGAGAATCAGTGTTAGATCTAAAAAATGGCGGTAAGGGAGGGTAAGTAAGTTTAGATCACAGAACATGTACAGGTAAGACTACAGCTAAAGTCCAAGTCAGAGCCTTGTGTTCTGTTCACAGTACTTGATGAGGGCAAAAGATCTTTACTTGGGTGACTGAGAAAGTCAGACAACCCTGACTCTCTGCAGGGAAATGTATTTACTCAGAGACAGTTCTGTTAAAGAGCACGTGGAGGAGAGGATCACTACAGGATGGTTTTTATCTATTTAATTCACTAACCTTTATGTTGTCATGATACTCAGAAGGCCACTTGGGGAAATGAGAAGTGGGTTACAATAGAAAATGTATGACTAGGGAAGGAAGAGGTTATCTAACACATGAAAATAAACGCAATAATCCTAAACAAAATATTACCTAACTAAATTCTATACTATATAAAATATATCATGATAATACTGGATTATTTAAGGAACAAAAAGATTATTTTTATCAGAAACACAATCAATGTAAGAGACCATATTAACAAATTTAAGGAGAAAAATATAAAATCATGTTGATTGATGAAGAAAAATGCATTTGATGTATTTCAATCACCTACTAAAACCTATTTATGACTGAAAAGTAGGAAAAGAAGAAAATTACCTCAATCTGACCAAAAGCATCTACCAAAATCCTGGGGTTAACATCATTCTTTTTTTTTTTTTTTTTTTTTTTTTTTTATAAATTTATTTATTTATTTTATTTTTTTTATTTTTGGCTGTGTTGGGTCTTCGTTTCTGTGCGAGGGCTTTCTCCAGTTGCGGCGAGCAGGGGCCACTCTTCATCGCGGTGCGCGGGCCTCTCACTGTCGCGGCCTCTCTTGTTGCGGAGCACAGGCTCCAGACGCGCAGGCTCAGTAGTTGTGGCTCACGGCCTAGCCGCTCCGCGGCATGTGGGATCTTCCTGGACCAGGGCACGAACCCGTGTCCCCTGCACTGGCAGGCGGATTCTTAACCACTGCGCCACCAGGGAAGCCCAACATCATTCTTAATAGGGAAAAGTTAGAAGCATTCCCTTTAGAATCAAGAACAAAATAAGGGTGTGAATGATCACATTCAAGACTTTACTGGAGATCTTAGCCAGCACAATAAGATGAAAAAGAAAAAGGCAAAAGAATTGGAAATAGAGGAGACATCTATGATTACTAACAGTAATGTGAATGGATTATCTGCATAGAAAACCCAAATGAAGTTAGACAAAAATTATTAGAAATAATAATAGAGTTTATCAATATATTGCATTCCTATATACCCACAAAACACAGGTAGAAAATATAATTTTTAGAAAGATACCATTTACAATAGCAATTAAAATGAAAAGTACCTAGAAATGGATTTGACCAAAGATTTATAAGACCTGTATGCCGAAGTTTAAACATTTATTTGAAGTCATTAAAGTCCAAACTAAATGTTCATGAATAAAAAGACCTGGCATAATAAAATGTCAGTTGTTTTACTGAAACAACTGGAATGTAATTTCAGTCAAAAAACCAAAATACTTTCCCATGTGAAATCTGACAAGATGTTTCTAAAATTTACACAGAAAGACAAAAGACAAAGGATAGTCAAGATATTCTATAGATGAGGAATAAGTTAGTAAAACCTGTCCCACCAGATATGAAGAGTTATTATAAAGCTGTATTAAGAGAATGTAGTATTGGTGTAGGGATAAACAAATCCTGGAACAGAATGGAGGCCTAGTAATAGCCTTGTACTTGCCATTTGGCATAAATGGTATTGCAGATCATGGAGAGTGGGGAAGAGGGACTTCTCAATAAATGGTAACATGATATATATTATATATATATAATATATATGTATATATATTATGTGTGTGTGTGTGTGTGTAAGAAATTAAATTTGACCTTCATATCAAACACAAAAATCTTTTCCATGTATATTAAGAATTTAAAAGAGAAAGGCAACAATAATGTTAAAATGCTAAAAATATTTAGATGTAATTATATGAGAATAGGTTTTTGATCTTAAGGTAGGAAAGGGTGTATTAAACGAGACTTTAAAAATGCTAAACCATAAAAGAAAAGATTGATAAAAATTTTGCTATAAGTATCTACTTTTGTCCATCTACAGCAGTGGATCCCAACTGGAAGTGATTTGGCCCACAAAGGGACCTTGTGGGCTGTCACAACTGGGGGGAAGGTGGGCTACTGGCATACAGTGGGTAGAGTTCAAGGATGCTGCAAAACATCTTACAATGCAAAGGACAGCACCTCACACCAAACGATTATCTGGTCCAAAATGTCAATAGTATTAAAGATGAGAAACTGTGATTAAAGAAATAAAAAAACAAAACTTGTGCTGAGATAAAATGTTTGCAACACATATAACCAAAAAGCAAACAAACAAAAACGCAGTAACCAGAGTTATACAGTATTTCTACAAATCAATTAGAAAAAGATAAACATACAAGTAGAAGAATGGTTAAACAACACAAATAAGCACTTCACTGAAGAGAAAACACATATGGTCAAAAAAGGCTCATTCATGTTCTTAATCAGGGAAATGCAAAATAAGACCAAAATGAGATATCATTTACACCCTCCAAATTGGCAAAAATTAACAAATAAGACAATATGAAATACTGTAGCAAATGTGTGAATTAAAAGGAACACATTTTCTGCTTATATCAAAACCGAAATACAAAGAAAAAAGGAATGCTAAAAAGGGAAAAGAACACCTGAGATGTTTGAGACAATATCAAAAAGATGGGCATGCATGTAACTGGAATCACAAAGGAAAAGAGACCACCCAGTTCAAGAATGAGAACTTTGCTAGGAATCACAGAAGCGCTTTTATGTGTTCCATTCCAATTACAAACCCCTTGATCCCCACATAGTAACCCTCATGTTGAATTTTGTAATCACTTCCTTGCTTTCTCAAAAAAAATGGTTTTATCATCTATGATCCATTTTGAGTTAATTTTTGAATTAACTCGTGGAGTTTTGTTATTTTGCATATGGATGTCCAGTTGTTCCAGCACCAGCTATTGAAAAGACTGTTCTTTCTTCAATGAATTATTTCTGCACCTCTGTCAAAAATAAAATGGCCATATTTGTGTGGATTTATTTCTTCAATCTCTGTTCCATTTGACCTATATATCTATCCCTTCAACAATCCCACGTTGATTTAAATGGTTTTATAGTAAGTCGTAAAATTGAAGTGTAATTCCTCCAAATTTATTCTTCTTCATCAAATTTGTTTTGACTATTCTAGTTCATTTGTCTTCAATATAAGTTTTAGCATCTACTTGTCTATATCTACTAAAATCCTACTGATATTTTGATTGGAATAACAAATCTATTTATCAATTTGGGGGATAATTGGCATATTTACTAAGTTGAGTCTACCAATCCATCAACACGTTTCTCTCCACTCGCATAGATGTAATTTTTTTTTCAACAGGACTTGTAGTTTTCAGCATACAAATCTCATATATATTAAAGATTTATACCAAAGTACTACATTTTTTTTGAGCTACCAATTGCTGTACTAACCAATGTTTCTTGCATTCCACACTTTCATTTCTTTTTTCAGTAGTTCTTCCAATGAGGGTCTATGAATGTAAACTCTTAGTTTTTTCATGTCTAAAAATGCCTTTATTTCACCTGTACTTTATGTAATAGTTAAAATGCTTCTAGAAATCTAAGGTGAACATTTTATTTCACTAAGAATCTTGAAAATACTTTTGCATCTAATGTTATTAGTGAGAAATCTATTGAATGTAGATGGCATTCCTTTTTCTTCTGAAAGATTTTAAGATGATTTATCTCTGACGTTATGTAGATTGACCATAACATATCTGAGTGTGAATTTAATTTTATTTATTTTGCTTCATACTCAGGATTCATTTTCATTTCTGGAACTCATGTTTTTCTTCATTTCTGGAAAATTTTCAGCAATTACCTATTCAAAGGATTTTTTCCTCCACTATTTACTCAATTTTCTTTTTCCGAAACTACTAGCAGATTAATGTAGATGCCACTATATAGCCTCCTGTCACTTTAATATTTTTAACCTCATTGTCTCTCTGTTGCACTGTACAATGTGGAAATTTCTCAGTACTATTTTCCAATTAACTAATTCATTCTTCAATTGTGTCTTATCTGTAATTGATCCCATCTATTGTTCTCTTTATTTAAAGTATGATTTTACATTTACACATAATTAATTCTTTTTCACATTCATTTGTTCTCTTTCTAAAATTTATTTATTTTATTATTTTATTCTATTTTTTTTTTTTGGCTGCGTTGGGTCTTCGTTGCTGCACGTGGGCTTCTTCTCTGGTTGCGGTGAGCAGGGGTCACTCTTCATTGCGGTGCGCAGGCTTCCCATTGCGGTGGCTTCTCTTGTTGCGGAGCATGGGCTCTAGGCATGCTGACTTCAGTAGTTGTGGCACGTGGGCTCAGTAGCTGTGGCTCGTGGGCTCTAGAGCGCAGGCTCAGTAGTTGTGGTGAATGGGCTAAGTTGCTCCGCAGCATGTGGGATCTTCCCAGACCAGGGTTCAAACCCGCGTCCCCTGCATTGGCAGGCGGATTCTTAACAACTGAGCCAATAGGGAAGTCCCAATATATTCTTGACTGTTGATTAAAAGTGAAGTTTTTTTGTTGCTGTTGACTTAAACATTAGCTAACAAAGGCACAATGATAATCAAAGAATTCCATCTTCTTCCAGAGGAAATCTCTCATGGTTACTTAAAAAAAAGCAAAAACCTGTAAGTCATACATACGGATAAATGGCTTCTTTAATGTTTCCGAAGACCTGTTTCCCAGTCATTATGATGGTCAACTGGGTTGTCAATTCTACTAGACAGCCTCCAGGATCACACTAGTAAGAAGGAAAAGGAGAAAAATAAAGGATGAAAGATGGACTTCTGCAACAAAAGAAATCCCAAACCAGAGGGTGAGAATCTGAAGATTTGCATTGGAACAGATATTAAAGAAATATAAATGGATATTTAGTTCCAAGTTCCAAGCATGATCACCAGTCTAGCTACATTAGATTCAGCTGTGAAATATGTTAAAAACAGATTTCTGGGCCTTATTCTTAGAAAATTCCAAATCTTTATATCTGGATTAGGGCTGGAAGTTGTTATTTTCTCCATGTGATCTGGATGCACAGCCAGGTTTGGAAACCACTGAACTGTTCTAACTCTGTACCCATGGTAGAGCCCGTTTTGCTGTACCTCTAGAAAGTTATTCATCCTTTGATGGAAGTCTTCAGGAATACAGAACTTACTTATTCCAGTTCATAGTTCATATTTTATACCAAACAATAGGTACAATATAACTTCTTGCCCAAAACGAACTGGAAAGTCTATCAGATAGCAGGATTCTAAGACCAATATGCTCTGTGGACAGAGTCAGTGTCTTAGACTTTTCCTGCAACTTGATAAAATCTGAGTTAGTGCGGGGCACACCTAAAGGTATTTAGTTAACACTGAGTTACTGAAGCCACAAACCTCACCTCTCTAGAGAATTCTTACCTCTTCACTTCTCCACACATTAAACAAATATGTGTATTTTCCAGGATAGCCCACGAACTTCCCTTTAAAGAAAGCCACATAGAAGCAGGACGAGTAAAAATTTACAAACTGAAACAGGAACATTTTCAAGGTAAGACTGCTCTCATACTCCTGGTGAGTCCGAGGAATTTCTGGTAAATAAAAAACACCAAGGTTTAATAATGCACCTTCCTGCTTCTCCTTATTTTTTTTACTCCCTGGGATAAGTGGATATCTAGTCATATTATTCTGAGAGTCTGTTGAAATCTTCCCCACTCTGGTCATAACTGATCAATATTAAGTAGCTATGGATGTGCACTAGGCTTTCTATTAGAGATTGTGTATTAATCTAATCACCAGAGAAGTCTGGGAAGCCATCATTAGTACATTTAGAGGGGTGAAGTACTTGCCTGGGGTCACACAGTCAAAATATGGAATTCAAGTGCCTATTAGACTGAAGAGCCTTATGCTCATCCCCGTAACACTCTCTGATACCCTGTAAACACATCAGATCTCTCTCCTCTGTTTTCAATCAGGTTTAAACAAAGTAAATCTTATAAAGGGCAGAGGATGATTTCAAACTGAATTGTGCTTTCCTCTCATGAATTAAACGGCTTTATCAGTTTTGAAAACAATGTCATGCAAACGGTGGCAGTAATAGTACATATTTTCCCTCTCCTTCACTTAAATGCATGATCATGCATGATCATGATCATGATCTATCTTAAAATGCATGATCATGGTCTATCATTTTATGAATTCCAAAGATAAGAAGATGTTAGAGTCTCTTCACACCACAGTGAAACAACATGAGGCATGAAAGAGTAAGGGGCCATGCTTTTCTGAACTGATGATCTCCCAAGAGCACAAGCTGATCCAGTCAAATCCATGACATTTTCAGCAACACTGAAATAGTAACACATATTCTAAAGACACAGATAACGCTTCCATTTTACTGAAATTCAGCTGCATTCCTACAAAATCTCTAATGTGAATACAAGAGATTTTTCTCATTGACAAAAGCTGAGATATTTTTTAGGTGCTTTGTTTGTAGGTGCTAATTGCTAAAATTTTTTATATTTTGGCTGTTGCTAGCAGAAAAAATAAGTAAAACTGAGCGAGAAGAACTCCAAATTTGAAAATAGTATTTAATGACAGTTGCTTCCCAGTGCTTACTCTAGTGATGAGGAAATACTGTGCTGCCTTTCTGGTTACCACCGGGCACACTGTCAGTGTACAGATTTAGAGGAGGGGGGCAAGAGCTCCTGGAGAGAGCAGTCCCAGAAGAAGCTGAGGCCTGGACTTGAGGCTCTGATCTCATCCCCAACTTGCTGGGGGCAAGGCCAGGAGCAACTGTGCTCTGTGCTAGACTTCCTGACTGAACCTAACACTCTGCCTGTGACCCCTTCACCTTCCCTCATGGCTTTAGGAGAGATTTTTAAAAGAACATAATAATCCAGGTTCTAACACATGGCAACTGAGAAGAGAAGCACTAACTTTTAGATTTATTCAGGAGGACCTGATTGTTCCGTTTTCCTCACAATGGTTTTCAAAATCCAATACCTTCTAAACACCATACACATGAAATAAAAATTATCTGTGTCTTCAGAAACATGTGAGGATTTTATTTAGGCTTCAACTAACCCCATCAAGGAAGGATTAAGGTAAGAATACTCAAAAAGATCTACAGAGTCCTAATTCTTTTTAGTTATTTTTCCTGCTTCCACTATAATTGGCCTGAATGTAGCTGTTAGGGGATTCTGAAGTACCAGGCTATGGGTCTACCTGAAGAGCAAAACTGCCTTAAAATGTGCCTTTAAAAAATGAACTCCCTTGGGGATTATCCAGAATGGAGGTATAGCATTGGTAGGAACCCTTTTTCAGAGTCATACTAATGACTTGGCCAGCTTACCCATTTTTGTAATCCAGGCAGATATTCTTTCATAAAAGAAATTCAAGATCAAGATGACAATAAAGTTCAAGCACGATCCAGTGAGAGATGTGGTTATCTGGGGAGTGAGGAAACTTCTGACATGCTTTAAGGATGCTTCACTTTCCATGAAGCTAGCAAATGTAGCAAAGACTGACAGGCGGTATACAATCACAGCTACCATACACGCGATGACCAGAGACATCTGGGGGAGGGAAACAAACACTGGTCACTCTGGTCTCTGAATCCCTGTGATGCATATATATCTGAAACATACTCTTCTCTTCAACTCATATTAAGTTTAGCAGATCTGACATGGAAAGCAAGCCAAGTCAGTCCCTCTCACCATAGATGGCAGGAAATGAAAACTAGGAACGTAAAAGGGTTAGAGATAAAGTGTATGGTAGCAGCTGAGGAAATCGAAAATAAAAAAGTATTCATTGACCATCCTCTAGGTCTATCCTTTAGAACAAGTTGGAAAACTACCAGCAAGCCAGAGTCTGCTTGTGGCCTTACCTGTTCTTGCGTGGCCCTTAAGGTGAGAATATTGTTTTTTGTTTGTTTGCATTTTTAAAGGTTGTAAAGAAAAATAAAGACAATTATGTGTCAGAGATGATTTGTGGCCCACAAAGCCTATAATATATCCTTTACAGCAAATGTTTGGCAACCTCTGCTCTAGGTTGTAGTTAAATGTGTAGTGTGAAGATCACTTACTTTCTCAAGAAAAATACGTTTAAAGATTAGATTTCATTTCCCCTCAGAATAGTGCCATTAGTAGTCTGATATTCCTGGTAGTTTAGATATTTGTATAAATTTTATACCTTCACATATTACAAAATCACAAAGATCTTTATATCTAGGATTGGAGAATTTTATTGTGAAAGTTAAGGAGCTGAATCAAATTGAATGAGTACTAGAAATAAATGACAGTGATCTTTCTGGAACCACACACCAGAATATTTTTCAAGGAGAGTACCAAATTGATTATCACCCTCTTTTATTCTATCATCTCTCCTAAAATGATTGTTATATCATCTAGGAAAACACACAATTAAAATAGAAAAACCAATACCTTTATCAAAAAAGGTTAAAGATAAAAAATTATAGGACAATATGGAATGCTGAGGTTAAAATACAGTCTACAACTGCTAATTATTTATACTTCAACAGGCTAACTTCTCAGAGGGTAACCTTGCCTGTTTTCCTAAAACTAAAGGTCAACTGTAAGAGGACATAAATTTTGAAAGGGGAGGGCAGGAAATAGATTATGATGATGGAGAAATCTATCAGGTAAAAGGCATGGAAAAAATCTGACTCCTTAAAAATGGAATATGCTAATTAAATTCTTCATGTAGAAGATGTAACATTTTCTTCCATTTATCTTGGCAAGAGAATGAACCTTAATGGTATAAAGTTTTTCATTTTGTATAAGTATTTTAAATGGATAAAAGATAAATTAATAATGTTTTTAAAAAACTAAACAAATAGTCTGAAATCGAATTATTTATTATACCGTTCTGGTTTCAAGTTATCACCAAATTAACAAAGAGCTGGGGGAGGGGGAGGGACGGGCTTTAAGATAAAGCACCTCTCTCTCCCCCTAACTCTTTATCCAAGGTTTAATCATGGCACATCCATGTAAATTACAGTTTATTTTATATAAGAGCTCCATTCAAGATAAAAAAGAATACTGTGGAGTGGGAGGGAAGAGAGGGACTCGAGCCATTGCAGACAAAACTACTGAGGTAATCCCAGTATGATCTTACATCAATAGATGATAATGGTTTTTAAACAATGCTCACCCATAAAGTCACCGTGGCTCCCGATAAAAAGTACCATGGAATACGACTACACAGAGGCAAGTAAGGTTCCATCTCCTGTAATTTTGAAGAAATCACAGCAAAATTCAAAATCTACCCTCAAAGTTGGGGATCCAAGCAGTAGTCAAAATCACAAAGCCACGTTAAAGTAGAAACCTCCCCAATGGGTTCACCACAGCTCATGGAATGCTGCATTCTAGTAGTGGTTCCTTACGTTTAGGTAGAAACCTTTAGGGCTCTCAGATGAAATATTTTACAAATGATATGAGATATAAAGGATACACATTATTTCCTGAGTATTGAATTAGAGTTGTATTTAGGGAGAGGGAGACAGGAAAAACAAAGTCAAAACCTGAGGGCTGCTGCTTAAGTGGACATGCCTTAATGATGTTAAAATTTTCTAATTGAATTAAATTGAATTGAGTTGAATGCACTGCTCTGTAATTGCTCTGTATGATATTAAGTAGGGTGCTTTCTTTATATTTATAGGATTAATTGTCTTCTTCCACACAGTTCAGGGCCCAGACTTTTCTACAATTATGTGTTTTTAAGTCATTAATGGAAGATATTAATTATAACAGCTGATATTTTTAGCTATATCGAGAGGTAGTTAGATCTTATGGCCAAAATACTGTCATACAGTAAAAAATAGTTGTCAGCAGAAATCTAAATCATGTAATTCTATTTAACATATAAGATTTTACATCTGTACAGTCTCAAGGATTTTTCAGAAAGGACTGAATGCAAACAGAACGTAGCAGTCAGGGTAGGCTGCCCAAGAGCTCTATTGAACCCCAGGAAGTGTGTGGATACGTCTGATTATGTACATGTGTATGCATGTGTGTATCCAATGTGTCTGTGTGTTCGTGTGTGTGTGCATATTTGTGTGTGCACGTGTGTGTGTCCATTCCTGCATGTATGTGTTCCCAACAGACTCAAATGTAAGAATTCTGGTTGTGCTTAACCACTGAAGAAGCACTGCAATGACGTAAAAAGAAAACAAAAAAACCCTCTCATTTCCAAAGCCATTAAAGCTAAGTGAAGTAGACGATTCACAGTGAATCAATACATATTGTTTTTCAACTGGTTTCAAATGTAAACATTCAGTACCTCTTGTTTTTGGTCAACAGTGTTTGGCAAAGCCAATAGGCCTGCTTTTATTTTCTTTTTTATCCCATTAAGTATGAACAAATACATATCATGTCATTATTATGACAATATCTCTTTTAATATATTTTTATTAATTTCAAATAGCCACCCAAATTGTTAATGTATTTTCTGAGGTGACTTTTCTCTTCATTCATTTACTGAATTTTTTGTAATGTTTCAAGGAAATTTAATAAACGTTTAGTGAACGCCTGCACTGTGAGAAGAATGTTGAGTATTATACACAAGAATAGTGCCCTGAACAGAGTAGGGAATTCTACTGAAGAGATTTTTAGAGACATATTCTATTCTCTTTTTAATAGCATCAGGTAACATGGCGATTATAGATTATGGAAAGGTGGGGACTCTACGAATATGCAGCCAAGAGTCTGCAAAGTCTCTTCCATTTTCAAGTGAAACAAAAATTAGGTACCAAGAAGTCAAATAACTCAGTCAACAACATACAGCCAGTTTGCCAGTTATCCCAAAATCTAGACTTTCCTTTCCAGACACCAGTGCAATGATCTTCCCATTATAATTAATTAGAATGGACTAGGTGAATAAACTTTGGTCGAATAAAGCAATCACTCATAAGCCCACTACCTTAATACAGTACTATTTTAATTTTCACACATTAACTTAGTATCATTTCCATGTCTATATATTTATATACAAAGCCCACAGCATGCACACTATTTTCCATTTCATTTTATTTCACTTAGTATTAAAATTATGTATTTCATGATATGATGACTTGGATTTGCTTCAAAATAATCTAGTGGCAGGGAGGGGTAGGTGTATAAATGAAAAAAGATTGCCCACGAAATAATAATAATTGAAGCTGGGTGATGATTCCATCCTGGGGCTCACTATACTTTTCTACCTACTTTTGCATGCGTTCAAAATGTATATTAGAAGTGAGTAAACAAGTTTATGTGATTTATATGTTGTAGAATATTTTAAAGGCAAATTAAAATACACATCATTATTTGAGAGGCCACCCACAGCAGTGTGTCCACTGAAATATGCTGCCTATTTCAGTTTCCTAATATACCTTAGTCACTGCATTAATTTTCCTGTGTGTGCACATCGCTTCAAATTCAGGTCTCAGCTGGAGCTGCTGCTGTTCCTCCTCAAAGTCCACCAGGTCCCACTCATACTCCAGTCTGGCTTGTCGCTGCTTCCAAAACTCCAAAAACAATGTGACTATGGGCAAAGCAATGTATAAAGACAAATATAATAAAGAGATGGAGGAATAAGTGAATAAGGAGATAATAACCAGATTTTTCTTTACTTTAAAAAATCATTTTGGTTGTATGACGGTTCTTCTGTCACTGTTTGACGATAAAATTATAAAATTATTAATTCTGGCATAATACTATGTAATAGTATTGAAATAACTCATATATAGAAATACAAATTAGTTTCTTAGACAGCAGTCCATGCAAGAAAAATTTTTTTCAGGCACGCTATTCTCTCTCTCTTCATTCAGATAATTTGAAATAATATTTAAACTTGACTTTTTACTAACACCTAGATTTTGTTTGCATGTCTTTTACTGAAATCATTCAAGCAATTGTACCACATTCTCAGGCTTAGAGAAATTTAAGGAAAACATAGGAGCCATTTCATAGCACAGTATGTCTCTCTCTCCCTCTCTGTCTCTCTTTGTCTCTCTCCCTGTCTCTCTCTCTCAATATATATGTATAATATATAATATTATATAGTATAATATGCAATATATATAATTTTTAAACAAACTTTCACTTAAAGAATAAGATATTTACAGAAAAGATATAAAACATTACTAACACCCCCAGAAAAACCTTCCCTTATAACCCTTCTAAGGCATAGATGTAACTAGTTTACATATATATATATATATAAAACACACACACACACAAACACACACACCAGTTTCTTTACCCATTCATCTGTCAATGGACATTTAGATTGTTTCCACATCTTGGTTAATGTGGAGAGAGTTGCAATGAACATAGGAGTGCTAACATCTTTTCGAGATCCTGATTTCAATTATTTTGGGTAAATACCCAGAAGTGGGATCGCTGGATTATATGACAGTTCTATTTTAATTTTTTGAGGCACTTCCACACCGTTTTCCAGTTGTACCATTTAGCATTCCCACCAGTAGTATGCAAGAGTTCATTATAATTCTCCACATCCTCATTATTTTGGTAATAGCCATCCTGACAGGTGTGAGATAACATCTCATTGTGGTCTGATTTGCATTTCTCTGGTAACTAATGACATTAAGTATTTTTTCATATATCTGTTGGCCATTTGTATAACTTCTTTGGGGAAATGTCTATTCAAGTCCTTTGTCCATTTTTAATCAGGTTAGGTTTTTTTTTTTTTTTAAACTACTGAGCTACAGGTGTTCCTTATATATATTTCCGAGATTAACCCTTTATCAGATAGATGGTTTGCAAATATTTTCCGCCTTTCAATGGGTTGACTTTGCACTCTGTTCATTGTTGTCTCTGCTGTGCAGAGCATTTTAGTTTGATGTAGTCTAGCTTATTTTGTTTGTTTTTGTTGCCTGGGCTTTGGTGTCATCTGCATGAAATCATTGCCAAGACCAATGTCATAAAGATTTTCCTTATACTCTCTTCTAGGATTTTTACAGTTTCAGGTCTTATGTTTAAGTCTTTAATCCATTTTGAATTGATTTTTGTGATGGTGTAAGATGTGAATGAAAAATGTTGCCTGCCATATCAGTAAACAAAGGATGTTGCAGCCATCAAGCCACTACAGCCCAGATGGTGAGCCCTGAGGGAACTCAAGATGGGAAAGAACAGGATACTGGCGCTAGATAGCTAAGGTGCATATCAAAGGAATGATTTCAGTTAGCCCAGATGCTTGCATCTTCACATACAAAGAAAAGCGCTAATTCATTAACTTGAGGTACCTGGTTTTCTTTAATTAACAGTAATCTTTTGATGTTCTGACTACCTGGTCTTTGTTGCAAAACTCCTATGTATCCTGGCTCCTCCCTTACCTCTTCAGAGCAGTTCCTCAGAGCTATCTGAGAAGCTGCCACCTGGGCTTGAAGTCCTCAGAAAGTCTGCCAAATAAAACAGTTCTCAACTTGCAGGTTGTGGATTTTTTTTCAGTTGACAAAGATAAGGATCCACTTTCATTCTTTTTCATGTCGCTATCCAGATTTCCCCAGCACCATTTGTTGAAAAGACTATCCTTTCCCCATTTTGTTTTCTTGGAAATTCTGTTGAAGATTAGTTTACCATATACATCTGGATTTATTTCTAGGCTCCATTCTGTTTTATTGGTCTCCATGTCTATCTTTATGCCAGTACCATACTGTTTTGATTGCTGCAGCAAACAAACAGTTCCTAACTGGCTTTCTCCCCAGGGCTAAAAGCAGAGGCAGCAGACACAAATGCCCATCTTCCAATCTTTCTTTGAAAGAGATTTACTTGCAGACTTTAAAAGCTGCTGCCTGAGGGTCCAGCTTCCAAACAGCCTGTATCTAGGTGCTGACTGAGATCTTCCCATTTGGGACACTGATGGGTTTTGGCACATCCCCCAAATACTGGGAGCCACTAAGAACAAAGAAGGCAGCTTGGACAATCACAGGCCACACTTTCAAGGCTGGGAGAGGTAGCTGTTTTACCTAATGCACAGAAATCAACACAGAGAGTCAAGGTAAATGAAGAAACAAAGGAAAATATGTTCCAAATAAAAGAACAAGATAAACTGCAGAAAAAGACCTTAATGAAATGAAAACAAGCAATTTACCTGATAAAGAGTTCGAAATAATGGTCATAAAGATGCTTACTGAGGTCTGGAGAACAATGCATGAATAAAGTGAGAATCTGAACAAAGAGACAGAAAATATAAGAAAGTAATAAACAGAGATCATAGAGCTGAAGAATACAATAATTTTATTGTAAAATTCAAAAGAAGGGTTCAGCAGCATACTACATCAAATGAAGAAAGTATCAGTAAACCCCAAGAAAGGGAAGTGGAATTCATTCATTCAGAGGAGGAAAAATGAATGAAATGAAAATGAAAAATGAGTGAAAAAAAGTGAAGTCAGCTTAAGGGAGTTATGGGACAATATCAAGCAGACCAACATTTGCATTATAGGGGGTCCCAGAAGGAGAAGAGAGAGAGACAGCATATTCAAATAATGGGTAAAAACTTCTCTAACATGGGGAAAAAAATAAATATCATATCTAGGAAACCTACTGAGTTCCAAAAAAGATGAAAACAAAGAGAACCACACTGAGACACATTATATTTAAAAGGTCAAGAGTTAAAGACAAAGAGAGAATCTTATAAGCAAGAAGAGAAAAACAACTTATGTATAAGGGAACCCTCATAAGACTATCAGCAGATTTTTCAGCAGAAACTGCAGGCCAGAAGGGAGTAGAGCATTAGTATGCATTTGGAATTAATTTGCTTTGCTTGCAATAGAATGTTATAACTATAAGATGTTTTATAAAAGCCTCACTGTAATCACAGAGCAAAAACTTATAAAAGACATGCAAAAGATAAAGATAAAGGAATCTAAGCATACCATTACAGAAAATTATCATACCCCAAAAGAAGAAGGCAAGAGAGGAAGAAAGGAACAAATGAATTACAAAACAATTAACAAAATGGCAATAGTAAGTCCATATCCGTCAATAATTACTTTAATGTAATTAACTAAATTCTCCAATCAAAAGTCACAGAGCAGTTGAATGGGAAAAAAACAAGACTCAGGTATGTGCTGCCTACAAGAAACTCACTTCAGCTGTAAGGACACATATATACTAAAAGTGAAAGGATGGAAAAAGATATTCCATACAAACTGAAACCAAAAGAAAGCAAGATTAACTACACTTATATAAGACAAAATAGACTTTAAGACAAAGATCACAATAAGGGGAAAAGAAGATCTTTGTATAATGATAGAGATCTATCAAACAAGAAGATATAACACTTATAAATACTTATGCACCCAATAGAGGAGCACCTAAAATATATACAGCAAATGTTAACAGACCTGAAGACAGAAATTGTCAGCAATATAATAATAGTAGGGAAATTCAACACCCCATTTTCAACAATGGATAGATCATCCTGACAGAAAATCAATAAGGAATCATTGGACTTAAACTACACATTAGACCAGAGGGACTTAACAGGCATTGACAGCACTTTCCATCTAACAGCAGCAGAATACACATTCTTCTAAGTGCACATGGAGTGTTTTCCAGGAAAGGTCATATATTAGCACCACAAAACAAGTCAATAAATTTCAAAAGTTTGAAATCATGTCAAGCATCTTTTCTGACCACAGTGGTATGAAACTAGAATTACAGGAAAAGTTAAAACCGGAAAATTCACCAATATGTGGAGAATAAAGGACATGCTACTGAACAAACTTAGAAAAATCAACAGAGAAATCAAACAATATCTTGAGACAAATGAAACTTGAAATACACTATACCAAAACTTACGGGATGCAACAGAAGCAGTTCTAGGAAGGAAGTTCATAGTGATAAATGCCCACATTAAGAACCAAGAAAAAGTTAAAATAAACAACCTAACTTTAGACATTAAGGAACCAGAAAAAGAAGAGCAAAGTAAGCCAAAGGTAGTAGAAGGAAGGAAATAACAAAGATCAGAGGATAAATAAATAAAAGAGACAAAGAGACAAGAGAAAAGATCAATGAAATTGTTTTATTTTGAAAAGATAAACAATAGAAAACCTTTAGCCATAATTACCAAGAAAAAAAAGATAAGGCTCAAATAAATAAAATTAGAAGCTAAATAAGAGACATGACAACTGATACCACAGAAATACAAAGGATCATGAGACTACTATGAACAATTATGTGCCAACACAGTGGATAACCTAGAAGAAATGGATAAAGTCCTAGAAACATACAACCTACCGAAACTGAATCACAAAGAAATAGAAAATCTTAACAGACCAATTACCAGTAAGGATATTGAATCATCAATCAAAAACGTCCCCACCAACAAAAGTCCAGATCAGATAGCTTTACTGGTGAATTCTATCATACATGTAAAGAAGAATTAATCCTTCTCAAACTCTTCAAAAGACTAGAAGAGGAAAGAAAACTTCCAAACTCATTTTATGAGGCCATCATTATCCTGACACCAAAGTCAGACAAAGACACTACAAGTAAAGAAATTATACTTGATGAACATAGATGCAACGAACCCAAACAAAAGAGTAGCAAATCAAATTCAGCAATATATTAAAAGAATTATACACAATGATCAAGTGGGATTTACTCCAGGGATACAAGGATAGTTCAACATCCACAAATCAATCAACATGGTATACCACATTAACAAAATAAATGATAAAAAAAAATCATCTCAACAGATGCAGAAAAAGCATTTAACAGAATTGAACATCCATCATGATAAAAACTCTCAAAAATATAGGTATAAATGGAATGTACCTCAATATAATAAGGGCTATACATGACAAGCCCACAGCTACCATCATAGTCAATGGTGAAAAGCTGAAAGCTTTTTCTCTATGATCAGGGACAAGACAAGAATGCCTATTCTTGCCTCTTCTATTCAATAGAGTACTGGACGTCCTAGCCAGAGCAATTAGTCAAAAATAAATAAATAAATGAAAGACATATAAATTAGAAAGAAAGAAGGAAAGAAGTAAAACTGTCTCTGTTTGCAAATAACATTAAATTATAAAAAACATCCTGAAGACTCCACCAAAAAACTGTTAGAACTAATAAATAAATCTAGTCAAGTTCCAGGATAAAAATAAATATATAAAAACCCATTGTGTTTCTATATACTACCCACGTACTAACAGAAAGAGAAATTAAGAAAATAATCCCATTTACAATAACATCAAAAAGAACAAAATACCCAGGAATAAATTTAACCAAGGAAATGAAAGATATGTACACTGTATACTACTAGACACTGATGAAAGAAATTGAAGAAGACACAAATAAATGGAAAGATAGCCCATGCTCATGGATTGGAGGAATTAATATAAAAATGTCCATACTACCCAAGCAATCTTCAGATTTAATGCAATCCCTATCAAAATTCCAATGCTATTTTTCACAGTAATAGAGAAAACAATCCTAAAATTTGTATGGGGCCACAAAAGACTCCAAATAGCCAAAGCCATCTTGAGAAAGAAGAACAAAGCAGTAGGCATCATATTCCTGATCTCAAACTATATTACAAAGTTATAGTAATCAAAATAGCATGGTACTTTTGGCATGGCATAAAGAGAAACACACAGACCTATGGAACACAATGAAGAGCTCAGAAAATAATCCCACGTATTATGGTCAATTAATATTTGACAAAGGAGCCAAGAATACTCAATGGGGAAAGAATAGTTTCTTCTATAAATGGTTTTGGGAAAATTGGATATTCGTTTGCAAAAGAACAAAACTGAAAAAAAAGGGAACCCTCATGCACTGTTGGTGGGAATGTAAATTGATGTAGCTGTTATGGAAAACAATATGAAGGTTCCTTGAGAAATTACAAATATAAATATAATAGGATGAAGCAATTCCACTTTTAGGTATATATCCAAAGGAAACAAAATCATTATCTTGAAGTAATATCTTTACCCCCATGTTCACTGCAGCTGCTGGGTGTTCCATGCATAATTGCTCCTCTATTTGTTACGACATATAAGGTTAGTGTTGGTGTACAATCTCTGTCAATGGAAAGAATTGAAAACTACTACATTTGTTGTAATTTGTGTACCTATCATCCATTTCTAATTCCAAAAAATGACAGAGGCAGGATTTGGTAGCCACATGATGAAGAGATGTCCATATACTAACTTAACCAGAGGAGGTTGCTGGAGAATTGTGGGTAAGACTTCTCTGTCCCCCGTTCTCTCTTTCAATCTGGCCTTTTCTCTTCAGACCATAGCAGTCAAGCAGAAGTAACAGAAACCCATAAGAACCTCTGCTTCAGGTACACATCCCCACAAATGTTGGTGTCCTATTGCCTGAATCAAGCTACCTTGCTCCCCTGGCCAGTTTTTTTCTTTTTTATAATTAACTAATTAATTAATTATTGGTTGTGTTGGGTCTTTTTTGTTGCGCGCAGGCTTTCTCCAGTTGCGGTGAGCGGGAGCTACTCTTCGTTGTGGTGCGTGGGCTTCTCATTGCGGTGGCTTCTCTTGCTGCGGAGCATGGGCTCTAGGCGCACAGGCTTCAGTAGTTGTGGTACACGGGCTCGTGGGCTCTAGAGCGCAGGCTCAGTAGCTGTGGCGCACAGGCTTAGTTGCTCCGCAGCATGTGGGATCTTCCTGGACCAGGGCTCAAACCCGTGACCCCTGCATTGGCAGCTGGATTCTTAACCACTGCGCCACCAGGGAAGTCCCTCCTTGGCCAGTTTTTAAATGCACACACTTGCGCTTGTTAAAGACTTTTTTTGTTAAATTGGAGAGAAAAAAGTCTATCTTTTCCCAGAGTCCCCCAAATTTTTAGACATGTTTTAGAAGTCTTTAGGCCTCCTCTTGCCAAGTTACTCTTACAGAAAATACTTTCCTCACTGATGGCGGGAATAACTTCATGACACTTCTACTTCCCATGTGATACAAAAGAGAAGAGATACTGGGACATTTCCAAAATTAAAGGAAATTCCACCTTACATGGGAGATTTTTACCAAATGGAACTGGAAGCTGGAACTAGAATTTGACACAGGAAATTTAAATTCAAATGTTGATGTATTAGCCCTCAACAATTTTTGAGTCTCGTTCCAGTTTGTATCCATGACTCAATATCCTCCAGCCACCAAATACTTATGTTTATTTCTCCTGAATTAAGCACTTATTGAGCCTGTTTCTACCACAGTGTTGAGAGAGTGTAATCTGAATACATATGAAGTTTCAAAAATTATAGTGTTTTTCAGAGAAGTGAGCAGATGATTAATGGAGACCTTTCTGGACCAAGGATCAAGACGAATGACCATTGGTGTGGACTCCATCAGTGTACTGATGCTAACAAAGACATAAAGATGTAAAATCACCTTTGGTTTATAAGGTATGCCAACTGTATATGTTATATGAATGGCCATAAAACAGATAACATGGAGAAAGCTGTTTTTATGTAACTATTTACTCACCCCAAATTCCCATGAATATTGCAAAGAACACTGTTGACTCATTGTCAAATAAATGGGAGAACTGTAAAACAATAACAACATCACAAAGACTACTTAGTATCAAATGAGGGAGGGAAATTGCAAGTCTTTTCAACATACCACAATACATACGTACCTTTGAAGCCAAACACGTAGAATTTAGTCTCCAATAGTCACACATTACATCACAGAGTGGGCACATGATAATCTGACCCCCAATCTCAGGATCACAGATCTCAGTGCTGCAGAGGGAAGAGGAAAGTTTTTGTTTTGTTTTGTTTTGTTTTGTCCACACGGCATGGCATGTGGGATCTTAGTTCCCCGACCAGGGATGGAACCCATGCCGCCAGAAGTGGAAGTGTGGAGTCCTAACCACTGGACTGCCAGAGAATTCCCAAGAGCAAAGTTATTTTAAAAGTGACATGTTTGGGTGAAAGTCCAAAGCCGTTCTTATTGGAACAACTTTATACAGCTTCTTACATATGGCACAAGGGGAAATGAACTAGCCTTTTTTGTAGATCAAATCATGCTTTGAGGAACAGAATCTTTAGAGCCCATCATTAAAAACAAATTTTCCATAAAGCACCAGGTGAGGGCTAGCTGCTATGTTTGGGTCTTTTTCAGAAATATCAATTATCTGCTGCCATAGGAAACATTCTGACAAAATTCCAGAAAAATAATAGCAACAGTTTCAGTTAGCATAAGATTCTCTATTTGGGCAACTCAGTTGCACTTACCTACTTGAGTTATCATGCATCGATAATAAGCCGTAAATAAAACAAGCTAAGCCAACTATAGCTGCAAAAAACAGCATTTCTGTGTAAAATCCGAGAAAGACAAAATAGATGCCAATTTTTTCTCCGTAATAATCCCTATGAAAGAGGGTAAAAAGAGAATCAGAGGTTGTAAGAATGATACAGTTCTGAGAGTCTTGGTTTTGTATTCAGACAAACTTGAATTCTAATTTTGGCTCCATTGCTTTCCAGCTGTGTAATTTTGATAAAGTTACTAAACTTTTTAAACTTTAGTTTCCACATCATAAAATGCAGGATAATGCTTATCCATAGAATTGGTGTAAGGATTAAAAGAGACAACACATGTAAGTAAGAAGCCAACTGAGTGGAAGTTAAGATTTACTTTTGAAATAATCAGGTAATTTGAAAAGCTTTTAAATTTTAAAGAGAGTTTACATGTTTTGAAATACAGTGCAGAACATTCTTCTAGCAATTAACAAATCAAAATCGCATCCACAATCTGTGCATGGACTTTTGCTTTATCTCTCTCTAAAATTGAAGAATGTACTCAGACCACAACAGATGAGAGTGGTTGGTTGTATGTATGAACTTCCATCTTCCTCTGAATTTGGACCGCTGATGGATGCTTATAGAATTGTAAGACAGGGAGCAAACCAAGGAATCAAAAATGAGTGTTTAATAAAGTTCCATAAAATATACAGTTCAGCAGTTGCTTTACAAAGAGTTAAAAAGTGACAGCATTAGTTGGCATAAATGTTCAAGTCTTATAACCAAGTTTTAGGGGTTTTTTTCTGTTGTTTTTTAAACCGACTCTCTCCTTAAGGAATCTCTCAAAGAACCAGAGAACAAGGTTTTCTCTGCCTCATAAAACCAGGTTTTTTAAAAAAACAACACAAAATAGGTTAATCTTCTCCCTTATTCACGTAGAGCTCAGCTCACTAAATCCGTGAAGTCTTTCCACAGTTTCCTAGACAGAGAGATGTATCCCTTTTGGGCTCTAACAGCATGATATATATAAATCTATTACAGCACTTTTTATTAAATTGTAATTTCCACACATGCTCAAAAAACAGGCAAATCTAAACATAAAGGGTTTAAATTTTACATAACATAAACTTACTTAACATAAACTTAATTTCCCAATGAGAAGGTTTTTAATTTTTTTTTCACTCAATATTAATTTTATTGAATCTCCCATTCTTCAGTTTTCAAAGTTTCTAATCTTTTCTAATGAAACAGGCATCTTTCTGCTTGTACCATCTTTCATTCTTTCATTTTTTCATTATTTTCAGTGATAATAAACATTTTTACATTGTTGTTTTCCCTTGTTCTGCTTTTCAAATTACTATAAACTTGAAATTAAATTATAATTCCATTGTATTCCCTTGTTAATTTACCATTTACAACTTCCTTAGGTTCACTCACACAGGATGAGCAAACTTGCTTTTTCTCTTTTTTTCATTTTTGCTGAAAAACATAGCAATTATTATAATACTGCATAACATCAAAATCTAAAAAAACCAATAAAAATATTTGATTTGGGAAAATTTACTATTCACCATGTCTATTTCCATTTGATGTTTTAAAAATTATAGAATCAATAATTTTTAAGGTAAAACATCAATATTACTGCTATATGCTTAACCAAAAAATTATTTGGGAATTCATAAAGAAACTGGATATTTCAAAGAACTACATTTTTCTTCCTTTCAAATTTCAAGAATCTTATTCCTTGAGAATTAAAAAAAAGTCCTCAAGAACTCCAGACCTTTAATTAGTATTTAAAAGATTCTCAAAAAGAGAAATTCTCAAATGAACATTTGTTATATATGGAATTATAGAAATAATTTTACTAAACTTTGGATTTGGGGAGCTTAATAATAGATTAACAACTAAACCATCTCTTAAGAATGCAAAAAGCGAGAGACATGTCTTAGATTTGTATTATAGTAAATACGTATATATTATTTACATATTATTGAAATAACGTTTAAGATGTTAAATTCTTATTATTCAAAACAAAGAAAATGAGAAAAAGCCAATAATATAAGATACTCTGTAAAGTATCAAACATAAGGAGAATAAATTCTTCTTTTGAGTATTAATTTTTTAGAAAAATTTGCCTTTTATTTACACTTACGGTATTTCTTAACCTGTCCATTTTACTTGCTAGATTTTGCACTCATCTGTGGCCCCATAACATTTAACAGGGCATCTCATAGGTAGAAGACATTCAATAGTCTTGGTTGTGAGATCTTGTGAGAAGGCCTTGGTCTAATTTTGTATTCCCAGGACTTAGTACTTAGTCTGAGACATAGCAAATAATCAAAACAATGATGATGGAATTGAAATAAATGCAGGCTTGAGGAATGAATGAACAAAACGCAAAAACATTTGGTCTAAAGAGATTCATTTTTATCATGAATTCATGGACATCTGAGAAACTTAGCTTAGCAATCGCTATCTTGGCTTTTAATAGCACCATTATAGTCCCTGTAAACATATTTGTTCTAACCTATTTGCTATATAGCAGTATATCAATTTTATTTATAAGCATTAAGCCATCCCAATAGATGATATCAAAAGAAAAATTATTTGGAGCTCTTAAATTGGAAAGAAAAAATGGGATCAGAAGGCATATAAAATTGAAGACTGATAAACCAATGATGGTAACCTTTGTATTCCTGGTTCTCCCTGAAAAAATATAATCTAATATGACAAAATGATCAGTACCCAAAAGGCAGTAAAAATATTTACAAATATTTGGACATGGAACTTAAGTTTGGTGTAGAGATAACATGAAATATGTGAAATCTAGGAATTCAAATCCTATATTCTAAATCTCTGTCCAGGCACCCCTAGTCATCCTTTCATCCTTTTTTTTTTTAACCCTCTATATCCAATCCACTAGGTCCAATAAATTCTGTCATAAAAGTCTTTTTCCTTTTTTTCTTTCTTTCTTTCTTTTTTTTTTTTTTTTGGCTGTGTCACGAGGCATGTGGGATCTTAGTTCCTCGACCAGGGATTGAACCTGCACCCCCTGCATTGGAAGCACAGAGTCTTAACCATTGGGACCACCAGGGAAGTCCCATAAAAGCCTTTTTCTAATCCATAGTCTCCTCTTTCCTGTTACCAGTGCCTTGGATATGACCTTCAATATCTATTACTGGAAAATTTTAACAGCCTCCTTACTTCCCTGACTTCGGTCTTGCATCCTTCTACTATCTGTCCTGTTGCCAAGAGAGTAATGTTTCTAAAGCACAAGATTAAACAATGACCGTTTCCTCCTTCAAAGGTTTTGTCCTTTCATCTTAGCAGTGTTCTTCATGATTTTTTACTGATAAACATTCAAATCTTACCAGCCACGCCTCCTAAATGAAGAACTAAATGCACAATGCTCTTCTTTAGCCCAGTGCTCTGTACTTGTTCTCTCTACCTGGGATATTCTTACCTAACTTGTTTACCTAGCAACCTGCTACTTCTCTCAAGACACACTCAAGAATAAGCACTGTGAAACTTTCCCTGAGGTTGTCATAAAGGTAGGTGCTCTTTCCTCTGTACTCTGTTCTTTCATGAGTATCACTCTGCTGTAATTATTATGCATTTGTGTGTCTTCCTGCAAATATCTTTGTGTTAGGAAACCACGTTCTGACTACCTTTATAGCCCTAGCCTCTTGCTGATATCTAATGATGCTAAATAAATGCTCATTAAAGAAATGTAGGCATTGTAATTGTACATCTATAGACAATTCCTTTCTACTTTTAAGGATATTTTTATTTTTATCAAGTCTTCCCATAAAAATCTTTTGTAAAACCATAAAATCAACAAGGAGAGGAAATAAAACCACACCTGATACAGGCCTTCAAGCATCATGACAGAGAACACCATGATCTTCAACTTACCTGTAAGTAAATAAATAAACCCAGTTCCAACTGAGTACCTATTACCAGCTGCCATACCTGAGGTACAGAGAGCAGTGAAGAAGATGCTTAAGAAATTCTAGGGAAAACATGTAAAGTAGGGTGGGGACATTAGACAAACACACACAAAATAATCCCTGGGAAAAAGTCTAACTGAATGCCATAATACTGAACACATGTTGGGACTTGGTAATTCATAGTACTAGCTAAAAGAAAGGGATCTGAAAATGAGTAAGCCTGGAAGTGGCAGCCTCAGAAAAGCAATGTTTCTGGGGAAGAATCAGATATAAAGGGTGGTACTTCTTAAAAGTGGCAGAAAAGAGAGAGAGTTAGGATTCTATAGAAATGAAAGAAAAAGCGTATGACAAGCACAGGATATCATCCATGAAAGAAACTGCATGGAATAGGAAAAAAAACTAACAGAAGAGTGTACTCTAATGCTAGAAACACCATGAATTAAACACAAACAGAAAAAAGCAGAGCATACTATACAAAATTATGTTTAAAAAAAACTGAAAATGTGAAACAAAGAGCTTCAGCTAATGAAAATTCTCCCCAAAGAACATGAGGAATACTGTAAAAAAGCAGTACAAACTGAATTAAATGTTCTCAAATAAATAACTGCAAATGCAAGAAAATATCAGAAATATAAAAATAAGAAGAGAAGTGGGAAAAAACAGGAATAAATAAAACAAGAGATGAAAGAAACCAAAAAACAGAGGAAAGAGAAGAACGCTATAAGATCATGTCAGAACTGATGATGAAATTATGAGGTATTCAAGAGAGAATAAATGGACACCAAGTGAAAATCTAATAAAAGATGATAAGAAAAACAGGATACCTATCAAAAGAATGAAAATGACATAGAGAAGTAAAAAGGGTCTCAGGAAAATTGTTTGATATGAAGACAGGCAAAAAAGACCAAACATACAGATAACTGGAGTCCAAAGAAAATAATCAAAGCACTGGAAAATAATTATATTTTAAAACTATAACCCAAGAACACTTTCCAGAAAAACAAACAAACAAAATAAACAAAATAAAAGATACATATTTAAAGAATCCACCAGGAACAGGGAAAACTGACTTAGAACAACCAATTCCAAGACATAATGTGTTAAAACAATCAGACTTTAAAACAAACAAACAAGCAAACAAAACTCTCCAAGGCCAAGTCAAGATGATAAAGTAATGTACAAAGGTAAAAGAATTTCCTACTAAATGAGGACATATCAGAGGCATTTCCACTAAGATCAGGAACAAGGCAAAGACACCAACTATTATTCAACATTGTTCTGTAATTATCAGCCAATGAATTGAATAAAAGAAAATAACTATAGACATAAGAATTGGTAAAGAAAAGTAAAATATTTCTATTTAAAGATTACATGATAATATACCTAGATAGCCTTAATGAATCAATAAAACTAATTCAATAAAGAATTCATCAAGGCATTAGAATATAAAACTAACACTCAGAAGACAATAACATATAACATGTAAGTAAATACATAATTTATAATAGCAACAAAAATATAAAATACTTAGGGTTAAACTTAAGAAAGTTTTATAACTCTATAACACTCCTGAAAAACCCCAAAGTAGGCTTAAACTAAGACATACCTTTCCCTTGACAACTTTTCCTTGATTAGAATGTCTCATCATCAAAATACCAGCCTACTTAAGTTAATTTATAAACTTAATTTGATCCCCATAAAAATACCAACCATCTTTTTTAGTAACAAGCTAGACAAGTTGATACTAAAGTTTATATGGAAGAATAAACATGTAGAATGTACAAGGAAACACTGAGAGTAAGAGCTATGATGAGGTATTAGCCCAACTAGATATTAAAACATACTAGAGGTAAGCCACTACAATTAAAAGAGCCTTCTGAATCACTTTGCTGCACACCTGAAACTAACACAACATTGCAAATCAACTATACTCTAATATAAAATAAAAATTAAATTAAATAAACAGCCTGCATGGATAGTTAGCTAGATCAATAGAATAGACAGAACATCCAGAAAGCAACTCAACTGCATATAGAAATCGAGTATATGATAAAGGTGGTACCTCAAATCACTGAGGCAATGATAAACATTTTAATAATAGTTTTGGGACAAGTAGAATAGAAAGTGCATATTTAACTTTATAAGAAACTGTCAAAGTTGTTTCTTTAAAGTTGCTATACCATTTCGCCTTTCCACGACCAGCGTTTGAGATTTCAAGTTGTTCCACATCCCTGATAGCACTTATTGCTGCCAATCTTTTAGATTTTAGCTATTCTAGTGTGTGTGTGGTGGTATCTTAATGGCATTTTAATTTTTATCCCCTTAGTGAATAAAGATGTTGTACATCTTTTGATGTACTTATTGGCAATCCATAAATATATTCCTTTGGTGATGAATCTTTTATCTTTTGTCTCTTTTAAATTTTGTCTTATTATTGAGTTGCAAAAGTTCCTTAAATATTCTGGATAAAAGTCCTTTATTGATATGTGTGTTGCAAGTATTTTCTCCAGTCTGTGTTTTGCCTTTTTATTTTTGTAACTGTCTTTTAAAGAGCATACATTTTTAATTTTAATGAAGTTAAATTTATACATTTTTTAAATTGTGCTTTTTGCGTTTGATCTGAAAAGTCCATGCCTAATTCCAAACCACATACAATTTTCTCCTGTATGTTCTCCTAGAAGTTTTATAGTTGTAATGCTTACAATTAGTTCTCTCATCCATTTCAAGTTAGTTTAAATTTTTGTACAGGAAAGAAGTAAGATTCACATTTTTCATGTAGATAGCCACTTGTTCTAGCATCATATGTTGAAAGGACTATCCTTTCCCCAATGAATGACCAGGCACCTTTGTTGAAAATCAATTGACTATATATATGTGGATCTATTTCTGGACTCTCCTTTTATTAAAGATTTTTCTTTGGAATAATTTCAAATATATAAAAAAGTTACAAGAATAATTCAAATAATACCCATATATCCTTTAAGTCTTTTATTGTAAAAATATTGTTCCATTTGCATTTTATCTCACTTCATATATTATATTTCCCCATATATATATGCCTTTTTCTGAACCACTTGCAAGTAAGTTGGTTGAATATGTACATCATGGTCCTTTACCCTTAAATACTTTATTGTCTATTACTAAGAATAAGGATATTATCCTACATAATCACTGAGAAGAAACCTTAGGAATAAGAGCTGTTTTCTGCAGTTCCTCCCTCTGCGATAATATAGTGTTTCCTTTCTTGTCTTTTTGATTACCTAGTTAAAAACTTTATACCTAGCTATCAATTCTTTACATTAAATTGTGTTAAAATTTTTAATTTATTTAAAAAATTATTTCATTACTGAAATGGAAAAGCAGTATAATTTGCTATAAATGAAAAGTTATAGTAATAGGATGAAAAGCTTTAAAATGTTATTAAATTTAAGCTAGATACTGCGATCTAATGAAAAAATCTGAGCTTCCACTTTGTTGTAAAAGAAAATCAGCAAGTGCTAACACGGTACTGACCTGAGATGTAATGCATTTGTCTATATCAAGGGTTATAAGTACAAACCTTTGGGGAATATTTACAGCAGAAACATCTGTAGACAGCTAAATAGTCTCAATATATTTTGAACAATGTAAAATATGTAAACCTCATTCTGACAACTTTGCTTTTTTGAAAACATACCATGAAAATATTCTCCAAGGGCACTAATTGTAATAGTGAAAAATTTGAAACAGCCTAATCTTTTTCAATAGAAGAATAGACAAATAAGTTACGCAAAATTTATAACATGGTACCCTGTGTTCTGTTAAAAAGCACAAGAGAGATCTGTGTGTACTCAAAGGGAAGTATGCCAATAATATACTATTTAGTGATAAAAGAAAATCTTAGCAAAAAAGTAAACAAAGATTCCATTGCTCCAGGAAAAAAGAAAAAGTGTATGTATTTTACTACACATGCACATACAAATAAGACTGAATGGCTATTACCGAATAGCCATAGTTACTTCTGTGGAATTCAATGGAGGTGTAATTTCACTTAAAACTTTGCCCATCTCTTTATTGCTTGGAATTTTTTAGATACATGTCCTACTTTTATAATTAAAAAAATTAAATGGCCATTAATCAGAACAATTAAAATATCCATCCAATCAAGAGTTCATATAAAGATTTACGGAAACCACAGTTTATATGCTAGTTGCCTTCTATTTATTCTCAAAAATTTCCCCTCTTATTTGCCTTAAATGAAACTGTTGGAATAACATTTCACTTGGTTTGGATGTAGACATCAAAGTCAGCCTCACAAAAAGGAGGCTGTGACGCTGTGCAAGCAGAGCAGTAGAAGCATACCCCACTGAGAAAAACTACTGCTTCCAGCAACCAGGGCTCTGTAATCTGATGCTTTCTTTATTGAAATCATAGCAGGAGTCTCCTAACATCCTGTATGCATGTAATACTGTCATGGTTCAAAGCAAGAACCTGCAACCATAGTCTTCTTGCATAGCTAATGAAACTGTCTAAAGAATTGAGATAATAGAACAATTGCCTTCACAGCTTTCTGAGATCAACACACACACACAAACATCCATACATGACCTTTCTGCTATCTTCTAAATCCCTAGACTCAGAGGAAAACAAACAAACAAAAAATAATTGTGTTAAACACTAAGTGCTAACCCCATGCTAAGAAAATACACATATATCATTTAACTATCAAATAACCCCATAAGGAAAGTACTATTGCTGTTCCTATTTTACAGATATAAGTCTCATAGAGGTTAAATAACCTGACCATATTTATATGCTTCTAAGAGAAAGGGCTTGGATTTGAACCCCATCTACCTAAATGCTAAGGCCCAACTTCTGAACCATCAAGCTATCTCTGCACTGTGGTTAAGACCATTCTGGCAACAGCATTTTGCTCACAAATGAATGACTAAATGGTAGCGTAGATACAAAACTGGGAAGATGGGAAATGTAGTGGGTGAGAATAGTAGTAAAAAGAAAGGAATACGATGCCATTGTGAATAAAAACCACATAATCAGGTTTTAATCAGTTTGATTCTGTGTAAGAAACTTACCTAATCAAATTAAAAGGCTGCTCCTTGTAAAAATAGGAAAACCGAGCCCAGTTCTGGCAAAGTGTGTACCTTTCATTGACAGGATTAGGAGGTTCTGATGGCTTCCAGTATTGACCCTACAGACACGCAAGAAGAAATTACTGAATGACAAAGCAAAAGACAAGGGTGAATAAAGGAACACTGCTTTTATAAAAAGCCTAGTGAATGAGGCAAATATTCTCTTTCACTTTTCGATTTGGATTTTCATATTCTATTGATGTAAGTTACTAAATCATTTAATGTATTGTAGAGTGTAGTACATTTGCTACACTCTACAATAAATGAAAATAATAGTGCTTTATTTATTAAATTTTCACACCCAGCTATCTAAAAACACAAGTTGAAGTCTGAGACTTTGGCTTTACTCAAGCTGCTCCTTTGACCTGGAGTCCTCCTTTCATCTCTACTCAAATTCCAACAGTCACAGCTCAGGGATTCCCACAACTGTATAACTGGCTGGAACTTTGGAAATAGGCTGACATTTTTATTTTACAGATGGAAAAACTGAACCCCAAGCAAAGTTAAGTGAATGATCCAAAGTCACACAGCTATGACTGGAATCTCCTCTAGGCAACCTGTCTTGTCCTCACTGGCCATCACTGATATCTGTTTCCCAAAGAACTTAAAATATACAACAGACTTTAGCACTTAAAAGCCTCAATATTGTTTCACGTGTAAGTTCCTTCCCCATTTTTAGGTACTGAGTAGGCTTATTAATATAAAGTTAATTAGGGCCTAGCAGGGCACTGTCTACACATAGCTGTTCAATATTTTCTCTTTAACTGTTTGCCTAGACAAGTAAACTACTGAAGACAACACTGAGCAAACACCCAATCTAAAATTAAGCACATATGAAAATCTCTGTATGACAAGGTATAAGATTTTATATCATCCAGATTCCAAATTTTGTCTTCTTCTATAGCTTGTCCTACTGAATCTTGAGAAATGAAATAGAAAAAAAGAAAAAAGCTGCCGATTTGCGTATCTTTAAAAAAAAAAAAAAAGGTTCTTTAAAGCACATAAGAGAAAAATCCAGTACCTAAACCTGTATTCAGGAGAGAAGAAAGGAAAAAAGGTAAAATTAATAGTAAATGATAGCTCTCTGTAGCAAGAGCTCAGTAACACTGATTTTCTAGTGACCGTGGAAGACTCTGCTGGAAGGCTAGATATATGGAGTAAAATTGCTGGTGACTGAGGACAGTTTGGCTCTATGACCTGGTGAGAGTAAGAAAAGAATCAATGCCCTAAAAACAAGCAAACAAACAAAAAAATCCTCAAAATCTTCAAAAAAAGAATGAGCCCTTTTTCGAAGAATGATTAACAAAGAATGTGTTGCAAAGTGTTTATTAACCCGCTATAGATCTCTCTACCTGATCAAACGCTGTGGCATTATTTAGAATCCATAATCCCCTAGAAGTTCTTTTGCCCCAGGGAAAAGTGTGTGTATGTGTGTATGCGGGGTGGGGTAGTTTCTCTAAGACAAGCTAAATTCACCTGAATTGATACTAGTGTTGAGAATTGCCACACATTTTGGAAAATTCCGCTAACATACCAAAGATAATCAACTAACCAATGTTGAGTAGACCTAGAGTCAACAGTTAACATACTGTTGAATAAATATTGACAGAGGAAAGCTGGAAAAGAGAGAGATTGGCTTTGGGCTTTTGGAAACCATGACAGCAACATCATTTTCAAAAACATGGGCAGGACTTCCCTGGTGGCTCAGTGGTTAAGAATCCACCTGCCAATGCAGGGGACACGGGTTCGATCCGTGGTCTGGGAAGATCCCACATGCCGAGGAGCAACTAAGCCTGTGTGCCAGAACTACTGAGCCTGCACTCTAGAGCCCGGGAGCCACAACTACTGAGCCTGTGTACTGCAACTACTGAAGCCTGCATGCCTAGAAACCCGTGCTCCACAAGAAGAAGCCACCGCAATGAGAAACCTACACACTGCAACGAAGAGTAGCCCCTGCTTGCTGTAACTAGAGAAAGCCCACGCGCAGCAACGAAGACCCAGTGCAGCCAATAAATAAATAATAAAATAAAAATTAAAAAATAAAAAATAAAATTTAAAAAAAGGGCAATGATTTAGATGCCACTTGTTTAAATAGAAATACCTAGTTCTTTTATATTCCAAAGGAATGTGTTTCTCGAAAAGAGGTCATCATCAAAAAGTCTTTATTAGCAGAGTTAAACAGGAAAAAAGGAAACCAAGGTTCCAGGAGATGATCCAAACTAGTTTATATGTGTTCAGCCAAATAATATCTACTGACAACAGGTGATGAAATTTAAACACTGAATATCCAAAAGGAAAGGTTTCTCTCAGAAACCCCCAGAAACTAGGCTATCTCGGTTGACAAGCCAAATTTTAGGTTTGGTTGAATGGGTGCACCTTATAAAATGTCACTTCTTTGTTGAACTCAATACTTTTGTACATGATCCGCCAGCCTCAATCCTACTCCAGAATCTCGGTTGTTTGTCTGAATCTTTCTTATGGACTGAAGTCTTTAGCTTGTTTTGAAGTTGTACTTATGCTTTATTTCCCAGAAATTCCTAGTCTGTGAGCTTGGATTCATGGTTGTGTTCCAGTAATACCTAACAGAATGCTTTACATGTAATTAAAACCAATTATACATTTGATGAATGAATACATGAATGCATGCAATTTAAGCCCTTCACAACTTAAAAACTTTATAAATAAGAAAAGATTTGATGGATAGAAATTTCCAAAAGTTATGTTCTAAAATGTTGTTTTAATATAACTGCTATTTTCAATATGGGTTCTAAAGAAAATTCATGTGCAAATGTAATAATTTTTAAATGAATTTCCACTGAAATCTCAACGTAGAGAGGTATTAACTATGTGTTTCAGCATAGTTCTCAGCTTGGACCTAGGAAGTCTGTGGGGATTTTCCCAACATGAGCGAGATTAAGCAACCTGTCATAAAACAGGAAGCAAATGGAAGATTCCTTCTCCCAACAAGGCAGCCTCTGAATGTGGGAAAGGGAAAACGGGCTCAGTATTTCAAGACCAAGCACATACTTACATCATGGAGTGGAAAGGCAGATGAATAAGTGTGAGAATTTAGCAGTCTTTCAATCCCAAACCTTTTCTTCCCATCCTCTATGCCAAAAGGACACCGTGAGAGAATATAATAAACCTATAAGGTAAGCATAAAGAACGACACATTTCAGAACTTTATGCTTTCTATATTTTTTTCAAGTCACAATTTAATAGAGTCTACTTTGCCTCAATACAGGCTCTGATTATGGAAGGAACCTTCCCCTTATTGTTTGGGGGAAGACGTAGAGGATGGGGTTGTATGGAGTCACAGGTATTTCACCTCCTGGGTATGAGAGCTCGTTATTCCCTTGGAGAGAGGGGGAATGGGTCATATAAGTTTTTTTTCTTCTCCTGTCCCAAGCTCCTCTGGGAGTCCTTTGTACCAGAATTCATACTATAATCAGGGTTTCAACTTAGAGTCTAATACCACTGCTACTAACAGTTCAGGTAGGATAAAGTGGAGTAGAATTGACACTTGGCCAAGCTGTCTTGAATACTTTTCATTAATTACTCTGATGTTTTGAATAGGGCCTTTTCTTGATATCAGAATTTATTAACTCAAGGTTATCACACCTCTGCAACTACTTTGCAATCATTTACATATTTTTATCAGTTTTTTTCGCTATATAATTTGGGCTTTGTGTCCTCTGCTTTTGTATATTTGTCAATTCAATCTCATCTGTTTTTTGTCTTGCAGGAACTTTCCAGTATTTCTGCTTTTCTGACTGCTGAATTTGGCCATTTTAGCACTGTACTTTTTTTTTTCTATTTTTTTTTAATCTCAAAAAAAAAGTTTATTTCTAAGGCAGGAGAGAATAGAGGTTAAAACAATCTTCCCAAGCTGACCATAACTCTTTTTTTTTTTTTTTTACTTTTTTGGTTCCATAAACTTTATTTTCTTTTTTTTTTTTAACATCTTTATTGGAGTATAATTGCCCCACAATGTTGTGTTAGTTTCTGCTGTATAACAAAGTGAGTCAGCCATACGTACACATATATCCCCATATCCCTTCCCTCTTGCGTCTCCCTCCCACCCTCCCTATCCCACCCCTCTAGCTGGTCACAAAGCACTGAGCTGATCTCCTTGTGTCATACGGCTGCTTCCCACTAGCTATCTAGTCTACATTTGTATATATGTAAATGCCACTCTCTCACTTCTTCTCAGCTTACCCTTCCCCAACCCCGTGTCCTCAAGTCCACTCTCTATGTCCGTGTCTTTATTCCTGTCCTGCCCCTAGGTTCCTCAGAACCATTTTTTTTTTGTTTAGATTCCATATATATGTGTTAGCATATGGTATTTGTTTTTCTTTCTGACTTACTTCACTCTGTATGACAGACTCTAGGTCCATCCACCTCACTACAAATAACTCAATTTCGTTTCTCTTTATGGCTGAGTAATATTCCATTGTATATATGTGCCACATTTCTTTATCCATTCATCTGTCGATGGACACTTAGGTTGCTTCCATGTCCTGGCTATTGTAAATAGTGCTGCAATGAACATTGTGGTACATGTCTCTTTTTGAATTATGGTTTGCTCAGGGTATATGCCCAGTAGTGGGATTGCTGGGTCGTATGGTAGTTCTATTTTTAGTTTTTTAAGGAACCTCCATACTCTTCTCCTCAGTGGCTGTATCAATTTACATTCCCACCAACAGTGCAAGAGGGTTCCCTTTTCTCCACAGCCTCTCCAGCATTCGTTGTTTCTAGATTTTTTGATGATGGCCATTTTGACCCGTGTGAGGTAATACCTCATTGTGGTTTTAATTTGCACTCCTCTAGTGATTAGTGATGTTGAGCATCCTTTCATGTGTTTGTTGGCAATCTGCATATTTTCTTTGGAGAAATGTCTACTTAGGTCTTCTGCCATTTTTAGATTGTGTTGTTTGCTTTTTTGATATTGAGCTGCATGAGCTGTTTGTATATTTTGGAGATTAATCCTTTGTCAGTTGCTTCGTTAGCAATTATTTTCTCCCATTCTGAGGGTTGTCTTTTCGTCTTGTTTATGGTTTGCTTTGCTGTGCAAAACCTTTTAAGTTTCATTAGGTCCCATTCGTTTATTTTTGTTTTTATTTCCATTTCTCTAGAAGGTGGGTTCAAAAGGATCTTGCTGTGATTTATGTCATAGAGTGTTCTGCCTATGTTTTCCTGTGAGAGTTTTATAGTGTCTGGCCTTACATTTAGGTCTTTAATCCATTTTGAGTTTATTTTTGTGTATGGTGTTAGGGAGTGTTCTAATTTCATTCTTTTACATGTAGTTGTCCAGTTTTCCCAGCACCACTTATTGAAGAGGCTGTCTTTTCTCCATTGTATATTCTTACCTCCTTTATCAAAGATAAGGTGACCATATGTGTGTGAGTTCATCTCTGGGCTTTCTATCCTGTTCCATTGATCTATATTTCTGTTTTTGTGCCAGTACCATACTGTCTTGATTACTGTAGCTTTGTAGTATAGTCTGAAGTCCAGGAGCCTGATTCATCCAGCTCTGTTTTTCTTTCTGAACATTGCTTTAGCTATTCGGGGTCTTTTGTGTTTCCATACAAATTGTGAAATTTTTTGTTATAGTTCTGTGAAAAATGAAATTGGTAGTTTGATAGGGATTGCACTGAATCTGCAGGTTGCTTTGGGTAGTAGAATCATTTTCACAATGTTGATTCTTCCAATCAAAGAACATGGTATATCTCTCCATCTGTTTGTATCATCTTTAATATCTTTCATCAGTGTCTTATAGTTTCCTGCATACAGGTCTCTTGTCTCCTTAGGTAGGTTTAGTCCCAGGTATTTTATTCTTTTTGTTGCAATGGTAAATGGCAGCATTTCCTTAATTTCTCTTACAGATTTTTCTTCATTAGTGTATAGGAATGCAAGAGATTTCTGTGCATTAATTGTGTATCCTGCTACTTTACAAAATTCACTGATTAGCTCTAGTGGTTTTCTGGTAGCATCTTTAGGATTCGGTATATATAGTATCATGTCATCTGCAAACAGTGACATTTTAACTACTTCTTTTCTGACTTGAATTCCTTTTACTTCTTTTTCTTCTCTGACTGCTGTGGCTAAAACTTCCAAAACTATGTTGAATAATAGTGGTGAGAGTGGGCAACCTTGTCTTGTTCCTGATCTTAGTGGAAATGGTTTCAATTTTTCACCATTGAGAGCAATGTTGGCTGTGGGTTTGTCATATATGGCCTTTATTATGTTGAGGTAAGTTCCCTCTATGCCTACTTTCTGGAGAATTTTTATCATAAATGGGTGTTGAATCTTGTTGAAAAGTTTTCTGCATCTCTTGAGATTATCATATGGCTTTTATCCTTCAGTTGGTTAATATGGTGTATCACTTTGATTGATTTGCATATATTGAAGAATTCTTGCATTCCTGGGATAAACCCCACTTGATCATGGTGTATGATCCTTATAATGTGCTGTTGCATTCTGTTTGCTAGTATTTTGTTGAGGATTTTTGCATTTATATTCATCAGGGATATTGGCCTGTAGCTTTCTTTTTTTGTGACATCTTTGTCTGATTTTGGTATCAGGGTGATGGTGGCCTCACAGAATGAGTTTGGGAGTGTTCTTCCCTCTGCTATATTTTGGAAGAGTTTGAGAAGGACAGGTGTTAGCTCTTCTCTAAATGTTTGATAGAATTCGCCTGTGAAGCCATCTGGTCCTGGGCTTTTGTTTGTTGGAAGATTTTTAATCACAGTTTCAATTTCAGTGCTTGTGATTGGTCTGTTCATATTTTCTATTTCTTCCTGGTTCAGTCTCAGAAGGTTGTGCTTTTCTAAGAATTTGTCCATTTCTTCCAGGTTGTCCATTTTATTGGCATAGAGTTGCTTGTAGTAATCTCTCAGGATCCTTTGTATTTCTGCAGTGTCGGTTGTTACGTCTCCTTTTCCATTTCTAATTCTATTGATTTGAGTCTTCTCCATTTTTTTCTTGATGAGTCTGGCTAATGGTTTATCAATTTTGTTTATCTTCTCAAAGAACCAGCTTTTAGTTTTATTGATCTTTGCTATTGTTTCCTTTATTTCTTTTTCATTTATTTCTGATCTGATCTTTATGATTTCTTTCCATCTGCTAACTTTGGAGGTTTTTTGGTTCTTCTTTCTCTAATTGCTTTAGATGTAAGGTTAGGTTGTTTATTTGAGATGTTTCTTGTCTCTTGAGGTAGTATTGTATTGCTATAAACTTTCCTCTTAGAACTGCTTTTGCTGCATCCCATAAGTTTTGGGTTGTCGTGTCATCTTTTCATTGTCATTTGTTTCTAGGTATTTTTTGATTTCCTCTTTGATTTCTTCAGTGATCTCTTGGTTATTTAGTAGCGTATTCTTTAGCCTCTATGTGTTTGTATTTTTTACAGTTTTTTTCCTGTAATTGATATCTAGTCTCATAGCATTGTGGTCAGAAAAGATACTTGATACAATTTCAGTTTTCTTAAATTTACCAAGGCTTGATTTGTGACCCAAGATATGACCTCTCCTGGAGAATGTTCCATGAGCACTTGTGAAGTAAGTGTATTCTGTTGTTTTTGGATGGAATGTCCTATAAATATCAACTAAGTCCATATTGTTTAATGTGTCATTTAAAGTTTGTGTTTCCTTATTTATTTTCATTTTGGATGATCTGTCCATTGGTGAAAGTGGGGTGTTAAAGCCCCCTACTATGATTGTGTTACTGTCGATTTCCCCTTTTATGGCTGTTAGCACTTGCCTTATGTACTGAGGTGCTCCTACGTCAGGTGCATAAATATTTACAATTGTTATATCTTCTTCTTGGATTGGTCCTTTGATCCTTATGTAGTGTCCTTCTTTGTCTCTTGTAATAGTCTTTATCTTAAAGTCAATTTTGTCTGATATGAGAATTGCTACTGCAGCTTTCTTATGATTTCCATTTGCATGGAATATCTTTTTCTATCCCCTCACTTTCAGTATGTATGTGTCCCTAGGTCTGAAGTGAGTCTCTTGTAGACAGCATATATATGGGTCTTGCTTTTATATCCATTCAGCCAGTCTATGTCTTTTGGCTGGAGCATTTAATCCATTTACATTTAAGATAATTATCAATATGCATGTTCCTATTACCATTTTCTTAAATGTTTTGGGTTTGTTATTGTAGGTCTTTTCCTTGTCCTGTGTTTCCTGCCTAGAGAAGTTCCTTTAGCATTTGTTGTAAAGCTGGTTTGGTGTTGTTGAATTCTCTTAGCTTTTGCTTGTCTGTAAAGGTTTTAATTTCTCCTTCGAATCTGAATGAGATCCTTGCTGGGTAGAGTAATCTTGGTTGTAGGTTTTTCCCTTTCATCACTTTAATTATGTCCTGCCACTCCCTTCTGGCTTGCAGAGTTTCTGCTGAAAGATCAGCTGTTAACCTTACGGGGATTCCCTTGTATGTTATTTGCTGCTTTTCCCTTGCTGCTTTTAATATTTTTTCTTTGTACTTAATTTTTGATAGTTTGATTAATATGTGTCTTGGTGTGTTTCTCCTTGGCGTTATCCTGTATGGGACTCTCTGAGCTTCCTGGACTTGATTGACTATTTCCTTTCCCATATTAGAGAAGTTTTCAACTATAACCTCTTCAAATATTTTCTCAGTCCCTTTCTTTTTCTCTTCTTCTGGGACCTCTATAATTCGAATGTTGGTCTGTTTAATGTTGTCCCAGAGGTCTCTGAGACTGTCCTCAATTCTTTTCATTCTTTTTTCTTTATTCTGCTCTGCAGTAGTTATTTCCACTATTTTATATTCCAGGTCACTTATCCATTCTTCTGCCTCAGTTATTCTGCTATTGATTCCTTCTAGAGAATTTTAAATTTCATTTATTGTGTTGTTCATCATTGTTTGTTTGCTCTCTAGTTCTTCTAGGTCCTTGTCAAACGTTTCTTGTATTTCTCCATTCTATTTCCAAGATTTTGGATCATCTTTACTATCATTACTCTGAATTCTTTTTCAGGTAGACTGCCTATTTCCTCTTCATTTGTTTGGTTTGATAGGTTTTTATCTTGCTCCTTCATCTGCTGTGTGTTTCTCTGTCTTCTCATTTTACTTAACTTACTGTGTTTGGGGTCTCCTTTTTGCAGGCTGCAGGTTTGTAGTTCCCATTATTTTTGGTGTCTGCCCAGAGGGGACTGGTGCACGTGTTCTGGCGGATGAGGCTGGATCTTGTCTTTGCGGTGGGCAGAACTGCATCCAGTGGTGTGTTTTGGGGTGTCTGTGAACTTATTATGATTTTAGGCAGCCTCTCTGCATATGGGTTGGGTTGTGTTCCTGTCTTGCTAGTTGTTTGGCATGGGATGTCCAGCACTGGAGCTTGCTGGTTATTGAGTGGAGCTAGGTCTTAGCGTTGAAACGGAGATCTCTGGGAGATCTCTCGCCGATTGATATTATGAGGTCTCTGGTGGTCCAATGTCCTGCACTCGGCTCTCCCACCTCAGAGTCTCAGGCCTGACACCCGGCCAGAGTACCAAGACCCTGTCAGCCACACGGCCAGGTACATGGAGAGTTTCTTGCCTTTTGGGAAGTCTGAGGTCTTCTGCCAGTGTTCAGTAGGTGTTCTGTAGGAGCTGTTCCACATGTAGATGTGTTTGATGTATTTGTGGGGAGGAAGGTGATCTCCATATCTTACTCCTCCACCATCTTGAAGGTCCTTCTTCTTAGCACTGTTTTAGATATACTTCTCTTCACCTCCCCTTTTAAATATTTTATTGTTTAAGGAATTGTTGATTGCAATGTTTGTCACCCTTGACAAACATTAGATAATCATCATTATCTAATCTGGTTATTCATTTTAAGGGCAGTTTAATATTATGTTTTCGTAAGTAAATGATAATTTATGCAAAGTCGTTTTAATTTTATAAATAATGTGATAAATATTAACTATTTTACATACTTTGGATTATTTCCCTAGGAAAGATTCACCAAAAAGATTCTCCAAAAAGAACTCTGTACTGGGGAGCTAACAAAGTGGAAAATTTTACTCTTCCAGATATTAAGACTTATTATAAAGCTATGGTAATAAATACAGCATGGTGTTGTTAAACAAAAACAAATCCAAACTTAGGAAAGATTTTAACGATTACTGCAAGAGGATGAAGGGGACTGTTGCAATAGAGAGATCTGGGAACATCTGAAAAGCCAAGCATAAAATGACTTCTTTTATAGGGAGAAGTAAGCCAAGTTCAGGAAGTGTCTTTCTTTGTGTTAAGGAAGGGTTAGTTTACATGCCAACATTGGCTAAGGTTGAGGGTGCATCAAAGTTTAGGGTAGGGGCTTCCTTGGTGGCACAGTGGTTGAGAATCCACCTGCCAATGCAGGGGACACGGGTTCGAGCCCTGGTCTGGGAAGATCCCACATGCTGCAGAGCAACTGGGCCCGTGAGCCACAACTACTGAGCCTGCGCATCTGGAGCCTGTGCTCCGCAACAAGAGAGGCCGCAACAGTGAGAGGCCCGCACACTGCGATGAAGAGTGGCCCCCGCTTGCCGCAACTAGAGAAAGCCCTCGCACAGAAACGAGGACCCAACACAGCCAAAAATAAATAAATTAATTAATGAAAAAAAAAAAATTTAGGGTCTTTGGGGGAAGTAAGTTCAACTGAATTTTGGTTAATTTACCTAACAGTCCTTTGTTTCAAGGGATCAATGAGGATACATAGTTCAGCTAACCATTTATGAAACGAAGAATGGGAATGTGTCTAACCTGTGTCTCACCTTTATTACCATAAAGTAATAACAAAAGGAAGAAACTGTAAGGGTAAGTATAGATCTAAAATACTACTCAGCCACAAAAAAAGAAGTCAATTTTGCCATTCACAACAACATGGATGGACCTGGGGGGTACTATTCTTAGTGAAATAAGTCAGAGAAAGACAATTACTGTAAGTTATCACTTACAGTAGAATGCGATATGTAGAAACTAAAAAATAAAATAAATGAATGAATATAACAAAACAGAAACAGATTCACAAAGACAGAGAAGAAACTAGTGGTTACCAGGGCGGAGAGGGATGGAGGGAGGGGTGAGATAGGGATAGGGAATAAGAGGTACAAACTACTATGAATAAAATAAATAGGATACATGGATATATTGTACAGCACAGGGAATATAGCCAGTATTTTATAACTTTAAATGGAGTATAATCTGCAAAATTATTGAATCACTATGTTGTACAAAAAAAAAAAAAATAATGCCTAGTACATAGTAAGTGCTATTTAAGTGTTTGCTATTATTAACAGTAAGAGTATTTTTAGGAATCTCAAAATTATTTTACATATTTGCAGGGTCACTGGATTAAGTATATACTTGCAAATATGATTACTTTAAGAAGAATACAAATTTGGATACATGAGTTTGGTACATGTTAAAATATATCAATAAGAAAGAAAGAAAGAGAGAGGGAGAGAGAGAGAAAGAAAGAGGGAGAGAGAAAGAGGGAGCGAGGGAGGGAGGGAGGAAGGAAGGAAGGAAGGAAGGAAGGAAGGAAGGAAGGAAGGAAGGAAGGGAGAAAGAGAGAGAAAGAAGAAAGAGAGTAAAGAAGATGGAGGGACGGAGGAAGGAAGGAAAGAACTGAAATTTCCCTGGTGCCAAATCTTAGAGCATTTCCTTTAGAGAACTTGTAATTATAAATTCTTTTTCTATTCTCTTTGAGATGTATGTAATATTTTTAAAAGCTAAATAAGCCTCTTGCCAGTTTCATAACTCAGGAGTGTTTTTCTTCAGTTTATGAGGGACCATCTCTTTTAAATGTAAACATCAAGAAAGATAACATCCCTGTTTCTTTGGCTCTATGGGAGTGTAGTCTAGGTACCTGGTTCCAAGTTGTAACTACCTGCTCCACATAGATATATGAGAGGTTTTAATTTTTATTATTATTATTATTTGGGATAGAGACAACTAATACTGATGAACACTTCAATTAGCAGATGAATTTAGAATAAATTATGTGGCAAACAGTGCTGTCAAGTCAAACAGGGGGGTTTAATCTATGAATATTCTTTAAGTCATATAGGGAAGGGTGGTTCTTTGCAGTAAGTGGTTTTACAGAACAAGAAGAGTGGGAGATTTCTTTAAATTGTCCCGATTTTCCAGGAACAGAACTCAGGCAAAGTTCAACACTGTCAGTATGGATACAAAAACGGACACAGATCAAAGCAACAGAATCAAACCCAGAAGTAGATCTATGAGTATCTAGACACGTGAGTTACGACAAAGAGGGAACTGTAAAACAATATGAAAAGTTGAATGTTTTCAGTAATTGGTGTAAGTCAAATGACTATACATATGAGGGAGAAAAGGCTCTATTTTGCACCATGAACAAAAATTAATTCCAAGTGGACAGTAGTTCTCAATGTGAAAAGTAAAATAATACAACTTCTAGAATACAGGAAATAACTTCATGATCTTGGTGGCAGTTAAAGGTTAAAAGCTTTATCATAAAGTAAAGGCTTGAGAAAGTAGACTACAGTTGACCCTTGAACAACGTTGGGGTAGGGGCACTGACCCTTTGGGCAGCCAAAAATATGAGTATAATATATAGTTTGCCTTCTGTACACAAGGTCCCTCCATATCTGCGGTTCCACATCTAAGAATTCAACCAACCATGGATCATGTAGTAGTGTAGTATTTACTATTGAAAAAAATCCATGTATAAGTGGACCCTTGAATTTCAAACCCATGTTGTTCAAGAGTCAAGTGTGCATTAAAATTAAAAACATCTATTTATGAAAAGAAACCATAAAAAGGATGAAAAAGGAAGCACAAAGTAAGAAAATATCAGTAAAATATATAATGAATAAAGGGTTCAAATAAAGAATATATAAACTGTTCCTACAAATCAACAAGGGAAGACCTAACTGAAAAACAAAATCAAGAGACATTAGCAGGGACTTAACAAAAGTGCATATCTAAATGCCCAATAAACATAAACAACGAGATCAATCTCATTTGAGATTGCAAATTAAACCATAATGATACATACACAAATAAGTTTCCATAGAAAGTAATGAAAATTAATGAATAAAAGCTCATACAATTAACCAACCATAGCTAACTTAACCAACCAAATAAATGTTGAGCCAAAGAAGCCAGACTCAAAAGAATACATACCGTATGACTCCATATTTTATAAAGTTTAAAAACAGACTACGCTAATCTCTGCTGTTACAAGTGAGATTGTACCTCTGCTGAGAGGGACAGGAATAGTGACTGGAAGGAGGCACTAGGGCTTCTGGAGGGTTAGGAAAGTTTTCTCTTTTGATCTGGGTGGTGGTTACATAGCTGTGTTCATTTTGTGATTGAATTCAAAGAGCGGTGCACACTTGTGGGCCTATCTCTATGTATGTTATGCTACAGTTTAAAAAGAAAGAAAAAGAAAGATTGGTACTCTTTAGTGTTGAGAAAGATATGTGGAAAACAGCATTCTCCTATGTTGTTAATAGGACTCTAAATTAGTACATAATTTTGTAAAGGGTGATAGTGTAACACATATACATTTTTAAATGTGCATGCTCTTAGATCCAGAAACTTTCTATGTGGTATCTATTTTGCAGAAAAATTTACATATATGCCGAAATATGTAGTAAACAGCAGAAATGTTTGCAACATCAGAAAAATTGGAAACAAACTCAAAAACTGTCAGAAGTGAAAATGTTTTATAAAATTATGTTACATCTATAAATTAGATATTAGAAATATATATCATGAGCCTAAGATGTCATGATGATTGTGAAGATGCTTTGTAAAGTATGAAATTCTGTACCAATGTAAGATGCTCTTGTAATACTGTACATTTGTACATACGTGAACTACAGTATTCTGGATGAAGACAGAAAGGAATGGTAGGGCTTCCCTGGTGGCGCAGTGGTTGAGAATCTGCCTGCCAGTGCAGAGGACACGGGTTCGAGCCCTGGTCTGGGAAGATCCCACATGCCGCGGAGCAACTAGGCCCGTGAGCCACAACTACTGAGCCTGCGTGTCTGGAGCCTGTGCTCCGCAACAACAGAGGCCGCGATAGTGAGAGGCCCGCGCATCGCGATGAAGAGTGGCCCCCGCTTGCCGCAACTAGAGAAAGCCCTCACACAGAAACGAAGACCCAACACAGCCAAAAAAAAATAAATAATAAATAAATAAAAATGCTTTGCTGAAACCCTTCAGGGAGTTTGGGGTTTAAAAAAAAAAAAAAAAAAAAGAAAGGAAGGGTATTTTCTACATCAATCTTCCAAATAATTTCCTGAACAGAGCAAGAACAGTACTGCTCCACTATGAAGGAGAGGAAATTGTTGTGGGTTTTTTTTTTGAATTTTTGAATTTTATTTTATTTATTTTTTATATAGCAGGTTCTTATTAGTTATCTATTTTATACATATTAGTGTATATATGTCATTCCCAATCTCCCAATTCATCCCAACTGTTGAGTTTTAATGCTGAATTAACCTAAGACATTGGCACTCTTTACAAAGAACAAGTAAAGATAAATGAGTACTGACATTTCTATATTTGAGCAAGTTGCTAAGTTGTTCCTACAGGTTCACTGGCCTTTTGTTAGCAACTTTTTAATGCAACAAGTATATCTGAAGGATTTACGGTTTGCAGAGTGCTTCATGTACATTCTTTCATTTGATCTTCCGAAAAATGCCAGTCTACCATTCTCTCTGTTTTAAGAGGTTATCTTGTTTAGACAGTAGAGCTATTAACTGAAACCAGGCCTTCTGATTCCATGCCGTGTGCTCAACATTCCCTTAAAGTTGCCTCTTATATTTGTTGTTCCTGCTGCTACTTTTTAATCCAGGTAGGAAAAGGAAGGAAATTTTTAGTCTGTGGATTTGCAATTTTTATGTAAATTCTAGGCACTACATTTTGTTTAATATTCCTGTCAGTGAATTTTTTAAAAAAAATATAACTAGGGCCTAGAAAAATGATTATTTCAAAATCCTTCTTAGACACTTAAGAGTGCTGAACCTAAAGGGAATGAAGTCTCTCATTCTTCAGGGAAAGAGAGTAAGTAGTCTCAAGGGGAAGGGTCTTGTGATTGTTAGGACCCTGGTAACTTCATTAATAGGTAACAGATACATGCAGTAAGAGCAACAAAGAACCTGAATTTTTTTTCCTATGAAGTCAGATCAATAATAATATCTCACACTTATTGAACCCTTAGTATGTTCCAGAAACTATTCAAAGTCATGCATACCTTAACTCATTGAATTCTCGGGGTAACTTATGAGGTGGCTAATACTCCTATCTTAACAGGAAGAGACAGTGGCACAGAAACTGTGATTAGGAGAGAGGTTATCAATGGGAAATTTCAAGACCCTAGGACTACAAATGGAGAGGAAATATTATTATTCAAAAGACTGAAAACAAAAATTAAAACAAAAATTTAAAAAAAAGAAAGATTGAAAACAGTTTTAAACGAAAGGAAAAAGTTCAGATGTTTCTCAAATGCTATCTATTGTGAACAAAGTAATATGGCACCTGCCATTTCAGTAAACAAGGAATGTTGCCTGCCACCAAGCCATCAGCCACTGTAGCCTCCCCACAACAGGGGATTCAGGATGGAGAAAAACAGGATACACGTCCTACGTAGTTAAGAGGCATATCAAAGGAATAATTTCAATGAGCCCAGACGCTTGCATCTTCCCATGCGTAGAAAAGCACTAAAATCATTAACTTGAGATATCTGGTTTTTGTGATTAGCAGTAATCTTTCAATGTCCCACTATATGTATTTTTTCCAGCAACAAGTCCTATATATCCTGGCTCCTCCCTTACCTGTTATAACAGTTCCTCAGAGTTCGCAGTAATGTCCTTGAATAAAATATAATTCTCAACTTTTAGGTTGTGCATTTTTTTCAGTCAACACCATATACAAAGAAATTAAAACATTCCATTTCCAGTTGGAATGACCAATATTCCTTCTGCTATGCACTGAATTTATAAAACCAAACTATAAGTTTATAAAACCATTTTACAAAAATGTTACAAAACCAAAGTCCTCTGGCTCTCAATTAAGTGATTTCCCCAATATTGCACGAGGTCTCTCTTTGCTGTGGCCACACTGTCAACCACTCATTTTTAAACGACAGCTGGAGAAGTAGGGAGGTTAACAGGGTTAAGCGGTCCAAGTAGCCTTTCAAACCTGCCCAATACCACCGAACACTTATCGAAATTTACACAGAAACACCTTATAGACATAGTATCGCACACACACACATATAAAAGCACACACAGGCACACATCCCTTACTCCAAGGGATGTGCCCAAAGGTCTTCTCTACCTACAATTCTGTTTCTTGATGAGGATGGAAAGAAGCTTGACTCATCTTCAATGAGGAAGAGCTCCTGCCGATGTCTGGTGAATTGGGCAGTGAAATATTCAGCATGAGGATGCTTCACATTCCTTGGGAGCTTCAGAGGCCCAAGCATACAGCTAAAAGGGATTTTGTCAGCTCGAGGAATATCACTCTCCTTAATAGGCATTTTGATTCCCAACACTTCAGCGTAAGTAACTAATACCTCCCAAGGGGCATGGATCTTGACAAAATAAGTTTTCCCATCTTCGGAGTTCTGTATAAAATGGAGGCAAAATAAAAGAAAGATTACTGAGTTGATTAAAGAAAGAAAATTTTACAAAATCTCAAATTAAAGACATCAAGTATTCTCAATTTATTAAAAAATTTCAGCAAAACTTTGCAAATGCTCAAAACAGTTATACATATTATATTTACATATATATATGTGTATACTATATGTGTGTGTGTGTGTGTGTATGAGAGAGAGAGAGACATAGAGACAGAAAGAGACAAAGAATATTTTAAAAAATATATTTCAGGGTCAATGTACACTAGTCTGAAGTCCATAGAAACACATGTGGTTCTGGGAAATCTCTCAAGTTTTTAGCAACTAGCTATAAGCTTAGAACTGTGTTTAGGGTATATGAGAAATACATACAAAGTATAAGATATACTCCCTCTTCTTACCCAGTTTTGATGTATCACCTACACCTAAAGGAGGAACTTTAGGTAATAAGGGTTCATTACACAGGAGAATAATTAAGTTACAGATAGAATATGTGGTATAATTCATATTTACTAGTTCGGTAAAAAACAGGGATAAATAAGAAGTAGAGACTATTAATTAAGAAGTAGAGAGTATTAGAGTTTCATGGACAGGGTGGGATCTGAAATAGGTCTTTAAAAGTAATTTTGAAGGAAATTCTAGAAAACCAGTAAATGGTAGGAGGTTAAAAAAAAAACCAAAAACTTGGCATATTCATGAGCACAAAAAGTGTCTTGGCTTAACTAGAAGGTTGTGTTGCAAGATAGCCAGGTTAACTAGTTAGGGTGCTAGATTATAGGCTGCCTTCAAAATGACACAGATATGAAACAAAAACCATGTCTTTACTTTCTCTGGATCCTGACTAGAACTATTTATGCCTATTTTTTTTTTTTTTTTTTTAAATCTTTTATTTATTTATTTAGGCTGTGTTGGGTCTTCGTTTCTGTGCGAGGGCTTTCTCTAGTTGTGGCGAGCGGGGGCCACTCTTCATCGCGGTGCGCGGGCCTCTCACTATCGCGGCCTCTCTTGTTGTGGAGCACAGGCTCCCGACGCGCAGGCTCAGTAGTTGTGGCTCACGGGCCTAGTTGCTCCGCGGCATGTGGGATCTTCCCAGACCAGGGCTCGAACCCGTGTTTCCTGCATTAGCAGGCAGATTCTCAACCACTGCGCCGCCAGGGAAGCCCCCCAATGCCTATTTTTAAAGTGTTCCACTCATCCCTTATCATCTCAAATTCAGAGCACCGACCTACTTATTTACCTGGAAGACCACAGGTCCTACCATCCCCAGTTACATGTCAGTAGCCAAAAAAGCTATTGTTTTACTCCCAAACACAAAGTCTAGCCAGTCAAAGGTCAGAGGAGAAAACAAAACTTAAAAAACCAAGACTCTGATATAGATTAACAATTACATTTACCATTTTATCTTCAATTTCCAACTCAAGACCTGTTTTTCTGAGATTTTGTTCAAACTCTTTTCTTCTTTCCTATGGAAAAACAAATTAGTAGAATTATGTAAAACCCTTTTATTTGCCCAGCGATAAACAGACTTGTTACACAATGACTGTGCCTCCAGATGGTCCCTTGGTTGTATGTAAAAGTACTCTATGTATTACCCCCATCTGAGTGCCATGGCCTGCTTTTCACCTATATTATGAATCACAGTATAACTATAAAAATCCAATATATCTAGGAATAATCTCCAGGAAATATGCAGGACCTCTATCTGAAAAAAATGCAGAAAACTTTACTAATTAACATAAAAAATTTGATAAACAGAGAGACATATTATACTCCTAGTCAGGAAGATTCAGTACTACAAAGATATCAGTATTCTTCAAATAAAGGACATATTTAATGCAATTTTAAGCCGAAATATCATCATGACTTTTTAATCATGAAGAATAATTTCACTTAGAAAAAGTAAAATTAAATTTAATTCAATTAAATGCAAATAATCATTTACTGTGGGCTTTAAAACAATTATTAATTGTCAAAAAATCTTTTGGCTTTATGATTTAAGTGTGAAAAAATTGTAACAGTGATTTAAGTATAATTCAAGTATGATTTAACTCTTATGTAAGTGTGAAAAACTGTAAATGTGACTTAAATGTAAAAAATTATGATTTAAGTGTGAAAAATAGTAACTGAAATTTTAAAAGGTTTCACTAGGATATTACAGGACACATCTTCAAATGGATATGTCCACCTTGAGAGATCTTCAAACTTTACAAGGAATAAAATATAATTTTAATGGGTTCTTTTTCTCCATTTCCAAAGTTTACTACATGTGAGAATATGTCTATGAATAATTCTCACTCTCTGATACCCTTTCACAATTGCCCTTCTCCTAGGTTACCAAAGAAAAGGCAGGCTGTGAACATCCAGGAAAACAAAAACAAAACAAAACAACAAGGGGCAGAGAGGGACATTCAAAATATTGTTATCAGTATTAAAAAAAGTAAATCTTCTCACTGTAGTAACAAATGCTTTTTGCAAGTCATGTGGACACCAATTCTCTGAGTTCAGTAAAACTGAAGGCCGAGCTAAGAGGATTATTAGGCGACAGACCATTAAACATTACTTTTATGATAAATCACTTTGTAATTTGGGGCTATAATTCAGGAGCTCAAAAAAGATTCAAACTGCTAAAACAGTACCTTTTCTATTCCAATCTACTTATTTATCCGAACAAGCTTAATTTATACAAACATATATAAAAATAGAATATACTTGAAGCTGAACCATCTCATTATAGGAATAATTCTCATTCATCTATGAATAAGGAAAATATTATTTTTTGGGTTTTTTTTAACATCTTTATTGGACTATAATTGCTTTACAATGGTGTGTTACTTTCTGCTTTATAACAAAGTGAATCAGCTATACATATACATCTATCCCCATATCTCCTCCCTCTTGCGTCTCCCTCCCACCCTCCCTATCCCATCCCTCTAGGTGGTCACAAAGCACCGAGCTGATCTCCCTGTGCTATGTGTCTGCTTCCCACTAGATGGCAGAGGAGTAAGATGTGGAAAATATTGTTTAAAGCCCCTGTGTTCATTTCATTAATTGATGCATTTAGGATGACCTTACTTTTGATGTTTGATAACTACCTGTCAAATATTGTAGTATATTCATGATGTTTTATCAATTATACACTTGTACAATTGTAAAACACAAAACAAAACCCTCAAAACAAAAGAAAAAGTTTAAGGCTTAGACTGTTCTGGTGAAAGGAAATAAAAACATTTCAAGGTATATACACATTTGTTGTAGCAAACTTAAGACTGAACAAACAATAAAAGACTCCCAAAGATAAAACACTTAAATTAGGAAAAAATTATGTGGAGAGAGTGGAAGGAAAATTTTAGGTGGAGAAAAATAAATGATGTAAAATTCGAAGTGTTAAAAAAGAGTTTCTTTGTTATAAAGCAGAAGCTAACACACCATTGTAAGGCAATTATACTTCAATAAAGATGTTTAAAAAAAAAAAAAAAGTTTCTTCATATAATTCATTTTTTAAAATAAATGATGGTGAGTGTCAAATTTCCATGGTATTTACCTTCTAGGGATATAGGCTAAAATCTGGACCATTTACAAAATATTATAAATTATATCCTTTGCAACTACTGAAATGTATGATAAATAATTGTAGTTGGGGAAGACTTGTAGATGAATCAGGCTTTCAGGGGAAGTCCAGGAGTTCATTTTAGACCTGCTGAGTCTGAGATTCTGTAAGACTTCCAAGTAGAGATGCAGAATAGTCACATGGGAAAGAAGTACAAACTGGAAAGGTAAACGCTGGAATTAGCACAAACATTGTTTTAAATTTTAAAACTGTGAGACAGGATGCATCACCAAAGAAATCAATGTAGGCTGAGGAAAGAAGAGGATTAAGGACTGAACCTGAGGCACTACAATAACAAGAAATCAGGGAGAAGAAAAGATTGAGAAGGTGTGGCTAGTGAAATAAGAAGAAAACTAAGAGAATGTGGAGACCTGGAAGCTTAGTGAAGAACATAACTGTAGAGAAGGGAATGGTAAGCAGTGGCAAATGCTGCTAACAGGTCAAGCAAGATGAGGGTTGAAACTTGATCATTGGATTCATTTATCTGAAGATGAGCAGAGTGGGTGACGTTAAGGCCTGATAGGAATGGGTTTAAGAGAAAACTGGGCAAAAAGGAAATTGAGAAATCGACATTAGCTGGCAGGGAAATTGAGATTAAAAGGAGGTTTTCGTGCTTGCTTTTTAATTCATTTTTAATACGGAAGAATTAACAGCACATTTATTTGTTGAAAGAAATGATCCGGTAAAGAACAACACAAAATGCAATTTTAAGAGAGAGGAAAGAATCCTAAAAGCAATATCCCTAGGTAGGTATGCAGAAAAGAGTTAATATAACAGGCTTGAAACTGCTATCCTTAGAAAGGCCTGCCTGCAAGGTTGGTTCTGGTGTCTGGGAACTTCGTTTTTGTGAGGGTTCCCACCATTCCCAGAACTACTAAGAGTGGCTCACTTTACCTCAACTGTTTGTACAAACTATGTAGTTCATACTGAACATCTGCTTTCTTCCGGGACTGCGAAATGTTGGTATGATATAGGCAGAAGGTTACAGGACCAGCCCCCAATAAGATCCTACAGTACTGAGTCTTTAATGAGCTTCCTTAGTAGACAGTACTTCCAATGTGATGTCATACATTGTTACTGGAGGAATTAACTGCATCCTGTGTGACTCCACTGGGAGAGAACTCTTATAAGCTTGCTCCTGGTTTTCTCTGGACTTTGCCCCATGCATCTTTTCCTTTCGCTGATTTTGCTTTTATTATTTCATTGCAATAAAACATAGCCATTGAGTATGGCTACATGCTGTGTCCTGTGAGTCCTTTTAGTGAGTCAGCAAACCTGGGGGTAGTCTTGTTGACTCCTAAATGGTAGGCAAGAAGAAAGGGATCCAGAACACAAGCAAATGTGTTGGCTTTAGATAGAAGGATAAATAGTTCATCTATGGTAAAAGGAAGAAAGGTAGATTATACAGGTGGAAGATGCTGGTAGATAGACAAATGTGGTAATGAAAATTAAGAATTTCTTTTCTACTTGCTTCAGTTTTCTCAGTGACTTAGAAAAGTGGTCAGCTAAGCTTGAAAATGGGGAGGATACATAGAAGGTGTGAGAGAGAAAAAGTTATAAAACAGTCACCCAGGAGAGTGGGAAACTGAATAAATTAAGGAAGTAAAGTATGACTGCCAGATAGCATTAAGGACCGAGTTGAGGTCTATCAGCACAAATATGAGATAAAACCAGTAAGTGAATTGTATGCCTGTCTTTCTGCATGGTTCTAGCATTAGCAGGTGGAGAGTTGGGTTTAACTAAAATTGTGTTTCAAAGTTAAGTACAATTGAGAGATGGGCAAGGGATTTGATGGCACATGCAATAGAGTATAATTTGATATGCGATTTAAACTGAATAAGCATAAAGAAGAGCATAAAGATAAGGAGAAGCAGTAAAAAGGTAGTTAAGATAATTGTATCTTATCTGGTCCTGGTGCAGTTGAAGGAAGAAGAGTATTTGTCAGACATATTCGAGGGATTGGTCAGACAGTTGGATACTTTGAATGAGATTATAAAGAGTTGTAGTTGTTAGTAATGACAAGTTCTAGGGGAGTGAATGGCTGAGTTAGAGACTAAGATACTTGCAAAAGGGAGTTCAAGGAACAGAGAGGCTAGGATGCCAAAATAATCATCTAGATAACCATTGAGATAATCAATACTTAAAAAGGGAGTATTTGTGGAGAGAGTGATAGTGATCCAGGAGCTAAAATTGTTGAGAAATAGAACAGAAGACCAGGGACAGATTAATGACAGCAACAATGCAGGGTAGCGATAACTCCGATGAGATTTAAAACTCAGGAGCTTCAAGGCTGAGTGAGGGAGGATAGGCTGTAATCAACAAAACGATAAAAGGAGAGCAGGCATTCATCCATCTCCAGAAAAAGTGTAAGGGAAAAACCACCACCGCTTGAGAGGTCTGCTGTGGAAGGCACCAGACCCACCCGAGAAGCTAGGCTTGAAGGGGACATTCAGAGAAGAGCTGAATATGGTGATGATAGTGAATGAATTTTAGAGGCCTGGTGGAAGAGTTTCCAGGCAAAGGGTGGAAGAAATGGACAGAAATGGCTATGTACAGGGCCTTATGGGGATAATAGCTACAGTTTTTTACTTTATGTGACATTTATTTCCTATGTAAGTATGTTAGCAAATGTGTGTTTATATGCTTACCCATATGAATTAATATATTAATTCATTATTTCAAATATCTAATATTTATTAAGCATCCATTATGCTCTAACTGCTGTTCTAAGCATTTGAGTATACAGTAATGAACAAGACAAAGTCCTTGGTTTTGTGAACTTAATTTATGGTGTTGGAGACAGTAAACAAGTAAAAAAAATGAATAAATAATGTAAGTTCAGAAAGTGATAAGGTCAGAAAGAACATAATATCAAGGCTATTCAGATAAAATGGATTAATGAAAGTTGAAATGAAAAGTAAACACAAAAGATAAATATTATATTCAGACATACACCTCAAATTCTGGAGGTCACATTTAATATCAAAGGTGAGCTATATAAAAAATATATCAGTCACTTGGGAGAAGAAAAAGAAGTCACTGTCCAAAATACCCAAAAAATAAAATTGACTTTACACATCCATTCTTAGGCTGCGTATTTTGTAGTCTTTTCACTCAGTTTCAGCTTTCAGTAACACTCTGGGGCTGCTAACTTTTACAACATAATTCAGAGGAAACATCCCTGTCAAAGTATAGAACGTGCTTCTTTTTATTATTCCCATCTCTCTTACGTAAGTACTTACTGCCTTCAGTTCAGCTTCTTTCTTTATGTCGTCAACATAGGAAAGCACAAAATCAATTTGCCTAATCCCATCTCGGAAGAAGATAGAATCTTTGCTTTGTTCATCTTTTTTAAACTGCAGGAGACATGAATGACACAACTTTAAATTACAGTTTTATTTTCAGACGGCAAAAACATGAAAGGGATTAGCTAAAATTTGGTCACTGAAATTGATTAAAATTAGCTAAAATTTGGTCACTGGTCATCTAATTTTTTTCAGTCCTGAAATGACAGATGAAGACAACCAGAGTTTTCATCAACAGAAGATCATGCTTATTTTAGAAAGTGAAATGCCATAAAGAAGTTACATATTAAACAACAAAGACTCAAGATGAAGCTAAGCATATTTACTGCATGCACACACAATAAAAATGCTACAATTATACCAAAACACAAAATGAATACATGTATACATTGATCCAAAATACATATTCAGAGAGGCTTGTTATCTTCATTAAACAACGTACCAATTAGTCCAACAAATAATTCATGGTCACACACTACTTTGGGGGTATGATTAATTATAGACCAATTAATGAATCTCACTGCAAGAACATAAACTTATGATAAATGCTTATATGTATGTTTTCATAAAATTGCTACTTTCTAATTCAACTTTTGAAGGGTTAAAATGAAATCAAGATGCAGTTAAAAATTAGAAAGCAAGTTAGCTTGCCAGCTGACTTCACTACAAGTAAACTCTCATGCAAATTTCCTTTCAACATCAACTTCCTAAGTGAGCTAAAAGCAATCCGCTGTTTAAATCTGTGTTATCAATTCTCTCAGTATAATCGTCAAACTTACAAATTCAGCTTTCACATGTGTAGTTCATTAATTCCTCCCCTTTCAAAACTGCAAAAACACTAGAGAGCTTCAGAAAGAAGAGATTTCATGTTTGACTGATTTGGCCTTCTTTATAGTTTATATATAATATGTAATAGTTAATATTTGGAATAGGCCACATATAATACCTAGACTGATGTAAATAGATGATGCAGTGCATGTCAGTGATCTCTCTAACCCTGTGATGCAAATTTATAACATAGGCAACTTTCCAACTGATTTAGCTAACCTGTGAATGGGGAACTGGGTTTTTAATTTTCATAACTGGTATTTATATTAGTTTATGAGTTTCTTTTATGGTACTCTATGCTGTTTTTCATTCAAGTCATGCCAGGCAGATCACCCATAAAAAGGATTGGTTGTAGATCAGTCAAGTAAGAATAAGACAAAAATCTCATGTTTGATCTGTGGTCTATGAACAGAATAACTGTATTTTATCTATATGAATGCATAACTGATGTGTCTCAGAAAGAACTAGCTCCCAGTGCACAGGAGGAAATGAGTGGAAAAAAGAATGAAGAAACAAAAAATATTCAGGGAGTCTAGAGATTACATATCAAAATACAGTAATTCAAATGATATGTTTGAGTTCTCTACACCCCAGTCAAAGGATACATAATCATCTCTCTTTTGCTAAAAGAAAGTGAAACAAAACAAACAAAAAAAATTCCTGAAAAAATTCAAACTGTTATCATGTTATATCTTGATTATAAATCACTAAAAAAAGGTGAACAAAACAAAAAAAATTATTTGAGCTCTTGTAAATCATCACAGTATTAGCATATCTTATGAAATTCACCAAAATTTGTGGAGCCAACTGGGGAAGGAAAAAAACTACTAATTAGATTAAATACAATCAAAGCAAAAAATTAGAGGGAAAAAACAATAATCTTTTTGCTGTAAATCTGGGACAGTCATCTTCTGTCTGGTAGAGGGTTTTTTTAAAAAGTATATATTTATAAGCGGTCATATTGTTTGAACAAGCTAAATTTAGGTCCACAGAGAGAAGTTCTGGTGATAGAAGATGTGCACATAGAAATCAACAAAAATCACACTCAAGAGTTTTTGTCTATTAGGGAACAAACAAAGTAACTAGAATATTGAATCTAATTATTTCCTGAATGTTCAGTCAAAATGGGTATATGTAATTCCCTTCTCCTGAAAGGTAGCCAAGGTAGCCTTTGGCTACCTAGAAAAACCCAAATTTCTATCATTATGTCATGCCCTAACCATAAACTGTAAAAAATTTTTTAAATACAGAGAAATCACTGGTAGCCTTGTAAATCACCATGAGGTACATGTCTTAGGACTGTTAACAAAAACTGGTTGAAGCCAACTGGGGCAGAAAAACCTGATAATTTTGTTCCATATAATTGAACACTATTAAAACACATCATTCTTTTGTTTTGCTCAAGACATGACATTAAGATCATTTTTTGCAGTGTGTGTAAGGTTTGTATTTATATTTGTATTTGTGTTTGATTTGTTCTTGGAAATGCCTGTTTATAGTGAAGCAAATATCTGGGTGGCTATTGAATGAGGTCGTTTTTCTGAGGTTTATAAACTTGGATTCTTGATGGGGATTCGTAAACTTCTGAAACTGTATGTAAACTGCATGTGTGTATATGTGTATGTGCGTGTGAGTGTATTTATGTGTGTATGTAATTACATTTTTTTAGGAAAAGTTTCCAAAGCTTGAATCAGACCCAAAAAAGATTAAGAATCACCATTCTAAAACCCCAGTTGCCTGGGGAATAGGAATCAGTGACAAAGTCCCCCAAATCAGTAGTATTCATTGCAACAAAAATGCCTCGGGCTAGCACTGCAGCACTAGCAATGCATCCAAAGCATAAGCAGCAGCATTCAGCACTGGTTACCATAAGACGCCGCCTCAGGAACAAATTGTATCGCTTTGCAGACTGTAAAGCAATCAATAGAGAGTTAGCAAATCCTGCCCAGGATTAAAGAAAAGATCCCCTGCAAAAACAGACACGCAAACAAACAAGACCCTCAATATGATCACTCATGTGAATATGCATGTGTATGTGTAATAATTAAATTGGAGGGTGGGAGAAGACAGAAGAAAAGAACAAAAAAAAATAGGAAGAAAACAATAAAAAATAAAGGAAAGAAAAAAAAAAAAGGAGACTTCAAAGTAAATTTCCCTAAATCCCTTTACAATAACTTTAAATAATACACATTTGTGGACCTGGATTAAGAAGAAAAAAAAAAAGAATAATGAAGGAAAACATGAGAATGGAAATGTAAAGTAAAATAGGTATAATAGGTATTCTGTTAAGTATGCCTATACACATCAGACAAAGAAAGCAAAATTACTACAGTTATTCTGGGACCATGTATGGTATGCAAAGTTTACCCAATAGTGTAAAATACTTCATTACTGAAAAAACACTGAAATTACCATTATCATGTACATGTGTGTGTAATTACTTTTTTTTTAGGAAGAGGTTCCAAAGCTTTAATCAGATCCAAAAAAGATTAAGAATCTTTCATTACCATTAAAATATTTCACTACCAAAATACTGAAGAAAAAAAGGAAAAGTCATTTGATTATTTAAATGCTGAGTTGTCTTCAGTCTTCAGTTACCATGACCATTATTTTTAAAATACCAAAGCAATTAATTAAAAACATCTGGGATAATCAATAATACTTGAAAGAAAACCTATGGCACAAAAAAGGCAAGTATTGTATTTTATAGTATAATGAAATGATAAATTATCTAACGAAATTATCAATAAAGAGCTTCAGTTCTTGTCATGCAAAGTTTTGTTTAAACTGTTGTTTTCCTGGAATAGGCTAAAGAAACCCAAGCAACTGGTGACTAAGGTGGGAAAGTCCCTGCTCTGTAAACTGATGAGCTTACTATGTATAGATGAGTTAATATTGCTGTTATTTAAAAACAACAGATGGATTAAAAACAAGATGGATGTTGGTCATTGTATAATGCATACTTTAAACTGTTATATTCTGTTGGGCTGAAACATTTCACTTTAGCACTTTGATTTTCTTGGGATCCTTCATGAGATTCACAAGTTACTGTTTTTCTCAGATGTTTTACCTAAAGTCATCACAGAATTGTTAAGGCAAGTGAAAGAGTCACACACTAAGAGGCCACATAGGACCCTATTATGACTTTCATGGGCCCCTACCTCTATTAAAAAATTTTAATTAAAAAAATAATATGATTTTTTTTTGTTTTTTTAAATTCTGATTTTAAAAGAAATTAAAATTAAAGCATTTCCATGGGCTCCAAAAAGTATCCTGTGCCTACTGTGCCTAAAGAATAAGTTGGCCCTGGAGTCACGGGTTAACTAGTGCCACCACATTAAGAGTACTGAGAATGCAGGGTATAAAAAGTTACCTAAATGACTGATAAAAAGCCCTTTGTGATCAACACATCTAATGGCAAGTTACTTTGAAGCTCTTTCAATACCGGATACCCTCATGGTACAAAAACCAATGGGCTCAATATCAACAATTGGTCCTGAAAAAGTACTGACTTAATAGTTAATATTTTTTAAACTTGATTTTAAATATATTAAACGAAGATCACCAAAGGACTTGATTACAAAATGATAAAATTAACATTCTATAGACTAAAATTTTAGAATTAATAACTTCATTATATATTTCCAACATGTGCTGAATATGTGCATGTTTTATTACAAATGGATAACACTAAAACTTATTAGTGTTTTATTAAAAGGTATTTTTATTAAAAGGTATTTTAAAAATCATTCCTATTTCCTTGTTACTTCAATAACTAATTGGTGTATTTACTTCTGGTTTTGTCTAAGCACTGAATTTTTTAATATAATAAGTGGTTATATTTAATGTACACATTTTTCTTGACTTTTTAATATTACCATAATATTAAAATAAATTCTCATATATTATAAACTTGCCATAAACATAATTTGTCTATATCTTTTCAATTCATTAAATTTAATCTAATTTTAATCTTTTTGTAAAAAGATTCTTTAGAGTCTCTTCTCTAGGAATAGAGTTGAAAACCTATATTATTGGTGCTACATAGAAGTTGTCAATAGCATCTTTCTCTCATTATGCTAATGTGAACACCTTTACTCCTAAATTTTGAATTATTATTCTGCCATGTGTTTTAAATCTGCATATTTTTTAAACCCAAGATAAAAATTATATATATGTATGGCAATGTCCAATTGGAAATTTAAAAAACCCAATACTTACATGAGTATCAAAAATATGAAGTATATATGGACAGATTTAACATATATGTGCAATACTTGTATATTGACAATGAAAATATTGCTGAGATATACTAAAGAAGATCAAAATAGAGATATATTTTATGGTCATGTATTGAAAGATCAATATTGTTAAGATGTAAATTCTCCTCAAATTGATCTATAGATTCTACACAATACCAATCAAAATACCAATAAGATTTTTTTTTTTAGAAATTGGCAAGCTGATTCTAAAATTTATTTGGAAATGTGAAGAATCTAGAGTAGCCAAGCAATTTTGATAAAGAAGAATGAATTAGAAATAATTACTCTACCTGATTTTAATATTTCCTATAAAGTGAGAATAATCAAGACAGTGTAATATTGGCATAAGAATAGACATATGATGGGACAGAATAGAGAGTTTAGAAATAAACTCACACATAAACGGTCAGTTTCCACAAAGGTTCTAAAGTAATTTATGAGGAAAAGACAGTCATTTCAACAGGTAGTGCTAAATATGCATATTTAAAAAGTAAATAAATTTAATTCTCACCACAAGTCATCTACAAAAGTTAACTCAAAATGAATCCTAGACCAAAAGTAAAAGTTAAAACTATAAAACTGAAGAAAATCTGAGAAAATCTCCCCTACTTTGGTGCAGACAAATATTTCTTAGATAGAGCACAAGAAACATGGATCATAAAAGAAAAAGGATGAGAAAGTGAACTTTGAAACTTTGAAAATTTGTATTTTTAGAAATAGTGTTAAGTAAAAGAAAAAGAAAGTCACAGATTGGGAGAAAATGTTTGCAATAAATACAACTGACAAAGGTTTTGCATTCAGAATACATAAAAGCTTCTTACAAGTCAATAAAAAGATAATCCAATTTCTAAAAGTACAGAAAAGATTTGAACATATAGTTAACAGAAGAAGATGTATGAATGGCCAATAAGCCCATGAAAAGATGTGTAACATTATCATTCATCAGGAAAATGAGCACTGAAACCATGAGGTAACCTCCATTCAATCACTAAAATTAAAAAGTTGACAATATCAAGTGCTGGTGAGGATGTAGAGTAACTAGAATTCTCATGCATTACTGGTAGGAATGAAAAATATACAACCATGTTTTAAAATAGTTTAGCAGTTTCATATAAAGTTACACATACATTTTTCATATGATCCAGAAATTTTACACCTAGGAAATTAATGAAAAGAAATGAAAATATATGTCTATACAAACACTTCTTACATGAATGTTCCTAACAGCTTTATTTATAGTGGTTCCCAAACTGAAAACAATTCAAATACCCATCAACAGGTGAATGGATAAACAAATTTTGGTATATCCACACAATGGAATACTACTTAGCAATAAAACAAAATAAAAGAAACCAAAAAACTACAGATATATTCAACAAGATTCAATTTATCAGTATCATTTGACGTTTTGGATGAGTCTCAGCAACATTGTGCTGAACAGAAAAAGCCAGTAGCCAGACACAAAATAGTATATACTATTACATACATCATATAGTATGATTCCATTAACATACGACTTTAGAAAACAAATTAAAAAAACAAATCAGCGGTTGCCTAGGGCAGGGGTGAAACAGCAAAAGGAAGCTTTATTTGAGGTAATGGAAATCTATATCTTGATTGTTGTGATTTGTTAAAATTTGTCAAACCGTACACTTAAAATGGGTGCATTTCATTGTATGTAATGTATAAACAATAAAGATGATAATTTTTAACTTGAACAACTAGAAGAATAGATTGTATGTAGCTAAGATATGAAAGACTTCAAAAGAGCAGTTTTTTGTCTGGGAAAAAATTACATTTTAAACATGTAAATCTTGAGATGTCTTTAGATATTTAAATGCATATGATGGGGAAATGGCTTGGATATTTAAGTCTGAAGGTCTTAATATTTAAGTCTGATGTCTATACTAGAAACTTAAATTTAAGTGTTACAACATATCATTGGTATTTAAAGCCATGAGACTGAGTAAGATCTCTAGGAGACAAATGTCTGAGTCCTAGGGCAATCATATCTAAATACAAATGTAGATCAATTATAAATACTAATCTGTATTCATACTTATTGCTTCTGGCTCATTTATTCAAAGGTACATTCTGGCTGGCTTGTGCCTAGGCCAAGCATGTCATTAAATATTTGGAATACCATCCCTGAGGTGAACAAGATCCACACTCCTTCAAAACCTGTTAACAGCATGTTGATTGTTATTAAGGCATGCCTCTAGTGTGCCTTTCCAATTCCCATTCCTCCTTCTTTAAACACTAAGTACTTTTCAAATTATTCCTCCCAACACAAATGGCACTCACTCTGAGACAGGTTCCTTTAGGTATAATTTTCTCCATTTTTCTGTGTTTCATTTAATGGTTTTAGCATCCTTCTAGCAATTTAGCTAGCCATTTAGGTACTCAATCAAATCCACTGTTGACTACTTTATTTAAAATAAAAGGTTAAATTATGTGAATTCCTCTGTATTTATAGAATCATTAGTAGTGAAGTTCTATCATAATAATGGTAGGATTACATTTTTTTCCAAAAGGAAAATATATCCAATGATATCCTGCTGGATATCTTTGGCTTGTCTCAGTAGAACCCTTCTCTATCCATCTCTACGTTGCTTTTTTTCTTGGGAGGGCGACTGGTTATACTGATAGGTATCAAAGAGCTCCTCTGACTTCTGCCTTCCCACAAATGATTGGAAGGAGGGAAAAGAGTGTAAATGTCCTCCTTTCTGAGGCTGGATTCAGGAAGGTTGTATCCTTCCACTGAAGGTCATTAAGCCTCTCAAGAATGTCTCAAGTACATGACTCTCTCCTAGGATCTAATAATTGTTCCCTCCCAATTCCCTTCAGTTCTATGGGTGATAATAGATTCATGGTTACTAGATCTATACACACTGGGCTTTTATGGCACCCCATATTTGTAAAAGTTTTTTATTAAGCCCTCCTCAAATTATCCTATTTTGAGTATGCCTAATAGGACCCTGATTGATACAGATTTTTCTTTTGTGATATTTCTATAACATTAAAAGAAAATTTCCCTGGAAAAATGGTTGATTCTGGGACTGACACAGGAAAAGTACAAGAAGAGATGAGCTTAGAGCATCTTGTAATGCCAGAAAGTAAGAAAAGCTAAAAACAAAGCAAAATCAATAGGGTTATATCAAAGGGATACAGGGATCAATCAAAAAAGCTCTTAATAATCAAAGCAAGGCCAATTTGAGCAACAAAGTAAATGAAGTAGTACTGAGTCTATAATGCAAAATATAAAGTAAATATCTCTGAGCCCAAACTGATATAAATATACAAATAATGTATAAATAAATTGATGAATAAATAAATGATACCTATTTCTCATACAGAAGAATTCCAAATAATTCATTTACCCTTAAGGAAGTGGAGCAAAATCCCCCAATTCTTGAGTGGGCTGCACATAGTGCCTTTCTTCTAAAGAGTACAGTATAAAAAGGGAGAATAGAAAGAAAAACTTCACAGTAGAGCAAGCTGACAAATATGACTTCAAGCCAGGCAATCAAGGTTAACATCAAGAATGATAAGTCATGTGGGTAGGCAATGTACCCTTCATATAATGTGATGAAAAAAGCATTTTACTCCTATTGTCTTCCTCCCAAAAATGCACTACCCCAGTCTAATTATGAGAAAAACATCAGGAAAGCCATAATTGAGGGACATTCTACAGAATACTTGACGAGTGCGCCTCAAAACTGTGAAAGTCATTGAAAACGAGAAAAGTCTGAGACACTGTCACAGCCAAAAGGAGCCTGAAGAGACATGACAACTAAATGCAATGTGGTGTCCTGGATGGGATCCTGGAACAGAAAAAGAACACCAGGGAAAAACTAAGGGAATGTGAACAAAGTATGGACTTTAGTTAATAATGATGTACCAATATTGGTTCATTATTGGCAACAAATGTATCATATTAATGCAAGATGCAAATAGGGAAAAATGTACCTGACGTATAAGGAACTTTATGTACTATGTTCATATATCTGTAAATCTAAAACTATATTAAATTACAAGGTTGATTAAAAAAGGAAAACCTACTGTTTAATTTTAATAACTTACTGTTTGACCAAAGACAATGTCATCATAAAGAATGAAATACCATAAACCACTTTAAAATCATTTGGAATTTAAAACTTCAATTGTTAGTATGTGACTTAATTGGGGAAATTATTTGCAACATATCACGGACAAGGGGATAATAATAAATATATGACCAGCTCCAAAAAAATCAAGAAAAAAAAAGAAAACCTAACAGCTTGACAGGAAAATAGACAAAGAAATATAGACAGAATGACCCAGCAAAATAAATTAAAATGACCATCAATGTAGAAAAAGATAAAATATCTCACTCATATTGAGAGAAATGAAAGTTTAAACTATCCTAGGATACAGAGCTAACTGAAAAAGCTCTCACCTGAAAAAGGTCCACTATCTATCTAACAGACAGGCAAACATCTAAACTTATTAATACACTGTTAATGAAGCTATGGAGAAATAGGACTCTCATATATTTCTTATAAATGCAAAACAGAGGTGAATTTGGCAATATACGGTAAAATTACATATGCCTTTTTTTTTTGATACTTAAATCCTACTTAGAAAGATACATTTGGCCAAAATATTATAAAACTGATTCCCAAGGGTTAAAGACTAAAAATAGAAAAGATTTCCAAGATTAAAAACAACCCAAACATCCATCAGTAAAGGGACTGGATGAATACACTATCCTAAACCTGCACAATAGAATACTATGCCACATACTAACAAATGAGAGTGAAATTGATACACAGTATAGAGTGAACTCCAGGATATGTTTTTAAGTGAAAACCAAAGAACAGCTCAGTATATACAGTATGCTGCCTTTAAAGAAGCAGGAAGGGGGCGTCCCTGGTGGCGCAGTGGTTGAGAAACTGCCTGCCAATGCAGGTAACACGGGTTCGAGCCCTGGTCTGGGAAGATCCCACATGCCGCGGAGCGACTAGGCCCGTGAGCCACAATTGCTGAGCCTGCGCGTCTGGAGACTGTGCTCCGCAACAAGAGAGGCTGTGATAGTGAGAGGCCCGCGCACCGCGATGAAGAGTGGCCCCCGCTTGCCGCAACTAGAGAAAGCCCTCACACAGAAACGAAGACCTAACACAGCCATAAATAAATAAATAAATAAATAAATAAAATTAAAAAAAAAAAAAGTAAACGAGTTTATTTAAAAAAAAAAAAGCAGGAAGAATATAAATATACTTATGTATGTAGACACACATACACATACACACACACACACAGAAAAGTAAAGGATACATTGGAAAGATAAACTAAATAAAAATGTTTACTGCAGAAGGTTTAAGGGGAAAAAGAAGGAAGAAATTTTTCTCTGAAATGCTTTGTTTCATAGTTTCAAACTGAGATAGATTTACCTTCAAGCTCATAAAGTCTAAGCTTCAGGGCCTCTTACTTGCACCAGTCCCTTCAAGGATTTAGGAAGGATTCTAGCAATGTGTTCTCACAGTCAAGCATTTTTGTAAAAATTTTAAGTAAATTATTGTCCCATTATTCTTCTTAAAAAGTGACACCAAAATGGCATAAGCTTTAGGCTCCACTAAACTTTATTCAATCTACGGTTTTCAACTTTGGAATCGTGAATGTTTTACATGGTCAAAAAATAAACATAAATTAAAAAGGAAAATAAAAACAACAAAATTTCAAGTATTATAATTTGATCAATCCCACAACCTTCATTCTGGAACATAAAGATCAGTACTCTAGTGAAAAGGGAAACATCTGTACCAAAACTGTCAGTATAAGAATGTAACTCTATTTCTCCATCTTCCCAAACAGCATCTTTTATTTACTACGCAACTAAAAAAAAATTCTGAATCCCTTTATTAACCTCTTAATTGATATTCAAATTTGATTTTTAAATAAACTGTACTTCTTCATGATTATTCTTAGGTATGTACTTACAGGTAAGAAGAAAGATGTATGGAGAGAGAATACTAAATTAGGCCTCGGAAACCTGAGTTCTAATCTAGTGAAGGATCTGCCCCCCTAAACATATGGATCATTTTGGTTAAGTCATTAAACTTCTCAGATCCTTCATTTTCTCATCTGTAAAAGTGAGAAAGTAAAATGCTAGCAAAGTGCTATGCTTTATGTGTCATTCTCATTAATGTATCTGATGACATTTTTTTTCCCATAAGAAACTGACTTTTTTCCAAAGTAATAAATTCTCTAATATCATGTATAAGAACCTGAAAAACAACTGTGAACTGAGAAATAGTCACGATTGCTGACTACAAAAAAAACACCCCATCATGTCCATGCAAGAAAGTATAGTACAGATGGCTGCTTACCCTTGGTTCTTCACTGATGAGAAAACTGGACTCTCTGCTGCTCAGGTCCTGCTAATAGCACCATGGAGAAGATAGAACGCTGTTAATAATAATAATGCAAGTGGGGAGTATATAACTTTTAACAATAAAAACTCTAGGTTCTCTGTGCAGAAGTACTAAACCTACAACTCAGGGGAGCTATGAAGCACCTGAAATTGGATGCAAAACTGCGTGTATATATGTGTATACATGTGCATGTGTGGGTGTATAATGTGTGTATATGTTTATGCGGAGAGAGAGAGAGAGAGAGGGCGCTTGAGAAAGAATGACAATTTTGGAGGTAGCTTTAACAAATCATAAAAAAAAAATCTGAGATACAAGAAATGATTAAGAAGTACTATATTACAGAGAAATAACAAGGAGCTCCAATCTTTTAATGATGCTGAATCCTGAATGGGACCAAAAGGAAGGACAGAATTAATTGGCTTATTTAGGCCTTTCACCATTTGTTTGAAATTATTAAAGTGAATACCCTGGAAAATGCATCACCAGAATTCTTAAGGATTTATACTTATAACCCAAGAGAAAAGCCATACATAGATATAAATACACACAAACCACTTGTAGTTAAAGTAATAGTGATGCCTCCCTTGGTGTACGGTGGATTTAAATCTTCACGTTCCATGAGAGCCCACACACCACAGCACATACTCCTGAGATCACTCAAATATTTCGCTTTCTCTCCTTCCCTATCTCTCTTTCCTCTTTTTGTCAGTCTAGCTAGAGGTTTGCCAATTTTATTATCTACCAAAGAGCTAACTTTTTGTTTTAATGCTTTTCTCTAATATTTTTCTGTTTTCAACTTACTGATTACTGCTCTTATCTTTATTATTGCCTTCCTTCTGTTTTGTCTGGGTTTATTTTGCTCTTATTTCTTGAAACGGAAGCTTATTATTGATTTAAGACTTTTCCTCTCTACTAACATAAATGTTTAGTGCTACAAATTTCCGTTTCAGCATTACTCTCGCTACATCTGTCAAATGTTAATATGTTGCATTTTCACTTTTATTCAGGTCACTTTTTTTTTTTGTCTGTTTGTTTCCATTTTGTTTTTTCCTTTAGGCTTTCTTTGACCCTTGGATTGTTTAGAAGTATGCTGTTTAGTTTCCAATAGTTGGAGATGTTCCTGTTAACAATGGTTACTGATTTCTAGTTTGATTACATTGTGGTTCGAGAACACATTCCATTATTTCAATTATTTTAAATTTGTTGAGGTTTGTTTTATTGCCCAGAATATAGTCTGTCTTGGCATGTGTTCTATCAGCACTTGAAACAGATGTGTATCTTGCTGCTGTCAGGTGGAATATTATATAAATGTTGGTTACATCCTGTTAGTTGATGTGAGTTCATCTATATCTTACTGATTTTCTATTCAGTTGTTCCATCTATTATTGACAAAAGAGTGAAGTCTCCAGTTATAATTATAGATTTGTGTATTACTCCTTCCCATTTATTAGTTTTTGCTTCACATATTATGATGCTATTATTTTGTGCATGCAAATTTAGCATTGCTATGTTTCATTGTTGGATGGACTCCTTTTATCATTATGTCATGTCCTGCTCTGTCCATGGTAATTTTCTTTACTCCAAAGTGTAATCGATATTAATGATGTGATATTAATATAACACTCATGCTTTCTTTTTGTTAGTGTTTGCATTTATTTTCATCCATAATGTATATTTTTAATCCTTTTACTTGCATTTTTTAATCCACTTTGCCAAACTCTTTTTTCTTTTCAATTTGTGTGTTTACACTATTTACACTTCATGTAATTATTGGTGTATTAGGAATTAAAAGTTCTGCCATTTTATTTTTGTGTTTTCTGTTTGTTTCATCTGTATTATGTTTCTCTGTTTTATTTTTCATGACTTCCCGTGGGTTATTGGAAATATTTTTATAATTCCATTTTGATTTATCTAAACAGTTTTTGAGTATATCTCTTTGTATAGTTTTTTAAATGGATGCTTTGATATTAATTACATTATATATACATTATTTATCACAGTTTACAGTATACATGTTTTACTTGTCAAATGAAGTATAAACCCCTCACTTCCCTTTACAATCCCAAACCTTCTTTGTTTATAATATAATTGTGTTAACTATTTCTCTGCATATATTGAGAACCACATCAGACATTGTAAAGTTTTTACTTCAACTGTCAAAACATAATTTTGAAAAATCGAGACAGAAAGTCTATTGCATTTACTCATGCTTTTACTCTTTCTGTTGATTTTTCCCTTCTTCTTCATGCTACAAAATTCCTTATTTTATCATTTTCTTTCTGTTAGAGAACTTCCTTTGGCCAATCTTTTAGAATAGATGTGCTGGTGAAAACTTTTTTTAGCCTTCCTTCCTTTGTGAATGTCTTGATTTCTCTGTTCATTCCTGAAGGGTATTTTCACTGGCTATAGAATTCTGATTTGGCACTGAGCTCTTGAAAAAAATCTGTATTGCTTCCTTTAGCCTCCATGGTTTCTAATGTGAAATCTACTGTCATTTTAATGACTTTCCTCCTAGAGTTAAGGTGTTGTTTCTCTCTCATTGCTTTCAAGATTTTTTTTTTGTCTTTCGTTTTCTGAACAAGTTTCAGTTTGATTGGTATGAATTCCTTTGGGTTTATCCTATTTGTGGTTCCCCCAGCTTCTTGAATCTATAAGGTTTATGTCTTTTAACAAACTGAGATATTTCCAGCTGTTATTTCTTCGAAATTTTTTTCAGCCCACTCTCTTCTCCTAGGACTACAAATAACACAAATGTTTGACCTTTGATATAGTTCCACAGGTCCCGGAGGCTCTGTTCATTTTTTTTTCTTCAGTTTCTTACTCTCTGCTGTTTAGGTTGGGTAATTTCTATTCTATCTTCAAATTCAGTGATTCATTCCTCTATCCCTTCCCCTCTGCTGTTGAGTTCTTTTGTCAGTTATCCTATTCTTCAGTTCTAAAATTTCCACTATGTTCTTCTTTAAAACATCTTTTTTTTTGCTGAGAATTTTTAGTTTTTATTTGTTTCAAGAATGTTCATAATTGCTCATTGAAGCATTTTTATGACTGTCGCTTTAAAATCCTAATCAGCTCATTCTAACATCTGTGTCACCTCAACATCAGTATCTCGAGATTGTCTTTTCTCATTCAAGTTGATATCCTTCTGGTTCTTGGCATTATATGTGATTTTCTACAGAAATCTGGGCTTTGGGGCTATTATAAGACTCTAGATTCTATTTAAATCTTCTGTTTTACCAAGTCTCCTCTGACACCACTCTGGTCGGGTCAGTGGGATGATGCCTCACTACCTGGTGGGAGTAGAAGTCCAGGTTCCCCACTCAGCCTCTGTGGGCACCAGCGGGTGGTGAGGTGGTGGGATGGTCTCCCATTACTGCTGTGTGGGGGTGGGAGTTCAAGTTTATCATTAGGTCTTTCCTGATCCCAACCTAACTGAAAAGGGCAAGGGTGCCACCTGCTGCTCCCCACATGGCCTCATTGTCACCATGGCAGGGAGTGGTATGGGAATGGATTTTCTACTTCTAGACAGTGGTAAAACTCCTGGCTCTCCACCAGGCCACCGCTGACACCAACACAGCAAAAAAGGGTTGATACCTTGTTACCACTGATAAGAGTGGAAGTCCAGGCCATCCACCTTGTCTCCACTGACACCATGCAGGGCAGTGTGTGAGAGGGACACGTTATCACCCAGTGCGGGATGAAAGTCTTGGCTTCCCACTCAGCCTTCTCTGACACCAACTCTATGGGAAGTTGGGACGCCTTGTTACACCAGGCAGGGGTGAAAGTCTAGTCTCCCCACGTGAGCTCTTTTGGAGGGGATGGTGGCAGGACTACAGTTTTTTCCTGTGGTGGTTGGCTACAACGAGCAGTTACTGACCAAAAATTGTCTGTCCTCCTGCATCACCCTGTTCCTGGACCATTGGCTAGGGAGTACAGGTTTTTCTTGATGCTTTATTTGTCTGTGCCAGTTAGTATTTCTGTATTACTGGCTTCTCAAGCACCCAGTCTGCAACATAGGAAGCAAAGAGAAAATCCATGGAACTAACTTCACTGTTGTTCCTTGGGTCCCGAAGTCCCTAGCCAGTTTGTCTTCTTCTCTAACATTCACAGTCTTATTATGTTTGTTTTACATATAATGTCCAGGGTTTTTAGCTATACTTAGCAAAAGAAATAGAGAAAATTTTGTCTACTCCATCTTTCTGGAAGTAAGAGCAACAGACACTTTGGAGCTAATTCAATAATATACCCATTTAATAACTCTAAACCTTATCAGCCATTCTTCATCTTTGTTTTGGAGAAGTGCTGTTTTTATTCCAACGTACTTTATATTAAAAAAATATATATGCTAGACCTAACTATAGGTTAAGTCTAAAGGGAGTTTGGTATGATAGTGCTATTCTCATAGGGTTGAACATTCCCCTGTCACTTACTGCCTTCCTATAAAAGTAAAACTAAAAAAAAAAAACAAAACTAAAAATTATGACACATGTTATCTCTAAAATACTATGATTGCTCTTGAAATGTGCAGAGGTAAGGAACAGTATAAATATGACTTGAGAATGTTTTTTGTTATAGAAGTTTAAGTTTGGAATATACATATAAATATGAAAGACACACAAAGAAGCAAAGAATAAGAAGTAATTCATAATTACTTGAACTTAACTTGAGCAATACATATAAAGATCTGCAAGAAGTATATTATTGCTATGTCAATATGAACAAAATGAAAATGACAATATTATTATTATCATTCAAGTTGCATTAGTCAATCTCATAAGATAAATCTTTCCTCATTCTGCTCCAAAGACATGTAAACTTTAATTTTTGATGTTCTTTATTTTCTAGATAATTGTCTTAATTCACTAACTCACTCAATAAGTATGTTCTCTGTGCCATATTACATCATTTTAGTTGTGGAGCCTATGCTTTATGACAGTGGTTTCCAAACTTTAATGGCAATATGAATAACCTGGGGTGTTCTTTTTAAATCATGACTCCCTAACCTTATCCCCAACAATATTGATTAGTAGTCTGAGGTTGGTCCCAGGAGTCTGCATTTTTAAGAAATTCTTTATATAATCCTTATTCAGGTGGCCTACAAATTACACTGTAAAAATAACCGGACCAAATGATTTTCATAGTTTATTCAATTCTCATATTCTATTTTTCTCAGCATTTTAGTCACTGAGCTTCTAAAGGATCCCAGAACTTCTAGAAATCTTAAGTCAACCAGCTAAATGAGCCAGTTTATCCAGCTAAGTAGCACACAGCCAACCTATTCTGGTAAGTTGTGTTTCCCATGGTGGGAATTTCAGTCACTCCTAAAAAGCTATTTTTAAGGAGACTTTTTCTATTTGGCTGTTCATCCCTAACCCAATTCAAGGACATCCAACTCTATGAGTGTGGCTCTGAGTCAACTAGAGCCTACCAGAAAGATTATTTTATCTGAAATACTTTTAGAATGCTTACACTCTGTATACAAAAAAAAAAAAAATTTAAGTTGTTAGTATCTATTTGCAAGTTTATATAAATAAAATAAGGACTTTGCTTAAGAGAATCCTATATTTTTACAAATTGTATTTAACTTTATTATTTGTAATTATATTTAATATATTTACTTAATTCAGGTTGAGTAACTTAAACCCTGGCATAGTCATCAGTAAGCACTTATCAGGTTCAAAATGGCAGTAGAAGGAGATCCTGAACTCACCTCCTCCCACGGACACACCAAATCTCCAGCTACAAATGGAACAATTCCCTCTAAAAAATGAAAACTATCTGACTAGCACCTCCAAAACAAAGGATAAAAGGGCCACAATGATGAGGGTGGGAAAAACAGAGATGCAATCCCACCAAAAATCCCACTCTTGGGTGCGGCTCACCCATAATCAGGAAGGATCTCACAAATATGGAGCTTCTTCCTGAGAAGTGAGGGGTTTGTGCCCCACATCAGGCACCCCAACCCTTGGGACCAGCACTGGAGGGACAAGCCCCCAAAATGAATGGTTTGAAAACCAACAGGGCCTATGTTCAGGAGACCCAAAGGGCTATAGGGAACTAAGATTCTACTCTTAAAGGGCTCATCTATAGACTCACTCACCCTGGGACCCACCACAAAAGAAGCAGTTTGAAAAGCACCTAAACTATATGTGAAAAAGATTCATTTGCCAATCTTAAAGCATCTATCAGAGGGGCAGGGCCTGTTAGGACTCTCTCTAGGGATAGAGGTGTTGGTGGGGGCCATTTTTGCCCTCTCCCTCTACCTTGCTAGCACCAGTGGGTGCACACAGTAGCACTCTCCCACTGTCCAGCTAAAGCCAGCGGGAGTGCCTCGTCCCTGCACTCTCCTGCTCCATCACTAAAAGCAGTGGGTGTGCCCCAGCCCTGTGCTCTCCTGCTGCCTCTAAAGCCTTACCACTAAACCAGACTTACACAAAATGTTAAAGGGACTTCTTTAAGCTGAAAAAATATGAGCACTAATTAATAACAAGAAAACATATGTAAGTAAAAATCTCACTGGTGAAGATAAATATATAGTAAAAGTAGTGGATTAATCACTTATAAAGCTAGTATGAAGGATAAAAGACAAAGTAGTAAAAATAACTATAACTACAATATTTAGTTAAGGGATACACAAAATAAAAAGATGTAAAATGTGACCTCAAAAACATAAAACATGTGAGGGAGTAAAAATGTGGAGTTTTAAAATGTATTCAAACAACTAGCTACCAATTTAATATGAACTGTATGTGTGTACACACACACACACACACACAGGCTAATATATGTGAGTTTCATGGTAACCACAAAGCAAACAACTATAGTAGACACAAAAAAGATAATGAGAAAGGAATCCAACCATACCACTACAGAAACTCATCAAACCACAAGGGGAGAGAGCAAGAGATGAAGAAAGGAACAGAGAGGAAAACAATGAACAAAATGGCAATAAGTACAATTAATGTAAATGTAAGCAGACTCAGTGATTATTATGAACAATTATATGTCAACAAATTGGACAACATAGAAGAGATGGACAAATTCCTAGAAACATACAATCTTTCAATACTGAATCAGAAAGAAATAGAAAGTCTGAACAGACTGATTACTAATAAGGAAATTGAATAAGTGATCAAAAACTTCTCAACAAACAAAATTCCAGGACCAGATAGCTTCATTGGAGAATTCTATCAAACATTCAAAGAAAATTTAATATCTATCATTCTCAAACTCTTCCAAAAAATTGAAGAAGAGGAAACACTTCCAAACTCATTTTAGGAGGCCAGCATTATCCTGATAACAAAACCAGACACGGACACCACAAAAAAAAAAAAAGAAAATTACAGGCTAATACACCTCTTGAACACAGATGAAAATATCCTCAACAAAATATTAGCAAGCAAAATTCAAAAATACATTAAAAGGATCATATACCATGATTAAGTGGAAATTTATTCCAGGGATGCAAGGATGGTTCAACATCAGCAAATCAATCAACATAATACAGCACATTGACAAAACAAAAGATAAAAGTCATACGATCATATCAAAGATAAAAATCATAAGATACAGAAGAACCATCTGACAAAATTCAACGTCCATTTATGATTAAAAACTCTCAACAAAGTGGGTATAGAGGGAACATATATCACCATAATAAAGGCTATATATGACAAGCCCCCAGCTAACATCGTACTAAACAGCTTTCAGCTTTTCCTGTAAGATCAGGAACAAGAAAAGGATGCCCACTCTTGCCACTTTCAGTCAACACAGTATTGGAATTCTTAGCCAGATCAATTAGGCAAGAAAAATAAATAGAAGGCCTACAAATTGGAAAGGAAAAGTAAAATTGTCACTATTCACAGATGACATGAGTTTATATAACTGAAACCCTGAAGACTCCACCAAAAAACTGTTAGAACTAATTATTAAATTTAGGAAAGTTGCAGGGTATAAAATCAATACACATGACTCATGTACCACAATGTTCATTGCAGCTCTATTTACAATAGCCAGGACATGGAAGCAACCTAAATGTCCATCGACAGATGAATGGATAAAGAAGATGTGGCACATATATACAATGGAATATTACTCAGCCATAAAAAGAAATGAAATTGAGTTATTTGTCGTGAGGCGGATAGACCTAGAGTCTGTCATACAGAGTGAAGTAAGTCAGAAAGAGAAAAACAAATACCATATGCTAACACATATATATGGAACATAAAAAAAAAATGGTTATGAAGAACCTAGGGGCAGGACGGGAATAAAGATGCAGACCTACTAGAGAATGGACTTGAGGACACGGGGAGGGGGAAGGGTAAGCTGGGACAAAGTGAGAGAGTGGCATGGACATACATACACTACCAAACGTAAAATCGATAGCTAGTGGGAAGCAGCTGCATAACACAGGGAGATCAGCTCGGTGCTTTGTGACCACCTACAGGGGTGGGATAGGAAGGGTGGGAGGGAGGGAGACACAAGAGGGAAGAGATATGGGGATATATGTATATGTATAGCTGATTCACTTTGTTATAAAGCAGAAACTAACACACCATTGTAAAGCCATTATACTCTAATAAAGATGTTAAAAAAAATCAATACACAAATATTAGTTGCATTTCTATACACTAACAATGAGATCATAAAGAGAAATTAAGAAAGCAATCCCATTTACAATTGCATCGAAAAGAATAAAATACTTAGGAATAAATTTAACCAAGGAGGTGAAAGACCTGTAACACACTGATGAAAGAAACTGAAGAGAATACAAAACAATAGAAAGATATCCATGTTCATGGACTGGAAGATTAATATTGTTAAAATGTCCATATTACCCAAAGCAATCTACAGATTAATTCAATCCATCATAATTCCAATGGCATTTTTCACAGAACTGAACAAACAATCCTAAAATTTGTCTGGAACCACAAAAGACCCTGAATAACCAAACCAATCTTGAGAAAGAAGACCAAATCTGGAGGCATCAGGCTTCCTGATTTCAAACTATATTATAAAGATATAGTAATCAAAACATAATGGTATTGGTATAAACACAGAAACATAGATGAATAGAACAGAATAGAGAGCCCAAAAATAAGCCCACGTATATATGGTCAATTAATTTATGACAAAGGAGCTAAGAAAATACAATGTGGAAAGGATAGTGTCTCCTTCAATAAGGGCTGTTGGGGACACTGGACAGTCACATGCAAAATAATGTAACTAGATCACTATCTTACACCATACACAAAAATTAATGCAAAATGGATTAAAGAATTAAATGTAAGACCTTAAACCATAAAACCCTAGAAAAAAAAAATATAGGTGGTAATCTCCTTGACATCAGTCTTAGAGATAATTTTTGGATCTGACTCCAAAAGCAAATGCAATTAAAGCAAAAATAAACAAGTAGGATTACAACAAACTAAAAAGTTTCTGTATATCAAAGGAAATCATTAACAAAATGAAAAGGCAACCTACTGAATGTGAGAAAATATTTGCAAATCATATAACTAATAAGAGGTTAATATACAAAATATATAAAGAACTCATACAACTCAACAGCAAAAAAATAAATAATCCAATTTAAAAAATATGAGCAGAGGATCTGAATAAACATTTTTCCAAAGAAATACAGATGGCAAACAGGCACATGAAAAGACGTTCGGCATCGTTAATCATCAGAGAAATGCAAATCAAAACCACAATGAGATATGACCTCACACTTGTCAGAATGGCTATCATCAGAAAGACAAGAAAAAACAAGTGTTGGCAAGGATGTGGAGAAAAGGGAACCCCTGTCCACTGCTGGTGGGAATATAAATTGGTACAGATACTATGGGAAAGAGTATGGAGATTCTTCAAAAAATTAAAAACAGAACTACCACAGGATCTGGCAATTCCACTTTTGGTTATTTATCCAAAGAATATGAAAACACTAATTTGAAAAGATACATGCACCCATATGTTCACTGCAGCATTATTTACAATAGCCAAAATATGGAAACAACCTTAAGTATACATGAATGGATGATTAATAAATAAGATGTATATATATATATATATATATATATATATATATATATATATATATATATATATATGCAATGGAATACTTCTTAGTCTTAAAAAAAGAATAAAATCTTGCCAATTTCTACATCAATGGACCTTGAGGGTATTACACTAAGTGAAATAAGTCAGACAGAGAAAGACAAAAGACTATGATTTCACTTATTGTGGAGTCTAAAAAACAAAACAAATGAACAAATAGAACAAAACTTACAGATGCAGAGAACAGACTGGCGGTTGCCAGAGGAGAGGTGGCTGGAGGTAGGCAAAATGGGTGAAAGGTGTCAAGAGGTACAAACTTTCAGTTACAAATAAGTCATGGGGATGTAATTTATAGCACAGTGACTATAGTCAGTAGTACCGTATTGTATATTTGAAAGTTGCTAAGAGAATAAATATTAAAAGCTATCATCACAAGGGACTTCCCTGGCGGTCCAGTGGTTAAGACTTCACCTTCCAATGCAGGGGGTGCGGGTTCGATCCCTGGGGGGAAGCTAAGATCCCACATGCCTCAGGGCCAAAAAACCAAAACATAAAACAGAAGCAATATTGCAACAAATTCAATAAAGACTTTATAAAAAAAATAGGAGCCTTCACTGAAGCTGTTTAAAAAAAAAAAGCTGTCATCACAAGAAAAAAAAATCTGTGACTCTGTATGATGACGGATGGTAATTAGACTTACTGTGGTGATATTTCACAGTGTATGCAGGTATGAATCATTATGTTGTATACTTGAAATTAATATATTATATGTCAATTATACCTCAGTAAAAATGCACTAATCACATACTACTAATAACTTTAACAAAAAAAGCTATCAAATATTATACCTGCATTATAGTCAAGCAAAGTATTAAGCCAAGTACTATTCTCTTGCATATCAAGTCTCAGCATTTCTGAGTTTATATCACAGAAAGCCTCAAAACAAGTCCAAACTTATGGTTGCTCCCTTATAACATCCAGAAAGATTCAATATTAAATCTGCATGAAACATGGAACTTGCTTTACTTACTTAAAAATGAATAGGTTGGAGGACAAAACATTAAGAATGTAGTATGAGTAAATAACTGGAGTACAAAGACCTAAGTGTTCATATGAAGTACATTTCTAACCTTGGCTCAATTTTTTGTTCTGACTTATAGGAGGCTAACACATATATTTAACTTACCTCACTTACTTCAAAAAAACGTTCTTCACTACCGGCTCTTCTCTCTAAATTAAAGAACAACAACAACAAAATCATGTTAAAACGGCCAATCAATCACAGTATGTTAAAAGTCTGCAGAAGGAGAAAACAGGAATTCAAAATTTAAACAAAAGAAGTCCAAAGAAAATAATGTTGGAAGAAAACACCCAAGATCTTCCTGGAGCTAAGTTGTTCAAAACAAACTCAAAATAATTCAGCACCAAAAACTGTCTATAATATAGAGGAAAATCATCAAATACTAATGTGTAGATTGTAATCTCACCCACTAAGAAATAAACTTAACTCTGATGAATACAGTTGTAATTCCATAGCCACACAACTGCTGAGAGGAAAACATTCAGTAGGGATGTCCATCCTTATCTCTTAGCTCTCACCATGTGAGATTTATTATTCTATCAGTGTGTTTTCCTGGAACTGAACCACACTAGTTACAAGTAAAGTACTAACAGAGGACTACCAGTTTTAAATAGGCCAAATTACTTTCCTGACACAGATGTCTTCATGATAGTTATGTGCTGAGTCATTTGGACTGAAATACATCTTCAAATAAGTTTCTGACGGTAAAAACTGTTAAATATAGAATTCTGATTCTTATTCTCTTGGGACTCCAATTTGCAAAACACTGAGAAATATTTTACAAGTCAAAAACTTGGGGGAGAAAATCACAATGGGAATGGAATAAAATATTGCTACCACTTAAGAGTCATCCACAGTAACTGTAATTTTAGGCAGTGTTAGTATATATTCTGAAAATACAGAAAATATAAACCTACCATTTGTATAGTTTTTTTTTCTTTCCCAATTTTGTTCATTGTGATAAAATACACATAATATAAAATTTACCATATTAACCATTAACAAGCAAACAGTTCAACAGTATTAAATTCATTCATAATATTGAGCAACCATCACCAACATCCATCTCAGAACTCTTCTCATCTTGTAAAACTGAAACACTATACCCATTACCAACTCCTCCTTCTCCCCTTTCCCAGCCCCAGGCAACCACCATTCTACTTTCTGTCTCTATGATTTTGACTACTCTAAGTACCACATATAAGTGGAATCATGTAGTATTTTTCATTGTGTGAGTGGTTTATTTCACATAGCATGTCCTCAAGTTTCATCAATGCTGTAGCATATGTCAGAATTTCCTGCCTTTTAAGGCTGAATAATATTCCATTGTATATGTATGCCACATTTTGCTTACCCATTCATCCACTGATGGACACTTCTGTTGCTTCCACATTTTAGCTGCTGTGAATAATGCTGCTATCTACATGGGTGTACAAATATCTCCAAGATCCTTCTTTCAATTCTTTTGGGTATATACACAAGGTGGAATTGCTAGATCATATGGTAATTCTTTTTTTAATTTTTTAAGGAACCACCACACTGTACCATTTTACATTTCCCTAGAGTGCACCAGGTCTCCAATTACTCCACATCCTCTCCAACTTTTGTGTTTTTTTTTTTTTTTTATGATAGTAGGCATCCTAATGGATTTGAGGTGGTACCTCTTTGTAGTTTTGATTTGCATTCCCCTAATGATTACGATGTTGAGTATCTTTTCACGTTCTTCTTGGCCATTTTTATATCTTCTTTATAGAAATGCCTATTCAAGTCCTTTGCCCATTTTTAAATCAGGTTGTTTGGTTTTTTATCGTTGAGTTTTAGGAGTTCTCTAACTGGACCAGATATATGATTTGCTCATATTTTATCCCATTCTGTGGTTTGCCTTTTTACTTTACTTGCAGTGTCTTTTGAGGCACAATTTTTTTTCATATTTGTGAGGTCAATTTGTCTATTTTTCTTTTCTTGCCTGTGCCTTTGGTGTCATATCCAAGAAACCACTGTCAAATCCAATGTCATGAAACCTTTGTCCTATGTTTTCTTTTAAGAGTTTTATAGTTTTATGTCTTACATTTAGGTCTTTTTGATCCATTCTGAGTTAATTTTTGTGTATGGTGTTACGTAAGGACCCAACTTCACTTTTTTGCACATGGATATCTGAATTTCCCAGCACCATTTATTGAAAAGATTGACCTTTCCCCATTGAATGGCCTTGGCATCCTTGTAAAAAATAATTTGACCATACACATGTAAGAGTTTATTTCTGGGCTCTCCATTCTAGTCTATTGGTCTATATATCTGTCTTTATGCCAGTACCATACTATTTTGATAACTTTAGCTTTGTAGTTAATTTTGAAATCAGTGAGTCATCCAGCTTTGTTCTTCTTTTTCAAGACCAATTGGCTATTTGGGGTCCCTTAAGAGTCCATATGAATTTTAGGATGGATTTTCCTATTTCTACAAAAAACATAATTAAAATTGATAGGGATAGCACTGAATCTATAAATCACTTTGGTGGTATTGACATCTCAACAATATTAAGTCTTCTAATCCATGAACAAGAGATGTGTTTGCATGTATTCATGACTTCTAAAATTTCTCTCAGCAATGTTTTGTAGTCTTATTTGTACAAGTCATCACATTCTTGGTTAATTTATTCTTAAGTATCTAATTCTTTTTGATACTAATGTAAAAAAATTTTCTTAATTTCCTTTTGAGATTGTTCATTGTTTATATACAAAAATGCAACTGATTTTTGTGTGTTGACTTCATATTATGATACTTTATAAATGTTGACTGCATTTATAGTTCTAACAGGTTTTTTATGGGATTTTTAGGGTTTGCTACATAAAAGATCATATCATCTGTGAACAGAGGCAATTTTAATTCTTCCTTTCCAATTTGGATGTCTTTTATTCCTTTTTCTTGCCTAACTGTTCTGGGTAGAACTTCCAGTACTATGTTGACTAGAAGTGGAAAAGTGGATATCCTTGGTAAATACCAATAAACTTAACTCACATACACAAAAGCTCTTTGAAGTTCCTAATGATTGTTAAGAGTATAAAGGGGTTCTGAGATCAAAAAGTTTAAAAATGCTATCTTAGGTATAAACTCAGTAGAAATACATGCACTATGGGAACGTACAAGAATGTTCATAACAGTATTATTGGGGTTAACTAGAAAACCAACATCACCTCAAATATCCAGAAATAGTAAAATGGATCAATACAATGTGGTATAATCATACCATGTTTTATAGTTACCAACAAAAGTGAATTAATTTTAATTACATGCAAAAACATAGATAAATCTCCCAAAAATAGTTCAGCAAAAAAGGCAGAAATATTTAGTAATATTTCAGTTATATAAAGTTAGCTATGCAAAACCAAAGTATGTTACTTAGGGATGAACAGGTAAGGGTAGATGTTGGGATACAATTCTCCTTGGGTCTTTCAGGTTTCTGCACATCTTGCAAATGAGACATGGACTGCCCTTTGTTCTGGATTATCTTTTCAAGGATCTTTGTTGAGATAGAGATAGAGACTCCTTCAGGAGCAAAGGACACGTTCGCTTACAGTCTTGGAAGACTGGATCAGTGTCTCCCTCCAGAGCAAAGGGAAGGCAAATTACTGACCAATAAAAAAGACTCAAGTTCCCTAAGCTCAGATTGCTCTCCTGTACTGCAAACCACCCACCGAATGTGCAGGCCCTCTCTGCATTGATCTGCGGCAACTTGGGCTCAGGAAACTGGAACACGCTGCTACTCATCCTATTGTTAATGCTGTGAATAGTAAACTGTCCTTTGTCTCTGATCCAGGTGTCTCATATCTTCTACCAGTAACCATGAAATTGTAACAGGCTACTTGGTTAACTTCCATGTGTGGTAAAATCTCAGACTTTTCACAGCTCTTGACATTGATCGTCAGTATAATGTTGATAATGACAGTGGTGATAATGGCTAACATGTATTGATTCTCCGTTGTTAAGAGATTTACAGTACAGTAGAGGAGACAGACCAAAAATTGTGATAAATGCTATAAAAGAGACAAAAAGAGCAAAGAGAGAGGGAGAGAGAAACAGGGGGAGGTGCAAATTAGACATGAGAAACTCAGAAAATCTCTCTGAGGGAGTAATGTTTATACTGAGATGTGAAAGTTGAGAGGATACAAGTCACATAAGAACACATAAAGGCTGTAAGACAGGAACAGTTTTAGGTGTTGAAAGAAACGAAGGTCAAGCTAGAGATGAATAGGTAAATGGCAGAGAGGCCTGAGAAGATGTTGGACAGGCATGGAGTGGGAGACAGTTTGTGGAGGACCTCGTATGCCTGTATTTTTTCGTAAGAGAAATAGTAAGCCCCAAAAAGCTTTTAAATAGAATTTACATTTAAATTTTATGAAAAGCACTAGTTGCTGACTGGAGAATGGGATAAAAGAAAGTAAGAATGGAGAAAGGAAACAAATTATGAGGCTGCTGCAATGAATCACAAGAGATGATGGCGGTCTGGCCTGGAGTTGGAACAGTGCAAATGAAGGCACATAAATGGATTTTAGATATTTGAGTAAAAATTGGAAACAAACTGCTATCAAATTTCAGATGTGCAGGTGGAGAGACAAAGAAGAGTAAAGACTCCTAGGCTTGAGCAATTCGAGATTTCATTTAATGAAACGGGGAAGATTATTAATGGTGGGCAATTAACACAGCAGATGCTGTTGGCTCCCCACAAATATCCTTTCTCTTCCTTGTTCTTTACTAACAAAATACTAATTATATGGTACAGCAAAGAGCTCTAGCAAAAAAAGAACAAAAAACAAAAAACGAAAAAACACATTTCCTAGCCTCCTTGCAACTTACGAATATGACATAAATTCAGTTACCAAATATCACATAAATGGCATTAATGTCTATCTCCTAAGATATGTGCAAGCATTAAATGAAAAAAATGCGTGTAAATTGCTTCATGCAGTCATTGGCACAGAAGTGATCAATGAATATTAGTTATTCTTGTTGATATTGCTACTATTATTAGGATATATTCTATTCTTTTATTAATTTTCAGAACTGTTTTAAATTCTTTGGGATGAGTTTTAGAGTGTCAGAATAAAGATGAAAGAATATCTTTTGTATTCAGGTCTTTTTGTTGCAAGATCTATTAAAAAGTTAATAGCTAGCATAAGCAAAGCTTGAAAACTAACAAACTATAGCTATAGCCACATCACAACTTTTCTAAGTACAGGTTTTCTCATCTAAAAGATTAAAAATATAAGTAAAAATTATTTGAAAAATATAAAATATTATGCAGTACCATCATCTAAGGGTTTTACCCATGAATACTGTCTAGATGTACAGCTCAAAATTCCATAATGTCTTGACCACCTCTCATTGGACTTTCCAATAAAAAGGAAACCAATCTAGCAAACTCTTTTTTTTTTCTTAATTTTTAATTTGTTTATTTATTTATTTATGGCTGTGTTGGGTCTTCGTTTCTGTGCGAGGGTTTTCTCTAGTTGCGGCAAGTGGGGGCTACTCTTCATCGCGGTGCGCGGGCCTCTCACTATCGCAGCCTTTCGTTGTGGAGCACAGGCTCCAGACGCGCAGGCTCAGTAGTTGTGGCTCACGGACCCAGCTGCTCCGCGCCATGTGGGATCTTCCCAGACCAGGGCTCGAACCCGTGTCCCCTGCATTGGCAGGCAGATTCTCAACCACCGCGCCACCAGGGAAGCCCCTAGCAAACTCTTATAATAAGTTGATAAAGAACAGGATTCTAAGAAATACATGCTTTGTCTCTCAACGTATTATACTTGCACACTGACGTAAGGAGGCTTTTATTTTCTTGAGGGCAAAAACAGTCACTATTGTGCATAGAACTAAATATAGTTCCAAGCACAGAGCAAACAAATGCACACCTTAAGCTACAGTTATATTTTATAATTCTGTATTTTAGAAAAGAAAGTAGAAAAACTGGAAGCATTAACCCCTCCTTCCTCTAATTATTTTTGCTGCATTTAACGTAAAACACCTAGTTAAAAAATATTTTCAAACTGCTATCAGAACTTGATGCAATGCGTTTATTTGAGAATGTGGAAAGGGGTCAATACAGTTCCTCCAGATTATCTCCTGTCCCTACTAGTTCTCTCTTATGCTTTCGCCTTTCAACTTGCTGCTTCCTCGCCCTGGATCTAACAAGATTATCTTTTTTGGCTAATTCTTGCTTATTTTTCACTTTATATCGGTTTTGACATCCTCCTTTCAAGCCTTGCCTGAAACCTCCTCATCTGCCCCACAATTAGCCTCTTCCCTGCCCCCATACCACCCTGAACTTAAGCCTTTTGTGGGTACCTAGCCCAGTTATACCTCCCTCCACAAGACTGCAAGCTCTCTGAGAGCCAGGTAGAGCGCACTTTGTAAACCGTATCCCTTTCTGAAAAGCAGAAAGATGAAAGAAGATAGATGTATTTCCTCACACACCATGCTCCCTCTCACACATAGTGCTAACTCACTCTCACTCACTCTCTCTCACACACACAATCAGATGTTCACACATGCCATAGACCCAGATACACTTTCACACTCACTCAGAGAGTATAAAGTTGAAGAAACTGTGCATAATCTCCCAACCTGTCAAAACAGAGGTCTATCTGAAGAGGCAAGATTTGAAGCCAACAACTCTAGATCAGCTTCTCATTATTCCTGCAACTTCCTCTAAAGTCAATAGAATTGACTGTACTTTTCCTGTGGGCTAGAAACCAGAACTACGAAGGGTTTAATATCAATCACTTTGGAGAATCATAAAATATGAGCTAAAATTTAAGCCAGCCCAAAGACAGCTTGGAGTTTTCACTGAAAGCACCTTACTAAGAATACACACTGCAGCAAACCCAGAACCCAAAAATAGCCCTTGCACTTACCAAATGGTCTTCTCAGTTTACACTTCTTCCAGCGGCATAAAATAACATATATGCAATCAAATATTCATATTACTAAAGGATAGGTGGTTTGGTTAAATACAATGCTTGATGTAGTTGTAAAGACGCAAGCAACTTTACATTCAATTTTAAAACTGCCCTTTCCAATGTTAAACCCTTAAACTTTCTTTTCCAATGCTGAATGTGTCATAAATCAGCCAAAGAAAGAATATTTCAAATCAGAACTTCCTTACAATGTCAACCAGTCAATAGTTCAATTTCAGCAACATTGATATTTTACTAGCAATGTTTCTTTACATAACTATTTAAATGGTCTATTACACATTGCCCTTATAATTTCATTTTAAAAATTATTAGATTGTGGGAAAACAGCTAATTGGAGATCACTGATTGCTTAAATGTTCAACTGTTAAGAAAATAAACTGAGAAAATATAACAAGTCCTAGAAACATCCGTTATGTCTGAAAGACACAATGTTAACATTCTCTCTCCGGGAAGAAATTTTATCACATGTAAATCAATTGTTTAACTTTCTCATATTTACTCTTCAAAGGTGATTTAGGAAATACATAATACACAGATCCAGACTTACCTATATTGGGGAATTTACTCTAAGAAATCCATTTGTATTTTAAAACACAGGAATAAAAGTAGCTCTTAAAAATTCATGCTGTGGAACCCAGCATTGTTCAGCCTTCTGAAACCAACACTTTTGTTTTCATAACTGTGTCATTAAACTCCAGAAAGAAACATATATTTAGAACTGGGTTTCCAAAATTCCACGTGACTGCCAATGTTAAAAAATACACCCTCATTGCAATGCACTTTTCATATAACCCTAGAAGTAACAGAAATCCTAATAATGGGCAATAAAACCAACTCAGCAAATTAATCAACATATTGAAAGACATTTAGAAAAATAAGAGTCATCTGAGTGGGCTGGACCACCCTGCTCCTTAGGCTCTGCTCTTAACCAATGCCACTGTCTTCTGCTATTTGGATTCTGGATCTATGAACAAAACAGGTTATAGGAATTTGGGCAGGGTGCATTCGTGAGACCCAGCCATCAAATACATGTATTCCACATTAATATCCTTTTCTCCTACCTCCACCCAAATCAGAGGCAAAGCTTCTATCACAACAAGAGGAAATATAAATCAATTACAAAAGTCTTTGCCAAGAAAAGGGGAACTGAAATTACTTCAGGAAAAGTTCTAAAACCTTCCTGGGATGGACTGAAGCTTCAGTATGACCTCAAGCTGAAGTAACACTGATTTACGTATAAATTCTAGTAAGCAAAATCATCCTGAGGCTAAATTAGATCTTCTAACATCTGAGAGAGAGTAATGGTCAATCTCTGTAGTGCCATATTGATATATTTTTTCCTTCATTATATGTATAAAGTTACATACTCCACATTTTTTCCCTCCACTCTTCCTTCAATGAAGAATATATTTCTCATAGCTTTACTTCAGAAGGACTGATTATAAGTAAATACTGAATGCTTCAAATGAAAAAAAAAATCTATTAAGAGCTTCAGATTACTGAAATTACAATAGGAAACAATTCTCTGCAAAGGAGGAAACCACTGAATAAGTACAGAATAGGACTTCTAATTTTATTTGTCTAAAAGACATTTGACTTCTTTTGCACACTGAACATCAATCATTTTCCCTAACAAGTTTACTGCATTATTTAGCAGAGCCGTTAGTCTAAAGTTTTCAATAGTTGTATTTCCCTCTATCTTTAAATTATTTTTTGTTTAAAAAAAGGGGAGTTGCTTCAAGTGACACCATCAAGAACATGGAAAGAGAACCCACCAAATGGAAGAAAATATTTGCAAGCCATATACACTGAATATATAAAGAACACTTACAACACAATAATTAAAAGGCAAATAACTCAATTTTTTAAATGGGCAAAGAATCTGAAGACATTTCTCCAGTGAAGATATATGAATGGTCAATAAGCATTGAAAAAGGTACTTAACACATTTAGTCACTGAAAAAAAGTAAGTCAAAACCACGTTGAGATAGCATTTCACAACCACTAGGGTTGCTATAAATAAAAAAGACAGACGATAACAAATGTTAGTGAAGATGTGGAGAAATTGGAACTGTTTTATATTACTGGTGAAAATATGAAAAATGACGCAGACGCTTGGAAAACAGTTTGGCAGTTTCTCAAAATGTTTTATATAGAGCTACCATATGATTCAGCAATTCCACTCCTAGGTGTATACCCAAGAAAGATAGAAACATATTTTCATACAAAAATCTTGCAATAAATCTTCATAGCAGCATTATTCACAGTAGCCAAGAAAGTGGAAATAATCCAAATGTGCACCAATGGAAAATTATTTGGCAATAAAAAGGAATAATGAACTGATACAAGTTACAACATGGATGAACTTCAAAAACACTATGCTAAGAGAAAGAAGCCAGTTACAAAGACCACATATTGTATGAGTCTGTTTACATGAAGTGTCCAGAATAGCGAAATCAAGAGAGACAGTAAATAGACTAGATGCTGCCTAGAGCTGAGGGTAGGGGAGGTGGGGTGGGGAGGAGGAATGACTACTAAGAGGTTTCTATTTGGGGTGATGAGAATGTTCTAAAATTAGATTATGGTGACCACAAAATTGTAAATATACCAAAATTTGAATTGTATGTTTTAAATGGCTGACTTTCACTGTATGTAAATGAAGTATATCTCAAGCTGTTAAGAAAGGGGAGGAGGAGGATGCAATAATGCACTTTATTTCTTGGTGTCTTTGAAGACTAAATAGTATGACTTCTTAGATCATTTATCACTTAAAAAAAAACTGTTTCCATGTTTAGATCTAACACTAAACAAGACATGAAAGTAGAGTGTCATTGAGAGAACTGAGTATCATTGAGGGCCATGGAGATAGACCCAGAAAAATACATGCATTTTCAGGAAAATGCGTGTACTAAAATAGACCCACAGAATACAGGTCCGGGGTGGCCACACGGGAGTTTCCAGGAGTTGGCCTTCTCTCTATTCCGTCCTGTCCCAGAGGGCTTGGTATTTCCCTGGACCCACACCTGCTTAGCTTCTGGCCGGTTCCTGGGGCCTCAGGCATGGCTCAGGAAGAAAGTCCAAGTATCATGGGTACTGGGAGACGGGAAACCCCGAAGCAAACAATGGGCAAACATTTTTCAACGGAACTAAAGATTCAATGAAAGCTTGTAAAACAGCATCCTCCCCAAGTGCATAAGAATCTCAAACTGATGGACCTTAGGGTTCGGTCTGCCCTTCCATAATTAACGATCATCTCAAAGCTTGAGCAGTAGTCGGCGAATAGAAAGGGGCAGCAAGACTCGAGAGCCAGCTCCCCACACAGGGAACTGCTGTCATGCGCCCTAAGCTTAGGCTCTCTCGGTGGGAGACTCCTTCTTTCCTCTGCCTGGGTTCAGAGGCCCGAGCACCTCAGTTCACTCGCCCGGCGTGCTCGCCTCGCCTCCCTGCACTGTGCGACCGCTCCGCGGCGTCCAGAGGAGCAAGGAGGGCGGTCTCGGAACCGCTCGGAACAGGTGCTGGCCTCGCGGGAGCAGCCCGAAAAAATCCCCGGCCCGGGCAGGGAGTGTTCGCCTGCAGTCCCCGTCTCGCGCAGGGCACGCCGCTACGCGAACATCCCCGGGATCCCGGCCGCAGGGCCGCCAACGTCCCCCGGGGTCCCCGCGCCTAGAGTGGCGCGGTCCACTCACGGAGCCCGACCCTCCCCTCCGCGCCACCCCGCCGGCTCCTACCTTCCTCCTGCACCATTTCCAGGACATCCGGGTCGCCCATCTTCGCCAGCTCGTTGATGACACTGCTGGAGGGGCAGCAGACTGCCGACCGCCGCGACTGGAGGCGAGATCTGGCCTGGAGACTGAATCTGATCGTGGGCCGCCGCACTTGCGCCGGGATCAAGAGATCCTCTTTATAAACCTCATTCTCCTCGGGTTCCACCAGCGTCGGGGGCTTCAGGCAGCTGGGCTTCTTCTCCAGCGGGTACTTCCACTCGACCTGGCCCTTGACCCTCGGCTTCACCGCCCTCTCCCTGTAGCGCTCCTGGGACCTCTCCCAGTACGTTTCCCGCAACGTGCCGGGCTGCTGGTCTCCCGGCTTCCACGAGCCCTGTCTCCTCTGGCTCTCTGGCGGCGCTTCTTTTGAGTCCGCCTGGGCGCTCTCTCCCCGCCTCTCTCTACTCCTCCCCAAGTCCTCCACGGGGGCCTCCATCTCCCCGCCCCCCGGTCCGCCGGGCTCCAGGCCACCCCGCCCCTCTTCGCTCCCGCCCTCTGACTCACTCGGCCCCGGCTCCGCCGCCTCCTGTCCCTCTTTGGGGCCCGCTGTCTCCCGGGCCCCTCGGCCGGGCAGCTCCCTTCTCAACAGGCCTTGTTGGTCCCATCCCACCGGGTTGGCCCTCGTCCCGGGCTCCTGGTTCTCCCGGTTCTCCCAGGCTGCCGCCTCCCCTCTCTCTGAACTATCCTCCGATGCCAGCCGACGGGCCAGCTGCGTCCTCAGCCAGTTGGCCTGGTCCTCTTCCATCTGCCCAGCCCTCCGCCTAGCATGGGCGGCACTCGAAGAGAACCCCTTCCCAGTTGAGGAGTTATTTTTTGTCGGGTGAGAAAAAGCCCTCCTTCCTTAAGGCGACCCCACCCCCTTAAGGCCCGCGTGTGGCCAGGTCTCCAAGGTTCTAGCAGCCCCCTCCCTCCCGAGTCCTGCGGGTGGGTATTAACTTCGCAGCTGGCAGGGTCCGCTTCCGGGACGCAAACGCGATTTCTAATACGGTTGGTGGGAAGTCAAACATGTTTGTCGTGAATTCGAATTCAGCCTCTGCCCCTTAAAAGTTGTGGTCAAGTTTCTGTAAGCCTAACAGTAGCCACCTAGGGGACTTTTGAGGGTCACATTATACAGTGCGGGCATAATGTGTTAAAAATTTAGCTGCTATCAAGACTAACCCATTTTCCATTGAGCCCTGCTCCACCTCAAAGTGTGTCTTAGTGCCTTGAGAACTTCAGCCTCAAGCAGAGCGAATGGTCACACTCTTCACAGGCTCCTCTGAATTGGTTCTAGGTTTCTGAGACCTTATCAACTGCCACCTCCCCAATAATTGGGAGATAAGAAGAATTACCCTCTAACAAGGGAAAAATAGATAAGTGATGATGAACTAAGGGTGAGGTAGAGGTCTGAACTGAGGGCCTTGAGAGTGCTAAGGAGGGCATGACTTTGAGTTTGGGGCAGGCATGGGATGATTTAAGAATAAGGACATAACCAAGGAAGACTTGACCTTTCTTAATTTTCATGTTACTCTATTTTTTCCCCCCCTTCTATTGACACTTTAGAACCAAGAATTACCTTTTACAGATGAGAAAATAGGCCTTGAGACAAGTGTTTTGGTGAAGGTCATGCTTAACTGTGGAAATGGAAATCACCTTGTTTTCCTATGCATTGCTATCTGTTCTCTATTTAAACCTCTAGGAGTATATCAGTTCTGGTCAAGTGATTTCAGACTATAGGCAATTCCTTACTTGATGCATTCTGGAATTGTGTTTGAAATGTGAATATACATAAGTCAAGCAATAGACTTACATGTAATTATAATGAATTGCTAGTTATGATACAAGTGTTTGGTTTTTACTTCTTGATTAATCATTGTTTGAGTCGAATAAAAGGTTTACGATGTGATTTGTTTCATGTTCTTCCCATATACCAGGTACTCTGCTAGGTGCTGTAGATATTGTGATTTAACAGATGGTACAATCTTTGCTTTATGTAGATTAAATAAAAATAAAAACAATAAAATTATTGTTCTATAATTTTATATAATTATGTTTTCTAGTCTTGATTCTGTACCATATTTGAAGTGATATATGAAAAGACATTTAATGATGATTTTGTGCAAAATTAAATGGAATATTTTGATGCCAAATTTGCTAATATTTTATCAACTTCTCTAAACTTTGTTAACAAAAAGTTGGCTCCTCCTTGTGTTCTTTTGATAAAGGTGTGTATCTTATCCATAACTCTTGAGATCTTGAGAAATTTTCTCTGAATTCTTATCACTGAAATACTTTATTTTGCTTATCCATTCATCATTTTAGGATCTGTCAATTTCCTCCATTGCTACACCCTGCCTCTTGAGACACAATCTTTAACCATACATTTCCAGAATTATGTTATGAATAATGAATACATGTTCTTTTAATGTAATTGAACACACAGTTTTGTATTGAGACCAAAAAGTTATCTTTTTTAACCCTCCAAATAATTTCAGCCTTTGTTTCCAGATTATTCAGCCTTTGTTTCAATGTTATTGCATCATCTGGTAGTGCCTTTTTTTTTTTAATTTGCCTCTTGTGTCCGACAGTAAGGGTGGTATGCAAAAGTGTTTAAATGACAATAGAAACACAGCTGTAGATATAAAAATGGCGATACTTTGGTAACTAAACTGTCAAATGATTGCTTAAAATACTTGTTTGCCAACTGGTAAGTAAAAGTATGAATTCTCTGTAGGAAAGCACTTCAGGGGTGTCAGTATATAATGCATGAAAGCCTGAGCTGTATGAAAGTTAAGTGTATAAAACTGAGCAACACCTGCATGTGAACATTTTTTATTCTAGCAGCCTGATTAAATAGATGGATTTAACTCTGAAGAGGACAAGTTCATGAGCTACACTCTGGAGGCCAGAAAAGACCTTGCAAAGTCATCTAATGAATCCTTCTCCCTGCTGGTATCTAAAGCAAGGGTATGGCAGCTCCAGTGGGGTTTGGATCAGTCAGCTTTCTCGATTTCTCTGCATGCCAAGGCTTTAACTCCTACAGTAAGTGTCTCCTTTTGGGCTACTTGGCAATCATTTACTTTTTAACCCCTAAAAGTTTCATTTATTCCATGTATTTTCAACATCATTACAATCCATATAAAATAGCATGCTCTAGGGTATGGATCTTTGAATCAGGAGTCAAAAGACCTGCATTTTATCTTTGTCTCTGTCCCTTAATGAGCTAAAAGGCACAATGACCTTGAACGGATGACTTTGCATCCCTCCTTCCTCATCTGTGAATATTAAGGCTCTTAACTTGTTCCACCCATCTCCCAAAGTTGTTGGGAAAGTCAGACAAATCTTATGCATGAAAGGACTTTGGAAACAATAAAAATGTAACAAACATGAGACAGTTTTATTGACTAGCAGAGGTAGTTATAGATTTACCAGTTGGTAAGGATACTAATTGTGGGATATTGTTTCCCCTGCAACAAAATGCTGCTTCAACCATTTCTCTGGGATTTGCAGGCATTTTCTCACTCCACACAGATTCCTCACTCACTACATACTGGTTTCAGAGGAGGGGGCCAAGTCTCCTTATTTGCAATATTTATTTCTTTGAATCCTGACTTATTTAGGCCCTGGACTTTTACAATAAGCCCTAGTCCTGTTTACTAGGACCTTCATCGCTCCTACCATCTGACATTCTTCCCTTTCCTAAAAAAATGCTCGTTTTACAGGCTGGCCTCTGGAACTATTGTGGTCATCAGAAAAGCCAGTACAATTCTGAGCACTTGGGTGGTATGTCTCCTATGCCTTGTAACTAGAAAAATGCAGTTGGTTCCCAGACTGAAGAGATGAGGGACTGTCTCAGCAGAAGGCCAGGAACAAGAATGTTTTCATCTCTCCCATGCCTGTTTGCAACAGCCACTGAGATTACAAATGACGCCCTTCTTCCTGCAGTCTGCCAATGACTTTCTGTCACATATAAGGGAAAATCTAAACACCTTTCTTGTCAGTAGGAGTGCCACACTATATTTATGTGATCTAAGTCCACTTCCCACCTCCTCTCCCATCACGTTCTAACCATGCTGTCTTTTTGCTGTTCCTCAAACCAAATGAGCACTTTCCCATCATTTCCTGAGCACTTTGCATTGACTGTTGTCCCCATAAAGATCTTCACACGGATGCTTGGTGGTTCACTGTCTTCCATCATTTAGTTTTCTGTGCAAATGTCACTTCCTTGGGAAGAACTTTGCTGACCACCCTAAGAAAATAACCTCACATTGCTATCCTCTTAGCCGGCATTTTTCTTCATAGCTGCTATCTCTTTCTGACTTTGCATATTTAATTGCTGATGCATATTTATTTTTGTATAAGATCCATGGAGCCTGAGGTTTTCTCAGTTTTCTTCTCTGTTGTACCTGTGGCACTTAGAATGGTGCCTGGCATAGAAAGGTTCTCATAAATATTTGTTTAATGAATGATACGTCAAAGGTCTATCATCACATTTCCTATTCCCTGAGTCAGTGGCTGACTCCTCCCTTGCTTTCCTGAATCTGAGAGACTAATTTGATTACATACTTGCAGCGGCTTGTGGCTCAGTGCCATTCTGAGAAATAATTTTCTAATTCTGAAAAAAAACATAAAATTTACCTAAAGAAACAACTAGAATCAGCAGAGATAGAGACAGTAAATCAGGACTTTGCCTCACCATCTGAGCACCAATCTCTTGGCTTCTCTTTGAAGACATATTCTAGACCTTTGGCAAGCAGTGGCAGCAGATGACAAGAAGAGGCAAGAAAGACTCATCTGTGCTTTAGTGCTACTATATTCTTGTAATAACGAGTGTCCTTTGGTATAAAGCAATCACATGCTCTTGTTTAAATGCCAGATGCTTAGGATTGTTATTTTTCTTTGGCATACACGTAAACAGGAGATAAAAAAACAAACGAACCCATATGGTCTACACTGGCTGCATCAAATAAGAATCTGGATCTTGGGCCTTGAGTGGAGATACCTATATTACTATATTTCCCTTTCATCTTTCACAGATAAAGTTTTCCATCAGGGAAACTACACCCACTGGGTCTAGATTTTCTTTACCATCAAATCTTTTTTGAACCTTGTCATGCAACTGAAAGAAACTGTTCCCTTAAAGGTTATCCTTCATTGCCTTGTATCAGCCATTATATCCAGTGCCTCTTTCCAGATCTTCACAATAGACCTGTGCCATTCTGAGTCTCCATCCATAATTCTGACTCTCGCACTCTTTAGGAAGTATGATATGGAAGAAAGAGCATTTATGTTAAAGTCAGAGGTTCCGGATCAGGCAGACCTGTCCAAGTTCGAAGTGGCTGCATAAACTTTAGCTAGTGGGCTAACCTCTCTAAACCTTAATTTCCTAATCTGTATAATGGAGACAGTCATATCCAACAAACAGTGTGGTTATGAAAATTAAATAATAATGCTAAGTCCTTGGCACATAACATACATTAAAAGAATGCTAGTTTTCATCTTTCTTTTGTACATTCAATGATTTCCTTGCCTCTTTCATCTTCTTTCAGCAAAATCTCCCTTGTTATTCTCATTTACTCTTTTTTTTTTATTAACTCTCTCATTCTTTGAGGCACCCAGTCAAATATCCAGCTCCACACTAACTGCTTATTGAAAATTTCTAAAGTCTTAAGTCACTTCTATGTTTTAATATTACTCTAATTTGAACAGATACAAGGCTAAATCAATTTCCTCCAAACTAGTTCAAGTTCCCAACTCTCCCACTTATTTCAAAGTCACCAGGATTATCTCAAGTTGGTGATTAGTAATTATAATAGCTACTATTATTCAAATATGTATTAATTAATGTGCTTTGCATATATGACTACATTTATTCCTCATGATGATGTGAGGTAGGTACTTATTATCAGACACCTCTGTATGTACTACACATCTTGGCTCACCCTCCTTTAAAATTAACTTTACTGAGGTATAATGTACATTAGTAATTATAATTATATTAATAATTAAAGTCACTAATTTTAAGTGTGCAATCAGATATATTTGTGACATGTATATAGTTATGTAACAATCACCACATTCACAATATAGAACATTTCCCAAAACTATTCAACACATTTGTAGTCAATCCCTTTATCCAATCTACCAGCCTCTGGCAATTGCTGATATTCTTTCTATCACTAATTTTTTGGCTCACCTTTATATGCCAGTTTTTACTATAGCAATTAGTTATGCACATGTGCAATTTGAAAGAATCTTGCTTTGACTCTACTGAGTATCTCATACTTCCTGACCTAGGGTTTTTCCATCACCATGAAGTGGGTTTCCTATGCTTGTCCACTCCACACTATTCTGACACACATGCACACCTTTAAGTAGGAGAACGTTAACACAACATAAAGCTACTCTGACCAACTGGGAATGAGGGATAAATATTCCCCTTTTTTATTTCTTGGAGGGGCAATTCTGAGATGCATTTAACACAGCTCTTCAAGCGTTCATCAGAGGGATCTACCCCCTTTAGCCCTTGGATTGGCTTGTCTTCCTTTCATGTTTGTTCATGTTTGACTCTTCCCACCCCCAAACCACCCCCAAACCTTCCTTAAGATCACCTACCAAAATGATCTTCCTGTATATAAGTCTTACCTCAGGCTCTGCTATTAGGGGAAATCCAGGCTAAGATGAAATTATTATTTTTATCCCTATTTTAAAAAATGATTTAGTAAACTAAGGCTTAAAAAGGTTAACTGCCCACAGTTGCGTAGCTATTAAAAGAGCGAGAGCTTGGACCCATCATAACCTGATTCCACAATTTGTGTTCTTAATCACCACATAGCTTTTCAAGGTGGAAACTAAAATCAGCTTTGATTTTGTGCAATATTTTTAAAATGTATGTCTAAATTACCAATTTTTTGTTATTTCATCTTTTGAAATGTTTCACTCTTCAGTTATTGAAAATTATTTCATCCAGCTGGAAGTCATGCTGGGTAATCTCCTACTGCTTTCACTTTATAGCCCCCATCTTTGATTACTATGATAGCCTAATAGTCGATTCTCTTCCTTCCCATCAAGCAATACTGTTTATGGATAAGTGTGTCGGCTTTGGGGTTTGATGAAACTGATCTTAAATCTTAGCTCTCTCAGTTCTTAAACCATGTGATATTTGGTGAGACTCAATCTCTCTGAGCCTCAGTTTCTTTATTTATAAGATAGAGAAAATAATTCCTAACTCACAGGGTTGTTTGGTGCAATGAATATAATAACTCATGTGTTTTCACTTGTTCAAATATTAAACTATGGGTTGCCATTTTCACTTTATTGTATTTGTTATTGTTGTTGAGTTGACTTTAAGTGGTAAAGTTTTTGAGAGGATGGAGCCTTTTGTTAAATATATATCCATGCCTTTAAGTTCTATGAAGGAATTTATTTTTATTAGTCTAAAACTTTTTGTAATCTATGAAGCAAACGAAAGGTTTCTGGATTTTGAAATCAAATGCATCACGCATAAAAATATCGGTACAAATATTGCTTGAAGTAATGGAAGGAACTCTTAAGACCCAGCAGAATCACATATTGATTAAAGTGCTCCATTATGTAGCGTTCAGATGATCTTTTGTGCTGTGGCAATGAAATAAAAGCTTCTGAGAAACAGTAATTTCCCATTAAAAGATGATTTAATGCTTGGATTTAAATATGCTGTCATCCAATTCATGTTCCCTAAAATATACCCACTATTGAAATTTTAAAGGAGTCCTTAAAACTTGGGTTAAATGGAAAACCAAACTTGACTGAAATACAGGAGCTTCAAGTTAGTGAAAGCATACAGTTTTGTACACTAAAATCTGTCAGGCCTTTTATAAAATATGTTTGTGCAAATTTAGTCTATTTTCAAAGTACCTTATTTGGTTACAATTTCAACCATAAGTACAAAGAAAATGCAATTAAAGGGTGTCACTGCCTCAGTGGTTACATCTGGCATTTTATCTACCTAATTAAATCCTCTTTCTAGTACTCCACCCAAAGGCTACATGGTTTTAAGCAGTAGCATAAGAAACATCAAGAATATATTTGACTCTCCGCAAATCATGAGCATACTTGTAACTGAGCCTGCTGTGGCTTGTAATTTCATGTTTTAAGAAGAAAGTTCTTAATCACATTCTTTATTTAGTTCCCCCAAGCTAGATACTTATTTGTAGTTGCAAGCAGTCACTCACAGAGAAAATGAGCCCACCCTGCTTGATTACATACTTGCTTTACATTAAGGGGTTGGCTCTATCCCAGAATTGCCAGAAAAGTCATCTTCAAAGACGAAGAAATGGGAGTCTGTAAAAGAAAAACAAGCTGCTTCAAAAGTTTACTGATCAACACCCACTCTACCGAGGTCAGAGAAGGTCCTGCAGATGGACCCCAGGGCAGGGTCTGAAGGACCAGGACTTGTCCAGGTAGGGTGTTCAGCCAGAAGAAAAAAGAACAGATAAGCACTCTGAGCATATTTTACATCTGTGATTATTCAATTATTTGTTCACTAATCTCTCCTCCATTACTCCCTGAGGACTCGAACCATGTCTCTTACGCATCGCATCGCTGCATCCACCATCGGCAAGCACAGGGCTTGACATATGAATATTCAGATGAATTGATATCCAAATGCATCTCTCCATTGTTTTGCTCTTTGATAGTTTCTTTTGTGAGTGTCTTTTCTTCCCAACTAGACTGTAGTCATCTGAGAGCAAAGACTGTATCTTATATTCTTCCAAGATCCTTTCCAATGATGTTCCATTCAAATCAGTGTCAATACCTATGGGATGTTAAACTGTGAATTTGAGAAAGTAAAGGAAAAGGTAAGGAAGCAAGAAAGGTAGTAAAGAGTTGTGATGCTTTATGCACAGCACATCTCTAAGTATACACTGAATTATATGAACGTCCCAAATTTGATCATTTGTGATCTATAAATTCTATACTAATTTCACATGGCTTTACCTAGCTACTGGAAAGTGACAACGGTTGAGAAATCCAGAAAAAACCCATAGCATTTGGGTGGGCAAACACAAGTCTAAATTACAGTTCCGCTACTTAATAGTTCCATAATCTTGCACAAGCTTCCAATTCTTGTTCGATCTCAGTTTCCTCAGTTGTGAAATGAGTATGTGTGTTTTTTTGGAGGGATGTTGTGGAGATTAGGTGAGTGGAGAATTTAAAGCTGTAACCCATTACAGACCAATAAAATTAGCTCCACTCCCCAATCATCTTGCGCAAGTATTGTAACATCTCCTCACCTCAATCTGCTTATCTGTAAAACAGGCAAAACGGATAAAGAAATTAAATATGAATCAGAGTTCATACACATAAGTACTACACTATAATTTTAAATTAGCTCCTAATGGCTTTAAATTCAACTTGTTTAAAAATTAACAGTCCTGCATACAATAAGATACAGAGCTTGTATAGGACATAGAAAAAAGGATGTGTGTGTGTATCTGTGTGTGTGAGAGAGAGACAGGCTAAAGTTTTCTGTGTCTGGGCTTGGTTCACCTATTTTTTCTTCTCAGTGCATGAATGAGTGACTAGTATGTGTCACACATCATAAATCTTTGCATGTCTAACCTTCATTTAGTAGGAACGTGAGGTGTTTATCTCTGAGTCAGTTTGCATGTCTGCTCACACTATAGGGTTAGCTGTTTTGAATAAAAGAAGGTTCATAGTACAAGAACGTGTATCATTTTCTTTGTATTTAGGGATCTTTCAATCATTTTATTCAACGGATTTTAATTCTGACTCTGGCACTGTTCTAAGGGCTTTATATATATGAACTCATTTAATCTTTCTAACAACTTCATACAATATATACTATTCTCCCTCTTCTTCTCATGAAGAAACTGAGGTGCAAAGGGTTTTCAGTAACTTGCCCACCCACAGTCACAGCAGGTAGGTGAAGCCAGGATTTCCATGGAGGTAGATAAGCTCAGGAGATCATGCTCTTCCTCTTTGCACTATTCTGCCTCCTAATGGTTTATAAACTTTACACATTACAGCTGAAAACTCTTACTGCCTAGCAGGTGTGTTAAGCAAAAGTGATTACCAATTAATATTATGTAAATGACTGTGAGGGCTGCCCTGACAAAGGTAACTCTCTAACTGCCTATAATTGCACCATTAAAGTTTCATTTATTTGCATCACAAGTTACCCCTTTTAAGATGTATAAAGGGTGGGCAAGGGCAAGGAAGGAGAGAAATGAATCCTGGAGCATTGGAAAACTGCTTGGAGGTCATGACTGGATTTGGTGCCTCAGTAAGAGAAAGGCAGAGTGGACAGAAAGGAACTTCCCTATTAGGTAAATTGTCAAAACAGTGAGTTCATTACCATGAGTTGCTGTTTGTGAACAAGGAAACTGAACATCAGAGAGCTTAAGGACTTGCCCATGGTCACAAAGCTGGTAAGGAGCACAGCATGGATTGGAAATTGTGTCTAACTAACCCCATATTCAACTGCTATTTCCTCCATTACCCTGAGTACCTTCTAGGGAAGAGGAGAAAAAGGGGAAGAGGTGATCTAGGGACTCGAAGGGGGAAATAGAAGAGTTTGGAGAAAAATAAACCTCTTTCTAAGTTTCTAAGGTTGGCCTATTCTTCAACTTTTTATTTCTATTCTTTTGTCATGTATTCATGTCAACTTGTTATCCCCTATATTCTGCTTTGCTTGAAAGGACTTTATTGATTGACCATGTTGTGCAAAGTACTATGCTTGCTGCTGTGTGTGTCTGCAGAGAGAGAAATATTTTTTTCTCTAAACCAATGAATTTATGATCTAGATAGAGAAATAATATGCACATGTTTTCCCAGATAAAGCCCAAGTTTCTGAGCCTGGCACCAAGGCTCTTCCCAAGTGGACCACCACCTTCCTCACTGCCCTCAAAGCTCTTGACTTCTCCTCACTTTGACCTCATTTGAGAACATCCAACTACTTACGATGCAGGCCTGTGCCTTGGTAAGTACTGTTTTCTGGAATGTGTTTCTCATTCGAGGGCACTCCTATCCCTCCTAACTCCTAACATAGAAACTGATGGAGTAGCAGCTAAAGACCAGTCTCATGATATAGACTTTGCCAATTAGATGCTCCCATTTAGTTCTTTGTAACCTAAGAAAATGGCACACACACATATACACACAAAGACCTGAATTCATTCATCATGGTGGTAAGTGGAACCTAACAGACCATGTTTAGATATGTCATGATGACAGCAGCAATATCTAGGATGGCAGGTATGTGGGCTAGACCATTCCTGCCATAAGATGGCTATTATCCCTTCTGTTCCTGGCCCTTTAAAACTGCTTTGATTCCTGTCTCTTTCCTAAGCCTGGTCCTCCTGTGAAATGTTGAATCTCTGAGCCCTAATAGTCTTTCATTATGGCCCCTTCTATTGCTGCAACCAAAACAGCTAATTGTCCATTCTCTGTCCTCAGACTATGAAATCTTCTCTCAAGCATCTTCTGGTATCTATGATCTGGATTAAATATTCTCGTCTTTTTTGAAATGTGCCCATTACTATATGAGGTAGGTACATTGAAAAATATAGGTAAGTAATTTGAAAGAATGTTATTCTATAAGAGTATATATAGCATAATATAGTGCAGCCTAGTTCAGTATAGTGTAGTATATATTAGGTCCTTTCATAAAACAAGGATGAGATATCTTCAGGACTTAACTAATGAAAGTTTATTATAAGTATCTTACAAGTGATCTTCTTGGGTGTTCTACCATTTCTCTCTCTCTTTTCCCCTTTTCTCTCATTCATTCATTCAACTAATATCACTGAGCATCTTTGGTATTGATTAGCATTGTGCAAGGCTCTGGGGACACAATAGTGGCCAAGACAAATAAGGTCCCTATTCTAATGATACTTCTGGTGTCTGGGGAGAGAGAAATAAACAGGTAAAAAATTAAAATGATCATTTTAAAAGGGTTATAAGAGCAACAATGGAGTGATATGTTAGAGAATTATTGGGTTGGGGGCGTATAGTTTATGTAGGGACAGCTAGGAAGGCTTCTTTGGAGAGATGTTGTTTTAAGCTGAGGTTTGAATGATGAGAAGAAACTAACTGCATAGAATAGAAGGAAGAGTATTCCAGGTAGAGAAAGTAGCATGCACAAAGGTCATGTGGTACGTTCAAGTCCAGGAAGGAGACCAGTGTGAATGATAGGAGAGGAGGTAGGAGGGCCAAGTAAGGGTTCTTTTATTAGGCTCTAAGTGGTCACTTTGAAATGTATGAATTTTACTCTTCCATTTTTCATGGATTATCCTCTGCATTCTGTGTCTTTGGATTTCAACCTTCCTAATTAGGAAGGGTCTAATTGAACAGATCACCTTCGTTGCTTGTATTAATTAAGAGAATGTTTCCTCCTCTGACAGATAACCCTCGAAATCTCAGTGACCTAATACTGAGTGAAACAGAAGTATATTTCTTACTCCATGAAATTCCAAAATGGTGTTCCTGATCGGTGTTGGGAGCTCTATTTTACTTAATCATTCAGGGACTCAGACTGATAGAAGATTCACCATCATCAGCCCATGGCTTTCAACTTTGCCCTGAATGTAGATATCCAGACTGGGGGTGGGTTAGGGAGTTTGGGGAAAGAAGTGAACGGGTGACCTCATGAGAGGGTTTTATGGGCCAGTTGGAAGTGATGCACAGCATTTCTGCTCACATCCCTTTGGGCAGAATTCAGCTATATGACCACACCAAACTGCAAAAGAGAGTGGGAAATGCAGTCTGCACAGTGCCCAGGAATAAAGGGAAATAGTTCAATCAACCATGGTCTGTGTAGTGAATTGCCTGAGATTGCCTTTCTTGGTAGGTATCAGTGGAGCACAGTGTAACTGGCAGACACTGTGAGGCTTCCTACCCATGGGAGGTGGGTAAAGACAAAATGTATTTTGAAAAATAAAATTCAAGTAAATATAATTTTTTCTAGAAAATGAAAAACACTAAAATTTTGATAATACAAACTATAGAAATTGTCTTGCCTAGTTGAGATGGACAGAAAATCTAGTGATTCTCACCTGAAGGAACAGTTCCATGGGGCAGTGTAGTGAGATGTATAATTCCCCACCAAAAGACATGTTTAAGTCCTAACCCCTGGTACTTGTGAATGTGACCTTATTTGGAAATAGAATCTTTGTAGATGTAACTAAATTGAGTATCTTGGGATGAGCTCATTGTGCATTTAGAGGTCATTTTGCATGGAAATATGAGGCAGAAAGGAAGTAGACTTCCACCTTAATTTTATCCCCAGCGAGTACTTCCAATGCACCCCCATACCCCCTCTCGCAGCAAAGTATCTTCCCTTACCATTTCCAGGGATTGGAATGTCAAACATTCTCAAAACTCAGTCTTTTCAGTCAGCCACAGGCAGCATATAGCACCTGCTACATCTTACTCAGCTCTCCCTTGTCAAAATCCAGCATTTCACAACTGCTTGGGAGAACTTCAGGGGACCTGTGATAATACATGCATGTAGTTAAGCTAAAGCTGCTGAGGTTCCTGGAGGTCAAAGCAGGATATTTTTAAGGAAGGGAGGGGAATGATCCTCTGCTCAATTTTCTAACAACCGAGTCCCACAGGGGCAGTGCCAGCCAGTTCCTCGGCTCTTGCTAGGTCCCTGATGACAGGGGCTCCATCGTACTCTGATTCTAATTCCTCTCTTGCCCAGGAGCTCTCATATGACCCAAGAGGTGTGATGGGCAGCAAACATGATCCCATTGCCTGTACCTTTTCCATCTCTTCCATTGCCTTGGCACCTCCTTCTTGAAAAAAAACCAAAAAACAGAAAACAAACAAACAAAAAAACCCCTTTGTTCTTCCAGACAAAGAGACTTTTGGCAAGAGAGAGGAGAGTCACATAACCACACCCACCTCCACTCCAGGTGACATGCACATTGCATAAGGAAAAAGTAGAAGGAAAGGAGACGATTATTGGTATAGAGCAAATCTGCAGCTGTCAGTGATTACACCTCCTCTCCTGAGGCTGATCCTCCTGTGCTGAGGAGCCATCAAAGATTTTGAACTTGTAGTTCAGCTTTTGTATGACTTGCTATATATTTCCAATGCCTAGGGGAAGTTCACTTCTCCAAGTCTTGGTGGGATATTAGTTGATGAGATATTTATAAGGTATAGCTGGCAGACTTTGGCTCGGTTCAACCACAGGATTTCAGTTGAGAATGGAAAGAATAACATCTGGTGGTTGCATTAGCCCTGTAAAAGAGGCTTCAGGAAAAGTGCCAGCATCCATTTAGATCTGCTCATTTTGTACCTATAGAGGCTAAAAGAAGGCCTAATGGAAGAGGAAGGATTCCAGTTTCAGCCTAGGAAGGAAGCCAAGGACAATAACAGAGGAAAAGGAAAGTGAATTAGTTTGAGGAATGCATTCAGGGTTAGAAACAGAGAACTGGAAGGTGTTGGGTAAATAAGTGTGATATGTCAAATATATATAGGTGATGTTGTATTAGTTTGCTAGGGCTGCCACTGGGTGGCTTAACAGAAATTTATTTTCTTACAGTTCTGGAGGCTAGGAGTCTAAGATAAGGTGTTAGCAAGTTCAGTTTGGTTCAGTTTCTCTTTCTCCTTGGCTTGCGGATGGCCATTGTTTCTCCGTGTCCCCACATCGTTGTCCCTCTGTGCACACTTGCCCCTGGCATCTCTTTGTGTATCCAGATTGCCTCTTCTTATAAGGATACCAGTCATATTGGATTAGGATCCACCTTATCAGCCTCATTTTAACTTTTTAATTCTTTAGAGCCCTTCCTTATCTCCGAATACAGTCACGTCCTGAAGTATTGGGGCTTAAGCCTCCAACATATGAAATTCGGGGCAAACACAATTCAACCCATAACAGATATATATTCAGGATAATGAACAAACATGATTTTTTGCACAATTGAAACACTAATTCATGTTAGTCTTCCACTGTCCCGTAAATATTTGTTTGGTAGAGGTAAACATTTCCTAACCCTGGATGGTATTTAGAAAGAATCCAGTACTTTTCTGCTTTTAAAGAGTTAAAATATCACTTAACTTTACAAAATATTTCAATTCAGTAATTAGAATGTGCCCATTTCCAGATATCAATTAAGCGATTCAATTGTTATAGAAAGATAAGACTTCTTACCTCCCTCCATGCTAAGGTCTGTAGATGGCAGCTACCTGCCTTCAGGAAAGAGGTTGTATAATTGACTCCTTCATCTCTCTGCCCTTCTCCTAATCCACTTGCTAGCTGATGTTTTTGGTTTCTAGAGGCAAAGCTGAGAAGAAAGGAAGTAGAAGTGAGGAAAAGCATTGTCTTAGTCAGCTTGTGCTGCTATAACAAATACCATAGACTGGGTGTCTTAAACAACAGATATCTATTTCTCACAGTTCTGGAAGTCCAAGATCAAGGTGCTGGTCAATTCAGTTCTTGGTGAGGGCTTTCTTCCTGGCTTGTAGAAAACCACCTTCTCAATGTGTCCTTGTATGGCCTTTCTTCAATGTATGCGGGTGGAGAGAGAGATTGCTCCTCTTCTTACAAGGGCACTAATCCCATCATGATCTAATCTAAATCTAATTAACTCCTAAAGGCCTTGCCTCAAAATGGTCACACTGTGGGTTGGCCCTTCAACATATGAATTTTGGAGGACACAAATATTCAGCCCATAATAGGCACAGAGGCATCCTGACTAGGCTGGATGGCTTCATGATCTCAGTTGCTGACAAATGTAATTGGATCATTAGTGACTACCATTGGTGAGCACCTCTCTCCAACAATTCCCTTGACCTGGGTGGCCACTTCCTTATTCCAAGTGGTTGCTTATAGCACATTTCCTTAGCCACCAAGATTCTGTCGGCCATATCCAGCTTCTTGCAGCTAGGGCTCCTCTACCCTTCTAGGCAGCTTCCTTGGTCAAGAAACTAGGATAACCCAATACTGCCTCTTGCTCCTGCATGGTTTACAACTGGTTAATGGGAAAACTCTCTCATTCCCCTTGCTTCAACAAAGCCTGAGGCTTCAGGCCTATCCCAGTGTAACTCTCTCTACCTTGCTGCCATAGACTGTATTGGTACAAATCAGTTACTGGTTGTCATTTTCTTAATTACAGTAACAAATTTTAAGTCTTGTGAGTGATCCTGTGGGTACTTGTCTGCCTGATAAGCTTCAAGTAAGGGTTTAGCCAAGGTCTGGGGTGGGGTGGATGGAGGACTCACAGTACAGAAACAGCTTTCTCCAAGGAAATCTCTTTACCAATTCTTCTGCCTCCTCTCCAATCCTTCCATATTCTTGATTTGGTTGCTACTTTCAAGAATCAGTTAAAATATCTCATCTCTTTTATTTTGGGATCTGGTCAATTCACACATACACTTACTTACCCAAAGAGAGTCAGTGACTGTGAGAGAGAGAAAGGGAAGTATGAAAAGTATTGAAAGAGATACAGATAGAAATAGAGGGACAAGGATAAATAGGGAGGTAGAAAAAAGGGAGGAAGGAAAGGGGAGAAAGAGACAAAGAATGAGAGAAATATGCTAAGAATATTAAAGGTATTTGTGTAGGAATGGTGGAAAAGATGATTTAGGTATTCCTCTTCATACATTTTGCCTTTTCCAAATATTTTACACTGATTTTTAGAATAAACTTTTCATTTTAGAATAGCTTTAGATTTTCAGAAAAATTGCAAAGATAGTAGGGAGAGTTCCCATATACCCCTCAATCAGGTTCACTTATTATTAATATCTTACATTAGTGTAGTACATTTGTTACATTTATGAACCAAAATTGATATATTATCATTAAGTAAAGTTCATATCTGTTCAAATTTCCCTACTTTTTACCTAATGTCATTTCTCTTCCAAGATCCCACTCAGAATGCCACATTACATCTAGTAGGTCACATCTCCATAGAATCCTTTTGGCTATGATATTTTCTCATTCTTTCCTTGTTCTTGATGACCTGAACAGTTCTGAGAAGTATTGGTCAGGTATTTTCTAGAATATCAGTCAGTTGGGATTTGTCTGAACTTTGTCTCATGATTAGATTGAGGTAAAGTATTTTGGGAAGACCACAGAGGTAAAGTGCCATTTTCATCCCATTATATCAAGGGTAAGTACTATCAAAATGACTTATCATTATTGATGTTAACCTTGATTACCTGGATGAGATAGTGTTTGGTAGATTTCTTTACTGCTGTTACTCTTTTTACCTCTTTTTCATACTGTCCGCTTTGACAGGAAGCCCACACTTCAGGAGTAAGGAGTTATGCTCCATCTTCTTGGGGACAAAATCAAGGCATAAATTATTTGGAATTTTTCTGCATAGGAGATTTGTCTCTGGTCCCCCATTTATTTACTCAGTCATTTACTTGTATCAGTATGGACTCATTGATAATTATTTTATACTTTGAGTAATATTGTAAAAAACTAAGTAAATGGAAATATTTCTAATTTGGCATCAAATTGAAATGTATTAATAAGTGCAGAAGAACCTTCATATTAACTTTTTCATATAAGCTAAATTTAACCAAATATAATTAGCTTTGTAAAAAATAATTTTTTCAAGTAACATAACTAAAGGAAATAAAAGAACTAACCAAATTAATTTAAAAATATTTTTAAACCAAATAAGTTTTGAACTATACCCTTATTCTAAAGACAAAAAAAAATATAAACTAGTTTTGAACTCTACTCAGTAGGTTTGTATTTCACAGTAGCATGAGTCTAGCAATTCGGAAACTACTTTTTGCATATTGCAGTATTGAGCTAATGAGGAAAGACATTGATGATGTTTGGAGCCAGGATTGTCACCCTTAGAGAAGGGAGATACAAACATAGAATAGTGAAAAGCTAGAAGGAACCCCGTAGTATTAGATTAGAATTTTCCATGGTTGAAACAGGAAAAGTACAAGATGAGCTTGGAACATTTTGTGGCGCCACAAAGTAAGGAAGTGCTCCAAAAAAAAAAAAAAAATGATGGAAACATGTCAAAATGATGAAGGCCTAGCCTGAAGAGGCTTCCAGTGGCCAAATCTGGCACAATTGGAATATCAAAATAAAGAATTATGGTAATGCATTATAATCCATTGATTAAAAGAAGAATCCATGTGCCTATACTGCTGATAAGTAAATTGGGGAGAAAGGAAAAATTTTACAGTAGAAGAATGCCAACTACTAAAAGTAGAAGGAATGATGGTATTAGAAAGTCGCCATCTTGTGATTATCATAGCAATAATTGATGCAGGCATGACTCATCAAAGGATGATAAAGCTGTAATGTAAACTTTGATGAGAAATAGGATATGTACATTATCTCAAAATATCTTCCCAGAAATTACTTACTCATCACCAAAAATGGGACATCTGATGTGATGCATTAGCTCATTAATATCCCAGACAAAAAAGTATACTCTGAATTGAATTATAAGAAAAAAACCCCACAAATTCTTGTGAGACATTACACATAATAACTAGCTTGTAGTCTTTGAAAAAAATCAATGTTGCCAGAGACAAAGAAAGCCTAAAGAACTGTTCCAGACACTAAGGAAATACTGAAAGCAAATGTATTGTGTCACCCTGAATTAGTTTCTTGATTGAAGAAAAAAATTCTAAAATGGAAATTTCTGGTATATAGGTGAAATTTGAATATGGAATGTACATTATATAATAGCAGAAAATTTAACACAGTAGTAGAATTACTAGTGGCCAAAAAATCATAAGACAACATATATTCAGCTTCAATAGTAATTAAGCAATGCTATATTAAAAAAAGATTATATTATTCAATGTTGGTAAATACATAACAAAATAAGTGCTCTGATATACTACTCATAAGTATGTGTCTTGGTGTATGATTGGATGGGTAGATGAATGGATAGATAGATAGATAAATAGACAGATAATGATATATCTTTTAACCTGAACATTTTCACTTTTTAAATGTATCCTAATAAGAGCTATTTTTACTATTCTTGCACCTTTTGGGAAACTTTGATCTTTTTTTCAAAATACAATTTACAAATGTTTCTTTTCTCTAATTATAAGATTGGTATGTGCCCATTCTAGAAAATTCAGAAAGTATGAAAAATTTTTAAAGAAAATAAAATGTATCTGTAACCCTCCTGCATAAATCTAACCACCATTAATAAAAGAACATTAAAAAATATATTGGGAACATAGTATATAATTTTATTTCCCATTAAAAAATTTAACATTATATCATAATGTTATCAAATATCATTTAATAGTTTTTGAATATCTAAATTTTAATGACAATATATTCTGTCTGTGGCTATAACAGAAGTTTATTATAGCATTTTCTTTACTGTAAGGTATTAAGTTTATTTCCACTTTGTTAACTATTATATTGCTCTGGCAAATGTCTGTACATTCATATTTTACATATCTCTCATTTTCTTAAGGTAGATTTAAAGAAGTAAATTTTCAGGTTAAAAAAATCTATCTATCTAAACACATGCATCTTCACATTGTTTTCTGGAATTTGTTTTTGGTTTTTGTTTGTTTGACCAGTTTAATACCCCTGCCTATGGTGTATGAGAGTATCTATTTTGCTATATATAATATTTACTAGCCTTTAACTCTTTAATTTTGTTTTTGTTTAGATTATATTGCTTTTTTACTATTATAGATAAACTTTTTTCTTATAATTTTTTTGCCATGCTACTTCTGTGAATTGTTTTCATGCTTTGCTCACGTATTTGTTGAGATGTTAGTTTTTCATTGATTTATGTGACATATATATATGTATGTGTGTATATATATATAGAGAGAGAGAGAGAAAGAGAGAGAGTTAGAAAGACAGAGAGATACGTACCAATATACTATAGCTAAAGGTATAAGGCTGGACCTATAGCTGGAGATAGAAGTAGAAATAGAGGCATAAGTATAGAGGGAGGGAAGAAGGAAGGAAAGGAGAGAGACACAGAGAGAGAGGAAAGCAATGAAATATATGACATAGATATAGATTTTTCATTATTTTAAGATTCCTGAGGAAGAGATCATTTTTTCTGGTTGATTTTTATTATAATTCTTCTGATAGTAATATGTTTCTCTAGATTAACATAATTACCTGTTCCGTTATCTTAAAGCAGCACGTGTGTTCTATAGAGAGATACTTTTTTTAAGAGTGCATATAGTATATTATTTTAATGTAACTTTTTCTTGCTCCCTTTAGTGAGAAAATCTACTTATGTACCCTTTGTAAAATTTCTGACCGCTTTTTCAGTATTTAGTGCCCTCTGGTGTTTGCAAAGAAGGGATGGCAATATATTTTACCTCTAATTTGTTTCCTGCTTATTAGGATTCCTTGGTATGCATGAATTGTATCAATACAGATTGAGCTAATGTTGAATATTTTCACATTTACTTCAGAAACAAAAATGAGTGACAGACAACTAGTTATTTGGGGAGAGTTCTGGCACTAAAAATTATCTGGGATTTCCATCTGGCAAATGACAGAATGAAATTGCCTGGGAAACTTAGTTACCAGAGTGACCCTCCTTTACAAAGTCAGAAAATGAAATACTCACATTCAGTCTGTGAAGTCCACTGACTTCATAATGTAGCAAATATTGTGAGAATAAAAGCAGCAGGAGGGAAAGGGAACTACCAGGGGGAAGAAAGGAGGAGAGGAAAAAGAGCAATATCTCTTTGTTGTCAAAGGACTACCATATTCTTCCCAGGGGATTCACTTCCTCTTCATGATTTTTCATTTTTCCATCTAATATAGAGGTTCTACACTCACTACCTCTGCAGCTTTGGGTTATTTCATTTATTTAACGTGGGCTTCAGTTTTCTTCTCTGTACACTGAAATTTACCTAGTTCAGTAATTTTCAAAATTTTTGAGGAGTAAGAGGAAGAGTAGGCACTTATAAAGCAAAATATTCCATGGAAGTCTAATGTAAAATGCAGAGAAAATCAAAGTTAACCCAGTTCAAGTGGAACAGAGAGCATGGAAGGTGTTTGGCTCCCCCCCATTTAACCTTCCCTCTAGTTTACCTCCCAGTTGATCTCTAGATCACTTCTGAGGCTTCCTAAGGGCTTGAGGGACACATTTTGACCAATAAGGGCAGCAGAAGGGAAATTCACAAACTGCCTCCTCTCCATACCTGTGTAAATGTTACCCTAAAATGCAGTAAGTCTGCTCTCTATAACCGATTTTGTATTTCAGAAACAATGTTTCCTTTGTATTTCAGTAATATTGCTCTTTTTTAAAACATCTTTATTGGAGTATAATTGCTTTACAGTGGTGTGTTAGTTTCTGCTGTATAACAAAGTGAATCAGCTATACATAAATTTATGTCCCCATATCTCCTCCCTCTTGAGTCTCCCTCCCACCCTCCCTATCTCACCCCTCTAGGTGGTCACAAAGCACCGAGCTGATCTCCCTGTGCTATGTGGCTGCTTCCCACTCGCTATCTATTTTACATTTGGTAGTGTATATATGTCCGTGCCACTCTCTCACTTCGTCCCAGCTGACCCTTCCCCCTCCCCATGTCCTCAAGTCCAGTTATTTATGTGCTTAACAAATACTTAAATGATAACCAGACATTACGGTACGTTCTGGAGGTAGAATAAGTTGATATGTTCTCTGTTCTTGTAAGTGTATAGTCCTATAGGGGAGATAAAGATTAAAGAAATGATAATATAAATGATATAACATTATGAAGGTGACACATTAATGAAGGAGAGGTCAGTGTTACCATGAGACCATATGATAGGGAGATTCGATCTAGACAGTAATATCAGGAAGGCTATTTAGGGGAGATGAATAAAGTGAGAGCTAAAGACATGTTAGGAATGACCTGGGTAAAGCAAAGAAGTAGGAGTATTTCATGCAGAACACAGGGCAAGAAGGAGTGTGGCACTTCAATTAATTGAAGATGGCCATTGTGGCTAAAACAAAGAAAGCAAGGGGCAGGGGAGGAATGGGATGAGTAGGTGCCAGGACAAACAGAGCCTTGCAAACTACTCAAGGATCTTGATCTGCATCCTAAGAGAGAAATAGACAGCTATTAAAGTGTTTTAAGCAGAAGTGACATCATTTGATCACTCTAGCTATAATATAATGAAGGTATTATTATGGTGCCTTGGACTGGAATATGTGCATGGAGATAGAAAAAAATAGATATAAGGCAAAAAATTGACTCAACTTGGTGATGGATGGGAGAGGAAAGTATCAAGGATAACCCCAGATTTCTGTCATATTCAATTGAATGGATGAGACTTGTACCATCACAAGAAGGATAAGACTTTTGGAGAAGGAAGGGGAGTCATGATTGTGGTTTCGATGTACTGTGTTTGAAGAGCTTTTGAGACAATTTGCCAAGTTGACTATTGGAAATTCATACTTGAAATACAAAGAACAGATCTGAGCTGGAGATAAGATTTGGGAGTCATCTATGTTTAGGGAGGAATGGACACATGAGCATAGATGATGGTTCCAAAAGAAAACATGCAAAATGACAATATAATAGGGTCCCTGATAGAACTTTTGGGAGCTTCAACATTATATATCTAAGGATGCAAAAGAGTTCAAAGTTAACAGCTGTAGCTATGACCAAATCAAGAGAATATTGTGTCCTGGGATCCTGAGGAAGAAAGTATTTCAAGGAGTGCACAGAAGAATCAAACAATACTGAGAAGTTTTGGATTTAGCAACAGGAGGCCTTGAGTGCCCATTGGATTTAGCAACAGGAGGCCTTGAGTGCACTTCATGAGACCTGTTTTAGCAGAATGATAGAGGCAAAACCCCAGACTGCTGTATTTAGAGGACTGAGTAGGAGCTAAGTTGAAACATTTCTTTGTAGAATTTTGGCTTTAAAGGTGAGAAGAGGGACAGGCTGCTAACTGGTATAGGACGTAGCAGGGAGAGAAGGATTTCTATTTTTATTTTTTGGCTGTGCCGAGGGGCTTGTGGGAGCTTAGTTCCTGGACCAGGGATCAAACCTGTGCCCTCCGCAGTGAAAGCACAGAGTCCTAACCACCGGACCACCAGGGAATTCCCAGAATTTCTATTTTTAAATTGGAGAGACTTGAGGATGTTTAAACACCCATAGAACAATCTAGAGAGATGTTGCTATATATAAGAAAGAAAAGGTATCAAGGGAATAATCAATAATGCCATTTTCCAGAGAAGAGTGAAGATGAGATTGAAAGCATAGACAGAGGTACTAACCTCATATAGGCAAAGGTGCTGCACTTCTACTTCAACCAAAGAGCAACACTGTTAGCTTAGTTCCATATATATGGCAAATTTGAATATTTGGTGGCAAGTGAAGGGAGCATTTGTGTGTGTCTGTGTGTGTGTGTATGTGTGTATATACATAATTCTTGTACTTTCTGTTAAATGGTGACATCATCTGCTAAATTTTGAGGAGAAGGGTGAGTTAAGATTTGAGATTAGAGTATAAAGTCAAAGTAAAGGAAGAAGAATGAGTTGACCAGACAAATGTAGATATGTTCCGGCATTGTTGAGCATGTATCAAGGTTGGTTACCATGAATTTATGGGTATCCAATCTGTTTTCCTTGACTAACTCACCTTTATTTTGTTTTGTCTTTTACCACATACAGTTTAGCTGGAACAAATGTAATAAGAAGGCAACGATGGAAATAAAATTTTATGTCTATTTCAAACAGTCTGCATGGTGTTCTGCCCATTCACTATATATAATAACATTTTGAAATTCCCTGGAGCTACTCCTGATGTAATTGAATACGTAGAAATGTAAAACAGTGATTTAGCAGATAAAGCCACTTAAAACAAGAGGAAAGAGGACAGAAGAGATCACATGACCACAGAATCTAATGGGGCAGTGACGTTTTGACGTACTAACCCTTCCTGAGGTTGAGGAGAGATGAAGGAGGCATAGAATGATTTCTTTGTGCTTTCAGAATGCTTATGGAAGCAAATCTACAGTGAGATGAAGCACACTAGTGTATATAGATGAAAATGTTGTTATATAAAAGGAAGGAAATGGGGATTTAATGTGACTAATTTCACTTCTAAATCAACGTTTTATGCCATTGTAAGAAACCTTGGGTCCCAAACCTGAAAGAGCAGGTAAAAAATGGTGAGATAGCAAATCCTATAATATTTTGCAGCTTTGTGCATGCTATCTATTATCCTTTCAATGAGACTGACTTATGTAAGCAAATACTCTTGTTTCCAATAAAATCAAACTTTAGTGTAATGACTAGTATAGCTCATGTTACTTCAGCTCTCCAATATATTAGGTGCATGTGTGGTAAGAAATTTGACCTTCCCAAAGAGAGGTCTGCCTTTGTTCCAGATTCCTGGGAAGTAACCTAAAAGCCCTTGGGTTTTCCTGAGTGATAGGAATATCTTTGTCATTCAAGGTGGACCCCTTGGACCTCACCTGGTAATTTCTGCTACCTGCTAAAAAGGTGCTCATGGTGGGTGCCTATGGCCATGTGGTGTTAGCCCAATCTCCAGGTAAGGAGTGGGCACTGGAGATTGAGTTCAACCACATGTGCAATGATTCAACCGATCATTCAACCAATTAATGAACCCCAGTAAAAGCTCTGGACATCAAAGCTCAGGTAAGCTGCCCTGGTTGGAAATACTTGTGCATATTGTCATAGTTCATGACCAGGAGGAGGTAATACTATCTGTCTGTGACTCCACAGGGAGAGGATGACTGCAAGTTCCATGATTGGACTCCTCCGAGACCTTGCCCTATGCATTCCTTCCTTTGGCTTTTTCTAATTTGCCTCTTTTCTCTGTAATAAATGTGAACCTTAAGTATCATAGTGAGTTCTGTGAGTGTTTCTAGTGATTTATCAAAACCAATGGTGGAGCCATCAAACTTGTAGTTGGTGTCAGAAATCTTGGGCAGCCTTGGCAGTCTGAAAAGTTGTGCTCTTAACCTCAAAATTTGGCTAAGTCCTGGCCAAACAGAACCACATCGAAGCTTTTGAATACCTCCTCTTGATTATCTACATGATTTTGGAATCTAAAAGGCATATCTCTTTTGCATCCTAAATTAAGGTTTCACTGTCCTTCAAATATAGTTCTTTTCCAAAAACCTTTTTCCCTTCTACTCACCTCTCACTTCAGAAACAGTGCCCCAACAGGAGGCTTAGCAGTGAAATCAGAAGACCCCTTTCCTAAAAAATCATCTCTGAAATCAGCATTTCTGGGTCTCAAAATCTTAGAGTTGTGTATCAGTCACTGCTCAATCAGAAGACAAATACTACACAATATTGAATAGGGAGTTTAATTTAAAGAATTATTGACTGTAATAGGATTGGACTAATGAGGCTTTGTGAGGAAGAAGTAAAGAGAGTTCTAAGAATACAGGAATAGCAGATATGATGAGGAGTTAGCACCTCTGGGGCTGAAATAGAGCACCCAATGGGAGATCCGCCTCTCAGCCCCAGGGCTGAGATCCAGATCTTGTTAGAGGAGGCTCTTGTCTGGTTCACTGGGTGGTAGAGATTGTTGTGGTGTCTCACTAGTGGAACTTGCTGGGATGGGCCCTCTGAACTTGTAGAAAATCCACCTTCTAGGGGGTGGGGAAAGTTATTTACAAAAAGTCGACTGATTTGAATTACAGAACTGCCTGGGTGCGGGGATTCTTGGGGAAGCTGTTGCCCACTGTTCACTGCAGGTGCCAGGCTCTGGGGAAACCACACTCACTACAGGAGCTGGATGCACTAGACCCCTGCTGAGAAAGCACTGCCTAAGCAGGAGGGAAAACCCCCTCCTTCTGCAGTGTATCTCCAGCGCCCTCTACTGACAAAGCTTAACACTGTGCCTGCTGACAAAGAAAAAATGTTAAAGGGTCCAGCTCCATTTTCATAGCAGGAAATGAATCATGAATTTGGCCCTGAAAAGAAATAGATTGATAACTGGAAAAAGCATAAAGCTATATGATAGGTTATTTTACTATCTGGGAGGCTAAGGGACTTACCTAAGTTTACACAGTGAGGAGATGGGACCAGGTCCCAGATCTTGCAATTCCCAATCCAGTGTAAGATATATATATTGCACCATATATTTTTTACATGTAAAGAATATATATTACACCATAAATATATATATATGTAAAATTTATATATTACTCCATGAGTTCATCCAATTTAAAATTATTTTTCCCCCTTCAAATTATGTTCTTCTGAAAGGATTTTCTCTCTTTAAAGTCATAACAACAAAAACAATGGCTATATGCATTGGGCAGAAACTATGTACTCACAGAAACCTGGTGAAAAGGTAATATTATCCTTATTTTACAGATGAAAAAAGTAGGCTTAGGGAGGTCAAGTGATTTACTTAATGTCAGACAGTAAGTGGCAGTGTAGTTTGTCTGATTCCAAAACCTGGCTTTTAACCATTATGCTAGTTGAATCAAATACTCTATTCATTACAGCCAAGAAATTCTTACCTAAGTAGCAGAATGGGAGCGTTCCTAGGATTAGGGGAAAGGAGATAATTATGGAGCAATTTTGGAAGGAAAAGACGTCTCTAAAGTGAAAGGTAGACCAGCATGCCTGGGCTGCTTACTTGCATATGTAGAGGTGGGAGTCTGAGGTGGGAGGGTTGTAGACAAGTGTAAGTTGAGGAAACGCTGTTTATTGGCAGCCGGGCAGACACTAGAGGCAATGGGCAGCTGGGATTGGGCTAGGACTGCAGGAGGCAGGAAGCCTTTACAGATCATCAATGCTTCTTTCACAGCTGGTTAAAAATACAGCTTTCTGCTTACCCCCTTCACCTGTGGCTGGTCCAGTGATCTGTGGTAAGGTGTGGGAATGTGCGTGTGTGTGCATGTGTGTGGGTGTCAGTCTCCCTCCTCCCCATTCCGACACCCTGCTGGGTTCAGGAACCACTAAGCTAGCCCATCCCCTCATTTTACAGATGAGAAACTGAGGCCTCAGAGAGCAGAAGTGATTTACCCCATGCCATGGATGGAGTGTGTGAAACTTGGCATTCTCCTCCTCTGTTTCGGACCTCACACACACAGGTGCTAATCAAGAGGATGTAAATTCAGCAGAGTTGCAGAGGTTCTCTCCTTTTTCGGCTTGTTCCTTTAGCTGTATACTATAAATTATATTTTTATATTTGGAAGTGAGTAGCCACATCATTTAAATAAGGGAAGGGTATGGATCTTGAGCAATCACTGTGGTTTTATAATGCCACCACCAATCGCATTTTTGGTGCAGAGGGCCTGGAAATTTTGCCAAGTTGTTCAGAATACATGCAGTATAGGTATAACCTTTTTCATAGAGCATAACTGCTCTGGTGGTTTCATTTGAGTCCTTGGTTAGAAAATAAATTTTCAGTGAGATGAATAAAATGTCACTTGAGGTTGGGAAGGGAACACTTTAATATTCTTGAATCAGCTATATTAAATTATTCAGTCCAGTAAAGGCAGATCTCCAGTTCGTTGCTGGTTGGTGGGCTCAGATTGGCTGCTTCCGCGACTCTGAAGTTATTTGTGCATGTTCGCTTAGGGAATGCAAAGAGATTTTCTTGTGAATTTACAGAAAAAATGCACAAATATTGGTATGCATATTTACAGTAGAAAGAGAAAAGAAAAACAAAAAACACTTTGTACAATTTAAAACATAGAAAATTCTACAAAACTACAGTCCTACAAAACACTTTGTAGAATAATAGAACTGGGAAATATCTTAGATATATTCTCATTCAGCCTCTTAACACTAGGGGAACTCGAGAGTTGAGTTCTTCCTTTGATAGACAACTGTGTCTTCAGAAGGCCTTTTAATAATTCAAACAGACATGAAGTACCATATAGACCTGGAATTGAAGTTGTAATTACAAAAACCACCAAAGCAAAACCACAAACTTAGAGCTAAAAGGGAGCTAAACCACGCCTTCTCTAAACTCCTCATTTCTAAATTGGGAAAGAAAGCACTGTTGAGATTGAGGCCTTTCCAAGCAAAGCCATAAATGATTGTTTCTGTTTTTCTCTTGGTAGTGCTGACATTTGCCAGGTGTAGGACTTCAGGCACTACCACCAGTGACCTTCACTAATCTCCTTTGTAAAATTGGGATAATAATTCTTTATAGGATTTTTGTGAGGATTAAATAAATGAATAGTTAGAAAAGTAGTTTTAAAATGTGAAGTACCATCTATTCATATAAGTAAAATATACTAATATACAAAAGCAATATAAGTATTATTGTTTTTTGTTATTCAAAGAAAAACACCCAGATAAATTTAAGTGCTAAGTAGAGCTTTTACTTTCATGCAAGGAAATTCAGTTTTTAGAAGAGCTGACTTCCAAAGAAAACAGGCAGCATTTAACTCAAATTATAAATTGATAGGAATCAGAATTGCAGGAGTGAAAGTCTCTGTTCCTGTTTTGAAATGTGCTAAACCTTCATCTATTTTAGTGCTAAACGGCAGACTATGGATCATTTAAATTATGTTATCAATGATCTGTTATGCTTAGTGCACCTTCTATTATCATGGCAAAAATTTGTCAGAGACAACAAATGGAATATGGGACAAGTTCATTGTGATGAAGGCAGCATGGAAAGTCCAACTTGGGAGAGCTTCTGTGGAGAAGGGGCCTCGTGGGGTTCTACCCCCTCACTATCACTTCTACCTCTGCCCTTCTCTTCTCCCTTAAACAATATTATGTTCTTTTTCAGCACTTATAACCACCTGATATATATTTATATACTTGTTTTATTGTCTGTATCCCCCAATAAATGTAAGCACCATGAGGAAATAAAAGGAAGATACCCAAGAAGAGTGTCTGGACATACTAGGCACTTGGTAATCATTTACTGAATGAATGTTAAAAGTCAGAAGATGGGAGGAATTGAGTCGTTAGATGTAAGCACCAATTATTTAAAAGGTTTTTTTTTGAGATCCCAAACACAGTCTTTACTTTCTGTGTTTTTGCTCATTCTGAAACAGCACAACTCAGATGGGACTCGAACCCAGTCAAAACCCAGATTGGGACTCAAACCCACTGTCTTTTAATTGAGATCTCACACCTGGTCTCAGGACTTAATGAGGTTCTTTACGTCTCAGCCCAGAAGGAATTCAGGAAGAGGCAAAGTGATAAGTAACAAATGGATTTATTTAGAGAGATACACATTCCATAGACAGAATGCAGTCAGTTACAAAAGGCAAGAGCGACCGTGGGAGAAACACATTCCACACGCACAGTGTGGGCCATCTCAGAAGGTGAGAGGTCCTGAAATATGGGGTGGTTAGTTTTTATGGGCTGGGTAATTTCATAGGTTAATGAGTAGGAGGATTCTTCCAACTATTTCAGGGGGAAGAGGTGGGGATTTCCAGGAATTGGGCCACTGCCCACTTTTTGGCCTTTTACGGTCGACCTCGGAACTGTCCTGACACCTGTGGATGTGTCATTTAGCATGATAATGTATTACAATGAGCATATACTGACGCTCAATGTCTACTGGAAGTCAAATCTTCCACCATCTTGGGCCTAATAGGTTCTAACAAATTATGTTGTATCCTCAACGGCTGTGTCATTCTTTTAAAGGTTGTGGCCTGCCCCTTCCCTCCTGCTTCAATTCCATTTGAGGAATTTGAGCAATCCTAAGGTCTGATGCCACTTCAGGTGTCTCCAAATAATTCAATAGCAGTTCAGAGTAGGTTTCCCGTTATACCTCTGTTTACTTAGTGAGGGCTTAGTTATTTTAGGAAGCCAAGTTTATTTACCTGAAGTGATGCTAGGTAAAATTTCTATAGTCTTGAAAATGTGCGTTCGTGTTTTAAATCTAAGTGCAAAACTTGCCCCTGTTCCTGTTGCAACTTGTAAAAAGGTTTTCCAGTATGTTAGCTGCCTTTCTGTAATGGATGTGTATTGTTTCTGTCTAGGATTTATCCTCTTTGACACTATTCTCACAGTTTCCTGACATGAGGTTGCAAAGGTGCAAAAGAAGTGCTCCTGACTGAGAGCCTATCCACAGCTTGACTAAACTTTGGCTTCTTCCAGAGCCCAGGCCCCCAGACCTCCCTTTTCTTGGAGTATTTACTTTAGAAAATCTGTAATCCCAAATCCTTTCCCTACTCTTTTGAGATGTAAACCTTTTAAAAAGCCAATTGCTAATTTTACAACCCAAGAATGCTGTCTTTGTCAAGGACTTGAGAATCATCTCTGAAATGTAATTATCAAGGAAGACAGGGTCCCTATCTCCCAGTCTCTGTGGGAGGCTAGTAGGAGACTAACTTCAGCTGGCTCCTTGCTCCAAATTGTAAAACTACCTCCTGCTGTGAACGTACAAGAAATTTTACTTTTCCTTTGGGTTTGGCTGGTGAGCAAACACAGATGGCCTGCTCTTTCCACCCCAGCTCTTGAAACTCTCCAGCCCTTTTGCTCAAAGGAGCTGGGCAGCGAGATTTGGTCTCTAGTCTCTGCCCTATGGTAATGGTATTGGAATAAAATAAATTTCTGTCTGCTTATCTTGTCCAGTGTGATTTTTCTTTAGCACCCCTCTTTTCTATACTTGCTTTCAAAATCAGAGCTCTTTTGAATGCTCTGTATAGACTCCAGTTGGGTTCTCTGAATAACTGATAATATTTCTTCCTCATAATATGTAACTGAATGGTAAGGATTTTATTTCTTGAATTTATTATTTTTTTCTTGAATATATTACTTTTTCCTTTTGGAGCTTCATGTCAATAGCTGTTTGGAGATATGGTTCATCATTATTATTCTTATTTACATTGGCAATGACCATTTAATAAAATAGTTAAATTTCACATAGTGCTTTACATAGTATTTTATATATTACTTATATGTATAAATCTCCTGAAGGATATGCATATGCTTTATGAAATTCAAGGTTTTGCTTGAGTGCCTTTCTTAGTATATTAATATATTTTGGGGGCAGGTGTCTGATTCCAGCTTTTAGTAAAAACATTTTTTGGAAATGTCTGATGGATCAGGAGTCTTATAGTTCAGGGTAATTCCATCCAGATTAGATCATTTGAGAAACAGGAACCGTATAAATCGGTATTTGGTGATTACTTAGTGAATCAGTCAAAGGCCAGTAAGCCACACTCTTGGCAAGAGACACCAGAGAATCAAGGCTTATAAATAATACTCTCCCTAGAGTTTTGCTGAGTACAAATATGACATGTAAGAAAAGGGAAAAGTAAACTTCAGTTCAGCCCCCAAAAAGCATAAGCATTATTCATTTTCTAGTGATGTTATAAATTTTTGGTGTCAAGAATTTTGCTTACCTTTTCCCTTTTTTCTCCCCCTGGGTCTTGAAAATGCTTGGTTAACAATAGGCCCTTATTAAGTGAACAGAAAAGATTCTCTGTTTTAATCTCATTTAAAATTCATAGCTGATAGAACAAAAGAATTAACTGATACATTTTTCTTCTAATGATGCCAAGTGCATAGTGTCACCAGGAGGGGAGTGTACTGTGGAGGTTAGATTCTTCACTGGAAGGGAGGGCGTTACTCTCCGAAGAAAATTTTGTTGCAAAAATATAATACTAGTAAACGTTTTTTGGACAATTTTATGTGCCAGGGACAGGCTAAATACTTCACATGAAGTATCGCCTTTTAATCTTCATAATGACAATATACATTAGACCCTATTATTATCCCCATTTTACAGAACAGGATGTTTTATCGACCCTTTTGAGTCGGGCCGCAACAAGGGTCCTCCTGCCTGGTGTTGTTTAAGCGAATACGAGACCGAGTTCGGTTCAGAAGCAAAGGAAAGCTTTATGCTCTGATCAGAGAATGAAGAGGTGTAAGCTTTTGCTTTAGAGCCCACATTTTCCCTGAAAGGCCATGAGCAGGGCTGCTTTATAGGGTTCCTGTCTGCGGGGAGGGGCGGGGTTCTCGCGGGGCTCAGTTCTCGCGGGGCTTGCGCAGGTGTGCTGCTCAGGTCGCTCAGATGCCTGTGCCTGGGCAGCGTCTCCGCACACGGCCTGCCGCCATCTTGAACTGAGGTGTTGGGGGTCGGGCGCAGCTATTTCTCACTAGGAACTCTGGTCTGAAGTGCCTGGTGCAAGGCCTCTGCACGCGGCCCTCTACGAGCAAGTGAAACTGGACGAAGCACAAAGGAAAAAAAGTTAGACTTTATTTTATTACCCAGATTTTATATTTATTTCCCGGGAATTGTTAACGGGCTTTGCCGGTGACAGATGCTCTGGTGATTGTCTTGTCTGTGAACAACTATGTTGTCTACGCTCATGAACCATCCCCACTTCCCCGTTTTCCCCCTGCTGTCAGCTCTCAAGAGCCGGAATTGATACGTCTAAGAAGAAACAGAAGAAGGAAGAGACTAAAGGTTAAAAGAGGTGAGAGGTTTTACCGGGCAGAAACCCTGTTGAAGAGATGAGAAACGGAGAGCAGAGGCTAATTAGTTGAGGGGCAGTGAGGAATTTAGATTAGAATTTTGTGTCTCCCTCTACCTTCCTCACGTTTACAATTAGGATAGAGGATAAATATTCAGATGATGTTAAGGTGGAAACGTAAATGGGTGGCTTTTCTTGCCTTTCTTTGCTAACGTGCAAGAATTGAATGTAAGTGTTTCTCACCCCCTGGATGGCTTGAAGATTAAGTCTTCTTTTCCCTCAAAGGGGAATGATTTAGAGCCTGAGTTTGATGAGCCAGTAAAGTCAATTGAGAAAAGTGAAAAGGAAGCCTAGGGTTTGACGAAAGAGGCTGAGAGGGTAGGAGTAATGGACGGCAGAGAAAGACTTCCCTCAGTTCATGGCTAAGGAAAAGAGGGGGAGCTGTGTGGGTCCCGGGGCTGTTGGGATCCAATCCCTGACTCCTGGCACTGCCCTGGAGAGGCTACAGAAGCTCTGAGGAGAAGGGCTGTGTGAAGAGTCTAGGGAGGGGATAGTCGCTGCCCTTTTGCTTCCCCTACCCAGGTAGGGAAAGGCGGTAAAGATTCTTCCCTTTCTCTTCATTGTGTGAAGTCTAGCAAGGGATAGCTTTTGCCCTTCTTAAGCCAAAGTGTTCAAGGAGGTGATGTAAGAGGCAGAGCTTAATGGCAAGGTGCCTGTGAGAATTGGATTAAGAGAATCTTGCCATCCCATCCCACCCCAGGGGGGGAGGTCAACCTCAGGACCTCTTGGGCAAGTTCCCCTTTTGGATGTTTTTTTTTTCTTCTTCTCATGACCTGTATTGGTGGGTCTGTTGCATTTTGTTGCGTTGGTATTATTTAGTCCAGTAATCTTAAGGATTCTGAATTTAATCTAAATACATTGCTAGTTTATTAATATTCTTACAACTGAATTTTCCTGCTTTTTTGGCTTACGATTGCAAGAAGCACTGAGCTAAAATAGTATTCTCTGTGTTCTGAAGGAACCAAGAGAATCCAATTGCAGTTCCAGTTCTGCAGTTTACCCACTGTGAGGCCTAGCCAAGTGACTGCCCCCACTAGGCCTCAGATTTCCCCTCTGTAAAAATGTGGAGGGTGGGCTGGTTGCTGGATACAGCTGCAGTCAATTCTGATGATTGTGGATCCCTTTATTCTCCCATACAGGGTCAGTTATGCAAATATTACCCACAAGCTGCCAAATGGGCCAGCTTAGAAAGACTAAAAAATATAATGGTATTTAGCAATTACCCTGGGGATCAATTCAGATAGAAAAGGGAGTAGTAAATCTAACAGAACTGAATATTGGAGGAGTTGTTAATTTGGTGGCCTCTGCTGCTGTGCCTTCTTGACTGAAATTTTAAGTGATGAAGAAGGGAATGAGAAAAGCAAGCCTGGGGAGGTGGAGAAGAAGCCAGGCTAGTGGACTGCAGTTGCCATCTCCTTGTACCAGGATTGTCTGAGCTGTATGAAAAAGACATCGTCTTAGCTATCTCTGGAAGCAGGAGGGCTCCTTTTGAGCATGTTAGATAGCCAAATACCTGTGGACTAAGAGTCAGAAGATCTACTTCATTATTATTAATAATAAAAATAACAGTTGTATTATGTATTCAGCACTTAACTATATGCCAGGACCAAGGGCTTTTGCTACCTGATCTCATTTCATTTGTACAACAACCCTTTGACACTCTGGTATTTTTAGACACTCTGTTTTAGAGACAGGGGAACTGAGACTCCAAAAATGTTAATGATTTGCCCAAGATGAACTAGGTAAAGAAGCTGTCATTTGGGGAGGAAATGTAAAGAAAATGGCCCTCACATCCCTAGTTTATCCCCCCTTCCACTCTCCTTTTTTCATTTCATTTGGAAATGAAATCACATGATGAACTGTATGCAAGCAACACTTATCTTTAAAGTAGGGAAAAAGTCCCAAAAGGGTAACAATTTGAGAAGATTTCTGTGAAAGTGGAAAGAAACAGATTTCTTGGTGCAGGAGTGGGGAAATGCCACAGACAATTGTGTAGGCACATATAAGACTCAGATTATTTTTTTCAACACATTTCTAATTCTGTATCTTCTCATCTTTGGTCAAAGTCCTGACACCAATCCCAGTAGGCAGACGATAGTTCTCTTCCCCTTCAGCAATTTGTCCTACAATGTGGAAAGGCTTTGATTATAAACTCATCTTAACACTTGAGGAAAGAGGAGTGAGCCAAAAATATCCTAAAGAGACAAAGTTGATTTTTTGACTCCATGGATTCAAAGCAGAATTTCAATTCACAAAAAACCATCTCCCTTCCACTGCCTTCACTTCATCTTGATTAAAGGAATTGAAATAATTATAGTCTTCACTTAGTCCTAGTTAGAAAGAGAAATTCAGTATTGCATATTGGAAAGTTGCTAAGAGGGTAAATCTTAAAAGTTCTCATTGCAAGAAAAACAATTGTTAACTACGTGTGGTGATGGATGTTAACCAGGCTTGTTTTGGTGATTGTTTTGCAATATATACAAACATCAAATCATTATGTTGTACACCAGAAACTAATATAATGTTATATGTCAATAATAGCTCAGTTTTAAAAAAGAGAAATTCAGAAGTGTGGGAGGGAGTGCAGGTGGGATTGCAGGTTAGTGCTACAATCTAAGCCTTTATAGATTGCGATAGATTGGGAGTTTGGGATTGATATGTACACACTGCTATATTTAAAATAAAATGCCTTTCCATGAAAAAAAAAAAAAGCCTTGAAGTGTAAACCTTAGGCTAACTTTCCCAAAATGATCCCAGGGAACACTAGTCTCACAAGTTACTCTCTAAATTAAAGGCTCTTTTTTTTTTTTAAATTTTATTTATTTATTTATGGCTGTGTTGGGTCTTCGTTTCCATGCCAGGGCCTTCTCTAGTTGCGGCAAGTGGGGGCCACTCTTCATCGCGGTGCGCGGGCCTCTCACTGTCGCGGCCTCTCTTGGTGCGGAGCACAGGCTCCAGTCGCGCAGGCTCAGTAATTGTGGCTCACGGGCCCAGTTGCTCCGCGGCATGTGGGATCCCCCCAGAACAGGGCTTGAACCCGTATCCCCTGCGTTGGCAGGCAGATTCTCAACCACTGCGCCACCTCTGTGGTCAAATTCCTTTGGGGAATTTGCATTCTCTTCCAATGTCAATGAGAGGTTACTAGCACTTAGGGTCAAACAATTCTTTGTTGTGTGGTATCGTCCCAAGTATTGCAGGGCATTCAGCATCCATGCTACCTGGCCTTTAAGTGCAAGGAGGTTCTCAGCCATCATGATAATCAAAATTTGCCCTAAAACATTTCTAAATGACCCTTGATGGAGGGTACCAAATCTCACGGAGAATAAATGTAGCTATAATGTTATGCAAATTCACAGAGCATTTTTTTTTTCCGGTATATTAAAGACTCTGAGAATAATTCCTTTTAAAAAACAGTTTTTATTCAATTCAGCATGCCCTAAATAAATATAGATCTTCCCATCTTTTCCCCTTCACTCCCCAGCTTCCCACCCTCACCTTTTGTGGTTTTTTTTAGAACACCAAGTGAAATCCCATGAAATACCTTTTGAAAAATACTGCTTTAGCAAAAAGGCCAGGAGGGGAATATTTGAATGTGAAGAGATACTAATGATCATCTAATACATGGCACCCACTATTCACCCCATGAGCTAGTGGCCAACTTGGCCCTGGAGACTTTTAAAATTTATCTATCTATCTATCATCTGTCTATCATCTATCTATCTATGTATCTATCTATCTATCATCTATCTATCATCTATCTATCATCTATCATCTATCTATCTATCTGCCACACCACGTGGCCTGTGAGATCTTAGTTCTCCCACCTGGAATTGAACCTGGGCCACCACAGTGAAAGCGCCTAGATCTAACCACTGGACCTACAGGGAATTCCCTAAAATTTTTCTTTTAAATGTGATTATCACTCATGATCACTTGAGCCATTGGGACCTAACCATCTATTTCTCTGTGAGACCAGTTCCCCAGCAATCAGGCTAACTGGCTTAGATCAGTGAGTCATTTTATTTGATGCTGATAGTAATTCATTATGCAATTTGAGCTATTCAGGTTTCATTTCACTAATAACTTCATCACAAAACAAGAGGGATCCTTGTGAAAGATTTCCTGCTAAAAGGAAAATAGATGTGATATGGCCTTCCTATGCACTTTACTTGTATTTGGGTCATGGATAATTCTCATATACCAACTGTGGACCCTTTAACTCACCTGTTTTCAATTAAAAATATTAAACTAGGTGTGCATAGATGTCTAATTATGTAGTAGTCAAAGAAAAAAATGTATTTTCCTATATTTCAAACTCTGTGTTTTGCCAATGTAAGAAAACAGCCCAGAAAATGGTCATTGGCAAAGATGTGATTTGGACCTAGAAATCCTCACTCCCAGCCCATAATCTTTATGCTGCTCCTTTTTCTTATCTCTTAATAAAGGAACTGCTGAGATGTGGGAAAAGAAATAATTGCAATGTGCAATGAGAGGTGGATGAAGGAAAGAAATTGAGCTTGAATTGGAGGGTCCTATAACAGAAAGTTCTCAGAAAACCATTATTTAACTGTTCCAGTGCTAAAAAAAAAGAAAAAAAAAAAGTAAAAAACCAAACCGAACCCAAAAACTCTTTTTATGCCAAATATATAAGCAAAGTAAACTTAACGACTGCTTTGGTGAACCCTTAACGCCTGAAGTCTCTGTTATCAAAGAGCTGTGAGCCCAGATAGCAGGTTCAAGTTTCTTGGGGGCATATAATAACAGATCAAATAAAGCTTTGCTTTTTTCTTTTTTTGTCCAAATGCAGTTTAAAAGGAGGTTTAAGTTTCCTAAATTCCAGCCTGTCTTGTGCAGGTCTTGATAAGATTATATGGTCTTTTCTTGAAAGACCTCAAATATTCCTTTCATCCCTTTATCAGTCACACACAGTACATTTTTTCTTCTGCTATTTGACTGATAAGGTTTTCTGGGTACTGCTCTCTCTCTTGCTGTAGCTGTAGAAATGAGTTCAGAAATGAGACAGTGACTCTAAACTATTCTTTTTGATAGTTTTTCTTCATTAAAAAACTATATGTACTATTCTCATACTTAAAACTCCAAATGATAGGAGCTGTCTCATTATAAGCAGCTAAGTCCTGAATTACAGTTTACTTAGCATACTTTCCCCAGGCATATTAGCTCTTTTTATGTCAAAATAACAAAAATAGTTAGCTTGAAAGGGTTTGAGGTGTGAGAATGTGGAACAATCAATGGTAGTTTTTAGAGAAAGTGGCTTTTGAATTATGTATCAAAGCAGAATTCCAAGACTCAAATACCTGGTAGAATTGGAGCACAAGACAATAATAAGTGAAATTGGCCAAATATCCAAAAACTAACCACTCATGCCTGATGATAATAAGCAACTGACTTTAGGTCAATGTGGATTAGGTCACAGGGAATCCTGGTAACTGGCAAACTACAGTGGGTACGCTTCATCTGGGGGAATATTAGCTCACTGTTGGCAACCTTTCAAGGGAAACTAAATCTAGGTTTTAAATATTGGCAACCACTTCATGAAAACATTAAGTGGATGAACATATCAAAGAAAATGGACTGAGTCTCACTGGTTCTTGGCTTTAATAGACTTAGTCCTATCTTCACATCTCTGCACTTTTGAACTAGAATCTTCCAGTAGCAGGCACCATTCAGATTCCTTTCCTCTCTCTTGAGCTGGTTTTCAGTGTACAGGTATCATAAGTGTTTTTAGCTTCTGATTCTAACAGTTAAAAGAACCAGCAGGGGGAACCCACAGACTTTGCAACTTAAAACTAAAGGAAGAGATTTTTTTAAAAAAAATTTATACATAGAACAACTTTAAAGCAATTTTGAGGACCAGCAACTACCTTGCAGCTTTCTGGCTACCAATTTGAATTGTATATTACATACCGACCCTTGTTTAAATATTGTTATGCCAATCATCAGTTACATAATTGGAAACATTGAATGCAAAGTCTTTTCTGGAAATTTGGTCAGCACATGAAACGCGGCTTAAATGCTGAAAGTAATTCCCTCATTTGGATTTGTCTGAGTGCTGCCTCAGTTGAGCAAGTGGGTGATGTGTCCTGTCATATTCATATTGACACAAAATGGACTGATATTAACCAATGTTATATTATCATGATCTCGCTATGAGTGGAGCATTGTATTATGCACCATGGTGTTGCAAAATTTTATACTATTGATTCTCTGCCTTCAGAGAATGTTAGGAATGTTTGGCTAATTCTAAAAGCACGCACACAGGTGCACACACACGCACACAGGTTCACACACACACACACAGAAAGAGAGAGAAATGGCTAGATTAGTATGGTCTATCCTATGGAGAAGGCTTATATAGGATTGTTGTAAGCAATTACTTAACTTTTATCTTGTAATGGCATATGTAAAAAATGATAATACTTGTAGGCACATTGGGGAAAATTAATGGGTCTGGTTGTATAAAAGATGAACAACTCTGGCTTCCCCAGGCCATACCTGGCCATGAAGAAGGCTGTGGGTATGAGTATCTGGGCAGACCCTCAGTCCACTGGTGGCATGGCAGAGTGCTATGAAATACTGGTTTGGGGTCCTCTGCTATAGGCTGGTAAAGAGAAAGGTGATAAAAATAGAGCCAACTTTGGGGATGGCTTCCCTTTTAATTTTTACTTTTTCCTAATGTTGATTTAGTTATTTCCTGTTAGCATTTATCAAAAAAATTAAATCCTTTGTCATTTTTTCTTCACTTAGAAAATACAGGATAAAATTAAAGATTTGGTTTTCCAGAAATGTTCTCCTCTTTTCTAAGTTCTAAGAATGATGCCTCTTATCTTTAGAAAAGATGAAATCCTTTCCCATGTATGCATTCATCCTACTGCAAAAGCTGGTTTGGCTCATTCACTTTTGGTTGTACTATTGTCGTAGAGGAAGAGAGAGATCAGCAAGCAGAGAAAAAGAGAATAAGGTCACTGTTGACATTATTATTATTTCTGAATGAAAGCCTAATGAATACCCCTCTGTGCCATCCACCTCCATATTAAGTTTTTTTTTTTTTAATGGCTGCTACTATTTTGGAATAGAATAATGTTGAGTTAAAATCAAGCATATTGAAGTCTAATGATAGTTATTAGTGAACTGAGAGGGGAATGAAAATTTTCATCTTTATGCAGAACAGCATTAAATGATCACATTTTTGCACAGTGGCTGTCCTTTGTTTCTCTCCTTCATAGCTAATCAAGTTGGATTACACCTATTAAACAAATGTGCTTTCACACTTTGTCCCAGCCACAACTTTCTGTAAACAAAATTAGAGGTAGAAAGGTGAAGAACCTCTCTTTCCCTCCATATGGGAAGTAAAAAGGTAGAATTTTGGATTTTCTATGTTTAGCACAAGTTGCCAAGAATTCTGGTTACATATTAGTTTGAATCTAAAAGGGTGAGATAAAGCCTCTTAGGACAAGGGCAACATTACTGTAACTAGTTTTTCTTCATCATCTCCTAGCTCTTTCACTACTCTCCCAAACTACATCTGTGAATATGCTATGGTATTGAGAAGGGGATTATATTAGCTAGAAGGAACTTAAAAATTGTTTTAATTTTAAAAATGATAAAATCTTTAAGAATACTTTCAGTCTGAGTTAGCCAGGACCTAAGAAGATACTGCTTAACTCATAAGTGTGTGGAATGCTGTAAAACCAATATAATTTTCCAATAGCCTCCCAAGCAAATGGTGGCTGCCGGTCTTTAGAATACCTCCAGGAATCTAGAGCTTATAGGTCCCAGGGTAAGAGGTCCTCATTGTTGTAACAAAGATGCCTGAGCAGTTTTCTGTGCTCTGTTTCAAATTTTATTTGAGCAAAATCTTTCCCAATGGCCCCTAAACCACTCCCTCTATGAGGTCAGGGTATTTGCATTCCAGAAGAGAGCTCTACCTCATTTACTCTCCGTTGGACTATTTATGTTAGCTCTCCTCAAACTCCTCACTTGAAGAATTATTGCTCATTTCTCTTGGGTCATCAGTCAGAACAGATTCACAGCAAGATTTTATAACTCCTGAATCAAAGGAGAAAGCAGTCATCATAGGACTGATTGAAAAAACAAGTATAAGTACCGATTGTAGATAAATAAGAAAGCAGTAAATAAAACCTTTCCTGGGTAAGTTGAGGGCCATTTGAGATATTTGAGTCTGTGGGGAGGAAGGGTGAGAGGTAAATGAATCTCAGCTTAGCCTCTCTACCAACCCATGTAATAGTTCCCAACCTGTGATCCACAAGGCAGCAATGTAGGTGTTGTCTACTTTCCTCCAAATATTTTTTAAAGCCTAGTAAAAAATTGCACATGTTTTTCTGTAATGATACCCTATAGGTTAAAAACAAAAACTTAAGTTTTGGCCTGGAAGTCTACCTGCTGAGTCATTTAGGATGTCTGTTATCTGTGGCAGGTTAAAAGCCCTGATTGGCTATTTTTGGTTTTGATTACAATGGCTCATGAAGAAATAAAAAATTCAAGAACTTATCAGTGATAGAAAGGCTGAGGAGTCCTTCACAGTATAATAGTGTTAATAAAACAACAAGAATTTATATAGTGCACTTAAATTTTTGTGAATTATCTCATTTGTGTATTCCAACAGCTCCAATTAAGTAGGTACAGTAGAATGAATACTGAACACCAGAGAACTGAAATCATTTTCCAAAGATGAAACAGATACTGATTCTCTGACCACTATCACCACAACTTGGTACCATCCCTCTCTGGAAGGTACTATATTATTCCCATAGCAATGTGGTTACAAGTGTAGACTTCGAACTAAGATTGCTGTGTTTCAGTTTCTGATTCTAACCCATATTAGCTGTGATTCTGGGAAAGTTACTTAATCTTATTTTCTACACCTCAGTTTTCTCAGCTTTTTTTTTTTTTTAAATGTCAGATTACATGGGAATAAGAAAATTATCTAGCTTGGGGGTTGTTGTGATGATTATTGAGTTAATAGATGTAAATAGTTAGAAGAGGGCCTGGAATAGTAAGTATTCAATAATGTTAGCTCTTGTTACTGTTTCAGATAAGAAGATTGATTTTCAGAGCCCGAGATCCACAACTCTTACATGGTAGATCCTGTACTTTGGTCCAGGTCTGTGTAACAATAAAACTCCTATTCAAACTCAAGTTTTCCTATTCAGGCTTCTATGTTCTAACATATAATGCAATTAGAGAATAATTGGATATTGTTAAGCTATTTGTTGCTGAAGATATGTGAGATAGAAATTCAGAGAAAGTCGTGTCTGTTTAGTATGTTTAGTATGAGTGAGGGTATCAAGGAAGCCTTCGTGAAAAGAATAGATGTCTGATAGGTATGGAGAGGTCAGAACCTATTCCAGGTTGGGGGACTAGCAGAACAAAGGCATAGGGAAAACAAACTTGGCGGTTACAAGGACAGAGGGAGACTAGCCTCCTGAAACTCCATTCTTGTCTTTATAGAAAAGCAGAATAAAATTAAATAAATAAAAGATTCCCTCCAACTAGAGGGAATCTTCAACATCAGGCAGAATAATATGGAATTAATGTGATAGATAATAGTGAGTCATTATAGATGATCCAATATGGGATTAAATTGATTAAAATAGTGTTTCAGGGGGCTTCCCTGGTGGCGCAGTGGTTGAGAATCTGCCTGCCAATGCAGGGGACACGGGTTCGAGCCCTGGTCTGGGAAGATCCCACATGCCGCGGAGCAACTAGGCCCGTGAGCCACAATTACTGAGCCTGCGCGTCTGGAGCCTGTGCTCTGCAACGGGAGAGACCGCGACAGTGACAGGCCCGTGCACCATGATGAAGAGTGGCCCCCGCTTGCCACAACTAGAGAAAGCCCTCGCACAGAAACGAAGACCCAACACAGTCAAAACTAAATAAATAAATAAATAAATAAATAAATAAATAATAAAAATAAAAGGAATTCCTTTAAAGAAAAAAAAAGTAAAATAAAAAAAAATAGTGTTTCAGAAAGATTAATCTGGCAAAGAAGTAATGAAACCAATTAGAAGATCGCTGCAATAATGTAGGCATGGGATGACAAGGGCTTAGACTTCAGTGAAGGTGGGGATATGGAGAGAAAAGGATAAACTTAAAATTATAGGACATGATTACCTACTGAGTAGAGGGGATTAGAAAAAAAAAAAGAGTCAAAATGACTTGAGGCCTGATGTCAGAAAATGAATGTCAGGACAGATGTGATTTGCAAATCTTCTATGTTTAGTTTGCATGGCACTTTTTAAAAAATGGGTAATTTTGAATAAACAATGAATTTCCAGCTACTTTGCAAGATTTGGAAGGTCTGGTAATGCTGGTCCTGAATTTCTACAGGGTCAGCATTAGAGCAGAGTACTGGCAGCCCAATTAAAATGAGTTACGTGCTCTGAACTTTATCATATCCTCCATATGCCACACTTCTCAAACTTGTTTAGACCATGTGAGCATTTGATTTCCTGACCCCTGCTTTAGGACTTTTGGCCTTGATGGTTGGAATAATGATGGAGATAATATTGATGATGATAAGATATGAATGGTTTGTAAGAACTCACCTTTCTCAACATCCATCTTTAGATTCCTCTTTCTCTCCTGCTACCATGTCTGGAATTTATAATACTGATCTACTTTTTCAGATATCTCAAGTATGGGATTAGGCAATAGCTATTTAAACCCATACTAACTTTATATGTATTTATCAGAACAAACTTTGTTTTAATCTCACTTGATCCTAGCAAGCACTTCATGAACTATTTCCCCCCTTTTCTAGATAAGAAAATGAGAATAAAAAGTAGACTGGTTCACAGCAAAAAATTAGCAGATCACAAAGACAACAGGTCATAGACTTGTCGTAGGATGTAATAATTATTGAGAAATTGTTTTAAATTTACTTACGATGAATTTATTTACTTGACACACATTTACTGATCATCTAAAAGGTGCCAAGCACTGTGCTAATGCTTATAAACACTTACAATGTTTTCTGGTGCATAGTAAGAACTCAACAACTACTTGTTATCATTGTATTGTATTAATCTGAGACTACTCAGAAATTAAAACAACACAATGATAATGTGTGGGAAAGAAGAGACAAAGGAATACAAAATGAGTGATTACAAGATTGAATGAGAAAATGTATGTCAAGAATCTAGCATATAGTTTTGTATTTAGAAGACAATTATTTTTAGTTCTGGCTGAGCCACCCTCATCCTTTGGCCTATATATTTAAAAGGCAAATATTATATGGGGGAAATATAGAATTCCTTAGATTTATTGAGTGGGGGGTTGTTGGGGAAGTGTGGGGAAGAGTTATAGACACATTTTTCGTATGATTCTCAGACTTCTTAACTATTTCTTTGGTAAAGTCCTTTCAAAATCATAGAATGTGATGTTAGGGGGTACTTGGTTCATATTATCAAGAGTTAGTTGATGGTATCAGACTTGGAGTAATTAAGTGACTTTCTCAAGGTCACATAGCTAATTAGTGGCATAGCTAGGAATAGAATCCAAGACTCCTGAGTCACAAACCATGGTTTCTTCAGTTAATTCACATTTCTTAGCAATGTATATACCAAATCCTAAATTCCCTGTCATGCTTTTAAAAATTTTTACCAAAGGAAAGGAAATGAAGGAAAGTTAAAGTCTCTATTGCACATCATCTAGAAAATTCAACTTTGATAGACTTAGTCCTCTAAGGACTTGGCATTTTTTCCCATCTGAAATGCAAGTGCAGCCTGGAATGCTAATCTGAGCACTGACTTTTGTGTTGATGGTGAAGATGACTTATTAATACCACTGTTCTTAGAACATACTCTGGGAAAATGAAATTGTGAAGGATCACAGTCTTTAGTGCTTTGTTTTCACAGCTGAAATAAAGTTGGAAAATTCCAAACAAACTTTCCTCCTTCTAGTCCCATCATAAGAAAATTTTAAAGAAACATTTAGGGGATAATAATACACTGAGTTTGCTCTTTGGTGCCTGCCAAGGAAAAAAAGAAGAAAGAATATTCTTTGAGAAGACTGTTGAACATGGCAAAAGGATTAGAATTATTCTGCAAGTTTTCAGAGGGCAGTGAATTAAAGTTGCTTACCTTACCATAAGTAAGAAGTGTCTTGTGAGCTCCAAAGCTCTAAGCACAGTGCTTAGGAAACAGTAGGTATCCAGTAATATTTGCTGATTTTTGCTTCCAGTATGCCTGAGCTTATCTCTGTCTTAGCACTTTTCATCCTATATTGCCTTTAACGTTACTGTGCCTCAGTATATGCTGTAAGCTACTTGAAGTTAGGGACTTTATCTTGTTCATTATTATATCTATAGACCTAACACAGAACATGTCACATATTTTCATTGAATAAGTATTGTGGAAAGAAAGAAGGAAAGAAAAAGAGAGGAAGGAGAGAGGAAGGAAGTAATTACATCATAGTTATCCAAAAATTGAATGAAGTACTTTACAACAGAGTTTTGCAATCCTGGTTCAATGACCATTTACTGGAGTTGTTGTAGAGCTAGACTGAAATTTCTTTGGGTGATAAAATCTGCCAGGTTGTATAATCATACAGTGTTTGAAAAGCTATATATGTCTTTAAAAATTTCAATTATTTAGAAATTCCGTTCAAAATGTGGTATTTACTTGCCTCCTAAATTGTAAAGCTGTTATTTAATTGTCAAAACATAGCTAATGAAAGCCTTGGCCTTGGATTTAGATGCATCTTTGACAAACATGGCACTTTAATTCTGAAACAGAAATGCTCCATTAGGCTTATAGTTTTGTAACTACAGAAAGAAGACATTAAGTTATCCTTGCTACAAAAAAGGAACACTGAATTTGCTAGAACTACTTTTAATTATGTTAAATTGAAGCAAAATTTGATCCTGACAATCTGTAATTATGTCTACATTATATCTGCCATAGAAGACTTCTAGGGAAAGAGAATATTCTCTAATTTGTAACACAGTCATTTAGTACATGTCTTAAACTCACTTCAAGCTCATTTCAAGGTAATGCTAAATTTCATTGTAATTTCTTCCTTATCAGAAACATATACAAAAGTAGAGGTGATGGTTGTCATTATGAAAAGATTATGACACTGTGTTGTCAGTGGAAGTAGAGAAGAGTAAGGGTCTTTCACAAATGACCCTGAGCGATGTCATGGTGTGTGGTTTCTTCCTCTGATATGCTCAGTCTACTCCAGCTTTGCCTGGAGTGACTCAAGCCAGTTTGTGAGCAAAATATTTTGTTACACCTCACCAGGAAATTCAAAATCAGTGTATATGATTCATGTTTGACATTACCTCTGAGAAAAATGAGCAGACACAGTAATTCATTTGCTACCGTTCTATTCAACAATCAGTTGATAAATGACCTTGTCACTCCAACTTCTTTGTTTAATGTGTGCATCATAATAGTATGGACTTTACCAAAGCTAACTCCTACAGTTGTTTCTTCAGACAACTGTTGTTTCTTCATGATTTTTTCTGATAAGGAAGGAAGGGAAAGGAAGAAAGGAAGAAAGGAAAGAAGGAAAGAAAGGGGAGGGAGGAGAGAGTGAGAGAGGAGGAAGCAAATGAAGAGACAGATAAGGAAGAGAAAAGTAAAAGAAGAAAGGGCAAAGAGAACAGGCTAAAGCAAGAAAAGAAGAAAGCAAGAAAAAAGAAAAGAGGAAAGATAAGATGATTATTTTAAATTTCTTCTAGAGTTATTAACTTCAGTGGCTGTATGACCTCATCAAAGATCTGATTCCTTTCCATCACTTTGTCTTCTTAGCTTGTCCTCTCAAGTTGACTAACCTCATGGTGTCAAGATAGCCTCCACAGCTCCAGGTGTCACTTCCAGTTGACAGTATCTCAGAGGGATAACTTTCCAAACCTCCCTACTGATATTAAAGTCCATCATTATTTACCCCTTGAACTTGGAACACGTTTAGATTTCTCTAAAACATATGGCTACCTGATAATTGAATAAAATCAGTTTATTTTAACAAGGACAAAAGGGAGCAATGGTTGTTGGATAGGAGAACAGGGTTGTTTTCCCTGAGTTCTGACACACGGATGCTTTAATATGCACCCCAGGAATAGATAAGCCTTGAAGGTGAGAGGATGCTTCAATCATCTTGACAGGGCACTCTTTCTCCTGGCTAGTGCTGGAAGGACATGGGCAAATATCAGTCATATCTTCCTGACTTTTATTTTTCTATGTTTTCATCACTGCTTAATGTTATTATACCTGACATTATTTCTTTAGTTATGTTAATAACCGAAATTAAGTTACACTCTCATCTTGCTGCCATGGAATCTATATTTTTCTCTGTATATTGACATTCTTTACTGCTCTTAACCATGTAGTTATTTTATAGTTTTAACTCTCAGAAAGTAATACCATATTTCACTTACTTTAAGACCCTTCACTATTGCCTTTCCTTCCCCATGTATTACCTATAGCATGAACACTTCAGTTCTTATGAATCCTGAAAAGCAAGATAGAGCTTTTGCTAGGTAAACTTATATCAGTGTTTCTCAGTCATATAGCCGTGACACTCTCATTTTGTTTGTTTGTTTGTCTGTTTTTTGAGTGGACTGTTATATGTTTTAGAGGATAAGAATGAAATCTTAAAACAAACAAAAACTTTGTGATTCATTAGCCTATTTCTAGGTAGGTAGGATTATTTCTTTAAAACTTGTAGCATATTTAAATTAATTGAGCGCTAATTATGTTTCCATAAAGTTATGACAATTATAAGTTAAGATGGATTTATTGCAAAATGATGACATGCAAAATGCCAAGAAAGGTGTCAAAGTTGAATAGCAATATTATTGTTTCATTAGCAACCTCTCCTGACTTCCTTTTTCACCCTGGCAAGGAACCTTAACCTATCCTTTTTTTTTTTTTTAATTGAAGACACTCTTCTATTCGCTTTTTTTTAATTAATTAATTAATTAATTAATTAATTAATTAATTAATTAATTTATGGCTGTGTTGGGTCTTCGTTTCTGTGCGAGGGCTTTCTCTAGTTGCGGCAAGTGGGGGCCACTCTTCATCGCGGTGCGTGGGCCTCTCACTATTGCGGCCTCTCTTGTTGCGGAGCACAGGCTCCAGACGTGCAGGCTCAGCAATTGTGGCTCACGGGCCTAGTCGCTCCGCGGCATGTGGGATCTTCCCAGACCAGGGCTCGAACCTGTGTCCCCTGCATTGGCAGGCAGATTCTCAACCACTGTGCTACCAGGGAAGCCCCTAACCTATCGTTTTGAATGGCCTGGAAATTCTATTACATTTTGCCATGACTGGATCAGAGTACACCAGGTAATTGGAATTCTGAGAAAAGTCACATAACAGTAAGTACTGACAAGCTTAAAACACAAGTGCTTCCTTTTCCTCTCTCATATCCAAAGCAGATATCATATTTGACTGTAACACTTGATTCATTAACTTTGTAAATACCTCTGAATGCTTTGATAGTCTAGATATGCACTATCCAATGCTGTACCCATTTGACACATCTGATTATTTAAATTTAAAATATTAACAACTTTTTGAGGTTTTTGACATACAATAAACTGCATATATTTAAAGTTTACAATTTGATAAATTTTGAGATGTGTATACACCTATAAAAGCAGCACAATCAAGAACATATCTATCATTCACCAAAGTTTCTTTGTGCCTATCATACTCCTGAATTCAGACTAAGTTACAAAGCTATAATAATCAAAACGGTATGGCATTGGCATAAAAACAAATATATAGATCAACAAAACAATAGAGAGCCCAGAAATAAACCCACCCATATAGGGTCAATTAATTTTCAATAAAGGTGCCAAGAATATACATTAGGTAAAGAATAGTTTCTTCAGTGAATTGTGCTGGGAAAACTGGAAAGCACATATGAAAGAATGAAACTGAACCCTTATCTTACACCATAAACAAAAACTAAATCAAAGTGGATTAAAGACTTGAACCTAAGATTTGAAACCATAAAACTCCTAGAAGAAAATGTAGGAAAGAAGTCCCTTGACATGTCTTGGCAATGATTGTTTTGGATTTGACACCAAAAATAAAGGCAACAAAAATAAACAAGTGGGACTACGTCAAACTAAAAAGCTTCTGCACAGCAAAGGAAACTATCAACAAAATGAATAGGCAGCCTACAGAATGGGAGAAAATATTTGTAAGTTATTTATCTGATAAGGGGTTAGTATCCAAAATGACAAAGTATTCATACAACTCAATAACAAAAAACCCAAAAAACAAACCGAGAAAATCCTCCAAACCCACCCCCCAATTATCCAATTAAAAATTGAGCAGAAGAACTGAATAAACCTTTTCCCAAAGAAGACTTACAAATGGCCAACAGATATATGAAAAGGTGTTCAACATCACTAATCATCAGGAAAATGAAAATCAAAACCACAATGAGATACATCTCACACCTGTGAGAACAGCTGATATCTAAAAGACAAGAGATTACAAGTATTGACAAGAATGTGGAGAAAAGGGAACCCTTGTGCACTGTTGGTGAAAATGTAAATTGGTGCAGCTACTACAAAAAACAGTGAAGGTGCCTCAAAAAATTAAAAATAGAACTACCATATGATTCAGAAATTCCACTTCTGGATGTATATCTGAAGGAAGCCAAATCACTATCCTGAAGTGATATCTGCACCCCCATGTTTATTGCAGTGTTATTTGCAATAGCCCAATAGCCAAGATATGGAAATAATTTAAGTGTCTATCAGTGGATGAGTGGATAAAGAAAATGTGATATGTATACTTTTTATATAATAAAATATTCCTGTATAAAAAAGGAGGAAATCCTGCCATCTGACACAACATGGATGGACCTTGTGGGCACTATGCAAAATGAAATAAGTCATACGGGGAAAGAGAAATACAGTAGAATCTAAAAGAACAGAACTCGGAGAACAGAGTAGGTTGGGGGTGTGGAGGATAGGGAAAATGGGTGAAGGTGGTCAAAAGTATAAACTTGCAGGGGAAAAAATAAAGATCAGATATGCTTCCCTTATTCCTGATCTTAGTGGCAAAGCCACTGTGTTTCACTATAAGAATGAAGTTATCCGTAGATATTTCATTGATGTGCTTTGTCACATTGAGAAAGATCCTTTCTATTCTTATTTTGCTGAGAATTTATCAGGAGTGAATTTTGAATTTTGACAAATTCTTTTCTTCATATATTGATATAATTGTGCCCTTTTGAGGGGACTTGGTATAAATCCTACTTGATCATAATGTGTTGTCCATTCTATACGTTGTTGGATTAAACTTGCTGAAAATGTGTTCTGATTTTTACATCTATGTTCATGAGGGATATTGGTCTATGATTTTGTTTTCTAATATTTTTGTCTGGTTTTGGTACCAGGGTAATTCTAGTCTCATAAAATTAATTATAAGTATTCCCTCCTTTTTAATTTTCTGGAAAAATTTGTGTGCAACTAATATTATTTCATTTTTAAAAGTTTAATATACCAGTGAAGCCACTAGAGTTTGGAGTTTCCTGTGAGGGAAGGATTTTAACTATGAATTAAATTTATTTAGTAGATATAGGAATGTTCTGGTTTTCTGTTTCTTCTTAAGTGAGCTTTGATAGTTTGGGTCTTTCAGGGAATTTGTCCACTTTATTCAAGTTGTCAGATTTAGTGGTGTAAAGTTGTTCATTAAGTTTAGTGTAAAGAAAGTAAAGAACCATACAATTTAAAATTTAGTCTCTCAATCACACTAATGAACATTGAGGACAAATCCTCAATAAGTATATATAGCTAGTTGCTACTGTGTTGGTCAGCACAGGTATAGGACATATCTATTACTTCAGAAGGTTATATTGGAAACTCTGAAGATAGCTATTACCAATTAGTATAAATTGCATGTACGATGAAACTCTTTCCTGTATGTTATTTATTAATTATGGCTCAAGACTGGGAATAGATCAGCTCTAGATAGGAAGTGAGATGTGTCCCCCAAACCAATTCAGTTCTCAGAATGTTTTTACTTTTAATTATATTTTAAATCTGGAGGATAGATATTAAATCCACATATTCCTTGGCTTAGATTTTATTCATTTTTTGGGTAAAGTTTATCAAAGAATACAGTCTTTTCAGCATTCAGAATAGCAGTTCTAGAGTAAAACTGGCCTTGCCTAATTGACTTGATAAAGCCTAGGAGAGAGAGGAAAGTAAATTAAAAATAAATAAATGAAGAAAAAAGAAAAAAAAGAAACCATCAAACTTCTAACCTGTAAATTCTATACTTTGACAAAACCTCTGACTCTGTGTTAGATCTCTGTAAAGTTCTTTTCACAGAGAATTTTTCTGACTCATTATTTAAAGAAATAATTTGACATGTATTTATACTGAGATATGTTCTAGCTATCCTAAAATCTGCAAATCAGAATTTCCATAGTGGAACCATCACTTGTTATAGGGATTGCTATTTCAGGTGACTCTGCTCAGAGCAGAATTTCCTCATTATTTCACTGGCATTTCCAAATGATTTGTTTCAAGTGGCTTGCCCTGTTGATGACTGCATGTTCTAATTACTCACAGTGAAGCAGAGATAATCAATTATATTTAACATCCTGACCTAAAGAGTAGGTGTTTTTTCAGGACTGGTCATTTTGGAATGGAAAAAAAAAAATCTTTATAATTTAGAATTGGTGAGAAACTTTGCTTTTCTTACCTAGAAGAATATCAGAGGATTCTTTTCTATTCATTTAATTAGCATTGCTTGATAGTTTTCCTTAAAAACCATCCATATTTTCAGACCCAAAAAATTTGTTTTTAACAAGGAAATATTTATTTATTTATTTCCCTTGAGGTTGGTTAATTTAGAGCTTTGATGCAAAATGATTTGGAATTGAAGGTCCTTGGCTATGTTTCTTAATGGATTTGACGCTCAATTTTTGAGCTCTAAAATTAGTGATTAAACGTAGCTCACAAGGACATAGTAAAGAATAGTAACTAAGTGCATGTATCTTAGACAGATTTGTGTATATTAGGTTTACTTAGCAATCTGATCTTGAAAACTTTTATTTATTTATTATTTTTAAACATCTTTATTGGAGTATAATTGCTTTACAATGGTGTGTTAATTTCTGCTTTATAACAAAGTGAATCAGTTATACATATACATATGTTCCCATATCTCTTCCCTCTTGCATCTCCCTCCCTCCCACCCACCCCATCCCACCTCTCTAGGTGGTCACAAAGCACCGAGCTGATCTCCCTGTGCTATGCGGTTGCTTCCCGCTAGCTATCCATTTTACATTTGGTAGTGTATATATGTCTATGCCACTTTCTCACCCTGTCACATCTCACCCCTCCCCCTCCCCATATCCTCAAGTCCATTCTCTAGTAGGTCTGTGTCTTTATTCCCGTCTTGCCACTAGGTTCTTCATGACTTTTATTTTCCCTTAGATTCCGTATATATGTGTTAGAATACTGTATTTGTTTTTCTCTTTCTGACTTAATTCACTCTGTAGGACAGACTCTAGGTCCATCCAACTCACTACAAATACCTCCATTTCATTTCTTTTTATGGCTGAGTAATATTCCATTGTATATAAGTGCCACATCTTCTTTATCCATTCATCCGATGATGGACACTTAGGTTGCTTCCATGTCCTGGCTATTGTAAATAGAGCTGCAATGAACATTTTGGTACATGACTCTTTTTGAACTATGGTTTTCTCAGCGTATATGCCCAGTAGTGGATTCCTGGGTCATATGGTAGTTCTATTTTTAGTTTTTTAAGGAACCTCCATACTGTTCTCCGTAGTGGCTGTATCAATTTACATTCCCACCAACAGTGGAAGAGGGTTCCCTTTTCTCCACACCCTCTCCAGCATTTATCGTTTGTAGATTTTTTGATGATGGCCATTCTGACCGGTGTGAGATGATATCGCATTGTAGTTTTGATTTGCATTTCTCTAATGATTAATGATGTTGAGCATTCTTTCATGTGTCTGTTGGCAATCTGTATATCTTCTTTGGAGAAATGTCTATTTAGGTCTTCTGCCCATTTTTGGATTGGGTTGTTTGTTTTTCTGTTATTGAGCTGCATGAGCTGCTTGTAAGTCTTGGAGATTAATCCTTTGTCAGTTGCTTCATTTGCAAATATTTTCTCCCATTCTGAGGGTTGTCTTTTGGTCTTGTTTATGGTTTCCTTTGCTGTGCAAAAGGTTTTAAGTTTCATTAGGTCCCATTTGTTTATTTGTGTTTTTACTTCCATTTCTCTAGGAGCTGGGTCAAAAAGGATCTTGCTGTGATTTATGTCATAGAGTATTCTGCCTATGTTTTCCTCTAAGAGTTTGATAGTGTCTGGCCTTACACTTAGGTCTTTAATCCATTTTGAGTTTATTTTTGTGTATGGTGTCAGGGAGTGTTCTAATTTCATACTTTTACATGTATCTGTCCAATTTTCCCAGCACCACTTATTGAAGAGGCTGTCTTTTCTCCACTGTATATGCTTGCCTCCTTTATCAAAGATAAGGTGACCATATGTGCATGGGTTTATCTCTGGGCTTTCTATCCTGTTCCATTGATCTATATTTCTGTTTTTGTGCCAGTACCAAACTGTCTTGATTACTGTAGCTTTGTAATATAGTCAAAAGTCAGGGAGCCTGATTCCTCCAGCTCCATTTTTCGTTCTCAAGATTGCTTTGGCTATTCGGGGTCTTTTGTGTCTCCATACAAATTGTGAAATGTTTTGTTCTAGTTCTGTGAAAAATGCCAGTGGTAGTTTGATAGGGATTGCATTGAATCTGTAGATTGCTTTGGGTAGTAGAGTCATTTTCACAATGTTGATTCTTCCAATCCAAGAACATGGTATATCTCTCCATCTCTTTGTATCGTCTTTAATTTCTTTCATCAGTGTCTTATAATTTTCTGCATACAGATCTTTTGTCTCCTTAGGTAGGTTTATTCCTAGATATTTTATCCTTTTTGTTGCAGTGGTAAACGGGAGAGTTTTCTTAATTTCACTTTCAGATTTTTCGTCATTAGTGTATAGAAATGCAAGAGATTTCTGTGCATTAATTTTGTATCCTGTTACTTTACCTAATTCATTGATTAGCTCTAGTAGTTTTCTGGTAGCATCTTTGGGATTCTCTACGTATAGTATCATGTCATCTGCAAACAGTGACAGCTTTACTTCTTCTTTTCCAATTTGGATTCCTTTTATTTCTTTTTCTTCTCTGATTGCTGTGGCTAGCACTTCCAAAACTATGTTGAATAATAGTGGTGAGAGTGGGCAACCTTGTCTTGTTCCTGATCTTAGTGGAAATGGTTTCAGCTTTTCACCATTGAGGACAATGTTGGCTGTGGGTTTGTCATATATGGCCTTTATTATGTTGAGGAAATTTCCCTCTATGCCTACTTTCTGCAGGGCTTTTATCATAATTGGGTGTTGAATTTTGTTGAAAGCTTTTTCTGCATCTATTGAGATGATCATATGGTTTTTCTCCTTCAATTTGTTAATATGAGGTATCACGTTGATTGATTTGCGTATATTGAAGAATCCTTGCATTCCTGGAATAAACCCCACTTGATCATGGTGTATGATCCTTTTAATGTGCTGTTGGATCCTGTTTGCTAGTATTTTGTTGAGGATTTTTGCATCTATGTTCATCAGTGATATTGGCCTGTAGTTTTCTTTCTTTGTGACGTCTTTGTCTGGTTTTGGTCTCAGGGTGATGGTGGCCTCATAGAATGAGTTTGGGAGTGTTCCTTCCTCTGCAATATTTTGGAAGAGTTTGAGAAGGATAGGTGTTAGCTCTTCTCTAAATGTTTGATAGCATTCGCCTGTGAAGCCATCTGATCCTGGGCTTTTGTTTGTTGGAAGGTTTTTAATCACAGTTTCAATTTCAGTGCTTGTGATTGGTCTGTTCATATTTTCTATTTCTTCCTGGTTCAGTCTCGGCAGTTTGTGCATTTCTAAGAATCTGTCCATTTCTTCCAGGTTGTCCATTTTATTGGCATAGAGTTCCTTGTAGTAATCTCTCATGATCGTTTGTATTTCTGCAGTGTCAGTGGTTCTCCTTTTTCATTTCTAATTCTATTGATTTGAGTCTTCTCCCTTTTTCTCTTGATGAGTCTGGCTAATGGTTTATCAATTTTGTTTATCTTCTCAAAGAACCAGCTTTTAGTTTTATTGATCTTCGTTATTGTCTCCTTCATTTCTTTTTCATTTATTTCTGATCTGATCTTTATGATTTCTTCCCTTCTGCTAGCTTTGGGGTTTTTTTGTTCTTCTTTCTCTAATTGCTTCAGGTGCAAGTTTAGGTTGTTTATTTGAGATTTTTCTTGTTTCTTGATGTAGGCTTGTATTGCTATAAACTTCCCTCTTAGCACTGCTTTTGCTGCGTCCCATAGGTTTTGGGTTGTCATATCTCCATTGTCATTTGTTTCTAGGTATTTTTTGATTTCCCCTTTGATTTCTTCAGTGATCACTTCGTTATTAAGTAGTGTATTGTGTAGCCTCCATGTGTTTGTATTTTTTACAGATCTTTTCCTGTAATTGATATCTAGTCTCATAGCGTTGTGGTCGGAAAAGATACTTGATACGATTTCAATTTTCTTAAATTTACCAAGGCTTGATTTGTGACCCAAGATATGATCTATCCTGGAGAATGTTCCATGAGCACTTGAGAAAAATGTGTATTCTGTTGTTTTTGGGTGGAATGTCCTATAAATATCAATTAAGTCCATCTTGTTTAATGTATCATTTAAAGCTTGTGTTTCCTTATTTATTTTCATTTTGGATGATCTGTCCATTGGTGAAAGTGGAGTGTTAAAGTCCCCTACTATGATTGTGTTGCTGTCGATTTCCCCTTTTATGGCTGTTAGTATTTGCCTTATGTATTGAGGTGCTCCTACGTTGGGTGCATAAATATTTACAATTGTTATACCTTCCTCTTGGATCGATCCCTTGATCATTATATAGTGCCCTTCTTTGTTTCTTGTAATAGTCTTTATTTTAAAGTCTATTTTGTCTGATATGAGAATTGGTATTCCAGCTTTCTTTTGATTTCCATTTGCATGGAATATCTTTTTCCATCCCCTCACCTTCAGTCTGTATGTGTCTCTAGGTCTGAAGTGGGTGTCTTGTAGACAGCATATATATGGGTCTTGTTTTTGTATCCATTCAGCTAGTCTGTGTCTTTTGGTGGGAGCATTTAATCCATTTACATTTAAGGTAATTATCGATATGTATGTTCCTATTCCCATTTTTTTTAAATGTTTTGGGTTTGTTATTGTAGGTGTTTTCCTTCTCTTATGTTTCTTGCCTAGAGTAGTTCCTTTAGCATTTGTTGTAAAGCTGGTTTGGTGGTGCTGAACTCTCTCAGCTTTTGCTTTTCTGTAAAGATTTTAATTTCTCCATCAAATCTGAATGAGATCCTTGCTGGGTAGAGTAATTTTGGTTGTAGGTTTTTCTCCTTCATCACTTTAAGTATATCCTGCTACTCCCTTCTGGCTTGCAGAGTTTCTGCTGAAAGATCAGCTGTTAACCTTATGGGGATTCCCTTGTGTGTTATTTGTTGTTTTTCCCTTGCTGCTTTTAATATGTTTTCTTTATATTTAATTTTTGACAGTTTGATTAATATGTGTCTTGGTGTGTTTCTCCTTGGATTTATCCTGTATGGGACTCTCTGTGCTTCCAGGGCTTGATTAACTATTTCCTTTCCCATATTAGGGAAGTTTTCAACTATAATCTCTTCAAATATTTTCTCAGTCCCTTTCTTTTTCTCTTCTTCTTCTGGGACCCCTATAATTTGAATGTTGGTGCATTTAATGTTGTCCCAGAGGTCTCTGAGACTGTCCTCAGTTCTTTTCATTCTTTTTTCTTTATTCTGCTCTGCAGTAGTTATTTCCACTATTTTATCTTCCAGGTCACTTATCCATTCTGCTGCCTCAGTTATTCTGCTATTGATCCCATCTAGAGTATTTTTAATTTCATTTATTGTGTGTTTCATCATTGCTTGGTTCTTCTTTAGTTCTTCTACCCTTGTTAAATGTTTCTTGCATTTTGTCTATTCTATTTCCAAGATTTTGGATCATCCTTACTATCATTATTCTGAATTCTTTTTCGGTAGACTACCTATTTCCTCTTCGTTTGTTAGGTCTGGTGTGTTTTGACCCTGTTCCTTCATCTGCTGTGTGTTTTTCTGTCGTCTCATTTTGCTTATCTTACTGTGTTAGGGGTCTCCTTTTCACAGGCTGCAGGTTCTTAGTTCCCGTTGTTTTTGGTATCTGTCCCCAGTGGCTAAGGTTGGTTCAGTGGGTTGTGTAGGCTTCCTGGTGGAGGGGACTAGTGCCTGTGTTCTGGTGGATGAGGCTGGATCTTGTCTTTCTCGTGGGCATGTCCATGTCTGGTGGTGTGTTTTGGGGTGTCTGTGGCCTTATTATGATTTTAGGCAGCCTCTCTGCTAATGGATGGGGCTGTGTTCCTGTCTTGCTAGTTGTTTGGCATAGGGTGTCCAGCACTGTAGCTTGCTGGTCGTTGAGTGAAGCTGGGTCTTGATGTTGAGATGGAGATCTCTGAGAGATTTTTGCCGTTTGGTATTACATGGAGCTGGGAGGTCTCTTGTGGACCAGTGTCCTGAAGTTGGCTCTCCCACCTCAGAGCCACAGCCCTGATGCCTGGCTGGAGCACCAAGAGCCTTTCATCCACACGGCTCAGAGTAAAAGGGAGAAAAAATAGAAAGAAAGAAGGAAAGAGGATATAATATAGTGAAGTAAAATAAAGCTATTATAAAGCAAAGCTATACAGACAAAATCTCACCCAGAAGCATATACATGTACACTCACAAAAAAAGGAAAAGGGGAAAAATTAATATATCCTGCTCCCAAAGTCCACCTCCTGAATTTGGGATGATTCGTTGTCTATTCAGGTATTCAACAGATGCAGGCACATCAAGTTGTTTGTGGAGTTTTAATCCGCTGCTTCTGAGGCTGCTGGGAGAGATTTCCCTTTCTCTTCTTTGTTCGCACAGCTCCCGGGGTTCAGCTTTGGATTTGGACCCACCTCTGTGTGTAGGTCACCTGAGGGCATCTGTTCTTCGCTCACACAGGACGGGGTTAAAGGAGCAGCTGCTTCGGGGGCTCTGGCTCACTCAGGCCGGGGGAAGGGAGGGGTACGGATGCGGGGCGAGCCTGCAGCGGCAGAGGCCGGCGTGACGTTGCAGCAGCCTGAGGCGCGCCGTGCGTTCTCCCGGGGAAGTTGTCCCTGGATCACGGGAGCCTGGCCATGGCGGGCTGCACAGGCTCCCGGGAGGGGCGGTGTGGATAGTGACCTGTGCTCGCACACAGGCTTTTTGGTGGTGGCAGCAGCAGCCTTAGCGTCTCATGCCCGTCTCTGGGGTCCGCGCTGATAGCCGCGGCTCGCGCCCGTCTCTGGAGTTCATTTAGGCGGCACTCTGAATCCCCTCTCCTCGCGCACCAGGAAACAAAGAGGGAAGAAAAAGTCTCTTCCGTCTTCGGCAGCTGCAGACTTTTTCCTGGACTCCCTCCTGGCTAGCTGTGGTGCGCTAACCCCTTCAGGCTGTGTTCACGCCGCCAACCCCAGTCCTCTCCCTGCGACGCGACCGAAGCCCGAGCTTCAGCTCCCAGCCCCCGCCCGCCCCGGCGGGTGAGCAGACAAGCCTCTCGGGCTGGTGACTGCAGCTCGGCGCTGATCCTCTGTGCGGGAATCTCTCCGCTTTGCCCTCCACACCCCTGTGGCTGTGCTCTCCTCCGTGGCTCCGAAGCTTCCCCCCTCTGCCACCCACAGTCTCCGCCCACGAAGGGGCTTCCTAGTGCGTGGAAACCTTTCCTCCTTCACGGCTCCCTCCCACTGGTGCAGGTCCCGTCCCTATTCTTTTGTCTCTGTTATTTCTTTTTTCTTTTGCCCTACCCAAGTACGTGGGGAGTTTCTTGCCTTTTGGGAGGTCTGACGTCTTCTGCCAGCATTCAGTGGGTGTTCTGTAGGAGCAGTTCCACTTGTAGATGTATTTCTAATGTATCTGTGGGAAGGAAGGTGATCTCCATGTCTTACTCTTCCACCATCTTGCCCTCATTGAAAACTTTTAAATTTAAGTTTACTCATATGTAAATGGACAACCTAACATATAATAGGATTATAGTCAGGATTGCTATATGGATTAAATGTAATAGTATTTGTAAAGTACTTAGCACAATGCCCAGCTTAAAAAATTGAAGCTATCCTTATTTTCCTCACTAGCTTATAGTAGTAAGATAGATAATATACAGTGCCTAGCACTTACTAGGTGTTTGACAAATTCTACTTTTCTTCCATTCTACCTTTAATTCAGGTTTTACTTTGTGAAAGATTAAATAGATTCAGCTCTTCATATAGTTTTCTTAATTTTAAAAATCTTTTGCTTCCCACCTTTTCTCTTTCCTAGTCATATTTGAGTAATCAGTTCTGGAAATATCTACAAATACTATCTTAGGGGTATCCAAATTTTTAACTTTTGGCTTTGTCTATTTAAAGTATTAAATACTGGAAATATATACCAAAATAATAATAGCAGTTTTCATGGGTTGGAGGCATTATGGGAAACTTCTGTTTTTCCTTTATAAATGCTTATATTTTCTACAAGAGAAATATGCTAACTTAAAATATAAAGAAGCAAATATTCTTTGAAAAAGGGAGGGAGGGAAAGCAAGAGCAAGTCTAGTGGTCCAAATGGGCATAAAAGGTATGCAGTGTACCTTTTGCAATATAGTTTTATCTAGGTTGATTTCTTGTCTGAGTCTTCTACACCTTGCACATGTTTACCTTTGATTAAGGATAAGCAGAAATTTAGACTCTCCTTCATGCAGTGGCTTTGTCTCTTCTTCTATAATCAGAGAGCAAGGAGAGATGGAACTAAACAACTAGTCCTGGCCAGGTCCCAGGAACTTTGGCTAGTTTAGCAGCCTGACAATATCCTGGGTAAATGCATCACTTCTGCTGCTCTCAATCTGTTTTGGAAAAGTGCTATGGTAGAGTGCCTGATATTTGAGGCTTTTACTATTCCAGGTCACCTTTACAAACTTCCTGATGTGGAGTGGGAAATTCTAGCTTGAACTGCCATCCATTACTGTACTAGACATATTGTGGCTGCTGCCTGTAATGATTCCTGAGCTGTGCTATTAAAGGCAAGGTATTACTCTGCAAGGTTTATAATTGCAGTCTTGCTGAAACAAGCAAATGCCTTCTATTACATTAATGTTCATAACAAATAGCTGGCCTCTGGCTCTGCTTCATCCTCTTATGTGTGTCTGGGCAGTAGGGCTTGCATGGTGGTGAATATTTTTAGGCTCCTTCAAGCAGCCAGAACACCAGTTAATGCAAGATCATCTTGACAGCCCTTTTTAGATCTTGACACCTGATGCTTTTTCTGAGGGCTTTGTAAAAGCAACATTTATAATTTTCACCTTTAATACAGTTATAAAAGTCTGATGCATCTTTTCAGAAGAAAACTCTACAATAAAAAAGGAAAATTGAAGTAAATTAAGTCAGGGAGCTTTTCGAGCCATTAAGGAAAATGTTGTATACCATCATGACATTTCAACCCTTAACTTGGTGCTGAAGCATATCAGTTGAGCTGATGAGCTATGGCTGAATAAAAGTAAGGGTTTGAGCTAGTCAAATACCTTTCTAAGCAGCTTGCTTTATCACAGTCTATTTATCTAAGCACCTAATCAAGGATATTTATTCCTGTGGTTGCAGTAAAAATGGAAATATCAATGGAGAGCAATTGGTTATTTGAATTTGCTCAGTGTTGAGCAGGAAATCTTGCAGAAATCTTAAGCTTCATCCATTCACACATTCATAAGAGCTCCATCCTTTAGCTAACTCCTTCATAATTGGAAGCTTTTTGGAAAAGAAAAAAAACACTAATATGTTCTCTCTTCGTATGGTGCGGAAAGAAGGAGTGACTTAAGTGGATATGTGAAAAAGATTATAATGCATAAACTAATTGTGAATATAATTACTATGCTGTAAGAATGATTAGCAACTTTGTTTTTGTCTCTAAATGCTGTTTCCAGCTCTATTCACTAGGGGAAATATTTCCATGACCTTGGATTGAAACTTGCACATTTCCTATGACTTTACTCCTTACACGCAGATAATAGATTTATGATTCCATAAAGTTGTAAATGTGGCTTTAATTTAGAGATTAGATGGTCCAGTCTAAGATATTAATTAAGCATTTCAATATTCATTCAAAGGTAAGACTCCCCCCTTACCTGTCCATGCCCCTAAAGTAAAGACTAGTAGACTTCAGGAATGGAGGTATAGTCAGATTTTACTCCTTTATTCCACTCACTTTTTTGGTCTTTTACACAATAGCGGGAAGGTGTAGGAAGAGGTTTTAAGGGCATAAGTACATTGATACCTTTGTGTGAAATCACATTTATGGTAATAAATCCTAAATTTGTATGACTGGCTTGGATTTCTCCCTTAATTTCTAGGTTTATATTTTCAATTGCCTGTTCAGCATGCCCATTTGCATTTCTAATACTCATCTTAAATTTAAGATGCCCAGTCTGAACTACATTTTTTTCCCAAAACATTTTTCCATTTGCAGTGTACCCCATCTTAGGAAATCATCCTTCTAATTGTTAAGGCCAAAATCTGTGGTATCATTTCTGATTCTTTCTTCTTTTCATAAGTCTGATGTGTCAGAAAGTCCTATTGGTGCTACTTTCAATATACATCCAGAATTCTCCACTCTGTTACTAGTAGAGTCCAAGCCATCATCTTTTCTCACCTGGATTATGGCCTCCTACTGGTCTCCTTGCCTCCACCCTTGCCCCTTTAGTCTTAGTGAGTAGCCAGGTGATCCTAGTTAAAACCCTGAAATGGCTCTGTTTGACTCACAGCAAAAGCCAGAGTTGTTACACTGGCCTATAAGGCCCAACATACTCCAGTACCCATTATCTCTTTGATTTCATTTATGATTAATTTTCCTTATTAGCTTGGCAACAGCCATATTAACTTTTTTTTATTCCTTAAACATGCTAGGAAAATTTCCATCTTTGGAGTCTTTGTACTGCTTCCTCTACTTGGAATGTTCTGTTTCTTTCTTGCTCATATTTCTGTGACTTACTCCATTACCTCCTTCACATCTTTGCTCAGATTGTTACCTTTTCAATGATGCCTACCTCATCTACCCTGGCATTCCTGATCCCCCTTGCTCTGACTTTTGTGTTTATTATCTGTGTCCTCACCCCTCACTAGCCTGACAGTTCTATGAGAGCAATGATTCATGTTGGTCTTGTGTACTGGTATATCCCCAGCACCTAAAACAGTACTTACACTGTCTAGGAACTCAATAAATATTTATGGATTGAATTTGGTGATGTGCTTTCTTATGTTTGTTGGAAGTTCCCAATACCAGGGACTTTTATCCAATACTTCCTTTGATCCGGGCATTTTCTTGGTGGAAACTGTTGACTCCTTCTTACACTCGTAGATATCCATTGTCCACTCTAGCTTCTTGCTGCCGGGATGCCTCCATTTTTATGTAGCCCTATTCATTAGGACCAAGATGACCTCAAGTGACCCACATTGATCCATGGGAAGCATTCATTTCTTGTCCCAACAAATTGGAAATGCAGGTAAAACCAACGTTATCCTGCTAATCTGGCCTGCTTTATATTCCCAGGTATGAGTCAGACTGAATTAGTCAGAATTCTCCAGAGAAACAAAACAAATAGGATAGTGGCACTAATTTCTGCAATCCCTCTAGTAATGTGGTATTGCTTTTGGTTTATTGTTTTCCCAGGTAGAGACAGTTCTACCTAGGTGGAGGATTCCACTTCGCCTTTCCTACCATAATAGCATAAACTCTACAAGTCAAGAAATCTATGTGAGGATTCTGATTCTGTAAGTTACTGAATATGTGTGTTCCAATTATACATTCCAAAGCTGGGGGAATAACCACAGGATGGGTTGGGAGACTGTATTATTAGGGTCATCAGAGAAACAGAACCAATAGGAGATATATATATATATATATATATATATATATATATATATATATACACACACACACACACACACACACATACGCATGCACATGCATACACACACATAATATATTTATACATTTATATTTATAAATTTATTTTAAATATATTTAAAATTTAAAAAATATATGTTTATTTTAAGAAATTGCTCACATAATGGTGCAGGCTTGGTCAGTCTAAAATATCATGAGGGGGGCTGGCAGGCTGGAGACTTAGGTAAGAGCTGTATTCGAGTCCAAAGGCAGTCTGCTGGCAGAATTCCTTCTTGCTTGGAGGAGATCAGCCTTTTGTTCTTTTCAGGTCTTCAGCTGATTTATGAGCACCACCCATATTATAGAGAGTGATCTGCTTTACTCAAAGTCCACTAATTTAAATGTAAATCTCATCCAAAAATACCCTCACAGAAACATCTGGAATAATGTTTAACCAGATATCTGGACACTGTGGTCCAGCCAAATTAACATATAAAATTAACCATCACAGTGACCCACTGGACATACTCTGAGATGGACCTGAGTTAAAATTCCATCAATCACCTGAATTCTATAAACCCCTACTCTGACTAGTGGATCACAGCAACTTTTTGGGTCTCCTTGAATTAGTGTCAGTTCAGAGCCAAGGTCCAGTAATCTCTCTGAAACTTCTGATGATTTCCTTTTCCCCACTATGCAGTCACCTTGGTAACAGACCTTCCCTTTGGAAAAAACTAGGAGAAAGATTAATAGTATAAAATTTTAGCAGCATAGCTGTGACCTTCCTTAAGGGGACCTGGTCTCCTTTTCATTAAAGGTTGTCTTGATCTGTAAACTGACTCAAGTTTGGGAATGGTTCAAATCCGTTTATATGATTCAAGTCAGACTTTCGTGTACTTGACCTTGGATTCTTCCACTTACAGAGATCAAGTAAGAATTTAGTACACTGCTCATATATTTAACTTCTACGGACACCATGCTATCAACTAATGTCATAAGATCTCTGTAAGTCAGACTATTCTGATTACAGCTTTGACTCTGCTATCTATTAAAGTAACCACCTCCATTTTTCCTTTGGAATTTAAATGTCTCTACTTGGCCACTGGCACACTGGGATACAACTATCTTCATTGCATTTATTTTATTTTATTTTAAAAAAAATTTTTAAACATCTTTATTGGAGTATAATTGCTTTACAATGGTGTGTTAGTTTCTGTTTTATATCAAAGTGAATCAGTTATACATATACATATATCCCCATATCTCTTCCCTCATGCATCTCCCTCCCTCTCACCCTCCCTATCCCACCCTTCTAGCTGGTAACAAAGCACCGAGCTGATCTCCCTGTGCTATGCGGCTGCTTCCCACTAGCTATCTATTTTACATTTGGTAGTGTATATATATGTCCATGCCACTCTCTCACTTTGTCGCAGCTTACCCTTCCCCCTCTCTGTATCCTCAAGTCCATTCTCTAGTAGTTCTGTGTCTTTATTCCCATCTTGCCCCTAGGTTCTTCATGACCTTTTTTTTTTTAGATTCCATATATATGTGTTAGCATATGGTATTTGTTTTTCTCCTTCTGACTTACTTCACTCTGTATGACAGACTCTAGGTCCATCCAACTCACTACAAATAACTCCATTTCATTTCTTTTTATGGCTGAGTAATATTCCATTGTACACATGTGCCACATCTTCTTTATCCATTCATCCGATGATGGACACTTAGGTTGCTTCCATGTCCTGGCTATTGTAAATAGAGCTGCAATGAACATTTTGGTACATGACTCTTTTTGAACTATGGTTTTCTCAGGGTATATGCCCAGTAGTGGGATTGTTGGGTCGTATGGTAGTTCTATTTTTAGTTTTTTAAGGAACCTCCATACTGTTTTCCATAGTGGCTGTATCAATTTTCATTCCCACCAACAGTGCAAGAGGGTTCCCTTTTCTCCACACCCTCTCCAGCATTTATTGTTTGTAGATTTTTTGATGATGGCCATTCTGACTGGTGTGAGATGATATCTCATTGTAGTTTTGATTTGCATTTCTCTAATGATTAATGATGTTGAGCATTCTTTCATGTGTTTGTTGGCCATCTGTATATCTTCTTTGGAGAAATGTCTATTTAGGTCTTCTGCCCATTTTTGGATTGGGTTTTTTGTTTTTTTGATATTGAGCTGCATGAGCTGCTTGTAAATCTTGGAGATTAATCTTTTGTCAGTTGCTTCATTTGCAAATATTTTCTCCCATTCTGAGGGTTTTCTTTTCATCTTGTTTATGGTTTTCTTTGCTGTGCAAAAGCTTTTAAGTTTCATTAGGTCCCATTTGTTTATTTTTGTTTTTATTTCCATATCTCTAGGAGGTGGGTCAAAAAGGATCTTGCTGTGATTTATGTCATAGAGTGTTCTGCCTATGTTCTCCTCTAAGAGTTTAATAGTGTCTGGCCTTACATTTGGGTCTTCAGTCCATTTTGAGTTTATTTTTGTGTATGGTGTTAGGGAGTGTTCTAATTTCATTCTTTTACACGTAGCTGTCCAGTTTTCACAGCACCACTCATTGAAGAGGCTGTCTTTTCTCCACTGTATATTCTTGCCTCCTTCATCAAATATAAGGTGACCATATGTGCATGTTTTATCTCTGGGCTTTCTATCCCGTTCCATTGATCTATATTTCTGGTTTTTTGCCAGTACCATACTGTCTTGATTACTGTAGCTTTGTAGTATAGTCTGAAGTCAGGGAGCCTGATTTCTCCAGCTCCATTTTTCGTTCTCAAGATTGCTTTGGCTATTCGGGGTCTTTTGTGTCTCCATACAAATTGTGAAATTTTTTGTTCTAGTTCTGTGAAAAATGCCAGTGGTAGTTTGATAGGGATTGCATTGAACCTGTAGATTGCTTTGAGTAGCATAGTCATTTTCACAATGTTGATTCTTCCAATCCAAGAACATGGTATACCTCTCCCATCTGTTTGTATCATCTTTAATTTCTTTCATCAGTGTCTTATAGTTTTCTGCATACAGGTCTTTTGTCTCCTTAGGTAGGTTTATTCCTAGATATTTTATTCTTTTTGTTGCAATGGTAAATGGGAGTGTTTTCTTAATTTCACTTTCAGATTTTTCATCATTAGTGTATAAGAATGCAAGAGATTTCTGTGCATTAATTTTGTATCCTGCAACTTTACCAGATTCATTGATTAGCTCTAGTAGTTTTCTGGTAGCATCTTTAGGATTCTCTGTGTATAGTATCATGTCATCTGCAAACAGTGACAGCTTTACTTCTTCTTTTCCAATTTGGATTCCTTTTATTTCTTTTTCTTCTCTGATTGCTGTGGCTAACACTTCCAAAACTATGTTGAATAATAGTGGTGAGAGTGGGCAACCTTGTCTTGTTCCTCATCTTAGTGGAAATGGTTTCAGTTTTTCACCATTGAGAACGATGTTGGCTGTGGGTTTGTCATATATGGCCTTTATTATGTTGAGGAACGTTCCCTCTATGCCTACTTTCTGGAGGGTTTTTATAAATGCATGTTGAATTTTGTTGAAAGCTTTCTCTGCATCTATTGAGATGATCATATGGTTTTTCTCCTTCAATTTGTTAATATGGTGTATCACATTGTTTGCTTTGCATATATTGAAGAATCCTTGCATTCCTTGCATTTAGATTTCCCAATTCAAAAAACTCATCCTTAAGATTCTCGCTGTCCAGAACCACTCCATGTACCAAAATCTGTATTAGTCAGGGTTCTCCAGAGAAACAGAACCAATAGGATATAGATATAGGTATAGGTATACATATATGGAAAGAGAGAAAGAGAGATTTTAAAGAATTGGTTCATGTAATTTTGGTGCCGGAAAGTCCTAAGCCCATAGGGCAAGGTGACAAGCTGGAGATTCAGGTAAGAATGGATATTTTGGTCTTGAGTCTGAAGGCTGGAAACTTAGGCAGAATATTTATGTTGTAGTCTGGAGGCAGAATTATTTCTTTGGGAATTTTCAGTCTTTGCTCTTAAGGCCTTCAACTGATTGGATGAGACCCACCCACATTATGGAGGGTAATCTGCTTTACTCAAAGTCTACTGATTTAAATATTAGTCACAACTGAAAAAAAAAATACCTTTACAGCAAAATCTAGATTGTGTTTGACCAAAAAACTAACTGAGCTCCATAACCTAGCCAAGTTGATAAATAAAATTAACCATTACACAGGCCTAATCATCTGGGGAACCTTAAGGAATACAATTCTGGTTCTCTAAGTTGTACCAAGGAAGCACCTTTAAGTAAGCTTGAGGCAAAAGAAGTACCATTTTACTTTCCTTCCTTGTTTGGAGGTTGGGAACTCACAGCATGTAAGAGCCTTTTTCAAAAATGTATTTTCACAAATCTTCTCTTTGGTTTTCTGACATGGTTTCCTTTAATCACTTTTATTGAGGTCTAACTTACATATGATATTTCCCCAATTAAGTATACAATCTAATGAGTTTTTTTTTTAACATCTTTATTGGAGTATAATTGCTTTACAATGTTATGTTAGTTTCTGCTGTATAACAAAGTGAATCAGCTATATGTATACATATATCCCCATATCCTCTCCCTCTTGTGTCTCCCTCCCACCCTCCCTATCCCACCCCTCTAGGGGGTCACAAAGCACCGAGTTGATATCCCTGTGCTATGCAGCTGCTTCCCACTAGCTATTTATTTTACATTTGGTAGTGTATATATGTTGATGCCACTCTCTCACTTCATCCCAGCTTACCCAGATACATACAGTCATGAAACTACTTACCTCTGTGATCTTGAGTAAGTTGCTTAAATTGCATTTTTCCTTTAAAAAATTACTTCTCATTTTCAGTAAAATTTAAATTCCTTATAGAGTTATGGAAATTGAAAGATATGGCCGTAAATCACCTAGTGTAAGGTGTGGCACATACTAAGATCTTGATTAATGTTGGTTCCCCATTTGTCCTCCTACTGATGGCAGAGGCTAGCTTTCATATATTTTAACATGCCTTAGCAACTCATATGGGGCAAGGCACATAGAAGATGCTGAGTAAATATTTGTGGAATGAACAAGTAAGTCAAGTGCCCTAAACACACAGAAGAGAAATCAATTAATTATAAATTAATTAAGATCATCATAATTTCCTTTCCTTCATCTCTGCACTTACCAAGCAACTTTCTCATATTAATTCAGTTTCCAAGAAATCTTCCCTACTAGGAAAAGAACACACTATCCACTTGACTTGAGAATTTTGGTCCATGAGGCAATAATGTTTCTCATATAAATGAAGAAATTAGATTTCAAGTTGCTAATCAATATCTAGTGAGTTTGATTCCCATTAACTAGTCCCCTTAAATCTAATCAACCTTGAATAAATGAATAGGAGAGAACGTTCAACATTGAAAAGATAAGAATCAGGTCTTTGCCCATGGAGACTTTGAAAGGAACCATATAAGATACCAACAACCTTTCTACTGAGAAGTTGGTAAGTCTGAGTTTAGCACTGTGTGTACCAGAGATACCAGGGTTGGGCCTACCCTTTCCAATCACTTTAATATTGTTTTTATTTTTTGAGGAAAATTGCTACCAAATGAAATATAACCTCTCTAAAAAATATAGAGAGCCTCAACATAAGATGGTTCTATCAGTTGTTGACTGCATTCCACTAGGATCCCTCTGTTCTCTTCAGCCATAACAAACTACTTTTTGCTCCTTCCTGCCTCTGTCTTTTCTCAGGCCTGAAATGCCTTCTTTTCATCTTTACCTAAACAAATAAGTAAGTTAAACAATGTTTAAGTCCTGATTCAAGTCTCCTTCCTCCCTGGAGCTTACCTTGATGAGGCTGGTTTGTTATTCTCTGTTTTCTTTAATAGGTCTTTGAACCTATGATACTTTATATTCATGTAACTTGTTCATTCAGACAGAACTCTTTATAATGCAATGACAGAAACCTAGTGGTGGTAAACAGTCTTCTAGATGACTCCTAAATGTCTTCACCTTTGGTATTCATCTCTTTGAATGTTTTTTTTCCCCCACTGAATTAAGGCTGACCCTGTGTGACCTATAGAATATGGCAGAAGTGATGGTATGACTTTCAAGTTTAGTTGGTTAGGTTGTAAAAGGCATTGCAGCCTTGGCCTTGGACTCTTGGGTAGCTCACTCTGAAAGAAGCTAGCTATCATGCTATGAGGACACTCAAGCAGCCCTGTGGAAATGCCCTTGTTGAAAGAAACTGAGACCCTCTAGCCTACAGCCAGCATGAATCTGTCAGCCATGTAAGTGAGTCATCTTAGAAAGGGATTCTCCATTTCAGTCAAGCCATTGGATGACTGTAGTACCAGTCAACATCTAAGGGCAACAATATGAGAGACTCTGAACCAGAACATTCCATCTGAGCCACCCTATATTCCTGACTGTTAGAAACTGTGAGATATAATGTGATTTTTTTTTTGCTTTAAGCCATTAAAGTTGGAATAATTCATTCTGAGCATTATGAGCAATTGTTAACTAATATGCTAATTCAAATTGGTTCAAGGAAAAACAAGTATTGTTCACAAAACAGAAAAGTCCAGGGGCATGGATTTAAGGATGGCTGTACTGGAGGAGGGAAGGATTGGGAGTCTGGGATTAGCAGATGAAAACTATTATATATAGGATGGATAAGCAACAAGGTCCTACTGTATAGCACAGGGAATTATATTCAATATCATGTGATAAACCATAATGGAAAAGAATATGAAAAAGAATAGATATATATGTATAACTGAGTCACTTTGCTGTGCAACAGAAGTTAACACAATGCTGTAAACCAACTATACTTCTGTAAAATTTTTAAAGAAAGGATAGATGTATTTAGATACAAACAATTGTTGTTAGGAATATGTTTATTCCCATATCTTTTATAGAAGACAAACGACATCTTTTTCCCTCTGTGGGCTTCTTTCTTCAGACAGATTCTGCTTATGAATTTGCATAGATGAGTAGGAGTAACTCCATATATACATCCTAACATGTTAGCAACTCAGAGAAACTTTTGTCTCTTTCCCAAAAGTTTAAGCATATGACTAAGACTGAGTCTTTTTAGCCTGCTTTGTATTGGGTACACTTGGGGCCAGAGGATAGATCTGTGGATGTTATAACTGAGTCATTTAATCATCCTTGAAGCAAGATGACGGGGTAGACTCCCACAGAAGGAGCTCTCAGGAGAGAGAGCGATGATATTTCAAAGAACAGATAAGGTGCTATATCTGAAACATAGATGCTGGACAGGCAAAATTCTAGTCATCAACTGCAAACACATAAAATGGAATAATCTTCCAAAAACCCTACTTCAATCATGTTTCTCAGAATGTCAAGGCCATTTAGTGCCTTTAAATTTTCTTTATTAAATATTTCTTTGAAAGCTGGGAAAGGTAACATGTTCGCATTGCAACCAGTCTAATATTACGAAGAAATTGTGATGGTTAGATAAGTTATACTGATTAATTCATAAAACATGAATTGAGCACCTCCTACATACTTTGACATGATGTTAGGTGCTACAAATTCAGTGGTGAACAAGAGAAGCTCAGTTGGTCCCTGCCCTCCTACTGTGTGTAATCTAGTGTGAAAAAAAATCCCCCCAAACATTGAAGAAGTAATTATATGACGAATATCTTAAATACAATGTTAAGTGCTATCAAGGAAAAATACAAGATTCCGTGGAAGCATAAAATTGTCTGATGCTCAATAAATAAACATGAGGTTCAGATAACAGGCTTGGTGTCTAAGCCCTCAGGTGAAATCCTTGTGTTGTTTCTGCGTAACTGAGTGACTTTGTGTTAAACACTTAACTTCTCCAAGTCCTACTTCCTTCATAAAATCACCTTTATGAAGATTAAGTAAGATATTGCAAGTAATGTGCTTAGTGCATTGCTCAGCTTATAATAAATGCTCAATAGTTGCTACTTTTATTATTTTGCACACAGGACTTGGCATAGTGCCATGGATTAGCAAATGTTCGAAGATGTATGCTAAATGAGTAGGAACCCTCCAAGCACCTGTCTGCATGACTCTCCCCCACCTTCTTTAGGTGTTTAGTCCAATGTCACCATCTCATTCTGTCTAGATTGAAACCCCCGCCTTGACCGTACATTTTCTGTTGCCTTATCTGTTTATAAGTCATTCTCCATACACTTATCACCATCTGATATGCTATATATTTTTCTTATTTATGGCCTGTTTCCCCAATAGAATGTAACCTTGATGAAATTCTAGATTTTTGTTTATTTTGTTCATTGATATTTCTACAGAACCTCAAACAATTCCTGTTAAGTAGTAGGCACTGAATATATACTGAGCACAGCAATTGAATTTATTGATCACTTTTTGTATGCCAGGCACTGTTTTAGCGTTTTATATGTATTCTTGCATTAACAGTGGGTATCAAGACACTTAAAAAATGTCTGAGCACACACACAGGCTCAACATGAGCTGTGCTTTTGGACATGGGTAATGTACATGCTCAGCAGTCCTGCCAAACTTCCCATCTCCTTGGGATCGCCCTTTTTGAAGTTCCATGGGTACTCCAGTCCTACCTTTACTCTATATAAATAATATGCTTACTTATATGACATGGTGTTCGGTGTTTGCTGAGCTATTTCTTAATGTGCTTGGGAGAGGAGGATTGCCAGGAAGAATAAGATTCTGAGGTCACATATACTGTTACAAGTATTTGTCAGCTTAGCCCACCTGACCCCTAACCCTGTGGGGAAAAAACAGTTTTCTCGTTATCTTTTTACTTCCTTTAGTTTCCTCATGGGCACAAATATGTTTAACTTTTAAATTAATACCTCATCCATATAAACTTCCTCAACTTGCATATATTATTATCCCTACTTCCCACACATTCTACTGAATCTGAAATAAATGTTTATGGAATTGTTTCCAAAGTGTCCAGAGTTTTAAGTGAAGCACAGTTCTCTGTCTGTATCTTCTGAATTATCTAGATCTTCAAATCTCTGTAGTTATTTTTTAAAAATTCATACCTTTATTAACTCCTTCTAGATAAAAAATAGTCAAAAGATTATATATGCATAAAATTGAACTTTTGCCTCCCAGATCTATTCTCCAGACATAAATTTTAAGGTTTTTGTGCATATTGTCGGAAATTTTCTTTTTTTAAAATTTAATTTTATTTACTTTTTATACAGCAGGTTCTTATTAGTCATCCATTTTATACACATCAGTGTATACATGTCAATCCCAATCTCCCAATTCATCGCACCACCACCTCCACCCCCCGCTGCTTTCCCCCCCTTGGTGTCCATACTTTTGTTCTCTACATCTGTGTCTCTATTTCTGCCCTGCAAACCAGTTCATCTGTACCATTTTTCTAGGTTCCACATATATGGGTTAATATACAATATTTGTTTTTCTCTTTCTGACTTACTTCACTCTGTATGACAGTCTCTAGATTCATCCACTTCTCTACAAATGACCCAATTTCGTTCCTTTTTATGGCTGAGTAATATTCCATTGTATATATGTACCACATCTTCTTTATCCATTCGTCTGTTGATGGGCATTTAGGTTGCTTCCATGACCTGGCGATTGTAAATTAGCACAGCAACGAACATTCGGGTGCATGTGTCTTTTTGAATTATGGTTTTCTCTGGGTATATGCCCAGTAGTGGGATTGCTGGGTCATATGGTAATTCTACTTTTAGTTTTTAAAGGAACCTTCATACTGTTCTTCATTGTGGCTGTATCAATTTACATTCCTACCAGCAGTGCAAGAGGGTTCCCTTTTCTCCACACCTTCTCCAGCATTTGTTGTTTGTAGATTTTCTGATGATGGCCATTCTAACTGGTGTGAGATGATACCTCATTGTAGTTTTGATTTGCATTTCTCTAATAATTAGTAATGTTGAGCAGCTTTTCATGTGCTTCTTAGCCATCTGTATGTCCTCTTTGGAGAAATGTCTATTTAGGTCTTCTGCCCATTTTCTGATTGGGTTGTTTGTTTTTTTAATATTGAGCTGCATGAGCTGTTTATATATTTTGGAGGTTAATCCTTTGTCCGTTGATTCATTAGCAAATATTTTTTCCCATTCTGAGGGTTGTCTTTTCGTCTTGTTTGTAGTTTGCTTTGTAAAAGCTTTTAAGTTTCATTAGGTCCCATTTGTTTATTTTTGTTTTTATTTCCATTACTCTAGGAGGTGCATCAAAAAAGATCTTGCTGTGACTTATGTCAAAGAGTGTTCTTCCTATGTTTTCCTCTAAGAGTTTTATAGTGTCTGGTCTTACATTTAGGTCTCTAATCCATTTTGAGTTTTTTTTTTGTGTGTGTATGGTGTTAGGGAGTGTTTTAATTTCATTCTTTTACATGTAGCTGTCCAGTTTTCACAGCACCACTCATTGAAGAGGCTGTCTTTTCTCCACTGTATATTCTTGCCTCCTTCATCAAATATAAGGTGACCATATGTGCGTGTTTTATCTCTGGGCTTTCTATCCCATTCCATTGATCTATATTTCTGTTTTTGTGCCAGTACCATACTGTCTTAATTACTGTAGCTTTGTAGTATAGTCTGAAGTCAGGGAGTCTGATTCCTCTAGCTCAGTTTTTTTCCCTCAAGAGCTCTTTGGCTATTTGGGGTCTTTTGTGTCTCCATACAAATTTTAAGAGTTTTTGTTCTAGTTCTGTAAAAAATGCCATTGGTATTTTGATAAGGATTGCACTGAATCTGTAGATTGTCTTGGGTATTATAGTCATTTTCACAATATTGATTCTTCCAATCCAAGAACATGGAATATCTCTCCATCTGTTGGTATCATCTTTAATTTCTTTCGACAGTGTCTTATAGTTTTCTGCATACAGGTCTTTTGTCTCCCTAGGTAGGTTGATTCCTAGGTATTTTATTCATTTTGTTGCAATGGTAAATGGGAGTGTTTCCTTAATTTCTCTTTCAGATTTTTCACCATTAGTGTATCGGAATGCAAGAGATTTCTGTGCATTAGTTTTGTATTCTGCAACTTCACCATATTCATGGATTAGTTCTAGTAGTTTTCTGTTGGCATCTTTAGGATTCTCTATGTATAGTATCATGTCATCTGCAAACAGTGACAGTTTTACTTCTTCTTTTCCAATTTGTATTCCTTTTATTTCTTTTTCTTCTCTGATTGCCGTGGCTAGGACTTCCAGAACTATGTTGAATAATAGTGGTGAGAGTGGACATCCTTGTCTGTTCCTGATCTTAGAGGAAATGCTTTCAGTTTTTCACCATTGAGAATGATGTTTGCTGTGGGTTTGTCATATATGGCCTTTATTATGTTGAGGTAGGTTCCCTCTATGCCCACTTTCTGGAAAGTTTTTATCATAAGTGGGTGTTGAATTTTGTCAAAAGGTTTTTCTGCATCTATTGAGATGATCATATGGGTTTTTTTCTTCAATTTGTTAATATGGTGTATCACATTGTTTGATTTGTGTATATTGGAAAATGCTTGCATCCCTGGGATAAATCCCACTTGATCATGGTGTTTGATCCTTTTAATGTGTTGTTGGATTCTGTTTGGTAGTATTTTGTTGAGGATTTTTGCATCTATATTCATCACTGATATTGATTGGTCTGTACTTTTCTTTTTTGTAGTATCTTTGTCTGGTTTTGCTATCAGGGTGATGGTGGCCTCACAGAATGAGTTTGGGAGTTTTCCTTCGTCTGCAATTTTTTGGAAGAGTTTGAGAAGGAGGGGTGTTAGCTCTTCTCTAAATGTTTGATAGAATTCACCTGTGAAGCCATCTGGTCCTGGACTTTTGTTTGTTGGAAGATTTTTAATCACAGTTTCAATTTCAGTGCTTGTGATTGGTCTGTTCGTATTTTCTATTTCTTCCTGGTTCAGTCTCGGCAGGTTGTGCGTTTCTAAGAATCTGTCCATTTCTTCCAGGTTGTCCATTTTATTGGCATAGAGTTGCTTGTAGTAATCTCTTGTAATCCTTTGTTTTTCTGCAGTGTCAGTTGTGATTTCTCTTTCATTTCTAAGTTTAGAGGATTAAAATTAAAATCCTCTAAAGAGGATTTGAGTCCTACCCCTCTTTTTCTTGATGAGTTTGGCTAATGGTTTATCAATTTTGTTTATCTTCTCAAAGAACCAGCTTTTAGTTTTATTGATCTTTGCTATTGTTTTCTTTGTTTCTATTTCATTTATTTCTGCTCTGATCTTTATGATTTATTTCCTTCTGCTAACTGCGGGGGTTTTTTTGTTCTTCTTTCTCTAGTTCCTTGAGGTGTAACGTTAGATTGTTTATTTGAGATTTTTCTTGTTTCTTGAGGTAGGCTTGTATAGCTGTAAACTTCCCTCTTAGAACTGCCTTTGCTGCCTCCCATAGGTTTTGGATCGTCGTGTTTTCATTGTCATTTGTCTCTAGGTATTTTTTGATTTCCTCTTTGATTTCTTCAGTGATCTCTTGGTTATTTAGTAACGTATTGTTTAGCCTCCATGTGGTTGTGCTTTTTACGTTTTTTCCCCCTATAATTGATTTCTAATCTCATAGCGTTGTGGTCAGAAAAGATGCTTGATATAATTTCAATTTTCTTAAATTTACTGAGGCTTGATTTGTGACCTAAGATGTAATCTATCCTGGAGAATGTTCCATGCGCACTTGAGAAGAAAGTGTAATCTGCGGTTTTTGGATTGAATGTCCTATAAATATCACTTAAATCTGTCTGGTCTATTGTGTCATTTAAAGCTTGTGTTTCCATATTAATTTTCTGTTTGGATGCTCTGTCCATTTGTGTGAGGTGTTAAAGTCCCCCACTATTATTGTGTTACTGTTGAAATCCTCTTTTAGAGCTGTTAGCAGTTGCCTTATGTATTGAGGTGCTCCTATGTTGGGTGCATATATATTTATAATTGTTATTTCTTCTTCTTGGATTGATCCCTTGATCATTATGTAGTGTCCTTCCTTGTCTCTTGTAACATTCTTTATTTTAAAGTCTATTTTGTCTGATATGAGTATAGCTACTCCAGCTTTCTTTTGATTTCCATTTGCATGGAATATCTTCTTCCATCCCCTCACTTTCAGTCTGTATGTGTCCCTAGGTCTGAAGTGGGTCTCTTGTAGACAGCATATATATGGGTCTTGTTTTTTATTCATTCAGCAAGCCTGTGTCTTTTGGTTGGAGCATTTAATCCATCACGTTTAAGGTAATTATCGATATGTATGTTCCTATGACCATTTTCTTAATTGTTTTGGGTTTGTTTTGGTAGGTCTTTTTCTTCTCTTGTGTTTCCCACTTAGAGATGTTCCTTTAGCATTTGTTGTAGAACTGGTTTGGTGGTGCTTAATTCTCTTAGCTTTTGCTTGTCTGTAAAGCTTTGGATTTCTCCATCGAATCTGAATGAGATCCTTGCTAGGTAGAGTAATCTTGGTTGTAGATTCTTCCCTTTCATCACTTTAGGTATATCATGCCACTCCTTTCTGGCTTGTAGAGTTTCTGCTGAGAAATCAGCTGTTAACCTTATGGGAGTTCCTTTGTATGTTATTTGTCGTTTTTCTCTTGCTGCTTTCAATAATTTTTCTTTGTGTTTATTTTTTGCCAATTTGATTACTATGTGTCTCGGCATGTTTCTCTTTGGGTTTATCCTGTATGGAACTCTCTCTGCTTCCTGGATTTGGGTGGCTGTTTCCTTTCCTATGTTAGGGAAATTTTTGACTATAATCTCTTCAAATATTTTCTTGGGTCCTTTCTCTCTCTCTTCTCCTTCTGGGACCCCTATAATGTGAATGTTGTTGTGTTTAATGTTGTCCCAGAGGTCTCTTAGGCTGTCTTCATTTCTTTTCATTCTTTATTCTGTTCCACAGCAGTGAATTCCACCATTCTGTCTTCCAGGTCACTTGTCTGTTCTTCTGCCTCAGTTATTCTGCTATTGATTCATTCTAGTGTATTTTTCATTGCAATTATTTTGTTGTTCATCTCTGTTTGTTCTTTAATTCTTCTAGATCTTTGTTAAACATTTCTTGCATCTTCTCGATCTTTGCCTCCATTATTTTTCCGAGGTCCTGGATCATCTTCACTATCATTATTCTGAATTCTTTTTCTGGAAGGTTGCCTATCTCCACTTCATTTAGTTGTTTTTCTGGGGTTTTATCTTGTTCCTTCATCTGGTACATAACCCTCTGCCTTTTCATCTTGCCTGTATTTCTGTGAATGTGGTTTTTGTTCCACAGGCTGCAGGACTGTAGTTCTTCTTGCTTCTTCTGTCTGCCCTCTGGTTGATGAGGCTATCTAAGAGGCTTGTGCACGTTTCCTGATGGGAGGGACTGGTGATGGGTACAGCTGGCTGTTGCTTTGGTGGGCAGAGCTCAGTAAAACTTTATTCCACTTGTCTGCTGATGGGTGGGGCTGGGTTCCCTCCCTGTTGGTTATTTGGCCTGAGGCGACCTAACACTGGAGTCTACCCGGGCTCTTTGGTGGGGCTAATGGCAGACTCTGGGAGGACTCACGCCAAGGAGTATTTCTCAGAACTTGTGCTGCCAGTGTCCTTGTCCTCACAGTGACACACAGCCACCCCGTCTCTGCAGGGGACCCTCCAACACTAGCAGGTAGGTCTCTTTCAGTCTCCTGTGGGGTCACTGCTCCTTCCTCTGGGTCCCAATGTGCACACTACTTTGTGTGTGCCCTCCAAGAGTGGAGTCTCTGTTTCCCCCAGTCCTGTCGAAGTCCTGCAATCAAATCCCACTAGCCTTCAAAGTCTGATTCTCTAGGAATTCCTCCTCCTGTTGCCAGACCCCCAGATTGGGAAGCCTGACGTGGGGCTCAGAACTTTCACTCCAGTGGGTGGACTTCTGTGGTATAAGTGTTCTCCAGTTTGTGAGTCACCCACCCAGCAGTTATGGGATTTGATTTTATTGTGATTGCGCCCCTCCTACCATCTCACTGTGGCTTCTCCTTTGTCTTTGGATATGGGGTATCTTTTTGGTGAGTTCCAGTGTCTTCCTGTTGATGATTGTTCAGCAGTTAGTTGTGATTCTGATGTTCTTGTAAGAGGGAGTGAGAGCTCGTCCTTCTACTCTGCCATCTCTAATCAATCTCCTCAGAAATTTTCTGAACATATGGGAGCATAGGTATGTGTGCATATGCAAGTATTTATTTTACACAAATGGGATCAAACTTCTCTTCAACTACCTCTTTTAGTTTATAACTCAGACATCACTCCATATCAGCTTATATACATCTAACTTATTAAAATATTTTAGGTGTTTTGGGATCTAAGATGTACTGAGATGAGTCAAGCATACTGTACAGTTTGTGACAGGTAATTAACATCCATCCTTTCATGTTTTACCTTGTTTTTACCTTGTTTTTACCTTCGTACTTGATCCACACTTCCACTCCTTACTCCCATCCCCCATCCATCTCCACATCTACTCTAATGTTTTGTATATATGCCTTCGGATATGTATGTCTCACTGAAAATCCATGCAATATTGTTATGTAGGTCCACACATAAGCATACATACAATATTTTATGTATGCATGTGTTTTAATTTACATGAATAATATGCTTTTTATTTCTTTAAATCAATCCTGTGGTTTAAAGATCTCTCTGTGTTTCTGAATGTAACTCTAATTCATTGTTTCTGACAACTGCTTAGTATTCTATAAACTACATTTCATTAGGGAAAAGTTGCCCAATATTACTTTTATTTCTCACTTAATGACATTTGTTTTATTCTATTGGGTTGAATAGTACTAAGGAAACAAGAGCAATACAGGAGAGAGGTGAAGTTATCTCAGAGGAGACAGATATCAGCTGGGGAGAAGAGCCTTTGTAGTTGTATTATTTGCTCATGTCCCATTTACAAACAGTTTTTGACTTTCAATGGTTCAGTTTAGGATTTTTTAGCTTTGTCATAGTGTGAAAGAGATAGAAACCATACTTGGAATTTTGAATTGTAATCTTTTCCTAGGCTAGTGATATACAGTACAATACCCTCTTGTGATCCTGGGCAGCAGCACCAGGCCACAGGTCTCAGTCAGCCATGCAATCAACAGGGTAAGCAAACAATACACTTAAAACCATTCTGTACCCATATAACCATTTTATTTTTCACTTTCAGTACAGCATTCAATCAGTTATAAGGGATATTAAAAACTGTATTAGAAAATAAGCTTTGTGTTTGATGATTTTGCCCAACTATAGGCTAATGCAATAACTATTCTGAGCATGTTTAAGGTAGGCTAGGCCAAGCTATGATGTTTGGTAGGTTAGGTGTATTCAAAGTATTTTCAACTTACGATGGGTTTATTGGGATGTATCCCCATTGTAAGTCAAGGAAAAATATGTATACTGTAGGGAAACAAAATTTCCTACTCCAAAATGTCTCTTTTGCATGTGGATTATTTCAAGCTGAAAACAATCAAGTCCCAAAAGACTTGGGAAGAATCTTTGACCTTGCCCCTAACTGCCTGAAGAATTTAGGGGGTCTGTTCCAGAAATAGAGCTATCACCATAGATAACTCTAGTATGAACTAGTGTGGTAGACAAAGGAACCTAGCAGTCTCTTTGTTAAAAATTCTTCTCTGTGTCCCACTGTCTCTGTGTGCCCCAGCAAACATTTATTTACCAAACATTTGCTTTTCCTTCTTCATGTGAATTGCCTTCCTCCCTTGTGAAGTCACAAACCCCTATGCTTACCATCCTCTTTTGTCTTTAGCTGAAGATGCTATTTAAAGTGAGGGTTTCAGCCATTTTGGAAAGTTACTCAGTTCTCCTGGGTCTTTCCCATGTATACATGTTATTAAACTTTGTTTGATTTTCTCTTGTTAATGTGTCTCATGTCAATTTAATCCTTAGACTAGGCAGAAGAACCTAAAAGGGTAGAGGAAAATTTCTTTCTCCCCACAGTATCTAAGATCATAAGGACTTCATTAGGCTTTTTAAAAGGTGAATATTAAAATTAGTCTGTGTAGGCTAAAATCATGGGGTGCTTTGTACCATGGGAGTTAGCTAAGTTAATTCAACTCTGAAAGATAGATCCTGTGGTGAACAGGGATATAAAATGAATACTTATAAAGGGAAAAATATATAAATGTAAGAGAAATGCCTTACATAGAGAAAAGAGTTTAAAAATGTATATTCAATATTGTGCAGGAAAAGAATACAGTATATTGGATCAAGCTAGCATATCTCCTAACTATTCAGTTATAGTTAAGTTTGATATATTGCATTTGCTGAGGTTTCAGTAGCTTCCTAAAACCAGTTTACTTCTCTCCTTTGAATTTTGTATTTATCAAAAAATGGTTTGATTATTCAGTTGGCTTACTTGATACCATTATACTGGTAGGAAGTAAGGTTAAGTATGGAAAGGGGGAAGGATGGGACCCTGGGATGGAATACAAACATTATGTTCATCTATTACAAAGCAACACAGTGGCATTTTGGTTGCTAAAATGTCTTGTGTGATTAACTGAGTGTTCGGCTACCACTGAAAATTGAATCATACTTGGATAAATAAGAATATGCAGCTTCTGGAATTTTAAGATGGAAATCCATACTCTGAAAATGTCGTGTCCCAAGAGGTGCTGTCCCTCAGAAGCTTTGCTGGTAGCCAGTTGATAGTCCTGGGTAATACTCCTATTGTGCATTCCTAACATTGAAATCTTTTTTATTTAATAAAAAAAAAACCTCATCAATTAAGTTTGCATTCTGATTTTCCATCTTTCCTTCTTTCCTTCCTTCCTTTCATTCAGCAGATATTTATTGAATGCCTACAGTGCCAGGCACTGTTCTAGGTGCTTCATAAATAAGGCAGATATGTTTTTTTATATGAAGTCTATAGTCTAAACAAAGTAGAGGTGAAAAAACAAGAAACAGATAAGAATTTCAGAAAGAGCTATAATGAAAACAAAACAGGATAACATAATAGAAAGTAACTAGAGGTTGGAATAGTCTACTTTGTGTAGTTGATATGAAAAAGTCTCTCAAAAACAGTGTTATTTTATTATGACTTAATGAGGTAGAATGAGCCATGAAAGTATCTGGACAAGAGTATTCCAGAGAGAGGAAACAGCTTGTGAAAATGCCCTGAGGTGGAAACAAGCTTGGTATTAAAATTTTTAAACCTATACAAATTTAAACTAATATGGAATTAAATCCAAATTTACAGCATTTTGAAAATTCTAATTGTATATTTGGGCTTCAAGTTAACACAATCAGATGTGGAGTGTTAAACAGACAATTTTATTTTGGGGATGGGGGTGTATATAACAAGATTCATCTTGTTTATATGTCAGCTTTAGAGTAGATTAAAATGTGATTTAGGAGATTTCTTTCCATGTCGTAATAAATGTGTTATCTTTGATTGGTTTATGCTGGTATTAATAAGATAATCAGATATTATATGTCAATTAATGTTAGCTTAGTTGCAAATTAGTAAGCCCAAATCACTGTTGGGCTAAAGTAGAAATTTATTGGATCAAAGAATCAAAGGAATAGTTTAACACAAAACTGGGGAAACAGAAGGAATAGAGCTGAGTCTCAATTACTACCAGGATTTGCTCTCCTTTTTTTTTTTTTTTTCCCTACTTGCTGCTGGGTTAACTTAATTTTTCCTACTGTAGATGGATTTCTCCTGATTGGCAATTGGTATGGCCAGTGACAGCTTTTGAGTTTTGTATTTTTAAGCTTATGCCACCAGCAGCTACACTATCTCTGAATCCTGTAAATCCCAGGTAAGGGCTCTGATTGGCTCAGCATGTGGAACAAGAAGTTGAAGCAGAAGTCAAGCAATACAGAAGCATGGTAGTTCTGCTGGCACAATTCAAAGAATGAGGGGTTGCTTTTCCTTGAAATGGGTGAGATTTCCGGTGGCCTCAGCCTGCAGCGGCTTCAAGCAGGGTTTCGGTTCCTGGCCAGTGATTGAAGTTGGGTCACAGCGGTGACAGCACCGAATCCTAGCCACTAGACCACTGGTCACTGACAAGGCCCTGGCCGTATGGCTTTGCAGAAAAAGAATTCCTACAAAGACGGAAAGTAGTGAAACAAGAAAAGTATTTATTAGGAGATAAAAGAGTACAGTACATGTGGATAGACACATGGGCAGGCTCAGAGAGAGAGTCGTGCCCTCGTGGCAGTTTGAATCACTTTAATGGGGCGTTTCCTCCTGGTTTCCTTTGGCCAATCATTTTGATTTGCCTGGTTCAAAGTCCGTATTTGGTATAGCTCGGGATTTTCCCACGTGCATGCGAATCTCTTAGCCAAGATGGATTCTACCGAAGAGGCCTATGGGTAAGTGAGCATTAGTTGGCATCACTCCCCTTTTGACCTCCAAGGAGCTTTTCTGCACATGTGTAGTCGGGGAGATCTCCTGACTTCAAGAATGAGGAATACGTGGTCTCTTCTCTTCTAGCTGGACAGTGTCCAGCCTCCTCTCTCAACTGTCCTGTTATTCCCGTCTCAGAGTCCACAAGGAATGAGCTCAAACCGTTTGCCCTGGGGGCCCATCTTTCTCCTGCGTCAGGTGGAGAGTACGTGGGTTGGGAGATGCTGTGCAGTTACTACACTTGATATTCAGTGCACTGTTATTTACCAATATCTATTTGAAAGCCAACATAAAACACTAAATCTACTCCCAGTATGGTTCTATTCCTGTCTACAACAACAATAACAACAACCAAAAGACAACAAAAAGGACCAGTAAGTTCTTCTCATTGTTCACCTTTAATCACAAAATTCAATTTGTTTAGAAACAAAGTTAACAAGGACAGAGGAAAAAGTCTTAACACCCTAAAACTACCCAAGTCGAATTTTTAAGATTGAAAGCAATTGTTCCAGATCTGGAAAATAATAGAATTAAGGAGGCATGGCTGTTTTGAATGTCTACATGAGTCACTGTACCAGAATAATAGCAAAACTCCACTCTAGGCTGATTACCTGTGAATGAGAGAATTAGTTTCATCTATTCAAAATATTTAAACCTATACCTCTGATTATTTTAAGGTAAAATGTGTGTGTGTCTCTTTCAAATTTAAATTATCTAGAGAATTGCCTCAATTCTATGCTTTACACTGCTTGTGATGGTTAATTTTATATGTCAGCTTGACTAGGCTAAAGGATGCCCAGATGGCTGGTAAAATATCATTTCTGGGTTTGTCTGTGAGAGTGTTTCCAGAAGAGATTAGCATTTGAATAAGTAGACTGAGTAAAGAAGATTATCCTCATCAATTTTTAGTGGGCATCATCCAATTCATTGAGGGCCTGATTAGAACAAAAAAGCAGAAGCAGGGTGAATTTGCTTGAGATGAGACATTCATCTTCTCCTGTCCTCAGACATCAGTGCTGCTGGATCTCAGACCTTCAGACTCACATTAAATTGCACCACTGGCTTTCCTGGTTTCTCCAGGTTGCAGATGGCAGATTATGGGACTTCTTCGCCTCCGTAATTGCATAAGAGAATTCCTATAACAAATATCATCATATAAATATATATCTCTTGTTTCTTCTATTTCTCTGGAGAACCCTGGCTGATACTCTGCTTCACAGTAAAGATTTAGAGATTATGTATTTGATTTGAGCATTTTAGACAAACATTGACAATTCAGTTCCTAGAATGGAATTCTTCTATTTGCCATTCTATACTGACTATACCATCTGTACTCTTTGTGTGTGCAGTGTGCTTTTATTTAGGATGTCTGTACTGTGTGCACATTCAGTTTAACTGAAATTCTACAATAAAGATGATTTTTAATATAACCCCTACCTTCAAACCTCAAAATTTTTTTTGCTGATTATCAAAACATCTAAAGATGTTTAGTGCCATTAGGAAAATTTAGCATTTTAGGGAATTTGTTGTTTATTTTTGGATTTGTTCAAATCTTTTCAGATTATAATGAAGTGGCAGCAATGAACAATAAGAAAATTATGCAGCACACAATTTCCTACTAAGGAATAATCACATACCAATTACCTTAAGGGAGCAATCACATTCTCCTGTTGCTTGCCCTTAGCTCCTCTACTTACATCATTTTGGAAGCAGATAAACTTTATGAAGATTTAAGATGCTTCAAAATACCATTCTATTTATTTATTTTTTCCTATTAAACTCCACTAATACAGTCTAGGAAACTGGGAGAACAAATAGATAATGTTCCTTCTACAGAAACTTTTAACCAAAAATGTACTTCTTTGAGATTACCTATTTAAATAACTGAGGATTGGTTTGTGCTTATTCTAACAGATGTTTTAAAGGGTTATTTTTTTGTACACTCATTTCTTACAGCACCAATCATGAGGCATTTACAATAGGTTTTCTTGTATGATAATTGAGATATGTCTAATCTAGATTGTGTTACTTCCATTGTACCCCAGACTCTGTTCAAGGAAGATGACCCCTCAGAATTGCCTCAGGTGATTGGGGCATTGTGAATCATTTATTCCTCTATGTGGGTTTAAAATGATTTCCAAAACTATGAAACATTTTGAAAATGAGGAGGGCTTGTTTGTTGTAGCTCCACGCCCCAGACTTATGATTCAAAGTAGATTAAAGAAAGACAGTGGTCCCTGGTGAAGGCCTATTATGTAAACTGATTAAGTCGGTAGGGTGGTATGCAGCAGAAGCCTCTGAGGTGAGAGGCAATAGACTTTGTATAGTTCCCTTGCTCACACCTCACTGTTAATGAGATGTTACAGGGTCTCCTACCAAATTCTTATATCACTTTACTACTGAGCAGGCACGAACTGTTGTTTCTGTAATGTGACACCCCATTCTATGACTGCAAACACTCCAAATGTACCATGTTTGAACGGTTCTTTCTAAAATGGACTCTAGGTTAGCCACCTTCTTATTGGATAAGGTGATAGGAGCATTTGTTAGACCAGGGGGACCCAGGTCCCAAATAAGTTCTAGAGCTAAAGTGATGCTTTGAAGGTGTTGAGCACTTGGCAGATTTTGATATGTGGTTCAGGAAAAGGCCCTGGAGCTTATAAAATATTTCTAGTTAACAAGAGGTCTTGAACACCACTTATTTTTACCAATGGGGAAAATCAACATTCCTTTTGTAAATTAACAGCTGTGTTATTAGAATATATTTAGAATAAATGTTTGAAATGCTGGCATATTCACTTTGGAATGTGGATTCTTGATTGCAGCACTGTAAATTCTAAGTAGCTGTCCCTAGGGTGCAAATTAAAGTTAATTCACACACATAAACATGCACAGTGCACACACCCACAAACACAGATCTACATAATATACTATTATTTATATGGAAGTATCTTAATATAAATTGCCACACAAATTATAACAAGGCAATGAAATCATATTTCAGAACCTCCATAATCTAGAATTCTTTACAATTAATACCTTCTCTACCCCAGTAGAATCAAATGCCACCTCCTCTATGTATCCATAACCCTGTGCACTCAGGAATAAACTGAGTTCCTACATGCACTTTGCTTGTAGTCCTCTTCCACCAACATGCAAGTTTTTGGTCACAAATAAATTATAACTGAAAGAAAAATATGTTCCAGTGATTCCTGTGCTTCATACTTTATTCTTTCTTCTACTGTCTCTTCATTCTTCCTACTCAAGAGGAATTGTTGCGGTGGGTGGAAGCCAGGACCAGGAACCAGCAGAAGAGAGATACCACTTAGCTACATAGTATCATAAATAAATAAGTACCAAATTTGGCCTTGCCTTCTCCTACTCTTTCCCTTGGATTTCATCAAAGGTATCAACTATGTGACAGGTTGGGCAGGCACCAAACAATGGATTTAGAAAAGTATTGAGCCATAATCAAATCTCTATAACTGAGATACTTACAAATATAAAAAGGAGCATACTATTTTGTATGAACGTTAAATTTCATCATTGTAGTATGTCTCTTATTACACTAGCCCTCTAAAAATGAGATTCCAGAATGCTCTTTTTGCTTTTGTAATTCTCAGTTTCTGGAATAGTTAAATGGAGAACTCCCCCATGGAAACAGCAGATGGCACGTTTCATGGTGTCCCTTCTAATAGTTTCTAGGAGTGTCTCTCCCTTGATTTTGTGAGGTCTTTGAGGACAAGAACTGGGTGTTGTTCATTTTTGTATCTCTACCACTGACTCCTTAGTAGATATTCAAAACTGTACATTGAATAAAAGAGTGAATGAATAAATATATGAACCAATGAAGGAAATATATACATGCTCGTTTATAGAAATGAAAGAAAAGTAGAATGGTAAAAAAGCCAAATGAGGTCATTTAAATCTTTGGCCAGTAGGGGGTAGATTAAATCTATTTTTTTTTTTCTGGAAATAGCAAGATGAGCAAATTTTTACTTCCTCCTTTAGAAACTTGCATACTTAAAGTTCAGTAGAAACAAACAATTAGCCTTGTGAGGGTGCCTGTAAAGTAACTGTTTATAAAAGTGAAAATTTATTGTTACTCTTTAATATTTTAAGCAACCAGGTATAATGATTTGCTGTGACTTGAGAGAAGTGAAAAAGTGGGGAGTGAGGATATCAAGGCAACTACTATTCCAGGCAGATGAGTTGCGAGGGCACAGCCCTGAGGCCTGTTCAAGAAGTGGTGATTGGAGCAGAGAGAGTTGGGGAGAGTAGAGGGAGAGACTGTTGGAGACTGAACTGGGTAAGGACTTGGTATGTCACTCTGAATGAGGTAGGAGGACTTTAAGAACTTTGAGTAGAAGAATGTAATAATTGACATATTTTAAAAGTATCATTCTGGCTACTGTGATATCAGGATAGAGACACAGAATGGAAGTCAGAAACCTGCTAAAGGGCACATGGGGGTTTTTCTGTTGGAGGAGATGGAAAATAGATGAAAGAGATCATCTCAGGAAGTGAGAAATACAGAGAACAACTCTGCTGATGTGTGTTGGGGACTGTGTGGCTAATCTTCCACTTTCGATAAGGTCATTAGGGTCAGTCTTTCTTAGGAAGTAACATTTTAGCTTAGATGAGAAGATGAGAAAACCCAGCTTTATGAATATAAAGGAGCAGAGGATGCTTGGCCAAAGAATAGCAAGGATGAGCATTGCTCAAACATCACACAGTGATTCATGAATTTTCAGTTAACACTAAGCCATCAAGTCAAAATTTGAACCCTTTAATGTGGTTCAGAGTTGGGAGGTGTGTGGTGGAGTTGAAGTGCACAGGCTTCAAAGCCAGGCTAATTTTACTTCAATTCAAAATTTCCCCCTTATGAGTTATATGACCTAAGATGAGTCACTAAACCTCTCTGAGCTTCACTGGCCTCATTTGAAAATGGGAATAAAACTGACCAGACAGTGCTGTTGTGAGGATTAAATGAGACAACACGCATAAAGTATCTAGCATAACTCCTGATGTGTATTTTGTGTTCAACACTTATTATTCCCTTCTTAAAATGAAGAAAAGGATAATGCGTCATCACAGCTGAATAAGATAAAGATGTTGTTTCTTTGTAGTAGACAATTCTAACATGGAGTATGGGGAATTGCTTTCCCCTACTTCTCAGTGCTTTGCTTCACATACAGATGGGTTCTGTTGACCCTCTATTAGAGGAAAGGATGGGTTTGGAGTTGACAGTTGTACAGCAGGGGTGCTGAGTGGGCCACCTTCTTGAGCTTAGCCTTACTTAGGGTTAATAGTTCATTGTTATGCTATGCTGGCCTAGGGTAGAAGATTCTTTGATAACCGGAAGAGGAAATATCCCCAGAAACAAGTCCAAGAGATGCAGAGTCTTGGAGGCCACGGCTCAGAGTTATGTACTGTCTGCAACAAAAGTGACTTTTAAAATTTAACACAGAACTTAGTGATCCATAATTTCAAAGGCAAATATTGAATAAAAGACTTAAAATTTTTGTTGATTATTTTATTCTGAAAAATTATTTTTAACATTTCACTAGTAAGTATGATTCTCTGTCTAGTGCTTCAGAACTGTAACCTTTGTTTTTCTGTGACTCAGTATAATTCTATTTCAAGAGCTCATTCCCCTGATGATAGGAGCTAAAATCTCAATCAGTTCAAGGTCCTTGCCCCTCTCCCCCAGGTTGGTGGCTGAATTCCGTAGCTCATGTTGCAGGGCACATTGATGTCTGGCTCCTGACTGTCATCTGTACATGCAGACATCTTCTGTGATGTCAGTCATCTGGCCTAGTCCTGAGCCATTGATTCCTACAAATTGCTGTTGTGCTGTCCTTTGCCCTAGGTCTGGCTCTTTCTGCTGCCTCAGAGTGCCTCCTGGGAGCATGGAAAACCATTGACTGCTCTCCCTGTCTACTCTGAAGCTATGGGAAACTGGGGGATGGGGGGGGGGGCCAGGGGCTGTACAGGCATGTACCCTGTAGCCATTTCTACTTTAGTGTTTCTAGGAATAGCTTCTCAGGAATATCACCCCCTTTCTCAGCTTTCTTCATTTCCTTCTGACTTTTTTCTGTTTAGGTTTTTACAGTTTGAAAGCTGCAAACTGAATTAAGCATTCTGCTGGGTCATCCCATCCCTGGAATAGTAAGACCAGATGCCTAGTTGCTCTAATTAGGAGAAGGGGTTGGGTAATGAGAAACATCTTGGTTAAAAACATTGATTAATATTTCAAAATAATTTTGGTATTTCCATCACTTATGTAGAAAAATGTAGTTGATGAAATAATCTTTTATCAACTTTAATCAAAGCTAGTTTTAGGTGTGGAGAAAGGATAGTTACCCCCTAAACAGGGAGTGGGGTCAATATTCATTGTTACATCTATGGTGCATCTCCTGAATTTTGTTCCTCAGTGTTCTTTTATTTTTTTATTTTTTATAAATTTATTTTTATTTATTATTTATTTATTTTGGCTATTCTGGGTCTTTGTTGTGGCATGCAGGCTTCTCTAGTTGTGGCGTGTGAGCTCTCTGGTTGCGGCGTGCAGGCTCTAGAGAGCATGGGCTCAGTAGTTGCTACGCATGGGCTTAGTTGCGATATGTGGGATCTTAGTTCCCGGACCAGGGATTGAACCCAGGCCCCCTGCATTGGGAGTGCAGCGTCTTAAACACTGGACCAGCAGGGAAGTCCCTCTCAGTGTTCTTTTAAAGACAAACTTTTTTGAGTGACTCAGATCAGCAATATTTAAAGATTGCCCCTATCTCATAGTCTTTGTTTTGTATAAATCATGTCCCCTAGTCAAAAGGAGTATCACAAGCAAGTTGGTTTATATTTATTTTGTACTGCTAAAACATGGTCCTAGAGATTATGATCATGAAAGACTTCAATATATTACTGTATTACAGTATACAGTATATACTGTATTAGCACTATTTTAGCCAAAAGCCACAGAAATCTAATTTAAACTCCTGAAGCTAAAAGGAGAATATATTGTTTTATATATTTGGAACCACTTGATTCTGCATATCAGAATTAAGTGACATAAATTGTATTATTGAAGTTTTCTTTGTTGTTGTCTGTCTCTTCTGTCTCCATCGTTTAGCTCTTCTTCCTTCTACATGTAGGTTCAGTTCTCAGACTTTCTGTGGTAGGAGAGATAACCAAGCTTATATCCTTATAGCTTGTGAGTCAAAAAAAGAACTCTTTTTTTTCCCCACCCCCCTCAGTCTCCAAATATCTATTATCTGGAAGGCTTATACTTCTTTAGGCCATGTGTCCATTCTTAATCCAATCACAGTACTAGAGAGATAGAGTCTCTGATTGGCTGGCCTTAATTACATGTTCACAGCTGTAATTGACAGCTTCACCAGGACCACATGGAAGGTGGAAGCATTGATTCCTGATAGAAAAAGCAGAGAACGGAGAAGGGCTACAACAACAAAACAGATCTCCACTACAAATTAGCAGAGGGGGTAGGCTGAGGCTCTCTTTGTGTTTCTCTTTAAATTTATTTTGGGGGCTAAGTACACATTCGTGATTGGTTCATGCATCATGAATGGAGACTCATAATACCCAAAGCACCTTACGAGAGAAGATAATGGCTATTTCCATATCTCTCAACTAGGTTTTTACCTTGGTTTTAGAGATACTCTATGGAATTTCTCATTAAGATATATTTTGTTATTTTTCCCCTCCTAACACTTCCTCCATCCTGTGTCACCATGTACAAAGGTGCTTTTGTGACTAAATTTGCACAGTTGGTTGAACAGGCTATTAGTAAGCCAGAATAGGTGGTGATAAAAATTTGTTTGTGTGGGATTTGATCCAGTGTCCCAAAAAAAAATTATTTCGAAGTTTCTTTGGAAGTAACCTCCTTCTAGATTAAAAAAAAAAACAAAAACAAAACAGAAGCCAAACTGCAGAATCCTTCATCATATATCACACTTGTATCTCAGAATCTAGTTCCTCTTCTTCACTTTGTTTCTATGGCATGATACATGCTCCTGCCAAAGTCAGAATTATCAGTGATACGGAGAATGAGACTAAATCAGATTTACTGTAGCTTGTGGACAAAGCACCTCCAAATCAGGCAGAAAATGTCAATATCATTGACCTCGAGGGAGATATGTGGTTTTTGTACAGTGTAGCTTTGGACTCTTCAGCCAGCAGCAAAGCATCAAAACAGCAGCATAGAGGGATTTTCTCATGACCAGAATATAAAGTGTCATTGATCCAGACTTAGGAAGGGCTATAACAGTTCCAAGTCTGTACTGGGAGAACTGAACATGTGGCCAAAAAATCTGAAATTCTAATCCTGGCTCTTTCTCTGCATCTCTGGGATTTCTTGCTTAATCACTGAACCTCTTTCTGCATCACTTTCCACTTTGATATAAATATTGATGATAATAGTTCTCATGGAATCTGGACTAGATATTGCTGCTCTTTTTATTTATGGCTATACTATTTTCATTAATAATATTGTAATGGTTAGTTTTATATGTTAACTTGATTGGACTAAAGAATGCCCGGATAGCTGTAAAACATTTCTGAATGTGTCTGTGAAAGTATCTCCAGAAAAGGTTAGCACTTGAATCAGTAGATTGAGTACTGATGAATTGGTGAATCATCCTCACCAATGCAGATGAGAGTCATCCAGTCCACTAAGGACCTAAATAGCACAAAAAGTGGAGAAAGAGCCAATCTTTTCTCTCTGCTTGAGCCGAGACATCCATTGTCTCCTGCACTCTGACACTGGGCCTTTGGACTCAGTCCAGGACTTAGACTGATATTCTGATTCTCAGACCTTCAGACTTGGACTGAATTACACCACCAGTTTTCCTGGTTCTTCAGCTTGAAGACAGCAGATCATGGGACTTCTTGGCCTCCATAACCATGAGTCAATTCCTGTAATTTATTATATATCCTAAGGATTCCATTTTTCTGGAGAACCTGGACTAATACAAATGTCCTCATTTAATATTTCGTACATGATGTGTGTGCCTTTACAGAGACTTCACATTTGTGATGTCATTTAATCTTTTCAACAACCCAGCCAAGAGAGTATTTTTATTCCAACTTTTAGAAAAAGAAACTGAGAAATACAGAGGTGAGGTGACTTCTCTATAAGCCCTAGAATAACATGGAAAGTTCCAGGACTTAAACTTCTGTCTCTATATTTTGACACATTGCTTGTTCTTATCTTTCTTTTTGATTTTGTGATTATATATCCCTCTCTTTGCTAGTAAAAACGTCTTCACTCTAAAGCCATGCATTTCTTTCTTCTGTGTCTTCCATGCTTCTTTGTAAAAAAAATAAATAGAAGCTTATATTTAATGAGTATTCACTATAGGACAAAATCTATGCAAATTGTTTTACAGTCATTGTTTCATTTATTTCTGGCTGAAACACTATAATTTAGGTACTATTCTTATCCTTATTTTACAGATGCGTATATTGGGCCTTAAAGAGTTTAAGAAACCTGCTTACCGTCACACACTGACAATCTGAGCTCTTAAGTACTTTCAGATACTGTCTCCCTGATTTACAGCAGCTGCTTTCTGGTATCTCTTTCCAGCTACTTCAAAAAAGATGGATTAGGTAGCTGTGCCCCTACAAGAGTAATTTTCTTCATTATACGAAGTTTTTTCCTGTATTTCCACATTGCTATCCTTACCTTCCTTTAGTTAGGGCATGCCAATTGAACATGCCTTTCCCCCTTTATTCATTTTCAGTTTAACAGAACAAACATGTAGGGAAATCTGTCTTGCCACGTCACTTGTCATAGTCTCCCTGGGGAATATTGCCCGTGTCCATGCTTTACCTTTTACCTAAAGCTGATGACTCCCAAATATGGTATTCTGAGGGATGCAAAGAGGACTGCTGATTTAAAAATTATGTGTACTACTAAGTTTGGAAGACAATGGATTTTTAACAATCGATCTTTTCATGGCATTTGGCATGCTGATAAATATTGTGACTCACTAAGAAGATCCAGTATTAGGCCTTACTCAAACTTATTTTTTGTGGAACCCGTCTTGGAAGAACATCTTGCATAACTAATGTTCCTTGGAACCTAACTAAGGATATTGTGTCCAAATTTCTGATTCCTCATTAGACCTGTGCTGGGCTCCAGGTATACATTTCTAAGTTCATTCTTGATATCTAGATTTGAATAACACATAGCTGTCTCAAAATCAGCATCAGATTTTTCTTTTCATTCTATTTTTCTGATTAACCACATACATTTATTTGGAGTACATGAAAAAAGAGGTGAGGAGAGAAAAAATATTTGAATAAATAATGCCTGAAAAATTCCCAAATATGATGATCAGAACTACAAACATGCATATTCAAGAAGCCCAACGATTTCTTAGCTGACTATATGTTAATAAAATTACGTTAATACGCCCCATAATCAACTTGCTGAAAAGCAATGATAAAAAGAAGATCTTAAGAGCAGCCTGAGAAAAATAATGTATTACATACAGAGGAAGAAAGTAAAATTCACAACCAGAAGACAATATAGAATGACATTTTTAATAAACTGAAAGAAAAGAACTGTCAACCTGGAATTCTATAATCTGCAAAATAACCTTTGAAAAATATAAGAGATATAATGATTTTTTTTTCAGACAAATAAAGCTGAGAGAATTCCTTACCAGCAGATCTGCACTCAAGAAATTTTAAAAGTAGTTCTTTAGTCCAGGGAAAATACTAGCAGATGGAAATTTGGATCTACATAAAGGAATGAAGAGCACAGCAAATGGTAAATATGTGGGAAATGGTAAAATACAATTTTTCTAATTTTTAATTTCTCTAAAAATAGTTGACTGTTTAAAGCAAAAATAATAACAAATGAAATTTATAACTATGTAGATGTGAAATGTATGATAATAACACCACAAAGGAGATGAGGGAGAAAATGGAGGTCTATTGTTGTAATGTTCTTATACTATATGTGAAGTGCTATAATATTAAATGAAGATAAACCATAATAAAGATGTGTATTGTAAACCCTAGAGCAATGATTGAAAAAAAATACAGAGGTAGGACTAATAAGCCAATAAAGGAGAAAAAAATGGAAACATAAAAACATTAAGTTAATTTTTAAAAAGGTAGGAGAAGAAGGGAAAAAAGCCTATTCTAATAATCCAGGAGAGAGATGATAGTTTCTTGGATTGTGGTAGTTGTACTGGATATTGTTATTTGTAGTAGTGTTCTGTACAGGTCTCAGCCTATCAATAACTAGTGTTGTAGCTAGACTGGCCCTTGTGATTCTTTTATGATTAAAAGTCACCCACAGCAATAACCATCAGGGAACTTTGAAAGAGATAAGGTTTATTATTTATGAATCTTGGAAATTACCCAGTACACCTGGGGTCACACAGCGAGGTCACCTGTACATGGAGAGAACGCAAGTGCAGGCCTGGGGTTCTGCTTTTATTGGGGTCAAAGTGGGGGCCTGAGGTTTTGAGGGCTCACTCTTTGTTGGTGAATTGAAAGCGTAATAGTGGGAATTTAAAGGCCCAGGAAGAGAAAAAGCAAGTGGCCCAGATGGTTAGTTGTAAAAATCAACCAAGATCTCTAAAACAAACGGTGGAGAGCAGCTCAGAGAGTTTAGGAATTTGACCATAGTTACAAAGCTAATAAGTGGGGTGCTGGTGTTGGAATTAGATGATCTGACTTCTGAGTCCAAGCCTCATGATCCTCTAGAGTAATCCTGCTGGTTCTTTAACTTACTGATTCAGAGTCCAATTTTCTCTCATTTATTTTTCTATTCTTTCTAGCCCTGACTCAGGCCACCCCAATCTGGACTGTCATTACAGGACGGATTTATTCTTGACCATTTTGTGCCTCCCCTGATTCTTCTGCTCACTCAGAGTGAAAGCAGGGGAAAAGAACACAAACATACAATGATCCATCTTTATTCCTTACCTCTTAGCTCTGACAAACAGACTGCATTTGCTGACCTAGCTCCAGGGGAGGCAATTCTCATCCCAAGTGAAGATCTCATTGCTGGCTCTGTTGGTTTCAAAGATCCAGCTGGCCTTGTGCTGCCCAACACTTATCCACGGCAGTTCACAGATACTGGTTCTTAGGATGGGAATGTCCCAGCTCAAGTCACAATTAGAAAGGACGTTGCTCATGAACCCAAGGTTCCTAGGCAACAGATAAAGAGTCAATTGAATGTTATTGGCTGCACATCCCGTCCTGCTGCTGTGTCCATGGTGCTTGTTATAGAGGCTCTTGGTTACTTTTCTACATGCTCATCTGCTAAGATGGCAGCATGCCCTCTTGTTCTGTATTTGGATTCCTGCCCGTGGCCATGGCTACCAGGCCATGACAGATGCCTGCAGGTCAACGCAAGTGTTAGATCTTTTCTACGTATGTCTCCTCTGGCAGCAACAGACCTTGTAAGACATATGCACACCTGTTGAATGTCATATGCCAAACAACATGGCTATTTGGGAATGGGATTAGGAAAAGGCAGCTGCCATAAAGTCAGCCCTCATCACATGTGAAACTTGGAGTGTCAAAATCCCTCATACCTTGCTGGGAGGACAGGACTGTCAGAGGGCATGAGGAAAGTTCAGGACAGCAAGGGGTGCCAAGTGATTATGAAATCTCAGACAAACACAGACCATGGAATAGCAGGTATTACTGTGAACCTTCTCCAAAATGGGCAACTTGATGGAAGCAGAATCTGACAAGGTTGAGAGAAGTCTGTGTAATGAACTCACTGGCCTTTATAATAGAAAAGTGAAGGATCTAAATCTCACCCTTGTGTTTGAAACCTATAAGAAATGTTTTCCAGAAGCCTTAATTCTAGGCATTTGAAACTCAGACAGGTGCACTCATGTATATTGCTTGTGAGCTTCCTTATTTTATTATAAGCTGTAGCAGTGATCTCAGTGGGGTGCAGAGGATACAGCATCCTCAGATACTCTTTACTCTTACAGATCAAGAATAGAATGGGGTGAAAAAATTATTTGATTTTTAAATCAAAGCTTGATAATTCTGCGATAATTTTAATATCAAAAGCTTAAAATATTGATCAAGAAAACTATGTGTAGATATATTTAAAGAGTATAATTTGATGAAACACTGTGGCATTACATTGATTTATGATATTTAATCCTTTTCTTGATGAGTCTTAACAAGAAGAAAAAAATGCATCAACACTTTTTGTGTCAACATTTTTGACTTCTACATGCTGGATATTATACATACATATACAAACTTACTCCTCACACCAACAACTCTATGAGATAGATACCTTCACCCCCATTAATAATAATAATGTATAATAATAATTATTATCACATAGTATGTTATTATTAAATAATGTATTAGTATTGTTAGTTCCAATAACCTAAAGTAATTTTGTGAGGTTATTTAACACTTTTGACCCCTAGGTACTAATAATCTAAGCCTAGGAATAATCAAGGGATTTATGAAGAATAGGAGGAGTATCAGGCAGATTTAGAGCAAATTTGTTTTACAGTTCTCCTCTAGTAAAGACAAATATTTTGTAGGTTTCTGAGTGAAAGGAGAGTTTTAGATTTTATATATTTAAATATATAGGTTAGACTCTAAGCTATATATTGGCAAGGATCACACATTATTATGAGTAACCATTATTATGGCAAGGATTGCTCATTATTATGGCCCTAGTGCAAAGCACAGGAACTGGACATCGAATTTGTTGAATGAATAAATGAATGGTGGGTTCAGAGATAATTGGCAATGCCCTCCAAATTTATTTGTGTAAAATTGATATGCTCTCAAAACACACCCCCCCACACACACACCCACACACCCACCCCCACACACATTTTCCCCCAGGAGAAGGTGCTGAGAATAGATCCATTAGGAGGATAAGATCATAGCAGACCAGGTCAGAGAGAACAAAAGCATGAGCCCAGGCTGTGGCAGTGAGGACAGAGAGCAAGAACTGATGGAATCGTGTCTTCTGAAGAAGTCTTTAACAGATCTATTTACCTGTAAGGGCAGACATGAGAGAGGAAGAGCGTTTAGGGCCACTCCAAGATACCCAGTAGATGACCTGGGAAACAGGATAATGCCTCGACAATGCATGAAATACCTTAAAATGTTTTTGAAAAGGAATGCTAAGCTTAAAATTCAGTCTGAGGTCTTGAGGGCTCTCAGACAACAGTCAAGAGTGTGGACAGCTGAGTCTCAGTTGACTTATTGTTGCCATTTTCGTCCGCCCCTGCAGAGATCTGCAATGCTCAGAACATAGTAAGTGCTCAGTAAATGCAAACTGATAAAGGAAATGAATGTATTACCAAAGTTTCTCCGGAGGTTATGACTTCTCAGAAATGCTAACATCACCTGCTGTGTAATAGGAAATTAATGAAGACAGTGGCTTCCTCCGTAAGCTTAGAGATTGTGACTAGGGGCTTTTCATTTTTTAAAGGCTAGGATTGAAGCAAAACCAAATTAAATGATAGATGCCAGAAGAGATGTTATTTTCTGCATTCTGGTGACATTTATTTCCCTGACTCTTCGGTATTGCATTAAAGTTCCTATTAGTTTTTGTTTTCATTACTGACTTGTAAATGATAACGTTCCAGATGACATTTTCTTACTGGAAAGTTTCTTGCCATTAGAAAGTATAACTAATAACTCAGTGTCTCCAAGTTATCCAGGTAATGCTTTCCCAAGTTATTTACATTTTCTTCATAATAAATGAAACTGTTTTAACGAAATAGCTTTATTTCCTAATAAGTAAGACTTTTAATTGAACTGTGATGTATGTGCACTTCCAGGTTGTTCTTTTATTTATTCACATTGCTTTGTAACCTCCATATAATTGGCAGTAACCAAGAGCTGAAAGGACCAGAGTCATTCACTAGAAGTATTGGGGTGGGAAAATAAAGTAGAAAAGACTGTACAAATTCTAAAGAAGAAGGATACTAAAGCCATCTTACTTCTGTACCTGGACTAATCTACTGTCTGTAGGGTAAACCATGACTTTTTTTTTTTCTTTTTTATATGCAAGTGCCTGACAAAAGCTTTGATTGCTGAAGTATCCACTTCAGAGAGGCATCTACTTCAAAGATGGCTATCCTGAATAAACAGATTGCCAGCCACAGGTCTAGTTAAAGAGTCAGTTGCCCCCACCCCTGCTTTGCCCCTGGCTTTATTGTTTAGAGACCTTGGTTGATTTTGATAACTGACCATTTGGGTCCCTTGTCTTTTCTATTCTCTTGCTTTAAATTCCCAGTTTTATGTTTTAAATTCACCAATAAAGAGCAAGCCCCTGAAACCCTAGGCCCCCTACCCTTGAACCCAATAAAAGTAGAACCCCAGGCTCCTTCTTTCCTTAGAAAGAAAAAAACAAACAAACAGAAAACACCCAGGCTCTCTCTATTCTCCATCCACAACCTCTCCATATGCCCCCAGGTGTGCCTTTTATGCTCAAGTACTTGTAGGCAAGAAACCTTTTTTTTTTTTCCCCCAAAGTTTCCTGATAGTTATTGCTGAGGGCATCTTGCCATGAAAATAAGAACCACAAAGGCATGTCCAGCTACAACATTGGTTATAGATAGGCTGAGACCAGCACACAATACTGACCCATTAGTGAGTCACATTCATTCCCTCTTCTCTATCTTTATTCATGTCACTTTCTACCTCTGGATTATCCAATTCTTAGTAATTCTTCAGCACTGAATTCAGTTGCTCATGGCACTGTGAAACTTTCCAGGCTCAGTACAATCCGTGTTATATCATTTGTTCATTCATCATTTGTCAAACACTGGTGGGCAAGCCATTGCATTACATTTACAATTCAATATGGTAAGTGTTAGAATAGAGGGTTGGAAAAAGTGCTATGAAAATAAAACAGAGGTCCATATTCTTTCCTCCTATTTATCATATTTGACACTTACATCTGGCTTGTCATATCTATTCCATTGAATTTAACTTTGGTAAAATCAAGGCTTTGTTTTCATGACAAAAAAATGTAGGGGGGATAGTAAGAGTGGGAGGGATGGAAGGTAGAGATACAAGGTTAATTATTGGTTAAGAAATGCAGTTAAGTTCCAAGGTTTTATCAGGTTCGGGTGGTGTCGCGGCTGCTGGTCCTGGTTGCCAAGGCAATGGAGATCTTCCCAACTCGCGAGAGCGCCCCCTTCTCCCACGGCTTCGGGGACCCAGCAACAGCTATGGCTCCGGTGTCTGGCTCCCGCAGCCCGGAGTGGGAGGCCTCGGGCTCCGGGGGGAAGTGTCGCAGTTCGTCAAAGAGCCCTAAGCCCAGCAAATCCTCTCGCTCCCCGCGGGGCCACCGCTCTCGCTCGCACTCTTGCTGTCGGTCCGGGGACCGGAATGGCCTTAGCCATCAACTGAGTGGCCCCAGCCAAGGCTCCCGAAACCAGTCCTACCGCTCCCGCTCGCGGTCACGCTCTCGAGAGCGGCCCTCGGCGCCACGGGGCGCCCCTTTCGCTTCTACCTCCTCATCCGCCTATTATGGCGGCTACTCACGCCCCTACGGGAGCGACAAGCCATGGCCTAGCCTCCTGGACAAGGAGAGGGAAGAGAGCCTGCGGCAGAAGAGATTAAGTGAGAGAGAGAGGATTGGAGAATTGGGAGCTCCTGAAGTATGGGGACTTTCTCCAAAGAATCCAGAACCAGACTCTGATGAACATACACCAGTAGAGGACGAAGAGCCAAAGAAAAGCACCACTTCAGCTTCTACTTCAGAAGAAGAAAAGAAGAAGAAGAAGAAGAAGAAGTCTAGTCATTTAAAAGAAAGATCCAAGAAAAGGAGGAAGAAAAAATCGTCTAAAAGAAAACACAAGAAGTATTCTGATGATAGTGACAGTGACTCTGATTCTGAAACAGACTTCAGTGATGAAGATACAAAAAGGAGAGCAAAGAAAGCCAAGAAAAAGGAAAAGAAGAAGAAATGCAGATTGAAGAAATATAAGAAAAAGAAGTCTAAGAAGAGCAGAAAATATTCCAGTGATTCAAGTTCTAAAGGGTCCCAAGAAGAGTTTCTGGAGAATCCCTGGAAGGATTGATCAAAGCCTGAAGAACCCTCAGATTTGATTGGCCCAGAGGCTCCCAAAACACTTGCCTCTCAAGATGATAAACCTTTGAACTATGGCCATGCTCTGTTACCTGGTGAAGGGGCAGCTATGGCTGAATATGTAAAAGCTGGAAAACGTATCCCACGAAGAGGTGAAATTGGCTTGACAAGTGAAGAAATTGCATCATTTGAATGCTCGGGTTACGTAATGAGTGGTAGCAGGCATCGCCGAATGGAGGCTGTGCGACTGCGAAAAGAGAACCAGATCTATAGCGCTGATGAGAAGAGAGCCCTTGCATCCTTTAACCTAGAAGAGAGAAGAAAGAGAGAAAACAAGATTCTGGCCAGTTTTCGAGAGATGGTATACAGAAAAACTAAAGGGAAAGAGGACAAATAAGGATTTTCTGATTGTTCATCAGACATTTTTAACAACAAAAAAGGAAGTTTGGGGTCCATATATACACACAAAAAGATTATCATGATCTGAAAAAGCTTTACAGTGCTACTGTGCCTTCTATTTAATTCTTTCAGTCCTTCTATAAAAAGCTGCTTATTGATGTAACTTTAGCAAGCTCTTTGGGTTATTTTGGATTGACCAAAACAACCTTCTGGTTTAAAAATCCAAATTATGAATGAAACTCTACTGTGTTGGGGGAGGTGGCATTGAGAGAAGGTGCTGGTGAGGTGAGAAACTGAACTCTCACACCAGGGGACAGTGCTCCCATTAGCTCTACATGGTACCCACTCCCCAACCCATCCCAACTGAACTTGTGAGAAATTATCATTCCTCTATGTTGAATGTGTTATAAATGGACTTGATAGAAACACACAGGAGGCCACTTTTGTTAACAAAATGAAGGCATGGCTGAAAAAAGCAAATCTGGAATTTGAAGGTTGACTTGTGTATTACAATATTATTGTCAGCTCTGGAAGTAATGTATTTTGATTTTAGTCCCTACCTCCACCCCAAAACCAACAAACAAACCAAAAAGCAAACTAACCCACAGACTTGTTGAATTGAAAATGTGAACATTAGTTTTAAAATTCTTAATAGGTTAATTAAAAATGGTTATTTCAAAAAAAAAAAAAAAAAAAAAGAAATGCAGTTAATCTGTTAGTCTGGCTGGGATTTAGGGACTAAGATACTGGATGGCTTCTGTGTGTTTTTTTCTTTTTTTCCATTCTCTTAAGGAAAAAGATGAAATCTAGTTCTTGTTAAGTACACTTGAATGCTAAACACAAGTGTGTGCATGCCTACCCACCTACTACCTTCCCCACCCCTCATAAACACACACATTTTGAATGACAAAATGTCACCATGTGGCTTTGGGTCTTATAAAGTGAAAAAAAATTCCCTATGGATCCCCAGACATCGTGAATTTATCACATTAACTGAATCTTGATGTTTCACTTCTTCATTTCCTTAAAGAAAAAGGGTGGCAAAGTGGTCCATCATGATATATGGAAAGGACATACAAGAGAGGATCAGGGTGACTGCCCTTAAGACTTCCAGAAAACTAGGTGACTTTCTGTGCTTCCTTTCTTCAACATCTTCTTTCCACAAAGCAGATTCAGCAGATGATAAAATAATGCTAGCATAAATGGGAACATTTATGATAACAGTGCAGCTATCGAAGTTTGCTGGGATGGAAAATCAAGAACTCCCTGTTCTGAGATCACTTTTGGTTATGTTATTACAATTTTATTTGAGGAAGGGGTGAGTTCCTGAGTTTAAAAGAACCATGGTGAAATGATTTTCATTGGTGGTCAGAGATGTGCAGGTGGGAAAAGTCCTCTTAGGAATGTGGTTTTCAACAGATTGGCTGTGGTACGCAAGAATCAGGCAAACTCTTCATTATTGGGCCAGCTGTCAAATTTTAAATGATGTGTAAAATTTGCTTTGGAAGCAACTAAGTATACATATTATTACCTTGACTTACAGCAGATGCAATATCGAACTGAGGGCTTTGTGCAAGCTTTTATATAGGTGAGTCCTTGTTGCTGGATGGCAAAAAGTGTGGTATAACATGGAAATGGCTTATTTACAGGAACACAGGGGATCTCTGTAAAGTGAAGGAAGCAATATAGTCAAATGTTCAACTCGATAATGATAGAATGCTGAAAGGAGACTGAGGAAATGGTGGAATACCTGTGAATAAAATGCAATCTTCAAGGATGAAAATTCTATTTTTTTTTTTTTTTACTTTTAAGTTAATTTAATTTTATTTTTTTTTCATATCTTTATTGGAGTATAAATGCTTTACAAAGTTGTATTAGTTTCTGCTGTACAACAAAGTGAATCACCTATACCTATACATATATCTCCATATCCCCTCCCTCTTGCATCTCCCTCCCACCCTCCCCATCCAACCCCTCTAAGTGATCACAAAGCACCGAGCTGATCTTCCTGTGCCATGTGGCTGCTTCCCACTAGCTAGCTATTTTACATTTGGTAGTGTATATATGTCAATGCCACTCTCTCACTTCATCCCAGCTTACCTTTCCCCCTCCCTGTGTCCTCAAGTCCACTTGCTACATCGGCGTCTTTATTCCTATCCTGCCCCTAGGTTCCTCAGAACCATTTTTTCTTTTTTTTTTTAAGATTCCATATATATGTGTTAGCATATGGTATTTGTTTTTCTCTTTCTGACTTACTTCACTCTGTATGACAGACTCTAGGTCCATCCACCTCACGACAAATAACTCAATTTTGTTTCTTTTTATGGCTGAGTAATATTCCATTGTATATAGGTGCCACATCTTCTTTATCCATTCATCTGTTGATGGGCACTTAGGTTGCTTCCATGTCCTGGCTATTGTAAATAGAGCTGCAGTGAACATTGTGGTACATGTCTCTTTTTGAATTATGGTTTTCTCAGGGTATATGCCCAGTAGTGGGATTGCTGGGTCATATGGTAGTTCTATTTTTAGTTTTTTAAGGAACCTCCATACTGTTCTCCACAGTGGCTGTATCAATTTACATTCCCACCAACAGTGCAAGAGGGTTCCCTTTTCTCCACACCCTCCTTAGCATTTATTGTTTGTAGATTTTTTGATGATGGCCATTCTGACCAGTGTGAAGTGATAACTCCTTGTGGTTTTGATTTGCATTTCTCTGATGGTTAGTGATGTTGAGCATCTTTTCATGTATTTGTTGGCCATCCATATGTCTTCTTTGGAGAAATGTCTATTTAGGTCTTCCGCCCATTTTTGGATTAGGTTGTTTTTTGATATTGAGTTACATGAGCTGCTTGTATATTTTGAAGATTAATTCTTTGCCAGTTGCTTTGTTTGCAAATATTTTCTCCCATTCTGAGGGTTGTCTTTTCATCCTGTTTATGGTTTCCTTTGCTGTGCAAAAGCTTTTAAGTTTCATTAGATCCCATTTATTTTTGTTTTTATTTCCATTTCTCTAGGAGGTGGGTCAAAAAGGATCTTGCTGTCATTTATGTCATAGAATGTTCTGCCTATGTTTTTCTCTAAGAGTTCTATAGTGTCTGGACTTACATTTAGGTTTTTAATCCATTTTGCGTTTATTTTTGTGTGTGGTGTTAGGGTGTGTTCTAATTTCATTTTTTACATGTATCTATCCATTTTTCCCAGCACCACTTATTGAAAAAGCTGTCTTTTCTCCATTGTATATTCTTGCCTCCTTTGTCAAGGATAAAGTGACCATATATGTGAGGGTTTATCTTTGGGCTTTCTATCCTGTTCCATCAATCTATATTTCTGTTTTTGTACCAGTACCATACTGTCTTGATTACTGTAGCTTTGTAGTATAGTCTGAAGTCAGGGACCCTGATTCCTCCAGCTCTGTTTTTCTTTCTTAAGATTGCTTTGGCTATTTGGGGTCTTTTGTGTTACCATACAAATTGTAAAATATCTTGTTCTAGTTCTGTGAAAAATGCCATTGGGAATTTGATAGGGATTGCATTGAACCTGTAGATTGCTTTGGGTAGTATAGTCATTTTCACAATATTGATTCTTCCTGTCCAGGAGCATGGTATATCTCTCCATCTGTTTATGTTATCTTTGATTTCTTTCATCAGTGTTTTATAGTCTTCTTAGTACAGGTCTTTTGCCTCCTTAAGTAGGTTTATTCCTAGGTATTTTATTCTTTTTGTTTCAATGGTAAGTGGGATTGTTTCATTAATTTCTCTTTCTGATATTTCATTGTTACTGTATAGGAATGCCAGAAATTTCTGTTCATTAATTTTGTATCCTGCAACCTTACCAAATTCATTGATTAGTTCTAGTAGTTTTCTGGCAGCATCTTTAGGATTCTCTATGTATAGTATCATGTCATTGACAAACAGTGACAGTTTTAATTCTTTTCTGACTTGGATTCCTTTTATTTCTTTTTCTTCTCTGATTGCTGTGGCTAGGGCTTCCAATAGTATGTTGAATAATAGTGGTGAGAGTGGACATCCTTGTCTGTTCCTGATCTTAGAGGAAATGGTTTCAGTTTTTCACCATTGAGAATGATGTTTGCTATGGGTTTGTCATATATGGCTTTTATTACGTTGAGGTAGTTTCCCTCTATGCCATGCCCACTTTCTGGAGACTTTTTATCATAAATGGGTGTTGAATGTTGTCAAAAGCTTTTTCTGCATCTATTGAGATGATCATATGGTTTTTATTCTTTAATTTGTTAATATGGTGTATCACATTGATTGATTTGTGTATAGTGAAGAATCCTTGCATCCCTGAGATAAATTCCACTTGATCATGGTGTATGATCCTTTTAATATGCTGTTGGATTCTCTTTGCTAGTATTTTGTTGAGGAGTTTTACATCTATGTTCATCAGTGATATTGGTCTATAATTTTCTTTTTTTGTGATATCTTTATCTGGTTTTGTTATCAGGGTGATGGTGGCTTTATGGAACGAATTTGGGAGTGTTCCTCCTTCCATAATTTTTTGGAAGAGTTTGAGAAGGATAGGTGTTAACTCTTCTCTAAATGTTTGATAGAATCCGCCTGTGAAGCCTTCTGGTCCTGGACTTCTGTTTGTTGGAAGATTTTTAATTACCGTTTCAATTTCATTACCTGTGTGATTGGTCTGTTTATATTTTCTAATTCTTCCTGGTTCAGTATTGGAAGGTTGTACTTTTCTAAGAATTTGTCCATTTCTTCCAGGTTGTCCATTTTATTGGCATATAGTTGCTTATAGTAGTCCCTTATGATCTTTTGTATTTCTGTGGTGTCACGTGTACTCTCTCCTTTTTCATTTCTAATTTTATTGATTTGAATCCTCTCCCTTTTTTTCTTGATGAGTCTCGCTAAAGGTTTATCAATTTTATCGTCTCAAAGAACCAACTTTTAATTTTATTAATCTTTGCTATTATTTTCTTTGTTTCTATTTCATTTATCTCTGCTCTGATCTTTATGATTTCTTTCCTTCTACTGACTTTGGGTTTTCTTTGTTCTTTTTCTAGTTGCTTTAAGTGTAAAGATAGATTGTTTATTTGAGATTTTCTTGTTTCTTGAGGTGAGCTTGAATTGCTATGAACTTCCCCCTTAGTACTGTTTTTGCTGTGTCCCAAAGTTTTTGGGTCATTGTGTTTTTGTTACCATTTGATTCTAGGTATTTTAAAATTTCTTCCTTGATTTCTTCAGTGATCTCTTGGTATTTGGCAGTGCACTGTTTAGCCTCCATGTGTTTGTAGTTTTTACAGTTTTTTTCCTGTAATTGATATCTAGTCTTATAGTGTTATGGTTGGAAAAGATGCTTGATACAATTTCAAGTTTCTTGAATTTTACTGAGGCTTGATTTGTGACCCAAAATATGATCTATTCTGGAGAACATTCCATGTACTCTTGAGAAGGAACTGTATTCTTTCCCTTTCAGGTGGAATGTCCTGAAAATATCAGTTAAGTCTATGTGGTCTATTGTGTCATTTGAGACTTGTGTTTCCTTATTTATTTTCTGTCTGGATGATCTGTCTATTGATATAAGTGGGGTGTTAAAGTCCCCCACTATTATTGTGTTACTGTCGATTTCTCCTTTTATGGCTGTTAACATTTGCCTTATGTATTGAGGTGCTCGTATGTTGGGTGCATAAATATTTATAATTGTTATGTTTTTTTCTTGGATTGATCCCTTGATCATTATGTAATGTCCTTCCTTATCTCTTGTAACAGTCTTTATTTTAAAGTCTAGTTTATCTGATATGAGTATTGCTACTCCAGCTTTCTTTTGATTTCCATTTGCATGGAATATCTTTTTCCATTCCCTCACTTTCAGTCTGTATGTGTCCCTAGGTCTGAAGTGGGTTTCTTGTAGACAGCATATATATGGGTCTTGTTTTTGTATCCATTCAGCCAGTCTCTGTCTTTTGGTTGCGGCATTGAATCCATTTACATTCAAGGTGATTATCAATATGTATGTTCCTATTACCATTTTCTTAATTGATTTGGGTTTGTTTTTGTGGGTCTTTTTCTTCTCGTGTGTTTCCCACTTAGAGAAGTTCCCTTAGCATTTGTTGTAAAGCTAGTTTGGTGGTGCTGAATTCTCTTAGCTTTTACTTGTCTATAAAGGTTTAGATTTCTCCGTTGAATCTGAATGAGATCCTTGCCAGGTGGAGTAACCTTGGTTGTAGGTTTTTCCCTTTCATCACTTTAAATATGTCCTGCTAATCCCTTCTGGCTTGCAGAGTTTCTGCTGAAAGATTAGCTGTTAACCTTATGGGGATTCCCTTGTATGTTATTTGTTGCTTTTTCCTTGCTGCTTTTAATATTTTTTCTTTGTATTTAATTTTTGATAGTTTGATTAATATGTGTCTTGGCCCATTTCTCTTTGGGTTTATCCTGTATGGGACTCTGCGCTTCCTGGACTTGATTGACTATTTCCTTTCCCATATTAGGGAAGTTTTCCACTTATATAATAGATTATAATCTCTTCAAATATTTTCTCAGACCCTTTCTTTTTCTCTTCTTCTTCTGGAACCCCTATAATTCGATTGTTGGTGCGTTTAAGGTTGTCCCTGAGGTGTCTGAGACTGTCCTCAATTCTTTTCATTCTTTTTTCTTTATTCTGCTTCTCAGCAGTTATTTCCACCATTTTATCTTCCAGCTCACTTATCTGTTCTTCTGCCTCAGTTTTTCTGCTATTGGTTCCTTCTAGAGTATTTTTTATTTCAGTTATTGTGTTGTTCATCATTGTTTGTTTGCTCTTTAGTTCTTCTAGATCCTTGTTAAACATTTCTTGTATTTTCTCCATTCTGTTTCTGAGATTTTGTATGATCTTTACTATCATTACTCAATTCTTTTTCAGGTAGGCTGCCCATCTTCGTTTATTTGGTCTTGTAGGTTTTAACCTTGCTCCTTTGTCTGTAACATATTTTTTTGTCATTTCATTTTTTTTTTTTTTTTTTTTTATCGGGGCTGCTGTATTCCTGTCTTTCTGGTTGTTTGGCCTGAGACATCCAGCACTGGAGTTTGCAGGCACTTGGGTAGAGCTGGGTCTTGGTGCTGAGATGAGGACCTCCGGGAGGCCTCACTCCTATTAGTATTCCCTGGGGTCTGAGGTTCTCTGTTAGTCCAGTGGTTTTGAATCAGTGTCCCACTACAGGAGCTTGGGCCCAGCTTCCGGCCTGGGACCCAGTATCCCACAAACCACATGGCATGGCAAAAAGAAAAAGAAAAGAAAGAAAAAGAGGAGCAGTACAATAACAAAGAATAAAAAGTAAAATAAAATTAGAAAGATAAAAAATATATTAGGAAAAATAAAAATATAATTGAAACAGCTGCAACAAGGTAAAACAAACCACAACAAAAAAAAGAAAAAACAAAAAAAAGGGGGCAAACCAAAAGGAGCAGAACAATGACAAAGTATAAAGAATAAAATAAAAGTAGAAAAATAAAAGATTTATTAGAAAAAATAAAAATATAAATGAATCAACGACAACAAGGTAAAACAGAACCCCACCTGGTTGCTGGGGGTTCCTCCCATCCCCTTAGGTGTCCGTGGTCCCCCACCGGTGCCTGGTAGGTGCCCTAGTTGTGCGGAGATGTGAATTCCACGTCCTCCTAGTCCACCATGTTGACTCTACCCCTAGGATACAAATTCTAGAATTTAAAGTGTGGCCAAGAATATAAAAGATTGGAGTCACTATTTTAGTGTTCATGGAGAGTTTTTTTGGGGTGGAGAAGTAAGCTTTGGGAAGGAGTGTGGACATACAAGTCTATGATGATGGGTCATGTTCCTTTATAATGTATAATAATATATTAAATATATAATAAGATGAGGCCTCTTCTTCTTGCTCCATTCCATGGTCACCAGAGCTCTTGCCAATAAGTAATGCTGGTCATCAGGGAGCCAGGCTGGGCAGGGTATGACTTGGTGCAAACTCATGATGCTCATTCATTTATTCATTCAAGAAATACATTGTGATCTAAGTATGTGCACATAGGACACAGTGTAACTTGAAATATGTTAGTGTCCCGGGGAGAACACAGACAATTAATCACTGGGTACTCTGTTATAAATACTGTATCAGGAGGTAAGTCCATGATTCTATGGCATTACACATATGGTGGGTGTCAGAGAAGGTCTCCCAAAGGAGAAGATTTTAAAAGGAAACAAAGGAGAAGAAATTAGCAGGGAAGATTGAAGGTTTGGGTGCAGTGTGGAAGAAGTCTTGCTGAGGAATGGAATATTCCAGGTAGAGAGGAATTTAAAATATATACCCTATTAATGGGCAACAGTTTCATTATCCTCTCCAGGGAACAGCAGTTTTTAAAAATGTTTACCGTATGACTAGGTACATAGTTTGCCTTATGACATGTATAAGACTGATTGGCTTATAATTTATTTTCTCTCCTTGATTGACTATAAAAATTGTTATTTTTGTAATTATCCTAGGATGATTTTTTTTTTAAGCTTGGCTCTGTAGAAGTATAAAGGAGAGAAGGGGACTGACAGGTCAGGGAGTTTTGCCTTGATGAAATGGTCCAGTGGTCGAAAACACCTGAGAATCATGCTAAAGCAAAATCAAGGATACATTGTCTTAAAAGGTTGGGTATATTTGATTTTGTGTGACGGTGTAAAATTAGCACTGGAGTCAGGAAATCTCTGTTCAAATCCCGGATAATCTCCATGATTTGGGACAAATATGTGATCTCTCTATGAATCATTTTATTTTATTTTAACCTATTTTATTTGGAAGAGAAAGGGAGCTAGATTTGATCATTGATAATACACCTGTCAGTTTTAGTATCAAATGTGATATTTAATTCAACCATCTTGTGATGACATCATCTACCAACATTTAAAAAAAATCTGCTTCCCTTTAATCAGTAAATGTGGGCTAAATATAGAAAAGTAGCTATAGTGTGATGAATAATTTCCTAGGCTTTGAAAATGGATTGTCTGAGCTCAGACCTTAACAGCTTTGGGAACCTATCCTTTAATATCCTTATTAGTAAAGTGGTGATAAAGGAAGTACCTTATATCATAGGGCTGTTGTGAGGAATAAATGTGTTAATACATGTAAAGCTTTTACACAAGTACCTATCATATAGTAAACATTCAATAAATGTCCGTTACAAGTATTAGCCATATTATTGGGGATATTTACTAAATATTTGAGATTGAGATTAAAAGGATATTTTAATAAAATTGGCAAAAGTTCTAAAAATGGGAACTGATGAGTTGGACATATTTTATAGCTACTTTGAGTTTTAATCCAACATTTATCTAGTGGATACAAGAAAAGACTCAGTCCCTGTCTTCCAACATGGGGGAAATAGTTTAGGAAAAAGTGTATAACAAAACTATAATGAATGAGGAAAGAAGTCTGGAAACATATTTTTATACTCAAAAAGTCAGTGATTAGAACATCCTAAAAGGAGGGGAGAAACCCCTTGAAATTTGAGATAAACACAATATGACTAGTGACAGAAGGATGCTCATGTAGCATATAAAATTAAAGGATCAACTCTTCTTTCTCTACTATTACTTACTATTACTTAATATTAATAGGAATATCCTTAAGGCCTGGTTTGGTTTTCCCAGGGAAGTATAAAGAAATCTGGATTATTTCACATTAGAAAGTGGGAGGATGTGTACTTTGTTTGTTTTGGGGAGTGGCCTAGACTTGATCAATATCTCTGCTCTTGAGCAGGTCCTTGAACCACTTGGAATCAAGTGTGTTGCTAGAGTGGAAAACCAAAATTATAATCACAAGATGATTGAGATCGTGGTTGGAAACATGGTGCCAAGAAAGGCAAAGATACAAAAAGGAGGAGAAATAGCAAAGTTGGATCCAGGAAGGTAAGGAGTAGGACAGACACATGTATGATTGAGTATGGTGATTAAGAAAAGGCTCTGTTGTCCCACTGATCAGGATTCAAATTAGTAATGTCACAATGTGAGGTATTTGTAGGAACTCAGTCCTCTTTAAGCCAAGTTTCTAATTAAAAGAGTGATAGTGCCAGCTGACTCATAGTCCTTGCCACTCAATAGACATTGGCACTGAGACAATGCCAGCTCTTCCCCTCCCCACCATCCCCTTGCCTCTCCTGAGCCTGTCACTGGTGAGAATGTTCTGTGGCTCTTCCTTTGGGTAAAATCTGAGTGTATGTAGGGATTGGAAGGAGTACTACAAGACAAGACACAGAACATGGTAATGTGGATTATTACTCATTTACTAATTTGGAAGAATACATAATGGAACCTGAAGCATGTGGATGGTAGGCATAGGCTGTGTAGAGGATTTGGAAAAAGTACTGGGGCATTGCATTTTTTATGATAATACAGGAAGAGGAAATGACTTGAACCTTGCCTTTTATGAAAGGGAGAGGAGTTTGTGGGTGGTTCCCTGGGAAGTAGGGAGCTTTTGGGGGAATTTTGGGTAGTTAATAGAGCTGAACTATGTTGCAGGGACCTGTGGCATTTGCTTGGAATGAGTTAGGAAGACACCTGAGAGGCTGTTGTAAAGGTCTGTTTGATAGGAAGGAAGAGGTGGAACAAAGTAATAGCAGAGTGGATAGAAAGGGTGGAGGAGGAAAAAGATACAGGGCTTCGAAGGGTGAGCAAATGATATTTACATATAAGCTTCTGCTCAGTTTAGTTCTTCATAATAAAGGACTTCTTGATTATGTCTCTCAGGAAAATTAAGACAGACTATTTCATTTTTCTAACCTTTCTATCTGGGGCCTCTTTCTTACCACCCCATTTTTCTCATTGCTTTCAAAGCTTTCTCCGTGATAAAGAACTGACAAACACACTAATAAGGGCTGATAAGGTATAATTTGTTAATAAAAGCATATTTTGCCACATAAGGTACTGCATCTAAAGTACTTAGCACAATGCCTGGCTCATGTATATTGGCTATCACTACTAGCAATAGTAAGAACAATAATAATATCTTATAGTATAATCATTATTGCTTTTTAGGTGAGAATGATTTTAACCTTATAGGAGAAGGGATTACTCCCCAAGGTAGTGTCATTATATGGGCTTCTGATAGGCAACTAATTAATGGCATATGTGACTATTAATGGCATAGCTATAAAGACAAGTTATCACCAGGTGTAAAAGTTAGAACATAATTTCTAAAAATATATATTCTGATGCCATAATATGAAACCAAAGATTCATGAGAAGGAAAGTTAGGCAGAGTTATGATACAGTTCTCACAGTAGTTATGTTAGGGTGGTAGAACTGCTTTTCTATTTTCTTGATGTCTAAATTTTTCTGATTTTTTTTTATAATTGAGTTATAATTCTGATTCTACTACTTACTAACTCTAATACCTTCAGTAAGTTACTTATTTTTTCTAAACCTGAATTTAGTAATTAAAAAAATAAAAATAGTAATAGTAACTCCCTCACAAAATTGTTTTGAACAGTAGATGAAGGAATGCCTATTAAAACCTTGAGCATAGTAGCTTGCACACAGCAAGTACTCAAGGTATGTTGTTATCAATGAATCTTTAGTAGTAGAGGACAAGAGTCTTGAGGCAAAATAACAAATTACACAGTACAATTAAATTACTTTGTTCATTCGCTTTAAATTTATAAATTAATTCATTCAACAAGTATTTATCAGGCATCTATTATTTTCTAGTATTGTTTTAGGTGCTAGGAATATGAATGTTAAAAAGCAGACAAAAACTTTTGCCCTGATGAAACTTAGATTCTTTGTAAATTATTTTGATGTACCTAAGTTCAATAAAATGGAAATAAACAAAAATAAAATTTACAAAACCAAGCATCAGTGAACATCTCCCACTATGGGAAATATATTTGGATGTGAGGGGTTTCCTTGGCACTTCTCAGAACACGTAATTGATGATCAACCTCAGCAGGTCACAAGAGGAGTCATCTCTCGTGATACACAGATTTACGATATACAGTGTGGAAAGTGTTTAAAGCCTGTGTCCGAGATACTGACATATTTCAACTGGGCTCGAGGTCCTGTAACAATGCTAAATTCTCCTGTGAATGAAATAGTTTCTAGGTAATTTAAAATCTTTTTGACTCTTCTTCTAAATTCTGTTTAAGCAACGTGTTATCACTATAAGGAGAAAAGGGGGAAAAAAGACAATCAATAAACAAGAACAAAGAATAATGAATCAGAAGTGGCACAAATGGGTGAGAGGAGCTCAAATTAAAAGGAGCAAGACAGCTGCCAAGCCTGAAAAAGGGAGACCAAAGATTTACATTTATAAGGTTTTTAAAAAACCTATCAGACAAACTAATTACAAACTACAAATTTTAATTGGAGTTAATTGGATTGGGTAGTTGGATGAAAGAAGTGTGGGAGAAAAAAACCCTTCACTTTTTGCTCTGCTGTCAAGCACGCTAATGGATGATGAAGCACAGGCAGTTAATCAAGTCAAAACACCTAGTTCCCTCACTGAATCCTAGAATGTTAGAGCCAAAGGGTTTTTAGATCAGCCGTGTAACACTATCATTTGTTAAATGGGGACATTAAGAACAAGGATTGATCAGTGACATGCCCAAGGTCATTCACAGTATCAATGAAGAGAAGGACTTGTGTCTGGTTTCCCAAGATAGAACTTTTCCAAGCACTAAAGGACGTGTCACCCCAGGAACAAGCAAAAGAGATTTTCAAGTAAAGGCCATTCAGAAGCCATGTATATCTGGTAATAACTGTTTTGATCAGGAATCACATAATTAAAATAGAAATTGGAAAAAAATAGCAGTTGTGCATTCATTCCTTGTAACTGGTGTGAATGAGAAATGGTTATAAAGAAATGAGGGAGAGAGCAATGAGGCTGACTTTTGATTATAAAAGCTAATGAGAGGTCCAGCTTGCTTATATCCCCAAGGTGACCTCGAATTTCTCTTCTCTTCTCTGTGAAGGACATTTTGTGCTGAACTGCATAATGACTGTTTAGCAAAGTGATCTACCCTCTCTGTTTTGGTGTAAAGAAAAAATAATTTTGACAAAAGGTGCTAATGAAATTCAGTGGAAGAATGGAAGGTTTTTTAATAAGTAGCATTTGAATAATTAGATGTCCAGTGGAAAAAGAAACAAGCTTTGACACCTATTTCATACCATATATGAAAATTAATTTGAGATAGATGATAGATATAAGTGTGAGGGCTAGAGGAAAACATAGGAGGACGTCTTTGTGACCTTAGCGTAGGTGAAGATATTAAGCACTAAGCAAAAAAAGAAAAAAATGATAAATTTGACTTCATCAAAGTTAAAAACTAGTGCTCATCAAAAAGCACTGGTAAAAAAAAGAAAAGTCAAACTATAGACTGGGGAAAAATATTCCTAATATAATACACAATACTGACAAAGGACTCATATTCAGAAAATATATAAATTCCTATGAATCAATAAGAAAAAGACACAATCCCTACACTCCATAGCAGAAGACTTGAACAGGCACTTCAAAAAGAATATATTTAAATGAATCATAGACTTATGAAGAAATTGTTTGATACTATTATGAGGGAATTGCCAATTAAAACCACAATATCACTATACTTCCATCAGAGTGGCTAAAAATTAAAAACCAAAAAACCCCAAACACTAATGTTACCAAATGTTGGAGCAACTGAAACTCTTATACATTCCTTTTGAAACACATTTCTCTTAAATAGTTCTAATATTTTGGAAATTTTTCTCATGGTTTCTAATAAAGTTAAATATATACCCACCATCCTATGACCCGGCTGTTTCCCACCTAGATATATATCTAAGAGAACAAAGCTGATATATCCACAAAAAGATTTGTACAAAATGTTCATAGTAGCTTTAATTGTAATAACCCTAAGACAAAAACAAACTAAGTGTTTATTAACAAGAGAATGAATTAATAGTGACAATGGGATACTACACAGTAACAAAAAAGTAACAAACCACAACATGGATGGATATCAAAAGCACTATTTTGAACAAAGTAAGTCAGACACAAAAGAATGCATACTCTATGGTTATGTTTATTTGAATTTGAAGGACAAAGGCAAAATTAATCTATGGTGAGATAGAAATTAGAATAGCGACTTCCTCTCTCTGATTTTGTAGTGATCACGTTGCCTGGGACGGGCAGGAGAGACCTTTCTGGGAGATGAACATGGTATAAATCTTGATCTGGGTAGTGGCCATATGCTGCCTACAAAGATAAAAATTTGCAGAGAAGTACATTGAACAGTACATAGAACAGCTTTTTGCATTAGACTTATTAGTGAATTATACCTCAATTTAAAAAAATTAAAATAGAAAGATAATCAGAAGGAAATTTTTAAATGGTATAACAGAGATCATGGTAGCCTTTTGGCCCCTTTTTCCCCCGGGTGTTGGAGACATTTCCCTCTTCTTCACTCCTTCCTTCTTCCCCTTTCACTCCCCCTCCCTTTCCTCTTCCCCTCTCTTCCCTCTCCTCCACTTTCCCCTCTGCCTTTCTTTAAAGGTGCTTATACAGGTGAGTTTTTTGTCCATTGGCTGAACCCAATTTATGAGAAGAAGGTGATCTAAAAGAGAATAAGCTAGGCAGGTTTACCACATGATTTATTGTCCACAAACGACACTTCTGAGAACGTAAAGATACCCTAAAATTAACTCTCACTCTCTCTCTCTCTATATAATATATATAAAATATATATATTTTAAATTTTTATTGATGTATGATTGATTTACAATGTTGTGTTAGTTTCAGGTGTATAGCATAGTGATTCAGTTTTATATGCGTGTGTGTGTGTGTGTGTGTGTGTGTGTATATATACTTTTTCAGATTCTTTTCCCTTATAGGTTATTACAAAATATTGAGTATAGTTTCCTGTGCTATACAGTAGGTCCTTGCTGGTTATCTTTTTTACATATAGTAGTGTGTATCTATCTATCTACCTATTTATCATCTATATATATATATACATGTATATTTCAAAAACAAAAAAAAAAATTGTTCATTACTCCCCAGATTGCTTTTATTATGCTTCAGGCTATTTTCAAAATTAGTTAAAAAATATTCTTGAATGTTGAAACAAGTAAGTAAATATCACCCACCCCTTCATTATGTTGACTGAGCATTAAAAATAAGATAAGCATACTAATTATTCTTAGTACATTTTCACATGCTTTAATTAGTTTCTTGGCTATATCTTAAATATTGTATGAACAATGTACTTTAATATGGTCTTATTAAAGTTTTGATAAAATTGTCTACAGTCTTCTGGTTAGCACATTTGGAAGAGTGGGCACCTTGAAGTGACTCTTCTTTGCTGGATCGTATTTTTGATAGAGAAAATAATCTCTTGACTGTGTACAGAGGTACTTGGTAGGCTCAGAACAATTTGCTCTAAATGAAATATATTCTCAATTCAAATTTTTGTTTTGTATTGAAATGTATAAATCAGCCCAAATATTTTCACTGTACTTTCTTCATGTCTTTATTCATAGTTTTTCTCCTCCTCACATATTTTTACAAGACAAAGTCATCCAGTTAATTGTCTCTATGATTGTTTCTCCAAGTTTTATCAAAATTAGATGTTTAACATGATAGAGCGTCTCAGTTTCATTCCAACTTGGTACAGAATATAATATATATAATTGAAAATAAGAGCACTGTCAAAAGACTTTCTCCAAAAGTGAGATATATTAAAGTGTGATTATAGAATTTCAAAATTATGTTTGCATACCATTTTTGAGTTCTTATTGTTTACTTTGTTCAGTTGATTTTTTGTTATGAAGCATTATTGTTTTGCTGGCTTATGTTTATTTGGAAAATGGTTCTTAAAAGGTTTATACTTTTCTAAAACCCAGCTGATGAAAGTATAGAGAGCAAGCATGATCTGCCATCCTGCAGCATTGTTTTTTATATTTAAAAAACATTTTTAAAAATATTTATTTATTTATTTTATTTTTGGCTGCATTAGGTCTTAGTTGTGGTACTCAGGATCTTGGTTGCGGCGTGCAGGCTTCTCTCTAGTTGTGTCTCACGTGCTCAGTAGTTGCACACAGGCTTAGTTGCCCCGGGTCATGTGTGATCTTAGTTCCCCGACCAGGGATCGAACTCACATCCCCTGCATTGGAAGGCAGATTCCTAACCACTGGACCACCAGGGAAGTCCCTGTTTTTTATATTTAATATCAAATTTTTCTTGAAAATGTTGTAGTTTAACCACTGCATGTGTTACTGTTTCTCTTTCTATTGTGTGAATGCATATATACAAACACACATACTCATATATATGTGTATGTATATGAATTTGTAAATCTTGACAATTGCAACTTGTATTTGAATCAGTAGAATAACACAGTTTAATACAAATGTGAATTTTATTTTTATTTTTAAAATTTTTATTGGAATATAGTTGATTTACAGTGTTGTGTTAGTTTCAGGTGTACAGCAAAGTAAATCAGTTATACATATACATATATCCACTCTTTTTTTTTAGATTCTTTTCCCATATAGGTCATTACAGAGTATTGAGTAGAGTTCCCTGTGCTATACAGCAGGTTATTATTGGTTATCTATTTTATATATAATAGTGTGTATATGTCAATCCCAGTCTCCCAATTTATCCCTCCCCCCCTTATCTCCTGGTAACCGTAAGTTTGTTTTCTACATCCATGACTCCACTTCTGTTTTGTAAATAAGTTCATTTGCACCATTCTTTATAGATTCAACATATAAGCAATATCATATGATATTCGTCTTTCTGTCTGAGTTATTTCACTCAGTATGACAATTTCTAGGTCCATCCATGTTGCTGCAAAGGGCGGCATTGTTCCATTGCTTTTTGCATTACTGAGCTCCCTTATCTTGGGTTCTGCACCAAAGAAAACCAAGTCTCTTTCTTCAGCTCTGGCATTTAAATTTTTTGCTAGAACTAAAATTGAATCCTAATTATTGGGCTCTGTACAGTCCCTTTAAGAAAATTAATTTTTTTTCTTTTTCCAAATAACATAGAAAAAGCATCACAAAAAGAGAACAAAAAATTCTTAACCTATTCATGGTTTTTGACCTGACCTTAACTTTGTCCTGCTCTTGAAATGTCAGATATCTCACTTCATTGTTAAATCTCCTATTTCTTGCTTTACCTTTGTGGGAACTTGGTATTATTTTTCTGAATATTACTTAGGCTTCCCCTTGATCATATTAGTTTATTTTCTCCTTGAAACCCCTATAAATTGGTACCTCCCTATGGGTAGCATATTCACACAATTTGCTTCAGCCTCACAGACCAAATGTCCCCTGACTAAATGCAACATGATTCAAAATTGATAGTTCTAATTGAGAGACTATGCATAATCCTTGACTTTAACACCAAGAAAGTTAAAATTCAAATACTACCCTTGCCCATAATAGCTTCAACTTGGTTATCTCTGCCTGTATCTAATGGTCTGAGGAAGATATGCTTATAAAGAACAAATAGGGGGTTGAGGCTTTGGCCTTGTCTATGTCCACATAAAGAAAATTAATGAAGCTATAAACTTTTAGGGCCAGTGACCTGGCAGATGGCAGATAGAATTTATTCTCCTCAAAGACTGAGTGATGATATTGTTAAACAGTGTCTGGCAGAGACTTAAAAAATCTGCACCCTTTTTTAGATCCTCATTAACTATGGAGGAAGAGCAATCTTCCTGTTTATAAATTTAAGCAGGAATAACCACCTTGATGGACTTCAGGAGCCTATGTGGTGGGCTAGGTGAAAGATGGACAGCACGAAAAGCCAGCATCTGCCCAGTTGGGGGACTGCATGGGCCCTTGCCCAAAGAAGAGTTGCAAATTGTCCATGTGAACAATTTGGAGCCTCACCTTGGCCATTTCTCTGCTTCTAGGGTAGAAACAACTACACTCATATAATCACTTGTAATTTTCTCCTTTCACCATGTACTATCACTTGTTGCCTACTCTCTTTGTCACAGAATAGTTGTTCAACTTTGGGCAAAAGTTGCAATTTCTTTGAGCTTGTGTTTAAATATATATAAAATCAGAGGATTGAATTTAATCAGGGATAATTCTTTGTTGTGGGGGGCAGGCCTGTGCGTTATAGGATGTTTAGTAGTATCTCCAGCATCTACCCACTAGATGCCAGTAGCCCACTCTTTCCCCAGTTGTGACAACCAAAAATGTCTCCAGGCATGGTCATTATGTCCCTGGGGGCAAAATCACTCCTAGTTTTGAAACACTGTACTAAAACATACCTAAATTCCCTTCCTCTTTATATATTCCATCATCTTCTGTTGCCTGGAGAGATATTCTTGCTTTTTCAAGAGATAAAAACAATTCCTAGAAATATAATTCAGGAGGATAAGATGAAGATGAGGGGAATGGTTGACCTGAGCTTATAATTAATAACTTATGCTTCTCTGGAAAATCTAGATTTGGGCATTCGGTTCTTTTTCATATGAAGTTTATTTTCTTATTTACAAAGTAAATTGTTTACTACTATATTAAACTACAGAGAAGAATCATGAATAAAGAAATCAATCTTATCCAGATAACCAAGGAAAGTCACATCAACATTCTGGCATATTTCTTTGTAAGATGTTTTTCAAGAATGACTTAAGTTCGTCAATAAAAAAGGTTGCAATCATATTTATTAGACTTTTAAATTTTTTGATAAACTTGCATGAGAAAATTATTTTGGAGGGGGAATTATTTGTTCAGTATTATGGTATTATTCTCAGTGAACAAGATAATAATTTAAAATGAGATTGTTTATTTTAAAGCTTCATTTTTGTGTCATTGTGAAATGAATTCTAAATACTTCCACTTTCTTGCAGGTTCAATGCTGTGCTGCGCTTAATCTATATAGTACTCACTGGCATCAGCACTATTCTGATGATTTGGATGTTACCTTTCTGTATATCCCCATAGGAACATTTTCCAGGCTTTTTTTACTCTATGAATTTTTCACGTGTGTTTTCCTGTTTGGCTTCCTGGTTACCCAAGTTAAGTGAGTGGCATATTCTTAGCTCTTGTGTATTTGAGAATGTCTTTTTTATGCTATCAATGTGTAAGAGATAAGTTGGCTGACTGTAGTCTTTAAAGATCGCATCATTTCCCTTCTCAAATTCTCTATAAATTACTTCATTGTTTCCTGACATTAAGCATCTTAAGATGGGATCTGAGGTAAGCATGGTTCTTGTTTTTTTGTAGATTAACTGTTTTTTCCTGCATAGATACTTAGAGGATTTTTCTTTATTCATCTAATTCAGAGATTTTTCCAGGATATGTCGAGATATGCATTGTGCCTTATTAATTTTTCTTGCAAAATATTGAGTTTGCTGTATACAGGTTTTCCTTTCTTTTTTAAGCTGAAGAAAATTCTCTTCAGTTGTGAGCAGAATTTTAGACTTTTCCTTTTGTTCCATCTCTTTGGATTTCTCCCTCAAAAACACTGTTCTATTTACTTAGCCTACAGGATGGAGGTGGAAGGTGAGGGGAGAATTAGGATGACTCTGTGTGCCAATTTCTTCAGGTCAGTCCTGGTTTATGTCAGTTGTCCTGGTGTAAATATCAACTAAAATATTAATATTCTCTCTCAAAAATGTCCAGTTTGGACTGTGTCCATCGCTATTGGCTGCTCACCCTAGGCTGAGTATTACTCTACAATGCATGGGTGGTAAAACTCTGTCCTTCCTGTCCTATTGCAGCCACAGGGTGGGAAATTATCCACCAAGGGTTAAGTGAGTACATGTTGCTGACACACCTGGAGGAGAGAAAATAGATAGAATCCCTGACTCTCCTCTACTCTGAGCCATTCTTTCCCCTCATAGTAGAGCAAACCCTGTTGAGCATGTCTGCAATTTATTAATCATCTCACACACATAGAGCTACAATACACAGAATGATTAAAAATGAAAAGATAGAAAGTAAGGTGAAGCAGGCAAATAGCAGCTAAGTAAAAGTTTGGTACAGTTGTAATATCAAATAAACCAACCAAAAGAACCTAAAGGCAAAAAGTGGCAAGCATCAGTGAAAATCACTACATACTGATAATGATCAAGAATATATAAAGTTCTTGACTACATATGTGGTTAACAATATAGTCTCAAAATACACAAAGTTATAATCTAGATAATATTGGGGAGATATAGATAAAATACTAAGTGTAGTTGAAAGATTTTAAGAACTCCTTTCAAAAAAATTAGATCAAGATGACAAAAAATAAACATGAATCAGCTCCATATAAAATGTGCCTATTGAATTTTACACCAACAAACACAGAATACCCATTCTCCTTAATACACATGCCACAGTCACAGCATTAAATTTGTACTAATGTCTTAGATTGGGTCCCCTGGAAACAGAATCTGAGGTAGAGAGTTTTATGCAGAATTTTTACAGGGATATACTCTTAAGAGAGATGCCGGTACATTAATGAGAAAGGCAGATGAGGAAACTGACCCACAGTGAGGTTACAAGTGAAGCTCAACATCCCTAATGGGAGCTCCGGGGTTGGGAAGGACTTTCAGAGTTTTTCCAAACTGACATAAGGGGACTTCTCACTAGCTACAAATTGCACCAGAGAAGGAGCATAACCTTGTCAGAGGCATTTCCCTGCACCTGAGGGTGATTTCCAGTGAAGGATATGCTGAGAGCTGTGAGTAGCTGATATTCCCAGCAGCTGGGGCATAGATGAGTCAGCCCTGAAGAAATCTGGGCAGAGTATCCAACACAACTAGATCACAAAGGAAGACTCATACATTCAAAAGAATTGGTATTGTACAGCTTATGTTCTCTGTTAACAAGATAGAAATGCATTAAAATTAGAAATCAGTAACCAAAGAATAGTTTAAAATCCCATATGCTTTGAAACTTAAAACAAAATAAACTATAAAATTATTACTTGGTTAAAGAGGAAATCATGAAGATAAAATGATGAAATACTTAGAACTGAATGACAATAAAAGCACTGCATGTGGAAATTTGTGAGATGAATGTGAAGCAGTATTTGGTAAAAGAAGTTAAAGCTGTGACTGTGTTTATGAGAAAATGGCAATAACTTCAATAAAAGAAGCTAGAACATTGGATAAGAATAGACACACGGAATCAGGAAAGAAAGAAATAGTAAAGTTAAGGGTAAAAGTCAAGGAAATAAGGAATACAAATAGGTAAAATTAAAACCAAAGCATGTAGAAGAGGCAACATTTGAGGAGATAATAGTTGAAAGATTAAATAAAGAAGATATATATCCTCAATTTGAAAACCATACTGAATTTTCAGAAGGATGAGAAAAATGTAATTTAGGCATTTCATAGTAAAACTTCAGAAACGAAAGGCAAGAAGAAAATAATAATTGGTAAAAACAGGAAAGGAAAGGCCAATTACCTACTAAGGAATAAAATTTTATTTTCTTCAGTAAAAATTGATGCCAGAAGATAGTGGAACAATATCCTTATATATCAATGGGAAATTACTCAACTAGAATACTCAGCTAAACTTCCTATTTAAGAATAATGGTGATAAAGATATATTTAGTGAAGACAATATTTCTCTCATTCTCAGACCACAGCTGACAAAGACCAAGCATTTCTCAGGACTCTGTTATTAGTTGTTTCACTGATAGTATTTAAGTATTGGTTTTAATGTCTTATCTTCTCCAAATTTCCTACAGAATCATTTAATATTATATTACTTTATTATCCAGATTCATTAAAAAAAACTGTATTGACTTTAATAAATTCCTCTCCAAGCAAGTAATTTTAGCAGCTATCTTTTAAGGTCAATAAAATAGAAAAAGGGAAACTTCAGTGGTCTTCATCATGAACATATATTTCAGTCCTCACCATTTCTCCCTTCTTATTACTAACTCTGTCAATTACTTGCCTACCCCACTGATCTTACCTCTTTCCCTTTTGCTCATTATGCTCACTTAGGCCTCCCTGCTGTTTCATCACAGATCCTTTCTCTCTGACTGGAATACTCTCTCTCCTATCTTGCAAGGCCAATCTGAATTGGCCAATCTGAAGGCCAAGATCAATTTCTGATCTTGTCATTGAGCTTTCAGCTTACCTCCTTAAAAATGTAGTCCTTGTTCACCCTAACTGGAGTAGCCACCTGGTATTTTTTTTTTTTTTAACATCTTTATTGGAGTACGGGAATAAAGAATCCGTATTTTTTTTTCAATTATGCAAATTCTCTATCTTTTCGTTGAAACTCCATGACACTAGGCACTCTGTTTACTACTATATCTGTGAAATATAGAATAATATTAGAGACATAGTAAGTACTCCATAGTTATTTGCTAAATACATGAATTAATAAATAACCTAGCAAACTGCTATACAAATGCAGGACTAATGATAACTTGATTTCTAATATGCAAAGAACTTCACATTTATTACGGTATTTAGCCTTATGACAATTCTTAGGAAAAGGGACAAAGAATAAAGGGAAAAAAGACCACTCTCTGGTTGGCAGAGAGATTAATTATCCTCATTTTGCTGAAGAGGAAACCAAGAGTTAAAGTGATTAATGATTTACTAATGACAAGGCTTCTGGTAGATAAAATAATGTCCCCCCCGCCCCGCAAAGATGTCCATGTCTAATTCCTGGAACCTGTGAATATGTTGCCTTACATGAAAAAAAGGGGCTTTCAAATATGGTTAAAGACCTTGAAATGAGGTCCTTATCCTGGATGGTCTGTATGGGCTTCATCTAATTTCACAGGTCTTTAGAAGAACCCTTCCTGACTGCGATGAGGGTCAGAGGGAATGTTAATGGCAAAGAATGGTTGGAGAGATACAAAATTGCTGGCTTTGAGGATGGAGGAAGGGGGCCACAAGACAAGAAAATGGGGGCAACCTCTAGAAGCTGGTAGTCAATGAAATGGATTCTCCTCTAGAGACTCCAAAAGGAGCATAGCCTTGCTGACATCTTGAGTTTAGCCCAGTGAGACCTGTATCAGGCTTGTATCCTACAGAATTATATGATAATAAATTCATGTTATCTTAAGCCAGTAAGTTTGTGTTAATCTATTATAGCAGAAATAGGAAACTGATACAGGGCTGAAACTAGAACTCAGATCAGCTGACTCCTAGTTTGGAATTCTTTCCACTACACTATACATCATCTTTAGTAATTCAAAATTCCCCTAAACTCAATGGCAAACAGATGAATTATGGACTGAACAGTGCTGTGACAGGGAAATGTCTCCTAAATTGGAGAGATTGTAGTATACATATATAAAGTGTGTGTCACAGATTCTTTAAACTGTTAGCTATTTTTTCTTCAATTTCCAAAAAAATAATAGCATCATGAAACAGGGCTATGTACAGCATCTAAGGAAGAGATAGGAAACTTAGCAGTGTGTTTTGAAAATCTCATTATATTCATCATAATGAGAAAAGAGCTCCATTCTTATTATAATCTATGTCATTGTAATATAATGTACAGCATTGTTCTGGAGAGCAATTCAATGCAGCCAAATAACACTTAAAAAAATTTGCAGGTGTTTTCTCGCATTTTCATGCAGCTTATAGAAGACAGGCTTAGCCAGTAAGGAAAAGAGGAAAGGGAATAAAATGAAAGAAGAAACGGTCAAAAAGGTAAAAAAAAAAAAAAAAAAAGTTGAACCCAAAGCCTCTACTGATATGGAGTAATGCATGAGTGTTTTGGGTAAGGTTGAATGTGAAGAGGCTGGTTTGTAGCTTACCATATTTCTGAAACAAAGCAGTTAACGTGGGCTTCAGAAGATTTTACTTTAAAAAGTAAATTTATCAATATGAGAACTCCTAAAGAGATATGTAAATTGAATCACTTTTAACTGTGCGAATTGTTTCATTGAAACATATTAGTCAACTAAAAAAATGTTTAACTCCTTAAAATAGGGTATATTACAAAAAAACCCTGAAATGTAGTCACATTAAAATGACAGGTGACTTTTGTGGACGGAGGTCAAGGAAACAAGTTTCTTCAGTATTATTTAAATACTTGAATACATGTGGATACCACCATCCCTGAACAGGAGATATGGTGGTAGTGTTGGTGTTAGAAATTATTTAAAAAATTATTAATTAAAAACACTTCAGGATAAACAATTCAGTTTGTGTATATACAAGTTAAGTCAAATCTGTACCTTAGTGATTTTTAGTTAAGGTGTGAAAAACTCCCTGGAGGTGTGTTTAATTGGTGCTTAGGGCACCTTAATCATGAATATACACTGTCGAGTGTGATGTTTTTAGTACATAGCAATAGTGTTATCAAAATCTATACAAGAAGTTTTATTAACTAGCATAATGAATGTTAAAAATATCTTTTTATTGGAGAACTAAGTGGTGTTGAAAATGAGTGATGATATCAATGGCATGTTTCTGCAACTGGGATGAATTTGTATATTCATACTAAAACCAGATTAAGTAGTTTCCATTTTTGACAGAGCAAATGATACACCGTATTTCATTTAGTCACTAACAAATACTTGTATTCTTTTATGAATTACTTATCCTGAGTCTGGCACTATGCTGGGCTCTGAGATTACAGAGATGAATAAACCATAGTCATTGTACTTACGGAAGTCACTGTCCAATGAAGCAAATATTTTGGGGAAAAATAACACAGAATACCCTGCCTTAACTTGAGAAGTGGTTTCCTCAAATATAAACTCTTGGAAAAAATAATGTAGCATTATTGGAAGGTTACTGAATGCAAGTCTGCACAGAACGAGCCTTGCTCATATTCCAGGATTCAGCCTATATTATTCTATAAGAGTTGCAATTTAATGTCAACTAGTGGTGCTTGTCTGTTCCAGCTGAAATGAGGATGGAGACAGTTATGGTGTTGTGGCTTTCCTGGACACTGTTAATGATTCAGGAAGCTTTTGGATAGCCCGTGCTATTTACAAATCAGTGGAAGTTGGACCCAGGGAATACTGGAGACAAGTATCCACTGTTTACTCCCTGCAATGCTTCCCAAGATGGGCTTGCCTATAGTATCTGTTCCCAATCTCCTGTTTCTTTCCCCATACCAAGATGAAATGTTAGCTTGCCTTTTATCCCATTATAAGAGTGGAGAGTATGTGAAGAAACTCATTACTAACAGCATTACCCAGTTTCTTGTTATTGCGGGGCAATGCATATTGAATTGTAATTCAAATATAGAGTAAGTACTGCAATAGGGATAGATGTACAGTTAAGTGAGAGCACAGTTCCATAGAGAAGAAACTCCCTAGCTCTGTCTGCAGTAGGGGAAGCCTACAGAGGGGGCTGCATTTGAGTTTGAACTTGATACATGAATAGGTGTACAGTAGGCAGAAGATGGGAGGATGCAGAAAAGAAAGCTTGTTACAGGCAGAAGGAGCATTGTACAAAAACTATGATGTGGATGGGGCACAGACTGTTAGGGGAAGAAATGTGTTTATTTGTGTGTTTTGGAGGAGAAGGGGGTAATTAACAGTAAAGGCAGGTTGAAGGTACATTGTTTTGAAAGGTGCTATGTATGGACATGATCCTCTGTCCATGGCGAGCAACACATCATTCTGTGCTTTTTGGAGTAGGGAGATTGAATGAGAACAGAGACTGGGAACATTTATTCCAGGGCAAAGATGATAAGAACCTAGATTAAGCTTAATACATATTGAGTAGGTTTGCCAGTATTAGAAAAATCAAACAAAGAAACAAAAGCAAAAACAAGATGCCCAGTGTAGAACAATAATCAATATCAAGGCTGCAAAGAATAAAGAGCTTTATTTCAGGTCTTAAGAATTGCAATTTGTGAGACACAAATTGGGGTAAAATGAAAAGGGTATTGCAAAGAGAAAGAGTCAGGGGTTTATGAAGACAAAAACCACAAGGCTGTTCAAGAATTATGATTGACTCTGATGCAAGAAAGGAGATACTTGTCCTTAAGTGTTAGGTTGTCACAAATTATTTTAGGGTAAGCATCCTATAAGTATTTTGAGTTTCTGGAATATTGGGCACATGTTCTGGATGCCTGCATTAAGACAAGTGTTCAAAAGACCAGATTCCATGTGGGCTGAGGAGTGCATAAGTCACACTTTTTCAATGGCCTCCCAGCTCCTTTTTAGAGAGCTCTCTTAGCAATACTGACTCCATTTGGATTTTTCTTTTACACAAGTTAAATTCGAATTTCAAATAAACACAAATAATCTTTTAGTATGTGTATGTCCCATGTGACATTTGGGACATACTTATACTAAAAATTTATGTGTTGTTTATGTGATCGTCAAATTTAACTGGGTGTTCTGTATGTTATCTAGTAAGACTAATATTAAAGGAAAGAAAAGAGTTTGTAAAATTGGTCTTTGGTCTAACTTTATCTCTGAATGCAGCAAGTCATTTCTTAAACTGTAGCAATGTATACAATGCAATACACATTGAAATATTCTGTGTCATTTGAATTTAATTAACTCTGGTAATGTTTTAGCAATGTCCTTTTCTTCGAAAACTTTGGGGGCTTTTTTAAATTACGAAAATGCATTCTTCCCATTCTTCCTTAAGATACTCTCTCTCTCTCTCTGCCTTTGTTTAATTGCAAACATAACATTTATTGAGAATGGATTACAGGAAAGCATAGTAGTGCCAACACAGTTGGCAATGCCCTTAAGGTCATAAAAGTACAATGTGTGTCTGTGGGCTGAAATCCATTTTCACTTTGAGTATTTTTAGGCGGAGTGTATTCCCACACTTCCATGGCCGCTTCAGAATGCAGGAATGATTATTCCTATTTGTAAAGTCTGTCATCATATACTGCTCAAGTTTTTTTCTTTAAATTGTATGTGGTTTAATATATAGCTGTATACCAGAGTCAATCAACCAGCAAGAACTTTTTTGTTTTTTAGATTGAGATTCTGTCCATACTAGTCTCTTAATTCTTTTTTTTTTTTTTTAAACATCTTTATTGAAGTATAATTGCCTTACAATGGTGTGTTAGCTTCTGCTTTATAACAAAGTGAATCAGCTATACATATATATATATCCCCATATCTCCTCCCTCTTGCGTCTCCCTCCCACCCTCCCTATCCCACCCCTCTAGGTGGTCACAAAGCACCCAGCTGATCTCCCTGTGCTATGTGGCCAGCAAGAACTTTTTTGAGGCTTTAAAAGGAACTAGCATTTATTGATCATTTGTTGCATACTAGGAAGCATATTGTGTGCTTTGCATCTGCTTTCACTGCATCTGATGCCATCTCTGTGAGGTAGATAGAATCAACCCCACTTTAAAAGTAAGGGAACTGGGTCTCAGAAAGGGAGGATAACTTGCCCAAGGTCACACTGCTTGGCAGGGTGAGATTTTGAGACTAGATCATTATTAATACATAGCCTTTTTCTTTTGAATTACTCCCGGGCAGTAATTCTCAACTAGAGTGATATTGTCCCTCAGGGGACAGTTGGCAATATCTAAAAACATTTTTGATTGTCATGAATGAGGGGGAGGATGTGTTACTGGCATGTAGAGGGTAGAGGCCAGGGATGCTCCTAAAAACTCTACAATGCACAGGACACCCCCCACAATAAATAATTTTCCAACCCTAAATCTTAATGATATTGAAATGGAGAAATCCTGCTCTAGAGTGCACAATCGTAGCAAATGCTATAGTGAAACAGATTTAGAGTAAATTTTAAAAAGACATTTCCCACAATCTAATTTAACCCATTGTGAAGCAGCCTATGTGCAAGAGTGAATTTCCCATCACTCTAAATATCCAAATGCAGGTTGGATCAATAGAAATTAGTTCTGTTGTTGAGGAGCTTCAGCCACTGCGTGAGAGTTTGGAACTAAGCTGTCATGATTTTTTCATGTTCTACATCACCTGTAACAAAATAATTTAAAATTTATTTACAAAACATATTAACTAGGTTGGGTTTTTCCCTATTTTCACTTAATCTAGTTTAGAGGACAGTTGAAGATATACAGCTCCATGTATAGAAAAATTTACAAGCTTTTCGAAGAATAAAATGGCACTGCTAAATCAAAATAAATAATCATAGAACAAGTACAGAATATTTTAATAAAATGTCATCTGAATTACATATGCCTATTAAAATTTGTGAAGATGAAAGATATGTGTCTTTCAGCAGTCACAGGGGACTGTCTCTGAATATCAATATTCCAACATCTTTATCCATTTTCCTCAATTCCTCCAACTAACTTTATCCAGATGCTATTGTGTTTTGCTTGGAATCTAGCTGCTGTCTCCTAACTGGTCTCTCTCACTTAAGGTTACATTAAGAAATGGATCATTTCCATTTTTTACATCAAAGCTTGATGGTTATTATTGTAATAACCAATTCGGTAATGCATTTTACCAAATTCACTACAACAATAGGATTTTGCTCCTCTATCTAGCTTGAGTTACAAAGTCTAGCTCATTGCCTGTTGCTAGCAAAAGTCTACATAATATTGATGATTTGATCTATGTCACCGTATATTGAGTCTCTTATAAAATGTTCTCATTAAATTTATGTTGGTTTAAGCTTTCTTCAGCATGGCTGATGATTTGGTTAGCTTCAGAACCTTGGAAATATTAATATGGATAAAACACCAAAAGAAAAGAATTATTTAATCAAACATGACTTTACTAATCAAATACTGGAGACAGATAAACTAAGTGCTAGAACAACAAATAACACAATCACAGTTTCTGATTTCAAAAGCTGGCTGTTAAAAACAAAAGATGTAATGAAGGAGCACTTAAGTAATGGAAGACTCATGACCTTTGAAAATCTACTCCTCCATAAAAGAATGAGCATGATGCTAAAAAATTCAAAATCAACATTTTCAGAACATTGGAAATTTATCTAAGGCTTACAGCAATCTGAGGAGAACTTATTCAAGAAAAATTGCTGAATTTCTATAAGAACAGCAAGCTTTGTCACACTTAACTTTACCACATTCCCATTCCCCAATTCCCAACTCTGTGGTAGCATTGAAAATAGGCAGCCTTGCAACCATGGTAGCTGTGAAAAACCGCAGTTCAGTAGCCCCTGGAGGGGTGGAATGGATTTGAAACTCCTGAACAGCCTCATCTTCAGAGAACTGTCATTATTTGATTGGTCTTGCAGCTCCCTAGAAAAGCCCCATTCAACTACTTGTCTTTATTTGACCTAACCCAGAGCTCAGTCAGTGATAAAAGCCTTATCTCCAGTGCTTTTGTTAGAAACAATTATTGGCTATTGTTTAACATCACAGCTGCCTGAGATCGAAATACCTGTTGAGACAAACAAGAGGCAGAATAAAAAACTTAAAAGGAAAATTTTGGCTTTTTTTCTCAAGATGGCTTTGGCAATTTTGGGTCTTTTGAAGTTTCATATGAATTGCAGGATTATTTGTTCTTGTGTGAAAAATGTCAGGGTTATTTTGTTGGGGATTGTATTAAATTTGTAGATTGCTTTGGGTAGTACGACCATTTTAAAAATATGAATTCTTCCAGTCCAAGAGCATGGGATAGCTTTCCATTTCTTTGTATCATCTTCAGTTTCCTTCATCAGTGTTTTATAGTTTTCAGAGTATAGGTCTTTCAGCTCCTTGGTTTAGTCCCTGGTATTTTATTCTTTTTGATGTGATTTAAAATGGGATTTTTTTTTTTTAATTAATTTATTTATTTATATATTTTTTGGCTGTGTTGGATCTTCGTTTCTGTGCGTGGGCTTTCTCTAGTTGCGGTGAGCGGGGGCCACTCTTCATCGCGGTGCGCGGGCCTCTCACTGTCGCAGCCTCTCTTGTTGCGGAGCCCAGACGCGCAGGCTCAGTAGTTGTGGCTCACGGGCCTAGTTGCTCCGCGGCATGTGAGATCTTCCCAGACCAGGGCTCGAACCCGTGTCCCCTGCATTGGCAGGCAGATTCTCAACCACTGCGCCACCAGGGAAGCCCAAAATGGGATTTTTTTTAACTTTCTCTTTCCAATAGTTCATTATTAGTGTAGAGAAAAGCAACATATTTTTATATATTAATCATTTATCCTGCAAATTCGCTGAATTCATTTATTCTAATTTTTTGGGGTGGAAACTTTAGGGTTTTCTATATAAAGTATCACGTCATCTGCAGGTAGTGAGAGTTTTGTTTCTTCCCTTCCATTTTGGATGACTTTTATTTCATTTTCTTTCCTAATTGCTGAGTCTAGGACTTCCAATACTATGTTAAATAGAAATGGCAAGAGTGGGCATCCTTGTCTTGTTCCTGAATTTAGAGGAAAGGCTTTCAGCTTTTCACTGCTGAGTATTGTGATGGTTGTGGGTTTGTCATAAATGACCTTCATTATATTGAGATATGATATTCCCTCTATATCTACTTTGAAGAACAAAACTGGAGGTGTCATCCGGACTATACTACAAAGCTCCAGAAATCAAAACAGTATGGTACTGACACAAAAACAGACACATAGATCAATGCAACCAATTAGAGAGCTCAGAAATAAACCCATGCACCTATGATCAATTAATCTATGACAAAAATATAAAAAGGAAGCAAAAATATACAATGGAGCAAAGACAGTCTCTTCAGTAGGTGGCACTGGGAAAACTGGAGTGCTACATGTAGAACAATGAGATTAGAACATTTCCTCACAACATATAAAAAATAAACTCAAAACGGATTATAAACCTAAATGTAAGACCTGAGACCATAAAACTCCTAGAAGAGAACATAGATAGAACCCTCTTTGACATAAATCATAGCAATATTTTTTTTAGATCTGTCTCTCAAGGCAAAAGAAATAAAAGCAAAAGTAAACAAATGGCACTTAATTAAACTTAAAAGCCTTTGCACAGCAAAGGAAATCATCAACAAAATGAAAGAACATCCTACAGAATGGGACAAAATATTTGCAAATGATATGATTGACAAGAGGTTAATATCCAAAATTTATAAACATCTCATACAACTCAATATCAAAAAACCAAACAACCCAATGAAAAAATGAGCAGATGAACTGAATAGATGTTTTTTCCAAAAAGGAAATGCAGATGGCTAACAGGCACATGAAAAGATGCCAACATCGCTAATTGTTAGAGAAATGCAAATCAAGATCACAATGAGATATCACTTCACGCTTTTCAGAATAGCTATCATCAAAAAGTCTACAAATAACAAATGTTGGTGAGGATGTGGAGAAAAGGGAGCCTTTATACACTGTTTGTGGGAATGTAAATTGGTACAGCCACTATGGAAAACAGTATGGAGATTCCTCAAAAAACTAAAAATACAACTACCATATGATCCAGCAATTCTAATCCTGAGTATATATATCCAGAAAAAATGAAAACACTAATTTGAAAAGATACATGCTCCCCAATATTCATAGCAGCACTATTATAATAGTCAAGATATGGAAGCAACCCAAATGTCCATCAACAGATAAATAAATAAAGAAGATTATATATATATATAATGGAATATTACTCAGCCATTAAAATGAATAAAATATTGCCATTTGCAGCAATGAGGATGGACCTAGAAAATATTATGTCTAGCGAAATAAGACAGATAAAGACAAATACTGTATGATATCACTTATATGTGGAATCTAAAAAAAAAAAAAAAAATGAATGAATATGCAAAATAGAAACAGACTCACAGGTATAGAGAACAAAGTAGTGGTTTCCAGAGGAGAAAGGAAGTGCGGAGGGGCAAGTTAGGTGTATGGGATTAACAGGTAAAAACTACTATTCGTAAAATAGATAAGCAACAAGGGTATATTGTAGAGCACATGGAATTATAGCCATTATCTTTAATAACTTTTAATGGAGTATAATCTGTAAAAATATTGAATCACTGTGCTGTACACCTGGAACTAACATAATATTGTAAATAATCTATACTTCAACAAAAAATTAGAAAAAAATTGGGGGAATGTGATTTCCATAGGGAGTTTTGAAAAGTTCCAAAATATTCCTAGGGATCTAGAGGAAAACACGCACATGTAAGGCTGTAGATATACCAAGAAAAGACCTGAAAAGGCCCTACTCTTTACCTTCTAGCTAACATCGAGTCTCTGTGCCAGCAGAACATGGAGGTTAAGGTAAAGTTACAAACTGCTAGAACATTGGAGGCGTTCCCTAATATACACACAAAACATCTCAACAAAGAGTGGGAGGCTTGTTGGTTCAAGGCATTTAAAGAGATCTCTGTCCAATTATTAGCTGATTACTAAGCTGAGCAGAGACTTCAGTGGTCACATGCAACAAAGAATACAGATGTGCATAATTGGTTAAGGAAAGTTACTAAAGAAATAAACAGCAACAAGAACAAACAGCAGTAATAAAAACCCTGAGAAGGAGAGGGAATCTGATTTTCAGTTACTATATCATACCATTTAATATTTTAGTAGCAATAGACCATAGGGAAGTCCAAACATGGGACTTATTAGATAGTTTAAATCAGCTATTATAAATACATTCAAATAACTAAAAGAAACCATTTCTCCAGAAGTAAAAGGTAAATCTTAGAATAATGTCTCACCAAATAGACAATAAAGGGCTAGAAATTATAGAAAAGAACCAAAAGGAAATTATGCAGTTAGCGAGCACAGTAACTAAAATGAAAAATTCATTACAGGGGCTCAACAGAAGATTTGACCTGTCAGAAGAATCAGTAAATTTGAAGATAGATCAATTGAGACTATCCAGTCTGAGTAACAGAAAGAAAAAAGAATGAAAAAAACTGAACGTGACCTCCTAGATCTCTGAGAAAACACAGGCACTCCAACATGTATATAATGGAAGTCCCAGAAGGAGAGAAAAGGGCAGAAAAAATATTTGAAGAAATGATGGCTGAAAACTTCACAAATCTGATGCAAAACCTTAATATAAACATTCAAGAAGCTCAACAAACTCCAAATAGGATAAACTAAGAGGGCTTCTACTTATACTCAAATATCATATTATTGAAAGACAAAGACTAAAAGAATCTTGAAAGTAATAAGATAAAAACAACTCCTCAAATATAGAAGATCCTCAAAAAGTTAACTGATGTCTTTTTATCAAAAACTATGGAGGCGAAGAAGTAGTGGGAAGACGTTCAAAGTGCTGAAAGCAAAAAACTATCAACCAAGAATTCTATACATAGCAACAATGAAAGAGAAATTAAGACATTCCCACATAAACAGAATTTGAAAGCATTTATTGCTAGCAGACTTATTCTATAAAAAATATTAAAGGGAACCCTCACACTGAAATAAAAGAATACTAGACAATGATTTAAGTCTGTATAAGGAAATAAAAAGCATTATTAGTAAAGGTAAACTAATTAAGGAGACTGGAACCAGATGGGTTGAAAGGACAGGCCTTTCATTACAAAGATTTTTCAAAAAGAAAGACCATATTTCAAAGAATCCTGAACAAGGAAAAAAAGCCAAAAGAACCCTCACATTTTTTTAGGTGTGGTCCTAAGAAATATGAAGAAAAATTATTGTCATTGGATTTTATTGTTTGAAATTGTGTGTAAGCAACAATTTAAAGTTTTTCAGTTTTTTTTAAATCGTTTACAGTAATCTATATTACTTAGAGCAGTGACTTTTTCTAACAAGAATAAACTGAATTCTCGTCTAAAAAATTATAGGGAAGGAATAACGGCTTTTCAGTAAACTAACTGCCTTAATCAAGAGCTCTCTTTTGCTCATGTTTTATCAACACAAACATTTATTTTTTGTATAAAACATTTCATCATTCAATTGAAGAATGTGAGCTTCAGACAAGTAGAAAGATTCCTGGGTATGTGATTAACCCATGTCTTTCAATTTAGAAATAACCCCAAATGTAATAAAATCTTGGCTTTCTATTGCTTATGACAATAGACTAATGAATTTGGACCATATTTCACTTTTTAATATTCTATTTGATCTATTCTGCCAATTAATAATACTCTATATGATTATAAATAGAATAAACTAAATGGATTTCAACTATCTTGAATTGTGGTTATTAGCTAAGTCAGACTTTGTCTCACTTTTAATAATTTATAGTCAGGTTATCAAAATCTAAGAAGGATTTATTTCCTTTTATTTTTTTACAAAGTGAACTATACAATCTAGATAAACTATTTAGTACCAATAAATAAAACATTTTGAATAATTCATAATTTACAATTACAATTAATCAGGCAGAAGAATGTCAAAATAATCATTTTATACTTTTCTCTCTGGGATCTGGATGGGAAATTCACAATTGATTGTTATATGTGCTACCTTGTTAAACTAACCTAAATTGATAAAAATCTTCCTGAAAAATAAAAACAGAAATTGTCAAGTTATGCTTTAGGGAAGTCTGAAAACTTTTAATGAGAAAGAAATATGGCTACCCAAAGGTTATGCAAAAATTATATTTCCAGTAAATCAATCTGCTCAACCAACAAATCAATAAGCCACCATTTTGAAAATAGAAAACAAATATAATGGCAAATATCCAGGAACAATTATAAAGTGCATATGAGTGCCATGTCCAAAAAAAATTGATCCTATTTAAAAATGTTTTTATTAATTAGATTTTGTTGCATTTGTTAAAAAATACAAACAAACAAGAACCAATTGGTACTTATAAATCAGAATAGAGTAGCTTCAACAACAGCTCAATTTATATAAAAATACCTCAAATTAAAAAATAAAAAAATTTAAAAAGCACACCATAATGTGTAAGAGTCAGGTTGGATGCATAAATTGCTTGTAAGAATCCTTAATTTCCTAGAATATTGAGGTATAAAAGAACCATATAGTCCAGGAGTCACTTCCACTTCCAGCCCTACTATCTTGCCTACTTCCCTGAGCCATATTTTAATCCATAGGCCTCAACATTTGCTTTCCCTCGAAGTTTTTTATCACAGAGAATCTGTTGTATTCTGCTAAACTGGCTTCTCTTCCTAATTCTTCCCTTCTGACTTGAAACCACTGTTTCCTCCTCATCAGCTAGAAAACATTAGTGGTTCTTTATTTTTTATTTCCATTTTTTAATTTTTTTTAACATCTTTATTGGAGTATAATTGCATTACAATGGTGTATTAGTTTCTGCTTTCTAACAAAGTGAATCAGCTATACATATACATATATCCCCATATCTCCCTCTCTCTTGCATCTCTCTCCCACCCTCCCTAACCCACCTCTCTAGGTGGTCACAAAGAACCGAGATGATCTCCCCATGCTATGCTGCTGTTTTCCACTAGCTATCTATTTTACATTTGATAGAGTATATATGTCTGTGACAATCTCTCACTTCGTCCCACCTTACCCTTCCCCCTCCCTATGTCCTCAAGTCCATTCTCTACATGTGCGTCTTTATTCCTGTCCTGCCCCTAGGTTCTTCAGAACCTTTATTTTTTTTTAAATTCCATATATATGTGTTAGCATATGGTATTTGTTTTTCTCTTTCTGACTTACTTCACTCTGTATGACAGACTCTAGGTCCATCCACCTCGCTACAAATAACTCTATTTCATTTCTTTTTATATAAATAAAAAGAGTATAAATATATATATATTTTATATATATGTACCACATCTTCTTTATCCATCCATCTGTCGATGGATACTTAGGTTGTTTCCATGTCCTGACTATTGTAAATAGTGCTGCAATGAACATTGTGGTACATGACTCCTTTTGAATTATGGTTTTCTCTGAGTATATGCCCAGTAGTGGGATTGCTGGGTCATATGGTAGTTCTATTTTTAGTTTTTTAAGGAACCTCCATACTGTTCTCCATAGTGGCTATATCAATTTACATTCCCACCAACAGTGCAAGAGGGTTCCGTTTTCTCCACATCCTCACCAGCATTTATTGTTTGTAGATTTTTTGATGATGGCCATGCTGACTGGTGTGAGGTGATACATCATTGTAGTTTTGATTTGCATTTCTCTAATGATTGGTGATGTTGAGCATCCTTTCATGAGTTTCTGGCAATCTCTGTATCTTCTTTGGAGAAATGTCTATTTAGGTCTTCTGCCCATTTTTGGATTTGGTTGTTTCTTTTTTTGATATTGAACTGCATGTGCTGCTTGTAAATTTTGGAGATTAATCCTTTCTCTGTTGCTTCATTTGCAAATATTTTCTCCCATTCTGAGGGTTGTCTTTTCGTCTTGTTTGTAGTTTCCTTTGCTGTGCAAAAGCTTTTAAGTTTCATTAGGTCCCATTTATTTTTGTTTTTATTTCCATTTCTCTAGGAGGTGGGTCCAAAAGGATCTTGCTGTGATTTATGTCAGAGAGTGTTCTGCCTATGTTTTCCTCTAAGAGTTTGATAGTGTCTGGCCTTACATTTAGGTCTTTAATTCATTTTGAGTTTATTTTTGTGTATGGTGTTAGGGAGTGTTCTAATTTCATTCTTTTACATGTAGCTGTCCAGTTTTCCCAGCACCACTTATTGAAGAGGCTGTCTTTTCTCCATTGTATATTCTTGCCTCCCTTATCAAAAATAAGGTGACCATATGTGCGTGGGTGTATCTCTGGGCTTTCTATCTGTTCCATTGATCTATATTTCTGTTTTTGTGCCAGTACCAAATTGTCTTGTTTACTATAGCTTTGTAGTATAGTCTGAAGTCTGGGACCCTGATTCCTACAGCTCTGATTTTGTTTCTCAAGATTGCTTTGGCTATTTGGAGTCTTTTGTTATTCCATACAAATTGTGAAACTTTTTGTTATAGTTCTGTGAAAAATGCCATTGGTAGTTTGATAGGGATTGCGTTCAATCTGTAGATTGCTTTAGGTAGTATAGTCATTTTCACAGTGTTGATTCTTCCAATCCAAGAACATGGTATATCTCTCCATCTGTTTGTATCATCTTTAATTTCTTTCATCTGTGTCTTATAGTTTTCTGCATACAATTCTTTTGTCTCCCTAGGTAGGTTTATTCCTAGGTATTTTATTCTTTTTCTTGCAATGGTAAATGGGTGAGTTTCCTTAATTCCTCTTTCAGATTGTTCATCATTTGTGTATAGGAATGCAAGAGATTTCAGTGCATTAATTTTGTATCCTGCTACTTTACCAAATTCATTGATTAGCTCTAGTAGTTTTCTGGTAGCATCTTTAGGATTCTCTATGTATAGTATCATGTCATCTGCAAACAGTGACAGCTTTACTTCTTCTTTTCTGATTTGGATTCCTTTTATTTCTTTGTCTTCTCTGATTGCTGTGGCTAACACTTCCAAAACTGTGTTGAATAATAGTGGTGAGAGTGGAAAACCTTGTCTTGTTCCTGATCTTAGAGGAAATGTTTTCAGTTTTTCACCATTGAGAACGATGTTGGCCTGCGTTTGTCATATATGGCCTTTGTTATGTTGAGTTCAGTTCCCTCTATGCCTACATTCTGGAGGGTTTTTATCATAAATGGGTGTTGAGTTTTGTCAAAAGCTTTTTCTGCATCTAATGAGATGATCATATGGTTTTTCTACTTGAGTTTGTTAATATGGTGTATCACATTGATTGATTTGTGTATATTGAAGAATCCTTGCATTCCTGGGATAAACCCCACTTGATCATGGTGTATGATCCTTTTAATGTGCTGTTGGATTCTGTTTGCTAGTATTTTTTTGAGGATTTTTGCATCTATGTTCATCAGTGATATTGGTCTGTGGTTTTCTTTCTTTGTGACGTCTTTGTCTGGTTTTGGTATCAGGGTGATGGTGGCCTTGTAGAATGAGTTTGGGAGTGTTCCTCCCACTGCTGTATTGTGGAAGAGTTTGAGAAGGATAGGTGTTAGCTCTTCTCTAAATGTTTGATAGAATTCGCCTGTGAAGCCATCTGGTCCTGGGATTTTGTTTGTTGGAAGATTTTTTATCACTGTTTCAATTTCAGTGCCTGTGATTGGTCTGTTTATATTTTCTATTTCTTCCAGGTTCAGTCTCAGAAAGTTGTGCTTTTCTAAGAATTTGTCCATTTCTTCCAGATTGTTCATTTTGTTGGCATAGAGTTGCTTATAGTAATCTCTCATGATCCTTTGTATTTCTGCAGTGTCAGTTATTATTGCTCCTGTTTCATTTCTAATTCTATTAATTTGAGTCTTCTCCCTTTTTTTCTTGATGAGTCTGGCAAATGGTATATCAATTTTGTTTATCTTCTCCAAGAACCAGCTTTGAGTTTTATTGATCTTTGCTATCATTTCCTTCATTTCTTTTTCGTTTATTTCTGGTATGAGCTTTATGATTTCTTTCCTTCTGCTAACTTTGGGGGTTTTTTGTTCTTCTTTCTCTAATTGCTTTAGGTGTAAGTTTAGGTTGTTTATTTGAGATGTTTCTTGTTTCTTGAGGTAGGATTGTATTGCTATAAACTTCCCTCTTAGAACTGCTTTTTGCTGCATCCCATAGGTTTTGGATCATCATGTTTTCATTGTCATTTGTTTCTAGGTATTGTTTGATTTCCTCTTTGATTTCTTCAGTGATCTCTTGGTTATTAAGTAGTGTATTGTTTAGCCTCCGTGTGTTTGTATTTTTTACAGATTTTTTCCTGTAATTGATATCTAGTGTCATAGCGTTGTGGTCAGAAAAGATACTTGGTACGATTTCAATTTTCTTAAATTTTCCGAGGCTTGATTTGTGAGCCAAGATATGATCTATCCTGGAGAATGTTCCATGAGGACTTGAGAAGAAAGTGCATTCTGTTGTTTTTGGATGGAATGTCCTATAAATAACAATTAAGTCCATCTTGTTTAATGTATCATTTAAAGCTTGTGTTTCCTTATTTATTTTCATTTTGGATGATCTGTCCATTGGTGAAAGTGGGGTGTTAATGTCCCCTACTATGATTGTGTTACTGTCGATTTCCCCTTTTATGGCTGTTAGTATTTGCCTTATGTATTGAGGTGCTGCTATGTTGGGTGCATAAATATTTACAATTGTTATATCTTCTTCTTGGATTGATCCCTTGATCATTATGTAGTGTCCTTCTTTGTCTCTTGTAATAGTCTTTATTTTAAAGTCTATTTTGTCTGATATGAGAATTGCTACTCCAGCTTTCTTTTGATTTCCATTTGCATGGAATATCTTTTTCCATCCCCTCACTTTCAGTCTGTATGTGTCCCTAGGTCTGAAGTGGGTCTCTTGTAGACAGCATATATATGGGTCTTGTTTTTGTATCCATTCAGCCAGTCTGTGTCTTTTAGTTGGAGAATTTACTCCATTCACATTTAAGGTAGTTATCAATATTTATGTTCCTATTACCATTTTCTTAATTGTTTTGGGTTTGTTATTGTAGGTCTTTTCATTCTCTTGTGTTACCTGCCTAGAGAAGTACCTTTAGCAATTGTTGTACAGCTGGTTTGGTGATACTGAATTCTGTTAGTTTTTGCTTGTCTGTAAAGGTTTTAATTTCTCCGTTGAATCTGAATGAGATCCTTGCTGGGTAGAGTAATCTTGGTTGTAGGTTTTTCCCTTTCATCACTTTAAATATGTCCTGCCACTCCCTCCTGGCCTGCAGAGTTTCTGCTGAAAGATTAGCTGTTAACCTTATTGGGATTCCCTTGTATGTTATTTGTTGTTTTTCCCTTGCTGCTTTTAATATTTTTCCTTTGTATTTAATTTTTGATAGTTTGATTAATATGTGTCTTGGCGTGTTTCTCCTTGGATTTATCCTGTATGGGACTCTCTGTGCTTCCTGGACTTGATTGACTGTTTCCTTTCCCGTAATAAGGAAGTTTTCAACTATAATCTCTTCTAATATTTTCTCAGTCCCTCTCTTTTTCTCTTTCTCTTCTGGGACCCCTAAAATTCGAATATTGGTGCATTTAATGTTGTCCCAGGTGTCTCTGAGACTGTCCTCAAGTCTTTTCATTCTTTTTTCTTTATTCTGCTCTGTGGTAGTTATTTCCACTATTTTATGTTCCAGGTCGCTTATCTGTTGTTCTGCCTCAGTTATTCTGCTACTAATTCATTCTAGAGAATTTTTTATTTCATTTAATTTGTTGTTCATCATTGTTTGTTTGCTCTTTATTCTAGTTCCTTGTTAAATATTTCTTGTATTTTCGCCATTCTATTTTCAAGATTTTGTATCATCTTTACTATCATTACTCTGAATTCTTTTTCAGGTAGACTGCCTATTTCCTCTTCATTTATTTGGTCTGGTGGGTTTTTACTTTGCTCCTTCATCTGCTGTGTGTTTCTGTGTCTTCTCGTTTTGCTTAAATTATTGTGTTTGTGGTCTCCTTTTCCCAGGCTGCATGTTCATAGTTCCTGTTGTTTTTGGTGTCTGTCCCCAGTGGCTAAGGTTGGTTCAGTGGGTTGTGTAGGGTCCTGGTGGAGGGTTCTGGTGCCTGTGTTCTGGGGGAGGAGGCTGGATCTTGTCTTTCTGGTGGGCAGGCCTGTGTCTGGTGGTGCGTTTTGGGGTGTCTGTGACCTTATTATGATTTTAGGCAGCCTCTCTGCTAATGGATGGGGTTGTTTTCCTGTCTTGGTAGTTGTTTGGCATAGGGTGTTCAGCAGTGTAACTTGCTGGTTGTTGAGTGGAGCTGGGTTTTAGCGTTGAGATGGAGATCTCTGGGAGACCTTTCACCGTTTGATATTACTTGGAGCCGGGAGGTCTCTGGTAGACTGATATCCAGAACTCGGCTCTCTCACCTCAGAGACACAGGCCTGACACCTAACCAGAGCACCAAGACCCTGTCTGCCACACTGGTCAGAAGAAAAGGGAGAAAGAAAGAAGGAAAGAGAAAAATAAAATAAAAAAGTTACTAAAATAAAAAAATAAATTATAAAAAATTAAAGAAATTTAAAAGTAATAAAAAAAAGAAAGAAAGAAGAGAGCAACCAAACCAGAAAACAAATCCACCAATGATAACAAGCACTAAAAACTATACTAAAACAAAAACAAAAACAAAAGAATGGAAACTCAGAACCCTAGGTCAAATGGTAAAAGCAAAACCACACAGACAAGATCACACAAAGAAGCATACACATACACACTCACAAAAAAAAAAAAGAGAAAAATATATCTATATATATATATAAAAAGGAAGAAAACAACCAAATCAGTAAACAAATCTACCAATGATGATAAAATCTAAATGCTAAAGTAACGTAAACATAAGACCAGAAACAAATTAGATGCAGAAAGCTAACCCCAAGTCTACATTTGCTCCCAAAGTCCACTGCCTCAATTTTGGGATGATTCATTGTTTATTCAGGTATTCCAGAGATGTAGCGTACATAAAGTTGATTGTGGAGATTTAATCTGCTGCTCCTGAGGCTGCTGGGAGAAATGTCCCTTTATCTTCTTTGTTCACACAGCTCCTGGGGTTCAGCTCTGGATTTGGCCCCACCTCTGCGTTTATGTCGCCTGAGGGGGTCTGTTCCTGCCCAGACAGGGCAGAGTTAAGTAGCAGCTCATTAGGGGGCTGTGGCTCACTCAGACCGGATGGGGGGGTGGGGGGGAGGAGGGAGGGGTACGGAATGCAGGGTGAGCCTGCGGCCACAGAGGCTGGTGTGACATTGCAACAGCCTGAGGTACGCTGTGTGTTCTCCTGGGGAAGTTGTCTCTGGATCATGGGACCCTGGCAGTGGCGGGCTGCACAGGTTCCTGGGAGGGGAGGTGTGGATAGAGACCTGTGCTTGCAGACAAGCTTCTTGGTGGCTGCAGGAGCTGCCTTAGCATTTCATGCCCGTCTCTGGTGTCTGCGCTGATAGCCGCAGCTCGCGCCCATCTCTGGAACTTGTTTAGGCAATGCTCTGATTCCCCTCTCTTCGCACACCCTGAAACAATGGTCTCTTGCCTTGTAGGCAGTTCCAGACTCTTTCCTGGCCTCCCTCCCGACTAGCTGTGGCGCACTAGCCCCCTTCAGGCTGTGTTCACGCAGCCAACTCCAGTCTTCTCCCTGGGATCGGACCTCCGAAGCAGGAGCCTCAGCTCCCAGCCCCCACCCGCCCCAGCGGGTGAGCAGACAAGCCTCTCAGGCTGGTGAGTGCTGGTCAGCACCGATCCTCTGTGCGGGAATCTCTCCACATTGCCCTCTGCACCCCTGTTGCTGCACTCACCTTCGTGGCTCCGAAGCTTCCCCTCACCACACCCTGTGTCCACCAGTGAAGGGGCTTCCTAGTGTGTGGAAATTTTTCCTCCTTCACAGCTCCCTTTCAGAGGGGCAGGTCCCTTCCCTATTCTTTTGTCTCTTTTTTCTTTTTTCTTTTGCCTTACTCAGGTATGTGGGGAGTTTCTTGCCTTTTGGGAAGTCTGAGGTCTTCTGCCAGTGTTCAGTAGTTGTTCTGTAGGAGTTGATCCACATGTAGATGTATTTCTGATGTACTTGTGGGGAGGAAGGTGATCTCCACATCTTAATCCTCCGCCATCTTGAAGGTCTCTCCCCATTAGTGGTTCTTAAACCTTCATTTTCTATCAGTAGTCTATTATTTTATCATTTGAAATTGATTTCATTTACTACTGTTTGAACTCTTTTACTAAAATTATTAACAGTAGAAGCTATGAATATAGTTTCTGGGAAAAATTTTGGGCTTCCTACTGTGTCAATCAGGATTCAGAATCATTCTTATTTCAGGTGTATTAATAGTGTCTACTAATTTCAAAAGTGTATTTTGTTTTTGGATCTGCTCTATTTGATTCAATCTCAGGATCTAAAACTTTACCATTTCCTGCTAGGATTCCTATAATTAGTCTTCCCATCCCACTTCATCCCTCTGCCTTTGATTATCATTCACAAAGATGATTTTCCTCTATTGTGCGTCATTGCAAACCCCATTATTCATTTAGACTAGCTTTCAAGGACACTACACTCTGCTTTTGTTTTGCCCAATCAAATTTATATCCCATCTTTCCTTTCCTTATTCTTATTCAATTCCTTAGGAAAGTAGCTTCTACAAATATTTGTTTAAAGCTGAGGCTGGCTTGGTTCTTATTTTTCAATTGCTGCTATCTATCCCTCTCTCTAACCCATCAAAGCTCAGCTCAATTCTAACTTAAGCAAATTTATAAATATGATAAATATACCAAACACTCAGTTTAGTTCTGAGATAAAGAAGTACAAAACACAGGTAATATCCTTAAAGGACTCAAATTCTATTGCAGGAAAAAAAAACAACAAGTTATTGTAAGGCAGTATGATTAGAGCTATGATAGTGGTATGTCCAGGATGCCATAGAAGTAAAAACAAAGGTATCTAAGCTAGCCTAATGAGTCAGAGAAATTTTCCTGGAAAGGATGACTCCTGAAATGACTACATTCCTGAAGGGCAAAGAAAGTAGTCAAAGGTAGAGTTTGAGGAAGTTTGGGAGAATAGAATGTGGGAAGGTCTAGAGATGGAGGCATGGTAAATTAGAGCTGTCACCAGTAATACAGCATAAAGAAGCATAGAAGGAAGAGGCAGTAACAGATGGTACCCAAGAATGTGAAAGAGATAAATAAAAAAGGAAGATATGTTCCACACTAAGGAGTTTGAACTTGAACCTGAAGATTATAAGAAGCCTTTGGTGATATTTATATAATGAGTAGGTTTATAAATATTACTGTGATAGTTGTAGGAAGGGTAACTCCAAATATCCTGATTTGCCTAAGACGGTCTTGATCTGCATTTGTTATTCAAAAAGTAATAGTTGTTAACACCCTCTTCACTTTCAAAACTATCCTGGCTTGAATGAAATATAATAATTTCCATAGTTAAAGAAGAACAGGTGGAAGGCAGAGAGGTCAGATATGGGTCTATAGGAGAACTAAGAGTATCAGTGGAGATGGAGAGAAAGCAGACTTAAGAGGTATAAGGAGACTTATAAGGTATCATTGACAGGGCTTAGAGATTGATAGGCTCTGTGGAAAGAAGGAGTTAAGGAAGAGGTCTAGGCCTGGACAACTGGATGGATGGTTGGGCCATTTATCAAGATAAAGCACCCAGGAGATAGAACATTTCATTGGGAAGAAGCTTCATTTATCTGGTACCTCATTTGTAAATCCTTACCCTTCTAATTTCATCCTCTCTGATATCTTCCTTTCCTCAGAGAAAGTGGCACATTACTTAGCTACTTCTCCTTTTTCAAACTGATTGTAATCTCCTTGGGTGTTTGGACAGTGTCTTACTCTTCAGTGCCTTTCACAGTTTTATGATTCAGATTCATTTTCCTTTATCTCTCTTCATACAAAGCAAGACAAAACAAAAATCTTGTTTTATTCCCAATCTTGATTAGTGACTTTAGCAGTTCACCAAGTAATCCAAGTGAGAAGACTTAAAAATAAGCCACAACTTTTCCTCTCCTACCCAAGGTGTTGCCATATCTTGTAGTTTCATTACCTTCAGTGTCTGTCAGGTTCAGCCCCTCTTTCTGAGCCACTGCTTTAGTTTAGGCAGTTCCCTATTTTCTCTCACCTAGTGTATTGCAAACTCCTAACAGCCTTTCCTCTGCCCTGCCTCTTCCACCCTTACCTCCATTCTATCTCCGCTCTGCCTCCAGAGTAACATTTCTAAAATATATATGTGATAATAATCACAGTAATAATAACTGTGAGCATTTATACTGTGTGAGAGCTGAGATGTTGAGCTAAAATCATTAAAATCATTATCATTTCTGTCTCCAAGCAACCCTATAAATTTGCTAAGAGAATGGAGAGTGATAGTATTGTTCCAATTTTGTGGATGAGAGCTAAATGGCTAAATTGATTGCTCATGTCACTTTGCTGAAATTTTAAATATTTTCTAAACCACATGTCACACTTGCCACTTCCCTACTTTAAAAATTCTGTATATTACATAAATTGAATCCAAATATTTCTTAAGCAAGACATACAGAAATCATCTTGGTGTACCCCAAGTCTGCTCTACCAGTCTCATCTATCACATTCCTTTGTTTTTATTTGAGGTTTCTTCCTATTATTCCTATATACTATGCTATTTCTCACCTGCACATATTTGTGGTGTTCTCTCTGCCTCAGGTACCATCACTCTTCTCCAACAAGTGAGTTCCTTTAAGTAGAAGATGCTTTATAATTTCCTCCTATGCCCTAGTAGCAGTTTATGAATGATGATATTACTGTAGTTATCTCATTGTGATTACTTATTTAACTTGCTTTATACAATAGAGTAGTGATTCTCAAAGTGTGGCCCCAGGGGCTACACAAGGTAAAAATTATTTTCATAACAACAGTATGACATTATTTACCTTTTTAACTCTCATGTTCTCATAAGTGTGCAGTGGAGTTTTTCAGAGCCTGCATCACAGGTGATGCCATAAAAAATTGAATGCAAGAGTGGGTAGGAAAATCTAGCTGTCCAATCCCACTACTGGGCATATACCCAGAGAAAACCATAATTCAGAAAGACATATGCACCCCAATGTTCATTGCAGCGCTATTTACAATAGCCAGGTCATGGAAGCAACCTAAATGCCCATCGACAGATGAATGGATAAAGAAGATGTGGTACATTATATACAATGGAATATTACTCAGCCATAAAAAGGAGCGAAATTGGGTCATTTGTTGAGACATGGGTGGGTCTAGAGACTGTCATACAGAGTGAAGTAAGTTAGAAAGAGAAAAACAAATATCGTATATTAATGCATGTATATGGAACCTAGAAAAATGGTACAGATAAACCGGTTTGCAGGGCAGAAATTGAGACAGAGGTGTAGAGAACAAATGTATGGACACCAAGGGGGGAAAGCGGCAGGGGGTGGGGGTGATGGTGTGATGAATTGGGCGATTGGGATTGACATGTATACACTGATGTGGATAAAATTGATGACTAATAAGAACCTGCTGTATAAAAAAATAAATTAAATTAAAAAATTTAAAAAAAAAAAAGAAAAAAAATCTAGCTGTCCTCCATTAGGCCAGACATTAAGTGGATTTTCAAAACTATAAAGCAATGCCAACCTTGTCAATATTTTTTTGAAAATAAAGTTATTTTTCACAAAAATGTTATTTTTGTTCATATGTAAAGTTTAGTATCATTATTTAAAATATTTACAAAAGCTCAGTTGAAATTTCTATGATAAATATCAATAAATGTGAGCCACATATATAAGCATTTTCTAGGGTCCTTAATGATTTTTAACAGTGTGAAGCAGTCTCGAGATCAGAAAGCTTGGATTTTCAGTAAGATAGCATATACACTTATGGGCATGAAGTGTATGTATTGTACATCCTTATAAGGCCTGAGTTAAGCTCAGAGCCACCCCAAACCAGTAGCTTTTGTATGTTGTTTGTTTGTTTGTTTGCGAAGAAAAAAAGTGAAGTTGAAATAGTTTAACATAAGTTAAGAACCTACCTTAATCAGCCATGTGATTAAATTTGAATCACTGTATAAAAAGTGATGTGGAGCTTAGCAGTGATCCTTGGTTTCTTTATTGTATTTGAATGCACTTGTCAACAAGGGTCAAGTTTTAGAAGCTAAAATAGCATAGAAGCTACCACTATACGATACCCATGATGATCATTTTGTTAACTAACGTGTTAGCTAAGATACTGTGTAGACCAAACTCTAACAGAAATGTCACACAGAAGTGCCACACAATTCCAGTTGAAATGATGATGGCAAACATTTAAGGTAACTACATACTGTTTGCCTTCCATTTTGGTCCATATAAGAGGTAATATACCATATTTGATGCCAATTCCCCTTTGTTTCCCTAGGACCTTGTTGTTTATCTATTTTATATATAGTAGCTTGTATCTGCTAATCCCAAACTCCTGATTTATCCCTACTCCACCTCCCTTCCCCTTTGATAACCATAAGTTTGTTTTCTATGTCTGTGAGTCTGTTTCTGTTTTATAAATAAGTTCGTTTGTGTCATATTTTAGATTCCACATATAAGTGATATCACATGGTATTTGTATTCCTCTTTAGGACTTACTTCACTTTGTATGATAATCTCTAGGTCCATCTGTGTTGCTGCAAATGGCATTATTTCATTCCTTTTTTATGGCTGTGTAGTATTCCATTGTATATACGTACCACATCTTTATCCATTCATCTGTCAATGGGCATAGGTTGCTTCCATGTCTTGGCTATTGTAAATAGTGCTGCTTTGAACATTGGGGTGCATGTATCTTTTCAAATTAGAGTTTTCTCCAGATATATGCCCAGGAGTGGGATTGCTGGATCATATGGTAACTCTATTTTTAGTTTTTTAAGGAACCTCCATACTGTTCTCCATAGTGGCTGTACCAACTTACATTCCCACCAACAGTGTAGGAGGGCTCTTTTTTCTCCACACCCTCTCAGCATTTGTTATTTGTAGACTTTTTGCTGATGGTGATTCTGACAGATGTGAGGTGATACCTCATTGTAGTTTTGATTTGCATTTCTCTAATAATTAGTGATGTTGAGAATCTTTTCACGTGTGTATTGGCCATCTGTATGTCTTCTTGGAAGAAATGTCTATTTAGGTATTCTGCCCATTTTTTGATTGGGTTGTTTGGTTTTTTGTTATTAAGTTGTATGAGCCACTTGTATTATTTTGCTGTGCAAAAGCTTATGATTTGATTAGGTCTCATTTGTTTATTTTTGCTTTTATTTCTATTGCCTTGGGAGATTGATGTAAGAAAACATTGGTACTATTTATGTCAGAGAATGTTTTGCCTATGTTCTCTCCTAGGAGTTTTATGGTGTCATGTCTTATATTTAAGTCTTTAACCCATTTTAAGTTTATTTTTGTGTATGGTGTGGTGGTGTGTTCTAACTTTATTGATTTACATGTGGCTGTCCAGCTTTCCCAACACCATGTGCTGAAGAAACTGTCTTTTCTCTGTTGTATATTATTGCCTACTTCATCAAAAATTAATTGACCATAGGTGTGTGGATTTATTTCTGGGCTCTCTATTCTGTTCCATTGATCCATATGTCTGTTTTTGTGCCAATACCATGCTGTTTTGATTACTGTAGCATTATAGTATTGTCTGAAGTTTGGGAGGGTTATACCTCCAGCTTTGTTCTTTCTCCTCAGGATTGCTTTGGCAATTCTGAGTCTTTTATGGTTCCATATAAATTTTAGGATAATTTGTTCTAGTTCTGTGAAAAATGTCATGGGTAATTTGATAGGGATCACATTAAATTTGTAGATTTCTTTGGGTAGTATGGCCATTTTAACAATATCAATTCTTCTAATCCAAGAGCATGGAATATCTTTCCATTTCTTTGAATCATCTTTAATTTCATCACTGTTTTATAGTTCTCAGCATATAAGTCTTTCACCTCCTTCATCAGGTTTATGCCTAAGTATTTTTTTAATGTGATTTTAAAAGGGATTTTTTTTTACTTCACTTTTTGATATTTCATTATTAGTGTAAAGTGATTGACTCTTTACTAGACATGTGGGAATACCTGGAACAACATAATGAAAACTATTTGTTCTTTGTAAATATTCATCATTATAATCTGTTTTATTTGAAAGCAAAACAGAAAAACACACATAGCTGTCCAGCCTAAACAAATGTCTTACAGAGCCTAAAGAATAGGTACGTTGCCATTGATGACTACAAGCTAAACAGGATTGTCCAGAAATTTAAACTCTAAGGTTCAAGACACATTGAATAGTATGTTAAAGGGGTTAGTTCATTTTAGACTTCTTGAGTATTAGACCATTAGTGGTTCTAGAAAATTTAGTCTTTAAGTTAACTATTCAAAATCTCCCAATAAAGATTAGAAATAAATGACATGGTAATGGAATGTAATACTGACAAGTTTCTCTCTAGCTTGGTGCATGGGCTTAGGTTTTCATATATGATTGCAAAATTTTGCAAAACTTGAACTGACCAATGTCCAGGGAGATCTCAAGTTTGTTTTTGTCTCAGATTAAGATGGCTTCGTTTCCATATTGCAATTCCACATATATTGGTTAAGTCCCAGGAGGCATAGGTTACAAATTAATTTTGCTGATGTTGGTGCCAAATGAATGAGGTGTCTGCACAAGTGGGTATAACTTTCAGGCTTGAGCTTTCTCTGCCAGTGAGAGTCAGCCATTCATCACTCCTCTCCAGAACCACCCCTGCTCACCTCCCCTGTGCTCTTGTATGTCCTAGGTACTTTTGGGTAGTCCTGCTATATGGAATGCCCCCAGTTACTTTTGACTCAATTAATTGATTAAAAGTTTTTTCAACTGCTGGGTTTGAGATTTCCTAATTTAATCATTCTTCAACTGAATGGTAGAAATTAGGAATATAGACATTTGTGGGCAAAATCTCTAGGAAACTTGAAATGTGTTGCTGAATATTCTGGAAAAAAAATCTGAGAATCATTCAACAGTAAACAAGTTAAAGTTATTCCTTGTCAACAGTTTTCCTACTACAATAGTGTGCTGTGTATGAGGTGTGGAGCTGATATGGTTTAGGCAACACCCATCGGTGCAAATCTTGTTAAGTGGCTACTGGGATTGTGACACCAGAGCTTGTGCTCTTTAACTTGAGGAAATGTATATTGTCTTCTGAACGAAAGTAAATTTTAGGATTAGGTCTAACTTGAAAGAAGTTCCTACAATAACACTATCCAAATCAATTCACAGGTCCTCTTTGAACATAGCAAGAGTGATTTTATTGCATGTTGGGCATTTGGAAGAAGCATCTATTCAGGTTTTTAAGCATCTGTTCAGGTTTTTTGGTTTATTTTGTTTGTTTGTTTGTTTGGCTAGTCTTTGACTGTACCCAAAGATGGTGCCAGTTACCATTGAAATTTTTCGGTTCCAATCAGCAGAGTGGCTCCCACACAGGAGACGGTCTCCCATGATTGTGTGAATAGGCAGATACAGTTGTGTCTCTCAGGTTCGATGGACTAGGCTGCCACTACTGCCAGCACCACCACCACCACCTCAGCCCTGCAGCAGCAGATTCCAAATGGATAAGAGAACATAGAAAGGGAGTAAAGTTATGTGGGATTAATATAGTAAGTTGATGTCCTTCACATGCTTTTTTTCAAGTGTTTACAACAGTCTGTGCCAACATGTGTAGAAGTTGGTTTGCAAATCTTGCTTTAGAAGAGGAACATTTTGTTCTGAAGGTTTAACTTGTTTTTTTCTAGCCTGAATAATTTAGCAGTTTCAATCCTTATATAGCAATTCTTTCATAAATAAGCCCTAATAAATTCTGTGAAAGACCTGCAGAGTTATGAGATGTATCAGGTCTATGTAGTTAATCTTTAATTCTTTAAATGTGGGATATTTAGATATTTAGAAAAAACCATATCATTTTTTTCATGTTATTTTAAATCTAGATTCTTCAGTGGTCAAGCACAGAGGTCAAGCTTACTTTACTCTCAATAATATCATTTAAAAGATAGCATATAGGAAAAAGTAAAATGAAGTCATTAACCTTGAAGGAAATGTGTGAATCATGGATTAAAGATTTTCCAGGGATTATTCAGATCACTAAATTTCATAATTTATAGGCGAAATGGTGACCATTCAGAAGCCCCATAATATTTTTAACCTATCACATTCCCAGTAGTAGATTGAAAACCATGACCATGATATTTTGAAACTCTTTCCATTAAAGGGTTATGTCTACTTCCCCATTCCTTGAATCTGGGCTGGCCCTGTGACTTTTTTTGACCAATAGAATGTAATCTGAGTGATATGACTTTACAGCTGTTATTTTTCTTTTTAAAGAACTTAAGTTTTTGAGAGCAGTTTTGTATTTACCAAAAACCAAGAGGAAGGTACAGAGATTTCCCCTATACTCCCTGCCTCCGCACATGTATCCCCTTCTTCATGACCAACAACACTCACCAGAGTGGTACATTTTTTTACCAGGGATGAACCTACACTGACAGACCATAATATCCCAAAGTCCATATTTATATTACATTTCATTCTTGGTGTTGCATTTCCTGTGAGTTTGGACAAATGTGTAATGACGTGTATTCATCCTCATAATATACAGAGTATTTTCAATGCCCAGAATATCCTCTGTGCTCCACCTATTCATCCATCTCATGCAACCACTACCAACCACTGATCTTTTTACCATCTCCTTGGTTTTGTGTTTTCCAGGATGTCATTTGGTTGGAATCATGCAGTATATAGCCTTTTCAGATTGGCTACTTTCACTTAGTAATATGCATTTAAGATTCCTCCATATCTTTTCATGGCTTGATAGCTCATTTATTTTTAAGCCCTGAATAATATTCCACTGTCTAGATGTCCCACAGTTTATGTAACCATTCATGCACTGAAGGCATCTTGGTTGCTTCCAGGTTTTGGCAATAATAAAGTTGTTATAAACATTATGTGTAGGTTTTTGTGTGGCTACAAGTTTTCAACTCCTTTGGGTAAATACCAAGGAGCACAACTGTTGAATGTATAGCTAAGAGTATGTTTTTTTGTTTTTTTGTTTTTTTTTTTTTTTCTTTTTTTTTTTTTTTTTTTTTTTCACACACACACACACTGTATTTTATTTTTACAAGACATAAATAGACTGACACCAAGCATTGTACATGGATGACCACAACAAAAGCAACAATGATTGCAATTACCAAACATGAAACACACTCATACTATGTCATAATATTGACATTCAGTCCAGTAATCCTCCACTGTAACAGCTCCTTTACTTTGCAGTGAAAATTTATTTGTATATTCTTTGCCTCTGAGTCCTTGTGGGATTTTTTTTTTTTTTTTAAATTCAGACAGAAAGTCACAAAAATTATACTCATCCTCATCAGTTCACTCAGTCCCATGTAATTAATTTTTTTTTCATCTTGATCTTTTGTTAGCACTTTTATGAGTTCATCAGTTTTTCATTAGAGTTCTGAAAATGCTTATTCATTCAGTTCAGCAGTACAGTCAGTTACCAGAAACCTGTACTTGTCAGAGTCTTTTCCATGAATTTCTTGAAGATGAAACCCTTTTATAGGAACATATTTGCAAAATCATCAGAGTACACCCAGAACTGTCTGTAAATGACAAAAGACTTAAAAATGACCACGGTTAAAGATTTGATGAAAGTTCATAATAATGCAGTTGACAAGAAAATTAGTTATTTCTGAGATATACATTTTAAAGTAATAACTAGGATTATTACTTATAACATTATACCAGAACATATAAGATTTTTAGAAATTTCATGTAATGTCTGAAACATTTATATTAACATATTTCCATACATATTTCCATACAAATACAAATATAAGATTTTTAGAAATTTCATGTAATGTCTGAAACATTTATATTAACATATTTCCATACATATTTCCATACAAATACAAATATAAGATTTTTAGAAATTTCATGTAATGTCTGAAACATTTATATTAACATATTTCCATACATATTTCCATACAAATACAAATATAAGATTTTTAGAAATTTCATGTAATGTCTGAAACATTTATATTAACATATTTCCATACAAATAACCCAATGAAAGTTTAGTATTAGTTGTTTTGTTTGTTTTTTTATACTGCAGGTTCTTATTAGGCATCAGTTTCATACACATCAGTGTATACATGTCATCCCAATTGCCCAATCCAGCACACCACCATCCCCACCTCACCGCAGTTTTCCCCCCTTGGTGTCCATATGACCATTCTCTACATTTGTGTCTCAACTTCTGCCCTGCAAACTGGCTCATCTGTACCATTTTTCTAGGTTCCGCATACATGCATTAATATACGATATTTGTTTTCCTCTTTCTGACTTACTTCACTCTGTATGACAGTCTCTAGATCCATCCATGTCTCAACAAATGACTCAATTTCGTTCCTTTTTATGGCTGAGTAATATTCCATTGTATATATGTACCACAACTTCTTTATCCATTCGTCTGTTGATGGGCATTTAGGTTGCTTCCATGACCTGGCTATTGTAAATAGTGCTGCAATGAACATTCGGGTGCATGTGTCTTTTTGAATTACGGTTTTCTCTGGGTATATGCCCAGTAGTGGGATTGCTGGGTCATATGGTAATTCTATTTTTAGTTTTTTAAGGAACCTCCATACTGTTCTCCATAGTGGCTGTATCAATTTACATTCCCACCAACAGTGCAAGAGGGTTCCCTTTTCTCCACACCCTCTCCAGCATTTGTTGTTTGTAGATTTTCTGATGATGCCCATTCTAACAGGAGTGAGGTGATACCTCATTGTAGTTTTGATTTGCATTTCTCTAATAATTAGTGATGTTGAGCATCTTTTCATGTGCTTCGTGGCCATCTGTATGTCTTCTTTGGAGAAATGTCTATTTAGGTCTTCTGCCCATTTTTGGATTGGGGTGTTTGTTTCTTTGATATTGAGCTGAATGAGCTGTTTATATATTTTGGAGATTAATCCTTTGTCCGTTGATTCATTTGCAAATATTTTCTCCCATTCTGAGGGTTGTCTTTTCGTCTTGTTTATGGTTTCCTTTGCTGTGCAAAAGCTTTGAAGTTTCATTAGGTCCCATTTGTTTATTTTTGTTTTTATTTCCATTACTCTAGGAGGTGGATCAAAAAAGATCTTGCTGTGATTTATGTCAAAGAGTGTTCTTCCTATGTTTTCCTCTAAGAGTTTTATAGTGTCCAGTCTTATATTTAGGTCTCTAATCCATTTTGAGTTTATTTTTGTGTATGGTGTTAGGGAGTATTCTAGTTTCATTCTTTTACATGTAGCTGTCCAGTTTTCCCAGCACCACTTATTGAAGAGACTGTCTTTTCTCCATTGTATATCTTTGCCTCCTTTGTCATAGATTAGTTGACCATAGGTGCGTGGGTTAATCTCTGGGCTTTCTATCTTGTTCCATTGATCTATGTTTCTGTTTTTGTGCCAGTACCATACTGTCTTGATTACTGTAGCTTTGTAGTATAGTCTGAAGTCTGGGAGTCTGATTCCTCCAGCTCCATTTTTTTCCCTCAAGACTGCTTTGGCTATTCGGGGTCTTTTGTGTCTCCATACAAATTTTAAGATGATTTGTTCTAGCTCCGTAAAAAATGCCATTGGTAATTTGATAGGGATTGCATTGAATCTGTAGATTGCTTTGGGTAGTATACTCATTTTCACAATGTTGATTCTTCCAATCCAAGAACATGGTATATCTCTCCATCTGTTGGTATCATCTTTAATTTCTTTCATCAGTGTCTTATAGTTTTCTGCATACAGGTCTTTCGTCTCCCTAGGTAGGTTTATTCCTAGGTATTTTATTCTTTTTGTTGCAATGGTAAATGGGAGTGTTTCCATAATTTCTCTTTCAGATTTTTCATCATTAGTGTATAGGAATGCAAGAGATTTCTGTGCATTAATTTTGTATCCTGCAACTTTACCATATTCATTAATCAGCTCTAGCAGTTTTCTGGTGGCAGTTTTAGGATTCTCTATGTATAGTATCATGTCATCCGCAAACAGTGACAGTTTTACTTCTTCTTTTCCAATTTGTATTCCTTTTATTTCTTTTTCTTCTCTGATTGCCGTGGCTAGGACTTCCAGAACTATGTTGAATAATAGTGGTGAGAGTGGACATCCTTGTCTCGTTCCTGATCTTAGAGGAAATGCTTTCAGTTTTTCACCATTGAGAATGATGTTTGCTGTGGGTTTGTCATATATGGCCTTTATTATGTTGAGGTAGGTTCCCTCTATGCCCACTTTCTGGAGAGTTTTTATCATAAATGGGTGTTGAATTTTGTCAAAAGCTTTTTCTGCATCTATTGAGATGATCATATGGTTTTTATTCTTCAATTTGTTAATATGGTGTATCACATTGATTGATTTGCGTATATTGAAGAATCCTTGCATCCCTGGGATAAATCCCACTTGATCGTGGTGTATGATCCTTTTAATGTGTTGCTGGATTCTGTTTGCTAGTATTTTGTTGAGGATTTTTGCATCTATATTCATCAGTGATATTGGTCTGTAATTTTCTTTTTTTGTAGTGTCTTTGTCTGGTTTTGGTATCAGGGTGATGGTGGCCTCATAGAATGAGTTTGGGAGTGTTCCTTCCTCTGCAATTTTTTGGAAGAGTTTGAGAAGGATGGGTGTTAGCTCTTCTCTAAATGTTTGATAGAATTCACCTGTGAAGCCATCTGGTCCTGGACTTTTGTTTGTTGGAAGATTTTTAATCACAGTTTCAATTTCATTACTTGTGATTGGTCTGTTCATATTTTCTGTTTCTTCCTGATTCAGTCTGGGAAGGTTATACCTTTCTAAGAATTTGTCCATTTCTTCCAGGTTGTCCATTTTATTGGCATAAAGTTGCTTGTAGTCGTCTCTTAGGATGCTTTGTATTTCTGTGGTGTCTGTTGTAACTTCTCCTTTTTCATTTCTGATTTTATTGATTTGAGTCCTCTCCCTCTTTTTCTTGATGAGTCTGGCTAATGGCTTATCAATTTTGTTTATCTTCTCAAAGAACCAACTTTTAGTTTTATTGATCTTTGCTATTGTTTTCTTTGTTTCTATTTCATTTATTTCTGCTCTGATCTTTATGATTTCTTTCCTTCTGCTAACTTTGGGTTTTGTTTGTTCTTCTTTCTCTAGTTTCTTTAGGTGTAAGGTTAGATTGTTTACTTGAGATTTTTCTTGTTTCTTTAGGTAGGCTTGTATAGCTATAAACTTCCCTCTTAGAACCGCTTTTGCTGCATCCCATAGGTTTTGGGTCGTCGTGTTTTCATTGTCATTTGTCTCTAGGTATTTTTTGATTTCCTCTTTGATTTCTTCAGTGATCTCTTGGTTATTTAGTAACGTATTGTTTAGCCTCCATGTGTTTGTCCTTTTTACGTTTTTTTCCCTGTAATTCATTTCTAATCTCATAGCGTTGTGGTCAGAAAAGATGCTTGATATGATTTCAATTTTCTTAAATTTACTGAGGCTTGATTTGTGACCCAAGATGTGATCTATCCTGGAGAATGTTCCGTGCGCACTTGAGAAGAACGTGTAATCTGCTGTTTTTGGATGGAATGTCCTATGTATATCAATTAAATCTATCTGGTCTATTGTGTCATTTAAAGCTTCTGTTTCCTTATTTATTTTCATTTTGGATGATCTGTCCATTGGTGTAAGTGAGGTGTTAAAGTCCCCCACTATTATTGTGTTACTGTCGATTTCCTCTTTTATAGCTGTTAGCAGTTGCCTTATGTATTGAGGTGCTCCTATGTTGGGTGCATATATATTTATAATTGTTATATCTTCTTCTTGGATTGATCCCTGGATCATTATGTAGTGTCCTTCCTTGTCTCTTGTAACATTCTTTATTTTAAAGTCTATTTTATCTGATATGAGTATAGCTACTCCAGCTTTCTTTTGATTTCCATTTGCATGGAATATCTTTTTCCATCCCCTCACTTTCAGTCTGTATGTGTCCCTAGGTCTAAAGTGGGTCTCTTGTAGACAGCATATATATGGGTCTTGTTTTTGTATCCATTCAGCCAGTCTATGTCTTTTGGTTGGGGCATTTAATCCATTCACGTTTAAGGTAATTATCGATATGTATGTTCCTATGACCATTTTCTTAATTGTTTTGGGTTTGTCTTTGTAGGTCCTTTTCTTCTCTTGTGTTTCCCACTTAGAGAAGTTCCTTTAGCATTTGTTGTAGAGCTGGTGTGGTGGTGCTGAATTCTCTTAGCTTTTGCTTGTCTGCAAAGCTTTTGATTTCTCCATCAAATCTAAATGAGATCCTTGCCGGGTAGAGTAATCTTGGTTGTAGATTCTTCCCTTTCATCACTTTAAGTATATCATGCCACTCCCTTCTGGCTTGCAGAGTTTCTGCTGAGAAATCAGCTGTTAACCTTATGGGAGTTCCCTTGTATGTTATTTGTCGTTTTTCCCTTGCTGCTTTCAATAATTTTTCTTTGTCTTTAATTTTTGCCACTTTGATTACTATGTGTCTCGGCGTGTTTCTCCTTGGGTTTATTCTGTATGGGACTCTCTGCGCTTCCTGGACTTGGGTGGCTATTTCCTTTCCCATGTTAGGGAAGTTTTCGACTATAATCTCTTCAAATATTTCTCTGGTCCTTTCTCTCTCTCTTCTCCTTCTGGGACCCCTATAATGCGAATGTTGTTGCGTTTAATGTTGTCCCAGAGGTCTCTTAGGCTGTCTTCATTTCTTTTCATTCTTTTTTCTTTAGTCTGTTCCGCAGCAGTGAATTCCACCATTCTGTCTTCCAGGTCACTTATCCGTTCTTCTGCCTCAGTTATTCTGCTATTGATTCCTTCTAGTGTAGTTTTCATTTCAGTTATTGTATTGGTGATCTCTGTTTGTTTGTTCTTTAATTCTTCTAGGTCTTTGTTAATCATTTCTTGCATCTTCTCAATCTTTGCCTCCATTCTTATTCCGAGGTCCTGGATCATCTTCACTATCATTATTCTGAATTCTTTTTCTGGAAGGTTGCCTATCTCCACTTCATTTAGTTGTTTTTCTGGGGTTTTTTCTTGTTCCTTCATCTGGTGCATAGCCCTCTGCCTTTTCATCTTCTCTATCTTTCTGTAACTGTGGTTTTTGGTCCACAGGCTGCAGGATCGTAGTTTTTCTTGCTTCTGTTGTCTGCCCTCTGGTGGTTGAGGCTATCTAAGAGGCTTGATGGGAGGCTCTGGTGGTGGGTAGAGCTGACTGTTGCTGTGGCGGTCAGAGCTCAGTAAAACCTTAATCCACTTGACTGTTGATGGGTGGGGCTGGGTTCCCTCCCTGTTGCTGTGGCGGTCAGAGCTCAGTAAAACCTTAATCCACTTGACTGTTGATGGGTGGGGCTGGGTTCCCTCCCTGTTGGTTGTTTTGCCTGAGGCAACCCAACACTGGAGCCTACCGGTGCTCTTTGGTGGGGTCAATGGCAGACTCTGGGAGGGCTCACGCCAAGGAGAACTTCCCAGAGCCTCTGCTGCCAGTGTCCTTATCCCCACGGTGAAACAGAGCCACCACTCGCCTCTGCAGGAGACCCCCCAACACCAGCAGGTAGGTCCGGTTCAGTCTCCCCCAGGGTCACTGCTCCTTCCCCTGGGTCCCGATGCACACATTACTTTGTGTGTGCCCTCCAAGAGTGGGGTCTCTGTTTCCCCCAGTCCTGTCAAAGTCCTGCAATCAATTCCCTCTAGGCTTCAAAGTCTGATTCTCTAGGAATTCCTCCTCCCGTTGCCGGACCCCCAGGTTGGGAAGCCTGACGTGGGGCTCAGAACCTTCACTCCAGTGGGTGGAATTCTGTGGTATAAGTGTTCGCCAGTCTGTGAGTCACCCACCCAGCAGTTATGGGATTTGATTTTACTCTGATTGCGCCCCTCCTACCGTCTCACTGTGGCTTCTCCTCTGTCCTTGGACGCGGGGTATCCTCCTTGGTGAAGTCCAGGGTCTTCCTGTCAATGATTGTCCAGCAGCCAGTGGTGATTCTGGTGCTCTCGCAAGAGGGAGTGAGAGCACGTCCTTCTACTCCGCCATCTTGGTTAATCTCCAAGAGTATGTTTAATTTTGTAAAAAAACCCCCACAAAACTGTCTTCCAAAGTGGAAGTACCATTTTGCATTCCTATCAGCAATGTATGAGAGTTCCTGTTGTTCCACATCCTTGCCAGCATTTACTGTTGTTAGTGTTCCACACCTTGGCCATTCTAATAGATGTGTACTGCTATTTTATTATGGTTTAAATTTGCATTTCCTGATGACATATGATGTGAAACATCTTTTCATATGCTTATTTGACATTTGTATATCTTCTTGGTAAGGTGTCAGTTAACATCTTTGGCCCATTTTTTCAATGATTTGTTTATTTTCTTATTGTTGAGTTTTAAGTGTTCTAAATATATTTTGTATAACAGTCCTTTATTGGATGCATCTTTTGCAAATATTTTCTCCCAGTCTGTGGCTTGTCTTCTCATTCTCTTGACATTGTCTTTCACAGAGCAGAAGTTTTTAATTTTAATTAAATCCAGCTTATCAATTCTTTTATTTATCATGCCTCTTGTGTTGTATCTAAAAAAGATATTGCCATACCCAAAGTCATGTATGTTTTCTCCTATGTTATCTTCTTGGGGTTTTATAGTTTTGCATCTTACATTTAAGTTCATGATCCATTTTGAGTTAATTTTTTTTTTCTTAAGCAAGTTTAAATTGATGGTTTAGTTAATACAGACATGTCTTTAGAGTCATCAACATTAAGTATAATACTTTTTTTTTTAATTAAGTTATCGATTTTTGGCTTTGTTGGGTCTTCGTTTCTGTGCGAGGGCTTTCTCCAGTCGCAGCGAGCGGGGGCCACTCTTCATCGCGGTGCACAGGCCTCTCACTATCGCGGCCTCTCTTGTTGCGGAGCACAGGCTCCAGACGTGCAGGCTCAGTAGTTGTGGCTCATGGGCCCAGTTGCTTTGCGGCATGTGGGATCTTCCCAGACCAGGGCTTTTTAGTAAGTCTTGAGATTGGATAGCATCAGTCTTCCAACTTTGTTCTTTTCCTTCAATATTGTGTTGGCTATTCTGGGTCTTTTGTCACTTTGTATAAACATTAGAATTAGTTTGTTGATATCCACAAAGTAACTTATTGGTATTGTATTAAATCTATAAATCTAGTTGAGAAGAACTGACATGAGACAGTTGAGTTTCCGTATCTATGAACATGAAACATCTCTGCATTTACTTAGTTCTTCATTGATTTCATTCATCAGAGTTTTATAATTTTCCTCATGTAGATCTTGTACATATTTTATGAGATTTATACCTAAGTATTTCATTTTGGGGGGTGCTAATATAAATGATACTATCCATTTATTATCAAATTCCACTTGCTAATTGCTAGTATATAGGAGAAAAATTGACTCTTGTATATTAACCTTGTATCCTTTAACGTTGCTATCATCCAGGAGTTTTTATTTTTTAATTCTTTTGAATTTTTTACATAGGTGATCATGTCATCTGTGAATAAAATTTTGTTTCTTCCTTCCCAATATATATACATTTCGTCTTCTTTTTTTGTATTATTGAATTAGCTAAGACTTCCAGTGCAAAGTTGAAAAGGAGTGGTGAGAGGGGACATCCTTGCCTTATACCTGGTCTTAGTGAGAAAGCTTTGAGTTTCTTATTAAGTATGACATTAGCTGTAGGGTGTTTTCATTTGTCTGTGTTTTGAAGCTATTTTTTATCAAGTTGAGAAAAATTCCCCTCTATTCCTGGTTTACTGAGTGTTTTTGTTATGAATAGATGTTGGATTTTGTCAAAGGCTTTTTCTCAATTTAATGATATGATCATGTGATTTTTCTTTTTTAGTCTCTTGATGTGATGGATTACATTAATTGATTTTCAGATGTTTAACCAGTCTTGTATACCTGGGATAAATTCCACTTGGTTCTGGTGTATAGTTCTTTTTACACATTTTTGCATTCAATTTTCTAATTTTGTTGATTTTCTAATTTCCTTGATTTCATTAATTTTCTAATATTGTTGAGGATTTTTGCAACTATGTTCATGAGAATACTTGTCCGTAGTTTTTTTTTCTTATAATGTCTTTATCTGGTTTTGATATTAGGCCAATGCTTGCCTCAAAGAATGAGTTAGGAAGTATTCTTTCTGCTTCTGTTCTCTGAAAGAGATTGTAGAGAATTGGTATGATTTCTTTCTTAATGTTTTGTAGAATTCACCAGTAAACCCATCTGGGCCTGGTGCTTTCTGTCTTGGAAGGTTATTAATCATTGGCTTATTTCTTTAATAGATATAGGCCTATTCAGATTGTCTATTTCTTTTTTGTGTGAGTTTTGTCAGATTGTGTCTTTCAAGGAGTTTGTCCATTTAATCTAGGCTACAAAGTTTGTGATGATAAAGTTATTCATAGTATTATATGTACTATTTTCTTTTTAATTTTCATTCATGATACCTATAGTGAGTTCTCTGCTTTTATTTTTTATATAGTGATTGGTTTATTCTCTCTTTTTCTCTTAGCCTGGGTGGAAGCTTATCAATTTTAACATTCTTTTTAAAAAACCATCTTTGGTTTCATTGATTTTCTCTATTAATTTTCAGTTTACACGTTCATTGATTTCTGCTCTAATTCTTATTATGTCTTCTGCTTACTTTGGGTTTAATTTCTTCTTCTGTAAGTAGGAAACTTAGATTATTGATTTTAGCTCTTTCTTCTTTTCTAATATATGCATTCAATGTTATATTTTTCCCTCTAAGCATTGTTTTCACTGCAGTGGGCTGGAATTGAGTATTTCTCTTCTTCCAAGTGGAAGGCTAGAGCTGACTGGAGTTCAATATTTCCCTTCTCCCAGGTCAACTAGACTCTGATAATGCTCTAGAGTTTAGTTCTGCTTAACTAGTTTCTCCTGAGGGCAGACTTTGTTAAGAAGAACAGTGTACAATGGCATATTTTAAAATGGTTCCTTCCACCACCACCACCGCCCCCCCCGGAAGCATAAAGGGATTTTCCTCTGATATTTAATGTGGAAACCTGGTTGAGCTCCTGGAAGTAAATCTCACAAAATTGCAGGCCCCCCTCCATTACAGGGTCCACTTGGAATTTTTAACTCTCACATTTGTCTACACTGAGCCTCCAGCAATCATCAATTACCTGTGACAGTTTCTGCTCATGAGTCTGTGCTCTGGTAAGTTGTTATTCTCTGTATTTGTGTGTCAGTCTCTCTGAAGTTGGGGACAGCAGTTGGCCCTGTGTCCTCACTTCTCCTATGGATCCTAGAAGATCTGTGGTTTTTCTAGTCTGTTCAGCTTTTTAGTTTGTGTTAGGTTAGAGTGGTGGCTTCCAAGCTCTTTGCATTCAGAACCAGAAACCAGAAGTGCAGCTTATAACTTCGACCTTTTGAAAGACCTGATGAAAAAAAAAAATCCAAGGATAAAAGGCCACATGGAAATAGAGAGGTGCAGACATTCTAGTTGTACCAGCTAAGTCAATCCCTAATCTGACCCTCGTTCCCACTGAATGCAACATAAGTAAGTTCAGGCAAACCAGCATAAAAATTGCTCAATCAAACTATAGAAATGTGAGAAATGATAAATCATTGTTGCTTTAATATCATTAGGTTTCTGGTCATAATACGGACATCTGAAAGAGATATTGGTATCTATAAGTGGGATATAATAGGTAATGGATACACTCCAATAGATCTTCCTTCTGACTGAATAATCACATTATTTGAAAAAGGGTATTAAAAATAGTCATTGCCAAGGGATACTGAAACTTCCTATATTTCTAAGCATTGTGGGAGTCATTAGGGCATTCTGTTATATTTTTTTCTTTTTATTTCAATTTACTGAGGTATAACTGACATATAAAATTTTAACATATTTAAAGTGTACATTGTGATGATTTGACATGCATATACATTGTGAAAGGATTCCCATCACTAAGCTAATTAACACACCCATCACTTCACATACTTGCCTTTTGTTTTTTGTGTGTGAGGGCATTTAAATTCTACTCTAACAAATTTCAATTACACAGTACAGTGTTACCAACTATAGTCGTTGTGTTACACATTGGATCCTCAGACCTTATTCATCTTTTAACTGAAAGTCTGTACCTTTTTACCAATCTCTCCCTGTTGCCCTCATCCCCAGCCCTGGAAAACACTTTTCTATTTTCTGTTTCTATGAGTTTAACTTTTTAAAAACATTCCACATATAAGTGACACCATGCAGGATTTATCTTTCTCTGTCTGGCTTATTCTCTTGGCATAATGCCTTTCAGGGTCACCCATGTTGTTGCAAAAGAAGTATTTCCTTATTTTATATGGCTGAGTAATATTTCATTGTGTGTGTGTTTGCATAATATTTTTAATGCATTAATCTGTCGATAAGGTCATTTGGGTACCTTGCCTCCTGTGAATAATTCTTCAGTGAACAAGGGAGTGTAGACATCATTTCAAGATAATGATTTTGTTTCCTTTGGGTATTTATCCAGAAGTGGAATTGCTGGATAATATGGTAGTTCCATTTTTAATTTTTTGAGAAACATCTATATTGTTTTCCATAGTGGATGCACCAATTTACATTCCCAGCAACAGTGCCTAAGTTTCCCTTTTCTCCACATCCTCACTAGCAATTGTTATCTCTTGTCTTTTTGGTAACTGCATCCTAACAGGTGTGAGGTGATATCTTATTGTGGTACTGATTTGTATTTCCTTGATGAATAGTGATGTTGAGCACCTTTTTATGGCCTGTTTTCCATTTGTATGTCTTCTTTGGAAACAAGTCTATTCAGGTTCTTTGTCCATTTTTAGTAGGGCTATTTGAATTTTTGCTATTGAGTTATATGAGTTCCTTGTATATTTTGGATATTAACCCCTTATTGGATATGTGGTTTGCAAATATTTTCTCCCATTCCATAGATTGCTTTGTCATTCTGTTGATGGTTTCCTTTGTTGGGCAGAATTTATGTTATGCTTTTTTCACATTTTTTTCTGAACACTAATCTGTAAGACCATTTTCATTTTTTCCATTTCTTGTATATTTGGGAGTTTCCTTTCAGCTTTTGTGTAAAAGAAATCCATTGTAAATTTCTTTTCCCTTTCTGTGTCATCTTATTATATCTGCTCGTATTGCCTTTTAAAGTTCTCTCTGATTTTTTAGAGGCACAGAAGGTTTCTGATGTGTGTTAGTCCCCAATATTCTCTCCATTCTTCACTGGTTTAATGTTTAGAAGCAAATGAGCCATTAAAATAATAACCCCTGTTCTTACTTTTTGCCCTGAGGCTCGTTAGCTTATATTTCTCTTCACTGAATCTAGTCATTGCTTTCATCAAGTCAAGTTATTGCAAAGGTTTTTACAGTTTTTGTCTTCCCTTTCTGATGCTCACCATTCTATTTTTATTGACCTTCTGCTTCAGTCTCATTGCCAGACATAATTACATTTCTGCTTCAGGATGGATGAATGGCTAAAATTTCTAGCTCTGGAATCAGAGCCAGCCAATACTCCTTACCACCTGTGTGATCTTGGTTAAGTAATTAACTTTCTCATATGTATAATAGAATATTAATAGTAAAAATAGTAACAAAAAATAACATTTATTAAGCACCTAACTTGTGTTAGGTATTTTTGTACAAAAACATACCTAGTGTTCTAGTAACCCTATGCATTGTGTACTATTAACCTTTCTGTTTTACAGATGATAGAAGTGAGGATCAGATATATGGATTTACCTATGTTGGAGTTGTTGGAGTTACTGTGGAAACTCCAGTGTCCTATGTAGCACAGGAACACATAAATTGTATTTGCTTAAACCAGTCAAAAGCAATGTTAATTACTTTGAAATTAAGTGATATTATTCAGTGGCTAGAAAACAAGCTGCTCCTGGGACAGAGCAACTCGAATAATAGAGTGTCTAAAGCATACAGCTGACCACAATATCCAGCCATCTTCTGGCATGTTGTTCAGGACCTGAAACTATTAGTTGGGGTGGCCTAACTCTACCTCTACTAATATGATATATTTGCTTTAGAGGTACAAAGAGTAGGAAAAAGCCCTGGAAACACAACCCACTCCCTTCCTATCCCAGGGAGATGTTTGTGAACTCTTGGCCCTACTAGTTGTTATTTCCAAGAAGGCATAGTTTGTAGTGAAGAGATCCTTCATTATAGACCCAGCATGGAGTAAGACACTTGGTTGGTCTTCAATACAAACTTGTTGAATGAAAGAACAAATGAACTCCAGACCAGTGATCAGACAACTTGAGTTTACAGACCAGTTTTTTCTTCTGCTACAGATGTAATTTTTAAAGGTTGCTGAGTCTGCTTCAAAGAAATGGAGATAGTCTTTGCCCTATCTCAATAATAGGCTTAGCATAAAGATTAAATGAGATAATAGATGTGACCATGTGTGTGAAATTTTTAAATGTCTATTATTAACTGAGATGAGTTTTAATCTACACTCAGCTTTTTAACTTGCCTCATTACCATGATTAGTCCCATTAATGTTTCCCTGCATTGCTGCCCCTTATTTTCATTTCTGTAGAATATTCTCAGTCTCTAATCTTGATCCTATATTATACCATATCTTTGCTAAATGTCTTATGCAAAAAAGCTTATATGTCCTGTTGGCTATAGTCCTGCAGTTTAAAAAATTCAGTAATAAAATAAAATAATATTTTGATGTTTATTCAACTTCAAAACATCATTGAAGCTTTTGAAATTAAGGCAGAAGTTAGTGCCATTAACTATGATCCCAACCAGTTCCATGCCCTTGAATGTCTGAAGATTTCTTCACAATTTTTACTAATACATGGGGACCTCTACTCTCATAACCTCCTGGTCTCTGGTTCCTTCCTCTGTAAATTTTTATTGCTTGTTTTTGTTTTCCTGGCATCCACCTGAACTCAGAGATAAACACCTCTTTGAATTTCCCCAAAGAATATCCTCACCCAAAAGCATTAGTGAGCAATGTAGGATTTATTTTAGATTTTGTAGGGGACCTTAAAAAAGTCCCTCCTTAAGCAATTTTGTTTTCTCAAACTGTCTTTGCTCCTGCTCCCCAAAATTTCTCTTTCCCTCACCCCTTCCCCAACACCCTTCTACCTTTCTGAATCCTCTCTCTTCCCTGCTACATATGCACAGCCCCTTACCCCTGGAATTTCACATTCTTCTTCTATTATGCAGAACAGTTTTACCTCTTTTCTGAATCAACCTTGTGGCAGCCAATACCTAGACCCTATATATTGGGAGTCTGGAGGGCCTAAATTTCACACCAAGCATATAACAACCCATTCTTATTGTTAAAGATAGAGTTTTTTGAGAGAAATTCTTATGAATAAAACTTTCTCCATATCAATGCTGGTATAGTTCATTTTGAGTTTAATGATCTGTCTCTGTTTTCCCATAGAGACTGAAGAATAGATTGGATATAAACAATCACAGACTAGAAAAAAGATTTATTGATCATGATGTTGAAGATTTATTGACACTATTTCCTAGGCAGCACATTCTAAGGGCTTTAGTTTAATTACTTATTTAGTTGTTTCAATAACCCAGTGATGCAGGTAGTATTGTTTTTATTTAAGATGAAGAAATTGAGGCATATGGGGTTAAGTAGCTTGCATATTCACAGATTTATCAAATGGCAGAGACATCATCAAACCCAAGCTGTCTGGCTCCAGAGACCATGCTCATAATTACTGTCCTATATAGACTCTCACATGCCAACAAACTATACTTCTCCCTCAATTGTGTTGACATTTCACCCATCAATCCATGGTGGTCAGACCACCATGGTGATAACCCACTGTTTTGAATAGTAACAAGTCCATCATCAGTCCTCTGAAACAATGGGGATTTCTCTTAGGTCCCTGGGTATCACTAAGATCTTTTTTGATCCATTCACAGCCCTTGGCACTTAGGTTAACTGTTATTGCTCCTTGGTCTAACATACAAACACCCACAGAAGTAGAAAGATATATTACCATGTAAAAGGTAGGTAATATTGCTATGGAATCATGTCTTAAGATAACTGTTACTTACAAGGAGTTTTTATTAATTTATTTTTTTGGACAATATGAGTACAGGTTACAAAATAGATTTTAGTTTCAGACACATGAGTCATAATTATGGTTTCCCCATTTACCAGTGGAACTGAGTCTCAATTCCTCCCATGTAAAGTGAGGAAAATAATTATTCTGTTGAAGGCATTAGTGAAGATAAAGCAAGATAATAAATGTGAGGTAATTAACAGTGTTGGCTACCAAATAACTACCATTTATTGGGTTCTCATTATGTGACAGGCACTGTGCTTGGCATTTCACATGCATTATCATATTGCATCCTGTACATCATAAGCCCTCATTACGTTGAAGTGCTTACTATTATTGATGTGGATTTTTAATAGCTGGACTTTGAGCTTTGGATTCTTTTTTTCTTTTTTCTTTTAAAATGCATTACGTTTTATATAATTATTTGTTGTTAATAGGCAAGCCTGCTTTGGCCTGCTTGTGAGGCTTGGAATTCTTTTTTTTTTTTTTTTTTTTTTAAAGAGAGCAGTTGCTTGAGGATAAACAGCTAGTTTTTTAAAAATAATTTATTTATTTATTTATTTATTTATTTATGGCTGTGTTGGGTCTTCGTTTCTGTGCAAGGGCTTTCTCTAGCTGCGGCAAGCGGGGGCCACTCTTCATCGTGGTGCGCGGGCCTCTCACCATCGCGGCCTCTCTTGTTGCGGAGCACAGGCTCCAGACGCGCAGGCTCAGTAATTGTGGCTCACGGGCCCAGCTGTCCCGCGGAACGTGGGATCTTACCAGACCAGGGCTTGAACCCGTGTCCCCCGCATTGGCAGGCAGATTCTCAACCACTGCGCCACCAGGGAAGCCCTTTTTTTCTTTTAAGAGACTTTGAAGTCCGCAGGCACACTGAATTTGGATGTAACTGACTTTATAGGGCCATACTCTTCAGAATAAGATTTTATATACAGCACTGATCTGATGAAATGCAATCTAAAAGATGAATACAGAAAAAATAATAGGACAGTCATATCAAAGCATATTGGACTCAGAATACATTTGGGAGAATGTTACTTGTGGACATCCAACTTCTGACAAGACTTCTCTCTAGAACATTCATTGTATTTCTGATATTCTATGCTAAAGGCACAGACAAAACCTTCTCCTTTTCTGCTTTGGGTTGCATACACTTCCGTCGTCTCTTGGAAAACAAGAAATGGGGAAGAAGCATCAAAACTGAGTTTCCCACTAGGTGGCAAAGAAGCACTACATTAATTTATAGCTTTTCTCTGTGCAACATAAAAATAGGAGAGAAAAACCATGTCAGCTGTAGACTGCCTTGGAATGAATATATATAAACGTCTATGTATATATGTACATATTTCTGCAGATTTTGCCTTTGGGAGAGAAATTGACTTATAATGATTACAAATCAGAAAGTGTGAGAAAGACAGAATTACTGAGGTAAGTCAGATTAGGGAATTTTAAAACATGTAAATGTTTAAACTTATCTTCATGGAAGACAGAGTAGGCAATTCCAAATTGGTACTTTTAGTTAGTGCATTTGCTGGCTGTCTTTTAGCTTGCTAGAGCATCTCTAGAGCCTTCTGTTCTTATTTAATTCAGCAGCCAGATATGCTTCTGAAAGCAAGGAGGCATGGTGATAGCTTTGGATCCCTGAACTTGATTTGTCTTTGTTTTAAAATGTTTTAACACTTTCAAAATTTCTGGAGTTTCTTTTTAAAAAAATCATTTATATCATGTAAGTAAGCTCTGGGCCATGATTAGAATTAGTACCCCATGTACAAAGCATTTCTAAACCATTCTGATTCTCTGCCTAAGGTGAGGTGACAGTGAACTGGGACGGGGAAGTCCTTGCAGTCTTTACAAAGAAGTCCAGGGCAGGCGGATTTGTTTGTTTCCTCCTGTTGAAAATATGAATGGAGACTAGAGAAGATGGAGCAGAAAGTACAGTGTCTTCTTCAAGCTCCCATTCTCTCAAGAGGCAACTAAATCGGTTAGTATAATTTAATTGAATATAATTTTAATGGAATATTTGGATTCACTTGAGAGGTTAGCTTAATCCACTCTCTCTACCCTCAGTTTTCTCATCTGTTAAACAGAAGTAATAATAGGACCTCCTTCAAATATTTCTGTGAGGATTAAATGAGATGATAAGGATAACAATAATAAAAAATCTCGATAAATAATAACTTCTAAGTGCTTGCTTTGCATCAGCTGATGTGTGCAGGGACAGTTTAAATTCATTCTTTTTTTTCCCACTTTTTAAAAAATTGGACTATAGTTGCTTTACAATGTTGTGTTAGTTTCTGCTGTACTATGAAGTGAATCAGCTATATGTATATATATATATATCCCCTCCCTAATGGACCTCCCTCCCAGCCTCCCCCATCCCACCCATCTAGGTCACCACAGAGCACCAAGCTGAGCTCCTGCACTATACAGTGGGTTCCTGCTAGCTATCTCTTTTACACATGGCAGTGCACATACGTCAATCGCAATCTCCCAATTCATCCCACCCCCCTACCCTGTATCCACATGCCCACTCTCTATGTCTGCATCTCTATTCCTGCCCTGCAAATAGGTTCATTTGTACTTTTTTTCTAGATTCCACATATATGCGTTAATATATGATATTTGTTTTTCTCTTTCTGACTTACTTCACTCTGTATGACTCTGTATTGGGTCACGTCTCTACAAATGACCCAATTTCATTCCTTTTTATGGCTGAGTAATATTTCATTGTATATATGTACCACATCTTCTTTATCCATTCATTCTTGAGACCAAGACACATGTTTATGGGTTTGGGTCAGGAAGTTAATCTTCCTTTCCTCTAGTGTCCATTTATTACTCTCACACACAAAATAAAACATAATGAAATGAAGAAAAACATACATCAAGCAAACTGACAAACCAAAACAAAGAGTGCAAGTGAATTGAGTTCAGACATATTCAGGTTCCCCAATATTCTCAGTTGTATTTGAATCCCTTGGGAAAGTTGTAGCTTAGTTTCCAGTTGGGAGCCTCCACTACACAGAGATCTCTAAGACCTCTTCTTGGTCCATCATGCTATGACTAGGATCCCAGCACACTACCAATTTTAGTGAAACCTATCATGACAAATTGCATTTGCAACTTATATCCTTTGGCTCTATGCTCGGGTGTCCCCTATGTTGATGGCCCTATTTAAATTTACCACCCTTCCCTTGATACTTCTATTCTCTTATGCTGATTTATTTTTTTCCATGATACATTTAACTTACTATATACAGTTGACCCTTGAACAAGGCAGGATTTGAAGAGCCTACCCTCCACACAGTAGAAAATCTGGGGTTCCTCATCCATGTATTCAAGCAACCTCGGATTGGATCATGTAGTAATGTAGTATTTACTATTGAAAACAATACACATATAAGTGGACCTGTGCTCTTCAAACCCTTGTCATTCAAGGATCAACTGTAGTATACTTATTTGTTGTATTTATTTGCCTGTCTCCTCCAGCTAAAATATAAAATCCTTGAGGGCAGTGTTTTTTGTTTTGTTCACTTCTGTATGCTCCACCCTAGAAATGTAATCCCTCATTAAATATTTGTTGCATAAATGAATCAAGAAATGAAGAAATAGCTGAAGGGTGAGGGGACAAAAGGCAATGGAAGGATCCGGACTTCATATTCTATTGATATTATAGTTCTGGTTGTACCTGTAGAGTTGATTGATTTATTTATTAAACTGATATTTATTGAGTCATGTGCTATTATGTGTTGGGAACCCCAGGAAGCTTACATTCTACTCTGCCAGAAGACAATAAACAAATAAACAAATGAGTTAAAGAATAAAATTTGAGGATAATCATAAACTTCTCTAGAATTTTACATAAATACTAAGGACTGCAACCTATTTGGAATATGGTTATCCTGAAATTGTGTTTATACAGCAGTCATATTGTTTATAATGTATATTTTATGTCATTTGACTTGGCTTTGAACATGTGATGGAGCTCATAGGGGACAATGAATCCTCTTCCCTAAGCCATCACATTTGATACATTGATGATAAATTCTATAAATAAGATAATCAAGATGATGTGATCAGTTAATGGGGTGGGGCTTGTAGGGGATACTATTTTAGAAAATCTTCCCTGAGATGGAAACTTTTAAGCTGAAGCAAGGAGTATAGGAAGATGGGAATGGGTCAATCAAGCAACATGATGAGAGAAGAGAATCCCAGGCAGAGGGACCAGGACATGCAAAAACTCAGAGGTAAAGAAGTGAATCAGGAACAGATATGTGACTAGTGTGGAATGAGGGGAGAGGGTTATATGGAGTAAGGTTTTAGGGGTACAGGAGCAAATCACAGGAGTTCTTAAAGGTTGTGGTGATAAGTTTTCTGTTTATTCTAAGAGCAAACGGGAAGACATCAACTAGTTTTAAGCTGGGGAGTAGCATAGTTAGATCTATATTATGTGACAATCTCTCTTGCTACTGTGAGAAAAGATAGTTAGGTGAGGAGGAAGAGAGGAAATGATCATTTAGTAGGCCTTTGTGGTGGTTTAGGTGAGTGATGATGGAGGCTTAGACTAAGGCAGTGGTAGTGGAAAGGGAAGAAGTAGGGATTGCAGATATATGTTGGGGGTAGAAGTGAGATGACTTGCTAATGGATTCATTGTGAGGGTGAGAGGGAAAAAGACTCAAGACTGACTCCGGAGTTTTTGGCCTGATCCACTAGGTGGATACTGGAACCACCAAGTAATATGCAAAAGACCGGGCAAAAAGCATGCAAAGGAAAAAGCACCTAGAAGAATGTCTGGCACCTGCATCAGTCATTTAGGAAATGGCAGCTACTCATCCTTTTATGTTAGATATAGGGTATAGAATATGTCATATAGCTTTGGTATTCTTGACAAGGAGAGTATTAATAAAGTGGTGGAAATGGAAGCCAGATTAGAGTGTTCCTGTCTCTGGGAAACCTTACGCTTCTCCCCATATCAGAAAGAAAGGAATACTCCCACTAAGCATTTGGATCATGTCCCTGTTATGGCACGTTCCACATTGAATTTAATTTATTTAGTCACTTTGCTACTTGTCTGCCTAGACTGTGAGCCTTTTTAGAGAGATAGAGATCGCTTAGCGTTCAATCATAAATCCACAGTACCTGACAAATAGTGCTCAAAAGTAAATGACTGAATAATTGTGTGGCTAATGTGAATAAAATGTCAGAGTCATATGCTTCTCAGAGGTTTCCCGTGAGACAATGTTTGGTCTTGATCCTCTGGTTATTAAACATTTGAAAGGAAATGCATGTAAGGAAAGCACTAGAAAACCTTTTTGAAAATCCAGATGGGTATGGTGCTGAAGTGGTCTCAAGATTAACTTTCATTATAAATGGCTTTGTGTTTCAGAATACTGTGTAGTTACAAGATCCATCAACTTTAAGCTCAAGCTTATCCCCAGAAATCTTTTATACCTGACAAGGGTTCGGAGCTGGTTCTCTTTGTTGTTGTCTACAATGTTATACTGTGGCTAGAGGAATTGTATATGACTTCCTGTGGTGCCTCAAATACCTTCTAAAGTGGGGTTAGAGAGACGGTTGAAGCCCGAGATTCTGCAGACAGATTCGGAGATTCAGATGACAGATATATGCTTTCACTCATATTTTTTACCCAGTGGGTGAATTCTTGTCTGGCCCCCAGAAGGATTCTACCAACCAACAACAACAACAACAACAACAACAACAACAAATGGCTTTGCATTATCTCAGTCAAATCATCATTGTAAAAAGATGGTTGAAGGCAGCCCCACCTCAGGTTCTGTCTCACACTGAATATCTTTGTGCCTCAGTGCCATTATATTTAAAGCAGAGGTATGTGACACTCATATATCTTCTAGGGCATCATTTCTCAAACTTTAATGTGCACAGAAATCACCTGGGAAGCTTGGTAACATGCAGATCCTAATTCAGTAGCTCTGAGGTAGGACCTGAGATTCTCCATTTCCAATAAGCTGACGCTGATACAAGTGGTCCATAGATCATACTTTGAGTAACAAAACTCCAGAGCTATATAGGGTGAAGGAACATCTAGATTAAAGATGAGTGTTTGTGCAGACCTTTGATTTTTAATAATGGCTTAGTATTTTAGCCTATGAATATACCATAATTTACTTAATAAGTTCCATATTGTTGGAAATGCACCCTTTGGCTTTTGTAAATATCATTCTAATGAACTTCCTTGTACATAAATCTTTGTCCCGCTGGTAATTTATTTATTAATTTTTGGCTATATTATTAGAAGCATAATTGAGTTTTCAAAGGTACACATTTTAGCATATATTCTCAAATTGGCAAGAATTTTCAAATGAACTCTTTGCTGAAGTTATTATGTATAATTCTATCTTTGCAGCTTTTCCTGCCTACAGACTCATGTGACATTCGGACACTATGACATTTTTAATAATGCCTTAAATAACATTTTATTCCCACTGTGTGATCATGCCCCATCTTTTCTATGCTAGTTAAATATTTTAAGTGTTGAGTTTGTGAAGAATCATAGCTGTTGCAGAGGAAAGAATTTATAAGCATATTCCTGGCACAGAATACAAATACAGTATATGACACATAGATAATATATGGAACCTCAAATCAGACAAAACGACTTTATATCTTAAGATATGCACCCAACTCAATCAGTTGATTAAACATTATCCAGAACAGCTGGCAGCTGACAGGAATGACTTCTTTTAGAATAACGTGGATTCTCTAGATTCAAATAAGTAGAAAAAAAACATGAAGGAAAAATTCCTTCATTACAGCTTAACACATACAATAATAATAATTTTGAGGTTTATTGTGTTTTCAACTGAGTAAAAAGAATTTATCTGAATAGCGCAGTGTTGATCTGGTCCTCCATTCCAACATTGTTCGGTTTGTCCTGGTTTCTTTCCTTCCTGATATCTAACATCCGATCTCTTCTGCTCTGAATTATCTAAGAGCAAAAAGTGGGAGAGCATGTGCTCTTTTGAAAGTCACAATGCTAGGGCAAAGCCATACAGTGACAAGAATTTTTGGGGGGAATTAGTACACCTACATTGCAGTATCTATGTAATATAGGTTATTAGGAGGTTAACACTATGATCAAATGAGAGAATGTGAATGAAAATATTTTATACACTGAAGTATTACTCGTTGTAGTGAGTACCATTATTATCCTGAGGTGCAGTAGGGGCAGAGTACTTTATTTTGCGAGCTCTACCAAACTAATATGTTCCTTTAGAATTAGGTTGGAATTTCCTTGAAGGGAACGCCAACCTTTTTACTTCTTTACATTTTTGGTGCTCAGCTAATAGTACATCTTATATAACTTTTTTCATTATGGTTAAATCTTATGACTGGATGGAGAATGAAGTACTCAATTCTGATAAATAGGTTTATCAGAATAGCTGATAAATACATTCTACACTGGTGGCTTTCTTGATCCAGGTACTTTGGGGAAAAAAGTTCTACTTTTCAGTCATCTAGAGAATTTAAGTGATAAGAATAGTCTTGGATAGTTCCATATGAATTATCTAGTTGACTATGTGAACAACCTTCTGAAATGGGCCAAGCAGGTATTAAATACATCATTTTACAGAATCTAAGGCTCAGGTTGAGTGACCTGTTCGAGTCAGATAGCTAGGAAATACCTTAGCACCTGGTCCTGTTCTTCCTATTCCAACTTTAGTCTTCCTTTTCCTCCTGGTCGCCCGCCTGCCTGGGACAACTGTGTTTTAAGAAAAAGATCCCAGAACTATGACTTAGGAGACTTAGATTTTAGAAATAATTCTGCTCCATGTACTTAGACTCATTCATTCATTCATTCACTCAACTCAATTTTGTTAATAGCCTATTATGTAAAATGTACCAGGCAAATACTACTTAACTTTGAGGCAGCTTTCTAGTCTGTTAAATGGAAAATAATATCTTATTTGCATACCTCACAGGGAGGTTTTGAAGATAAAAATAAGAAATGAACATATTCATTTCAGAAGAAGGGGTGATTCATTTTCACAGTCAAGGTCCTTTGTGATTGCATAAGCAATGATTGTCCTAGCACACCCAGAACACATGTGGAAACTTCATAATTTATAAAGCCACTTCTCCAGAGGCAATGATATAGGAATGTGGTGAATTATTTCCTTTTGGGTGCATTAATCAAGGGAGAAGGAGATCATTGTGTTGAATCCTAGAACACTGAGCAAAAATAAGTACTAAATTTCTGAGATAGTATGAGTAGAGGAGATAGGGCCAAGAAGAGAGAATCCACTTTTCTCTAGGTTCTTCATATCTCCCTTGATCTTTGGGTCCCCAATCTGGTCATATGCTCAAATGAAAGGTCCTAGATAAGAGCTAATACAAATTATAAGCAGCAAATTAAGGTCGGGTACATTCTTCTGAGGGTGTATAGGATGGTCCATATGGGGTGGGAAGAAAAGAGTACAACTCCTATCAATTTATATTTTTATATCTCATCATTTTAAATTGTTTTTTCTTTTTATAACATATGTGATGTATGATTCCTACGTAAGTGAATAATATTTACATATTGTGGATACATATTCAAAATGTGGTTATTGTTAGAGTTTGTAGTTCTCAAATTATAGAGTCAAATGACAGAGTGGAGAAACAGTTGGCTGAGAGCATGGATTCTGGATATACTACTTTCTAGATTCACTATTTATTACCTGTGTAATCTTTTAACTCACTTAACCTTTTTGACTCTTAGTTTTCGTCTCATTAAAATGGGTATATTTGCCATGCCTGTCTCATTGTATTGAGATTAAATTTAAAAAAATTTATTTTCTACCCAAATGGAAAAACTTCATATTTGTACCCTCTAAGTGATATATTTATGATAACTGAAGGGAAGCACTTTTTAAGTTCTAAAACATCAAATCCATGGTATCCCTGAATCCTATTTCAAGTGCTTAGCACATGTGCACACACATGCACACACACAAAAACACACACACACAAACTTAGTGTCTCCTTCGAAAACCCATTCACCATACTCCTACATTATAAGGGAGTAATTTTGGCTTATCTGATGTCTGAGTTACCAACGTAAGAATTTTAGATAGATCAGAGTAACTGAACTTTTCATGAGAAAACAAAACAAAATCTTCTTTAAAAATAAATTATATACTTGTATTATACTCCATACTGATAAACTTAAGGAAAAGCATATAGCTATTTATTACTTACTTTAAAAAAAATTCCAAATTATTAAACCAGTCTAATATGTCCGAAGATTCACCTTAATTATGTGAACTTGGATTACTGCATTTAAAAATGTGTCTGAGTTAGCAGTTTCTGGTGGATTTTTTTTAATCTATAATTTAGACTATTAGAAGTTCAGTTTACTTATTTTCCCTGAATTTGGGGAATATTAGATTTTTATAAACATTTATATCTATAAACCATAGAGAACTTATTTAAGAGCTATTGTAATCTAATTTATTACTATTCTCTTGGGGTAGGAAAACATTTTATACTTATACAATGAGAAATAAAAGATTTTTATCAATTACAGGTACATAGACACATAAAGCTCTTATAGTTTCAGTATGAAGGTTAAAAATAAACAGAGAAATACATAAACTTACCAGTCCAGATCATAAAGCCTTGTTTATTTCCCTAGTGGGCATACAATTCTGAATTGATTTGAGCTCACAATTGATAAAGAGACAAATAAAAAGAATATCAAATCAGATTTTCTACTTTTGTCATACAGAAAATAAATTTCCATCGTCTATTCGACAAAGATCCCAACTGGTCACATCATTAAACCAAATATTCCATGTTGTTGCCACCAGTAGAGAATGACTTGAAGGCCATGTGCAAACGAGAAACAAAAACAAATTCTCGAAGTCAGAAAAGAGTAAAAAAAAAAAGCAAGAGAAAAAAGAGAGTCAGCAAGGATAAAGTTCTAGTGCTGCTTGAGATTCAGTCTGGGAGCCAAGAGTTTGAACAGCCCATGAGGTGTACTTCTCAGGTCAATCCATTTAATTGGCTTGTCAGATTAGTCCACTTAGGTATCTTGGTAGAACAACCTCCAAAACTGCTAGAGTATAATTTTCGAAAAATTGAAAACATGACCCTCCTTCAAATATCAAATGAACACCTGTCAAAATTTTTATTCAGCTCATTAGAGAACCAGTAGGATGTTAAGACCAGTTCAAAGTGCATTTATATAAACAATTTAACAAAGAATTGTTAGGGTAAGATTGTTGGATTAGATACAGAACTGATGTCCTGCAGAGCAAAAAATGTAACCTCTGGATTCACCTTTTGCACAGAAAGTTGCATCTTTGCTAGACAAAATTCTATAAGCTAACGTGTCAGATCACTACATCTAGAACCTTAGTTTAATATAGTAAAATAAAGTTATATTTTTAAGGGACTGAGATCTATAGTTACTACAACAGCAATTTGATGAAGAGGTCATATCTCCTACTTAGATAACCAAGGAATAACTGGAAAGATAGAGGTTATAGTGAGTGACAGTCTTTCAGTTCTGATGAAACTGTCCCAAACAAAATAACTAAACTGCCAAGGTGGGGTCAAGAACTATAGCTATGTTTTCGCACCATGAGAGCACTAGCCTGAATTCTCTGTCTTGGCTACTTTTCAGGGAACAGATAACGGACCATTGAAGAATGGGTAGCAGAGGGCAAACATGGTGGAGCAAAGGGAGATGTTGACAATTGCCTGAAACCACATTGAACTGGGACCCATCTTTGTCCTTGCATACAGTGTGGTATTTTTAATTAGTGTACCTGTGTTTTTTCTTTGTAACAATAATGACTGTCCTCTGGCATATCTGACAAGTGGTTGGGACCAAAAAATTGGCTCATAACAAACCCACAGGCAAAAAACAAATCTACATGGCCTGAAGGGGAAGATGTTGGTCATATTCTAAAATGTGATCCTGATAGATGCTGCTCAGGACCATAAATTAGTAGTTCTTATAGAGGGATTATTCTGCCCTATTTGCATATGTAGGTCACAGTTCTCAGTCCCAATAAAGACAGCAATTTTTCCCTGGTTTTAAGTGTGATTGTATACATATTTTGTAAATTCTTTGTCATCACTGAGTGTTCAGTCACTTTTCCTCAAACATATAACATTTGTAAACTGCTTTTGCATCTCAATTGTTTATTTGTGATAAAAATGGTGCATTTTTAAGCTTTTGTTTTAGACTTTAATTCTTCCATAAATTGCCATCTCAAAACTCAGTTTATTGGGCTTTCCTGGTGGCGCAGTGGTTGAGAATCTGCCTGCCAATGCAGGGGACACGGGTTTGAGCCCTGGTCTGGGAAGATCCCACATGCCGCGGAGCGACTGGGCCCGTGAGCCACAATTACTGAGCCTGCGCGTCTGGAGCCTGTGCTCCGCAACAAGAGAGGCCGCGATAGTGAGAGGCCCGCGCACCGTGATGAAGAATGGCCCCCACTTGCCGCAACTGGAGAAAGCCCTCACACAGAAACGAAGACCCAACACAGCCATAAATAAATAAATAAAAAAAAAAAAAAAAAAAAAACTCAGTTTATTGTCTGTGTTATTGGCATTATCAATACTTGAATCAGCATTGTCAAACCAGAGTGTATGTGAGAGATGGATGAAAATAATCAAATAAAGCTGGTACTGGCTCCAGGAATTTCGGCAGGGAAAAGGCGTGTTAGGTAGATGCCTAATTTCTGAAAGTCAGGAGTTCAAAGGTTAGAAAATACTGAAAAGATATGGCGTTTTATGATCTCCCTATTTAGGTCAGATAACAGGGGGGTTGCCACTTGTGTACTGTGCAAATACTGTGGTGTTTGGAGTAGGGGAGCTGGCAGTAGGGGTGGTGTGTAGGGAGAGACAGAGGCTGATTTCACAAGAGCTTGTGAAAAGGCTTATAAAACATTTTAAACGTAGTTTTAATATCCTCCACTTCAATGAAGAAATCAACTATGATAATTAGGTTGCAGCAGTTAAGCCTTAAGCAGAGGCAGAACAAATGTGATTTCAGGAATTCTAGAATATCCCTTCATTTCCCTAAAACCCTCTGGTGGTGCTAGAAACCCTACTGTTAAGGGTATTGGTCCATGTCTGATAGCCATTTGCTGATAGTGGGACTAGCCTGGCTGAGGGACAGGGACATATAAGCTGGAGAAGAATATCCAAACAGTTGACAAAAATAGAAAGGTCCTGAATCACAGAGCAGGATTCAGATTATGATGCCACAGGATGGATGCACTATAAGAGCATGTCAAGGAGACAAGTAGAAGAGCAATACAGGCCAGTACCTGTCCTAGGGATATTGACCACAGCTGCCTGGCTCTTATGAGCTTCTTGCATTTGACATTTGACAAATAAACTGCATTTTAAGGGCCAGAAAGATGATGAACAGTCTGAGACTGTGTAGTATACTCTGTTAAAAACAAAACCTCCCAAAAGGGGTCACTATTAAGCTATGATTTTGTATGCCAGCATTTCTCAGATCCTTTCTGAGAGCAGGTTTGTAGGAAAGGATAGGTGAAGGACAGGCGGATTCTGAGAGCTTCACATAGGCTTTACTGTGTACCCCGGAGGTAAAGAAGGGTGTGAGAATGGGAGGGTGAAGTGGGTAAAGAGGAGTATATATATTTCACAATTTTTCTTAAAGTCTTATTCTATCTTGGTTGGTGCAGTGGAGGGGCTATGGAAAGACCTATACTCAAGTTCCCTTTCATTCATCATCAAATGCAGTATCTTCTCTGATGGGTAATGAAAACAAATCCTGCTTACCCTATAGAGTATTTAAAATGTTTAAGTGAGGTTAAAAATTATATTACCCCATTCGATTAATAGTTCATTAAGCAGAATAGAAATATAAAAGGGTTATTATCGCTCCTACTAAAAACGCAGTCATTCACTTGTTCAACTAACACCCACTGAGTATTTCCTGCCTGTGAATAGTGAATAAGATAATTCGTACCCCAAAGAAGATAATTATATGAATATCATTATTATGTAAACATCCTAAAAATTCTTTCTCATCTGCACACATACAAGCCCTATTCATAATAAATTCTTTTAAATTCAAAATTTAAAATCCATGGCAAAATTTCAGCAACCATTAATGAATTATGTTGTACGTTTTAATTTAGGTAAGAGCCAAAACAAATCTTATCAAGATCATGCCAAAAAAATGCACATTTAGTAGTTATTTTAAGATGTAATAAATAACCAAACACTGGAAGCTGCCAACATTATTATCTTGGGTCCTAGGTCAGAACCAGAGAAAGTGTAAAGGCAATTGCAGAAATTGAAAACAAACACTTTGATTCAAAGGCAGCTTCTGAGAACAACTGGAGTCTTGAGTGAAGGACAGTCTTGGACTATGTGTTTGAACAAATGACACACCCATAAACAACAATTTTGAAAATCACTCTTAGACAAGATTGCTATGTGATATATGGAAATTGCCCCTGGTTCTATCTTATCCTTGGATTGTGGAACGAGTGGAGTCATGGAAGTGAGCTGTCCCCTTTGCTGCCTTGTCAGATCAAAGTACATTTATTTAATCCAGCCTTTTACTATTTTGAGCCATTAGAGGCAAGAGCAACACAGACTGGTCTTTAGTTCCTAGAATGGCCAGACACTTATGACAAAGAGAAAAATCTCCCTGTTCACTGGAAGCAGTGCTCATTACAACTTCATTTTCTCTTTACAGCTTCTCTCACAAAGAGCATTATTATCCTTACCCTGTGACCTGCAGAAACCAAGGAGGCAATGAGAGATGGTCACCTCAACCCCTTCAAATACGCGTCACCCATGGTGAATGAGGTGAGCTATCAAGTTTAAACACTTCCGTGCTAACTTTCTCTGAGAATTAAAACCATGCCTTTGTTTAAGAGGGTACGTTGGAGCAGTGAAGGGAGAGGGTGGGCTGTGTTGTATGCTCCTATAAAGGGAGACTCTCTCCTCTGAGAGGAAGGGAGGAGCCCAGAGTCCCGGGGTGGGTGGAGCCAGGATGCACCCCAGGCCTTGAGGAATTCAAACACCCAGAGCAGCTCCCCCAGCACAGAGCCAAGACTGAGAAGTGTGGGCAGCCATGTGACTGACAGGGTTTTGGTGCTCTGGCTGGGTGTCAGGCCTGAGGCTCTGAGGTGAGAGAGCCGAGTTCAGGACATTGGACCACCAGAGACCTCCTGGCCCCATGTATTATCAATCGGCGAGAGCTCTCCCAGAGATCTCCATCTCAACGCTAAGACCCAGCTCCACTCAACGACTAGCAAGTTCCAGTGCTGGACACCCCATGCCAAACAACTAGCAAGACAGGAATACAAGCCCCTGCATTAGCAGAGAGGCTGCCTAAAATCATAATAAATTCACAGACACCCCAAAACACACCACCGGACACGGTCCTGCCCGCCAGAAAGACAAGAACCAGCCTCATCCACCAGAACACAGGCACTAGTACCTTCCACCAGGAAGCCTACACAACCCACTGAACAGATCTTACCCACTGGGGGCACACACCAAAAGCAATGGGAACTACGAACCTGCAGCCTGATAAAAGGAGATCCAAAACACAGTAAGTTAAGCAAAATGAGAAGACAGAGAAATACGCAGCAGATGAAGGAGCAAGGTAAAAACCCACCAGACCAAACAAATGAAGAGGAAATAGGCAGTCTACCTGAAAAAGAATTCAGAGTAATGATAGTAAAGATGATCCAAAATCTTGGAAATAGAATGGAGAAAATACAATAAATCTTTAACAAGGACATAGAAGAACTAAAGAGCAAACAAACAGTGATGAACAACACAATAAATGAAACTAAAAATTCTCTAGAAGGAATCCATAGCGGAAAACTGAGGCAGAAGAACGGATAAGTGACCTGGAAGATAAAATAGTGGAAATAACTACCACAGAGCAGAATAAAGAAAAAAGAATGAAAAGAATGGAGAAGAGTATCAGAGACATCTGGGACAACATTAAGCACAACAACATTCGAATTATAGGGGTCCCAGAAGAAGAAGAGAAAAAGAAAGGGACTGAGAAAATATTGGAAGAGATTATAGTTGAAATCTTCCCTAATATGGGAAAGGAAATAGTTAATCAAGTCCAGGAAGCACAGAGAGTCCCATACAGGATAAATCCAAGGAGAAACTTGCCCAGACACATATTAATCAAACTATCAAAAATTAAATACAAAGGAAAAGTATTAAAGCAGCAAGGGAAAAACAACAAATAACATATAAGGGAATCCCCATAAGGTTAACAGCTGATCTTTCAGCAGAAACTCTGCAAGCCAGAAGGGAGTGGCAGGACATACTGAAAGTGATGAAAGGGAAAAACCTACAACCAAGGTTACTCTACCTAGCAAGGATCTCATTCGGATTTGATGGAGAAATTAAAACCTTTAGACAAGCAAAAGGTAAGGAATTCAGCACCACCAAACCAGCTTTACAACAAATACTAAATGAACTTCTCTAGGCAGGAAACACAAGAGAAGGAAAAGACCTACAATAACAAACCCAAAACAATTAAGAAAATGGGAATAGGAACATACATATCAATAACTACCTTAAATGTAAATGGATTAAGTGCTCCAACCAAAAGACACAGACGGGCTGAATAGATACAAAAACAACACCCATATATATGCTGTCTACAAGAGACCCACTTCAGACCTAGGGAAACATACAGATGGAAAGTGAGGGGATGGAAAAAAAATATTCCATGCAAATGGAAATCAAAAGAAAGCTGGAGTAGCAATTCTCGTATCAGACAAAATAGACTTGAAAATAAAGACTATTACAAGAGACAAAGAAGGACACTACATAATGATGAAGGGATCAATCCAAGAAGATATAACAATTGTAAATATTTATGCACCCAACATAGGAGCACCTCAATACATAAGGCAAATGCTAACAGCCATAAAAGGAGAAATCGACAGTAACACAATCATAATAGAGGACTTTAACACCCCACTTTCACCAATGGACAGATCATCCAAAATGAAAATAAATAAGGAAACACAAGGTTTAAATGACACATTAAACAAGATGGACATAATTGATATTTATAGGACATTCGATCCAAAAACAAGAGAATACACTTTCTTCTCACGTGCTCATGGAACATTCTCCAGGATAGATCATATCTTGGATCACAGATCAAGCCTCAGTAAATTTAAGAAAATTGAAATTGTATCAAGTATCTTTTCCAACCACAACACTATGAGTTAGATATTAATTACAGGGAATAAAACTGTAAAAAATACAAACACCTGGAGGCTAAACAATAACCTACTAAATAACCAAGAGATCACTGAAGAAATCAAAGAGGTTAATCTTTTGTCAGTTGCTTCATTTGCAAATATTTTCTCCCATTCTGAAGGTTGTCTTTTCGTCTTGTCTGTGGTCTCCTTTGCTGTGCAAAAGCTTTTAAGTTTCATTAGGTCCCATTTGTTTATTTTTGTTTTTATTTCCATTTCTCTAGGAGATGAGTCAAAAGGATCTTGCTGTGATTTATGTCATAGAGTGCGCTGCCTATGTTTTCCTCTAAGAGTTTGATAGTGTCTGGCCTTACATTTAGGTATTTAATCCATTTTGAATTTATTTTTGTGTATGGTGTTAGGGAGTGTTCTAATTTCATTCTTTTACATGTAGCTGTCCAGTTTTCCCAGCACCACTTATTGAAGAGGCTGTCTTTTCTCCACTGTATATTCTTGCCTCCTTGATCAAATATAAGGTGACCGTATGTGTTTGGGTTTATCTCTGGGCTTTCTATCCTGTTCCATTGATCTATATTTCTGTTTTTGTGCCAGTACCATACTGTCTTCATTACTGTAGCTTTGCAATATAGTCTGAAGTCAGGGAGCCTGATTTCTCCAGCTCCATTTTTCTTTCTCAAGATTACTTTGGCTATTCAGTGTCTTTTGGGTTTCATACAAATTGTGAAATTTTTTGTTCTAGTTCTGTGAAAAATGCCAGTGGTAGTTTGACAGGGATTGCATTGAATCTGTAGATTGCTTTGGGTAGTAGAGTCATTTTCACAATGTTGATTCTTCCAATCCAACAACATGGTATATCTCTCCATCTATTTGTATCATCTTTAATTTCTTTCATCAGTGTCTTATAATTTTCTGCATACAGGTCTTTTGTCTCCTTAGGTAGGTTTATTCCTAGATATTTTATTCTTTTTGTTGCAATGGTAAATGGGAGTGTTTTCTTAATTTCACTTTCAGCTCATGCAGCTCAATATCAAAAATATAAAGAACCCAATCCAAAAATGGGCAGAAGACCTAAATAGACATTTCTCCAAAGAAGATATACAGATTGCCAACCAACACATGAAAGAATGCTCAACATCATTAATCATTAGAGAAATGCAAATCAAAACTACAATGAGATATCTTCTCACACCGGTCAGAATGGCCATCATCAAAAAATCTACAAACAATAAATGCTGGAGAGGGTGTGGAGAAAAGGGAACACTCTAGCACTTTTGGTGTGAATGTAAATTGATACAGCCACTATGGAGAACAGTATGGAGGTTCCTTAAAAAACTAAAAATAGAACTACCATAAGACCCAGCAATCCCACTACTGGGCACATACCCTGAGAAAACCATAGGTCAAAAAGAGTCATGTACCAAAATGTTCATTGCAGCTCTATTTACAATAGCCAGGACATGGAAGCAACCTAAGTGTCCATCAACAGATAAATGGATAAAGAAGATGTGGCACATATATACAATGGAATATTACTCAGCCATAAAAAGAAACAAAATTGAGTTATTTGTAGTGAGGTGGATGGACCTAGAGTCTGTCATAGAGAGTGAAATAAGTCAGAAAAAGAAAAACAAATGCCGTAAGCTAACACATATATATGGAATCTAAAAAAAAAAAAAAAAAAAAAAAAAATGGTCATGAAGAACCTAGGGGCAAGACAGGAATAAAGACACAGACCTACTAGAGAATGGACTTGAGGATACAGGGAGGGGGAAGGGTAAGCTGGGACAAAGTGAGAGAGTGTCATGGACATATATACACTACCAAACGTTAAATAGATAGCTCGTGGGAAATAGCTGCATAGCACAGGGAGATCAGCTCAGTGCTCTGTGACCACCTAGAGGGGTGGAATTCGGAGGGTGGGTTGGAGGGAGACTCAAGAGGGAAGAGATATGGGGACATATGTATATGTATAACTGGTTCACTTTGTTATAAAGCAGAAACTAACACACCATTGTAAAGCAATTATACTCCAATAAAGATGTTTTAAGAAATAAATAAATAAAAAAATAAACTTGGGGCATTGACACATTCTTATAAAAACACAAACTTCTGCGACTAAACCAGGAAGAAATAGAAAATATAAACAGACCTATCACAAGCCCTGAAATTGAGACTGTGATTAAAAATCTTCCAACAAACAAAAGCTGAGGACCACATGTCTTCACAGGTGAATTCTATCAAACATTTTGACAAGAGCTAACACCTATCCTCCTCAGACTCTTCCAAAATACAGCAGAGGGAGAAACACTCCCAAACTCATTCTGTGAGGCCACCATCACCCTGAAACCAAAACCAGACAAAGATGTCACAAAAAAAGAACACTATAGGCCAATATCACAGATGAACATAGATGCAAAAGTACTCAACAAAATACTATCAAACAGAATCCAACAGCAGATTAAACAGATCATACACCATTATCTTGTGGGGTTTATCCCAGGAATCCAAGGATTCTTCAATATATGCAAATCAACCAATGTGATACACCATATTAACAAACTGAAGGAGAAAAACCATATGGTCATCTCAATATATGCAGAAAAACTTTCGACAAAATTCAACACCCATTTATGATAAAAACTCTCCAGAAAGTAGGCATAGAGGGAGCGTACCTCAACGTAATAAAGGCCATATATTACAAACCCACAGCCAACATTGTTCTCAACAGTGAAAAACTGAAACCATTTCCTCTAAGATCAGGAACAAGACAAGGTTGCCCACTCTCACCACTATTATTCAACATAGCTTTGGAATTTTTAGCCACATCAATCAGAGAAGAAAAAGAAATAAAAGAAATCCAAGTCAAAAAAGAAGACGTTAAACCGTCACTGTTTGGAGATGACATGATACTATACATAGAGAATCCTAAAGATGCTACTAGAAAACTACCAGAGTTAATCAATGAATTTGGTAAAGTAGCTGGATACAAAATTAATGCACTGAAATCTCTTGCATTTCTATACACAAACAGTGAAAATCAGAAAGAGAAATTAAAGAAACATTCCCATTCACCATTGCAACAAAAAGAATAAAATACCTAGGAATAAACCTACCTAAGGAGGTAAAAGACCTGTACTCAGAAAACTATAAGACACTGATGAAAGAAATCAAAGATGACACAGATGGAGAGATAAACCATGTCTTGGATTGGAATAATCAATATTGTGAAAATGACTATAGTACGCAAAGCAGTCTACAGATTCAGTGCAATCCCTATCAAATTACCAGTGGCATTTTTTACAGAGCTAGAACAAAAAATCTTAAAATTTGTATGAAGACATAAAAGACCCCGAACAGCCAAAGCAGTCTTGAGGAAAAAAAACGGAGCTGGAGGAATCAGACTCCCTGACTTCAGACTATACTACAAACCTACAGTGATCAAGACAATATGGTACTGGCACAAAAAGCAGAAATATAGATCAATGGAACAGGATAGAAAGCCCAGAGATAAACCCATGCACCTATGGTCAACTAACCTATGACAAAGGAGGCAAGGATATCCAGTGGAGAAAAGACAGTCACTTCAATAAGTGGTGCTGTGAAAACTGGACGCTATATATAGAAGAATGAAATTAAAACACTCCCTAACACCATATACAAAAATAAACTCAAAATGGATTAGAGACCTAAATGTAAGACCGGACACTGTAAAACTCTTAGAGGAAAACATAGGAAGAACACTCTTTGACATAAATCACAGTAAGATATTTTTTGACCCACCTCCTAAATTAATGGAAATAAAAACAAAAATAAACAAATGGGACCTAATGAAACTTAAAAGCTTCTGCAGAGCAAAGGAAACTACAAACAAGATGAAAAGACAACTCTCAGAATGGGAGAAAATATTTGCAAATGAATCAACGGACAAAGGATTAATCTCCAAAATATACAAACATCTCATGCAGTTCAATATTAAAAACAAACAACCCAATCAAAACATGGGCAGAAGACCTAAATAGACATTTCTCCAAAGAAAACATACAGATGGCCAAGAAGCACGTGAAAAACTGCTCAAATCACTAATTATTAGAGAAATGCAAATCAAAACTACAATGAGGTATCACTTCACACCAGTTGGAATGGGCATCATCAGAAAATGTACAAACAACAAATGCTAGAGAGGGTGTGGAGAAAAGGGAACCCTCTTGCCCTGTTGGTGGGAATGTAAATTGATGCAGCCACTATGGAGAACAGTATGGAGGTTCCTTAAAAATACTAAAAATAGAATTACCATATGACCCAGCAATCTCACTACTGGGCATATACCCAGAGAAAACCATAATTCCAAAAGACACATGCACCCCAATGTTCATTGTAGTGCTATTTACAATAGCCAGGTCATGGAAGCAACCTAAATGCCCATCGACAGACGAATGGATAAAGAAGATGTGGTGCATATATACAATGGAATATTACTCAGCCATAAAAAGGAACGAAATTGGGTCATTTGTAGAGACATGGATGGACCTAGAGACTGTCATACAGAGTGAAGTAAGTCAGAAAGAGAAAAACAAATATCATATATTAACGCATATATGTGGAACGTAGAAAAATGGTACAGATGATGAACTGATGAACTGGTGAACTGGTCTGCAGGGCAGAAATAGAGACCCAGATGTGGAGAACAAACGTATGGACACCAAGGGGGAAAGTGGGGTGGGCGGGGGGGGAATGAACTGGGAGACTGGGATTTACATATATACACTAATAAGTATAAAATAGATAACTAATAAGAACCTGCTGTATAAAAAAAATAAAATTCAAAAATTCAAAAAGAAAAAAAGGGAAGTATTTTTGATGTATTTGTGGGAGGAAGGTGATCTCCACGTCATACTCGTCTGCCATCTTGAAGGTCCCCCTGAAAGACATTTGCCTTTTTTTCATCCAGCATTGCCTCCAACTGTTAAGACTGCTTGAATAACTTCAAAGACTGATTTGCATTGCTTCGCTTGGTGAGTTGTTCGTTTCCTTCTCCCGGTTCTCTGTTTCTTGTCACCACCGCCTTCTGGGTTTCTCTTAGCACCGTTTGGACTATCTATGGGATAATGTCAGAGGTGCTTTCCCCCTTGGGTGCAAGTATAGTTGTGGTAGGAGTTGGGGGTGAGGTTGAGGAACCGTTTCCCTTTGCAGTAAGACTTTTCTTTCACAGTCTTTGTTAGTCTCTTCCCAGCCGCCTAACTGACTTAAAGGGGAAATGGATCATGGTCAAATTAGCCCTAAAGCCTTCTAATGCGTTTTCTAGAGCTTTTCTTCAGGTTGTTTTTTTAGGGTCGTATATTATGCAGTGAATCTGAATAGGACATACTTTGTGCTGCTTCCGTATAAATCTTATGTAAAGAATAGCTCATTAGATGGTTAGTAATGACCTGTCTCAGGGGAAGAATAAGAAAAAATAAACAGAGCACCCATGAAGAAAAAGTTACTGCTCACAAAGTCTGTCTGGATGGAATGGAAATTAGGAGGAAAAATCTAAGATAGGCTTACTTTCTAGAAAACATGTTTTCAAAGACATTGCCAGCTTTGCAGCATGCCCAACTTAATTACTGGATTTGCATTCCAGAGTACATTTACTACTGTGGTACATTTGAAAATCATATACAGTAAAATCTCAAGCAGGATATATAACTCTGCACTGCATTTCAGAGAGGGGGAGTGAGCATCAAACCGTAAGACACAAGCATGTATCAGGAATTGAATTTTTAAAAGCAATGAACAAAGTATGCATTAGGGTCAGTCCTCATTCGTACCTTCTGCAGATATTAAGACTCGGTGCATGTGAAACAATCAGTAAACAGTTAGTGAGAGCCCACTCTATGCTACTCACCACGCTAAGCACCAAACATATCTGATAAATAAAACACCGTCACTTCCACAAGCAGTTCATTCTGGTAGGGGAAACAGCCAGCAATCAAGATATGGTGTGGGAAGAACAGAAATGAAGAGTATGTGCTGAGTGCTTGTGGGAGCCAAGAGGAGGAGAGAGGAACTCTAGGGTTCTGTAAGAGCATCTCAGCTCTCTTCCTACATAGGTAAGAAACAGAGCTCCTACATTTTGGGGAGATTTTTATAATAGTTTTGTGCACTGTTTAGTTGTTTAAAAAGCCCATTTGTAACCCCGAGTCAGGGAAAATCTTATATCCCAAATGGAGAGCTTTTATCTTAGCCTTTGCAGCCTTGGGCACAAGATATTTTAAGTAATGGGGAAGATCCTTCCAGGGAACATTTCTCTGAAATATATTTCTGTCCCATTTTTAAAACCAGAGATGCTTATAAAAGCAGTCTCTCCATAGCAGACAAAATAATGAGTCCCCATAAATTTCTCACAGGGCAATAGCCCTTTTTTGGCAGTTCTTAAGTTTATAAATTTCTGCTAATAGGAACTTTGCTTACAAGCAAAGTTGTATTGTAGTCAAGAAAATGCCCACAGGCCTAGATGGCTGAACTTCGAACTACAGTTTCAGAGACTGAGTGCTCTCCAGAACCAAATCAGGCTTGATATTCAGTCTCACCAGCCAAAACTGGAACGTGAAGAGAAAGACAGCACAAAAGCAGAAGTGAAAAGAAAAGATGCTATAGATTGAGACCCAAATACTAGCCACATCAATTTCACAATTCCTGGCTATACCCTATAATAATTAGATTGATAGAACCACACCACTCTAAAATAATTTTTAACAAAATACACATTATTTTATTAACTACCTGAGCTCAGATGTAAACAACATCTTTTTGGTTAGAACCTTTGTTCAAAGTGGACTAAATACACCACTCTTTTAACAATTTTGAGGTGACAAGTAAGAAAAATCATGATTCCCATTTTACAGATTAAGAAATCGGATTTCTGAGAAATTAAGTTACTAGTCCAATATTTAAAAATCTAAGAAATCTTATTCCCTTTTAGACAGGAGGGAGCAGACTTGGAGAGACTAAGAGACTTGCCCAAGTGTAGTATTAATCCTAATAAATGGAAGAGGCAGTGCCTTACTTCAGATCCTCCAACATACTGACCAGTGCTCTTTTCTCTACTCTTCAAGCTCAAGAGTGATGATGTAGGTTAGGATTTTGTTGTTTAACTTTGGCTAAATTGCATAGTTTCTTTTACCCAAACCCCAGTCAAAGTTATAGGGAGTCTTGATTTCAAAGTATCATCCATACACACTAGTACAGTACTCTCCTGGGGCTTGATTTGCCCAATTTCTGTCTTCAGTGAATATTCATGATTGCTTGTGAAAAGTTAGTAATCTGGAAGTTAAGAGCTGATAAAGGAATTGCTGACACATTAAGTCCTTAACTCGAGCAGCCCTGGGAGCCAAGTAGGGCAGACTACCCCACAAACAGGCTGTAGATGTCAGGTTAGCTGCATTTTACAGAGATGTAAAGTCAGCAAGAGGCTGTTTTGGCACTTTCTTAATTTACTTTTTACAAAGTACTTATGATGATATTAATCTTTTAGCATTAGGAATCTTTTTGACAGTTTTATCTACCCTCTAGGAAAGGTCTCAGAAAATTCCCTTTTGTATATTTCTGGGGAATACATACAGAGTACTTTTGTGGAAGTTAAACACTTGCAATTAAGAATAAGGAAAAATAAAAGAGGTTTAATAATCTGAGAATAACATTCTCTTTTCTCTCTCTTCCTCTCTTCCCACAATGGCAGTACCTCCACCCATCGAAGCAGTGATGTGCTGTTTTCATGGTAGTAACTTAAGAGCCCCTGACAAATAGAGAAATATAGACCCAAAAAACGAAGAATCCTGGGGGTGGAAGGCATTTAGTTATTGGAAATGTATTATGGAATCTTTTTGCGTGCATGTTTGTTTATAATTCTGCTGTGCTTATAGCACACTGCTGTATATTAATGATTGAACCTTGTTATCTGGTAACTGCTGAGGATGTAATAGGGAATGGGGAGAAGATTTTCTGAGCATACTTTAAGGTCATGAGGCTTGATATTAAAACAATGAAGCAGATCATGCAGGCAGGCAAGCAGGAACATTTAGTAATTCACCTGCCTTTTCCCTCTGGGTCTTTAACAGCTAAAGGTAGAATAGCTTGAATGCCCTGACACTGACATATAGACTTTCTTAAGTTCCATTTATTAAGGTGGTTTAATTTTTTGGACTATCTTTTCTTATTCTCTTTTTCCTTCTGGTATGAATTAAATATGTTGTATATTTTAAAAGATGAGATGCCAGTCAGGTTTTCAGAAATCTAAGGTGGTTAGAAATTATTCACAAGTGCTGTTTCTGTTTTCCATGGATATTGTAAATAATATAAGATTCCAGGAAAGTTAGATTCAAGAATGACCCTGTAGCTATACAATGAGGATATGGGGTTTTGAGGTGATAAATATTGAACTCCTAGAAAAGTTTGAGGTGTCACATTTCTCTCTCCCAGATAGTTGTTTGACTTCATAAAATTAATAAAATGTCCCAAGTGACTATGATCTGACTATATTTGGATGTCCTAGATACCCCAGAAGCTACAAACTGCTAAAGGAAGAGATGCAGACCATAACAGAGATTAGTCCAGTTTTCATGGAAGCTACCATTTACTGTGTGTCTATCATTTGCCAGTGGACTTGTTGAGAACTTTATTAATTACCTCTAATCTTCAAAACTGTCCTGAAGAATACGTTATGTTTTTAACTTTCCAAATGATAAAACTGAAACTCAGGGTGATTATATTATATATCCAAGGTATGTTATATACCCAAAGTAATGAGTAAGTAAATGCTGAAGCCAAAAATTGATCCCAGGTCTATCTGATTCCAAAAGTAAGTGCATCATAGTGTAATGCTTTTGTGTGATTATGTTACCGACCCTTTTGAGTCTGGCCTCAACAAGGGTCCTACTGCCCACTGTATTTCAAGCCAATAGAAAGAATGAGACTGAGTTTGGTTAAGAAGCAAAGGAAAAGTTTTATTCTGTGATCAAAGAATGGAGAGGTGCAAGCTCACGCTCTAGAGCACATTCTTTCTGGACAGGCCATGGGTGGGGATGCTTTTTAGGGTGAGGGTGGAGTTCACGTCTGGCAGGCGCAGCTGTGCTGCTCAGATCGCAAAGCCCAGCTCATAGCTTCTGGGCACGGCCCACCAAGCTGACACGTTGCGAGCAACCGTTTTGCACTAGGAATTCTGGTGTGAAGCGCTGGGTGCAAGGCCTCTGTAAGCAATACCCTGTGAGCAAGTGAAACTAGACAAAGCACAAAGCAAAAGAAAAAAAAGGTTAGACTTTATTTTATTACCCATATTTTTGTTTTTATTTCCCAGCAATTGTTAATGGACTTTGCCAGTGACAATTTGGGCTGTTTGTTTGATTGTTTGTTTGTTTTGTATTTTAATAGCAAGTTTCATTTGGTGTGATTAGTCCAAGGAGGAAGGCTGAAGACCAATTTATAAAATGTATGTCATCTATCTATATCTATCTATCATCTATCTATCTATCCATCTATCTATCTATCTATCATCTATCCATCTTAAAGCAAAATGAGAGGTCAATTAAAGGCTTCTTCAATAAAATTACTTTATTTGGGTTATAAGCTAGTCTTTAATGGCCATGAAGAAAGAGTGACATCACCAGTCATCCATGAGTGACTCACTCCTAAATACCTTAAGGACTATCATTCCTTGAGTGGAGATGTCTGGTGATTGTTATAGAATGAGATCTGTCGTAGGCTTTTGCCACATGAGCCAGCCTGCCAGGCTACTCTTGAAAACAAAGAGAATCTCATTTATGCCTGGGAGCCAGAATCTCATACAGAATAAATCAGCCTCACAGTCTCATTCGTCAGCCTGATGGTTTTAATTGTTAAATCAGAAGTTTAATTTGCCATGCTTGAATCACAATCCAATTCCAGAAAAGCATATGCATCAAGTGATCAATGGGGAACAGCTATAGAAAGTTAATTGTAACTAATCCTTGAATCCTGGTGTAAATCAGAATAATAGGAAATTTTCAACTTCGTTTATTTCTCTCATTATTTGATATCTTAGATAGCTATGGAAAATAACAAAGTTTATCAAGTTAGTTATTACTTTATTTTTACTTACTATAGTCCAGATACACATAAACACACATATATTCTTTTTTTTTTTTTTAAACATCTTTATTGAAGTATAATTGCCTTACAATGGTGTGTTAGCTTCTGCTTTATAACCAAGTGAATCAGTTATACATATACAATATGTTCCCATATCTCTTCCCTCTTGCATCTCCCTCCCTTCCACCCTCCCCATCCCACCCCTCTAGGTGGTCACAAAGCACCGAGCTGGTCTCCCTGTGCTATGCGGCTGCTTCCCACTAGCTATCTATTTTACATTTGGTAGTGTATATATGTCCATGACACTCTCTCACCCTGTCACATCTCACCCCACCCCCTCCCCATATCCTCAAGTCCATTCTCTAGTAGGTCTGTGTCTTTATTCCCATCTCGCCACTAGGTTCTTCATGGCCTTTTTTTTTTCTTTTTTTTTCCTTAGATTCCGTATATATGTGTTAGCATACTGTATTTGTTTTTCTCTTTCTGACTTACTTCACTCTGTATGACAGACTCTAACTCCATCCACCTCATTACAAATACCTCCATTTCATTTCTTTTTATGGCTGAGTAATATTCCATTGTATATATGTGCCACATCTTCTTTATTCATTCATCTGTCGATGGACACTTAGGTTGCTTCCATGTCCTGGCTATTGTAAATAGAGCTGCAATGAACATTTTGGTACATGACTCTTTTTGAACTGTGGTTTTCTCAGGGTATATGCCCAGTAGTGGGAATGCTGGGTCGTATGGTAGTTCTATTTGTAGTTTTTTAAGGAACCTCCATACTGTTCTCCATAGTGGCTGTATCAATTTACATTCCCACCAACAGTGCAAGAGTGTTCCCTTTCCTCCACACCCTCTCCAGCATTTATTGTTTGTTGATTTTTTGATGATGGCCGTTCTGACCGGTGTGAGATGATATCGCATTGTAGTTTTGATTTGCATTTCTCTAATGATTAATGATGTTGAGCATTCTTTCATGTGTCTGTAGGCCATCTGTATATCTTCTTTGGAGAAATGTCTATTTAGGTCTTCTGCCCATTTTTGGATTGGGTTGTTCGTTTTTTTGTTATTGAGCTGCATGAGCTGCTTGTAAATCTTGGAGATTAATCCTTTGTCAGTGGCTTCATTTGCAAATATTTTCTCCCATTCTGAGGGTTGTCTTTTGGTCTTGTTTATGGTTTCCTTTGCTGAGCAAAAGCTTTTAAGTTTCATTAGGTCCCATTTGTTTATTTGTGTTCTTATTTCCATTTCTCTGGGAGCTGGGTCAAAAAGAATCTTGCTGTGATGTATGTCATAGAGTGTTCTGCCTATGTTTTCCTCTAAGAGTTTGATAGTGTCTGCCCTTACACTTAGGTCTTTAATCCATTTTGAGTTTATTTTTGTGCATGGTGTCAGAGAGTGTTCTAATTTCATACTTTTACATGTATCTGTCCAATTTTCCCAGCACCACTTATTGAAGAGGCTGTCTTTTCTCCACTGTATATGCTTGCCTCCTTTATCAAAGATAAGGTGACCATATGTGTGTGTGTTTATCGCTGGGCTTTCTATCCTGTTCCATTGATCTATATTTCTGTTTTTGTGCCAGTACCAAACTGTCTTGATTACTGAAGCTTTGTAATATAGTCTGAAGTCAGGGAGCCTGATTCCCCCAGCTCCATTTTTCGTTCTCAAGATTGCTTTGGCTATTCGGGGTCTTTTGTGTTTCCATACAAATTGTGAAATTTTTTGTTCTAGTTCTGTGAAAAATGCCAGTGGTAGTTTGATAGGGATTGCATTGAATCTGTAGATTGCTTTGGGTAGTAGAGTCATTTTCACAATGTTGATTCTTCCAATCCAGGAACATGGTATATCTCTCCATCTATTTGTATCATCTTTAATTTCTTTCATCAGTGTCTTATAATTTTCTGCATACAGGTCTTTTGTCTCCTTAGGTAGGTTTATTCCTAGATATTTTATTCTTTTTGTTGCAATGGTAAACGGGAGTGTTTTCTTAATTTCACTTTCAGATTTTTCGTCATTAATGTATAGAAATGCAAGAGATTTCTGTGCATTAATTTTGTATCCTGCTACTTTACCAAATTCATTGATTAGCTCTAGTAGTTTTCTGGTAGCATCTTTAGGATTCTCTATGTATAGTATCATGTCATCTGCAAATAGTGACAACTTTACTTCTTCTTTTCCGATTTGGATTCCTTTTATTTCTTTGTCTTCTCTGATTGCTGTGGCTAACACTTCCAAAACTATGTTGAATAATAGTGGTGAGAGTGGGCAACCTTGTCTTGTTCCTGATCTTAGTGGAAATGGTTTCAGTTTTTCACCATTGAGGACAATGTTGGCTGTGGGTTTGTCATATATGGCCTTTATTATGTTGAGGAAAGTTCCCTCTATGCCTACTTTCTGCAGGGCTTTTATCATAAATGGGTGTTGAATTTTGTCGAAAGCTTTCTCTGCATCTATTGAGATGATCATATGGTTTTTCTCCTTCAATTTGTTAATATGGTGTATCACATTGATTGATTTGCGTATATTGAAGAATCCTTGCATTCCTGGGATAAACCCCACTTGATCATGGTGTATGATCCTTTTAATGTGCTGTTGGATTCTGTTTGCTAGTATTTTGTTGAGGATTTTTGCATCTATGTTCATCAGTGGTATTGGCCTGTAGTTTTCTTTCTTTGTGACATCTTTGTCTGGTTTTGGTATCAGGGTGATGGTGGCCTCGTAGAATGAGTTGGGGAGTGTTCCTCCCTCTGCAATATTTTGGAAGAGTTTGAGAAGGATGGGTGTTAGCTCTTCTCTAAATGTTTGAGAGAATTCGCCAGTGAAGCCATTTGGTCCTGGGCTTTTGTTTGTGGGAAGGTTTTTCATCACAGTTTCAATTTCAGTGTTTGTGATTGGTCTGTTCATATTTTCTATTTCTTCCTGGTTCAGTCTCGGCAGTTTGTGCATTTCTAAGAATCTGTCCATTTCTTCCAGGTTGTCCATTTTATTGGCATAGAGTTGCTTGTAGTAATCTCTCATGATCTTTTGTATTTCTGCAGTGTCAGTGGTTACTTCTCCTTTTTCATTTCTAATTCTATTGATTTGAGTCTTCTCCCTTTTTCTCTTGATGAGTCTGGCTAATGGTTTATCAATTTTGTTTATCTTCTCAAAGAACCAGCTTTTAGTTTCATTGAGTTTTGCTATTGTTTCCTTCATTTCTTTTTCATTTATTTCTGACCTGATCTTTATAATTTCTTTCCTTCTGCTGGCTTTGGGGGTTTTTTGTTCTTCTTTCTCTAATTGCTTTAGGTGCAAGGTTAGGTTGTTTATTCGAGGTGTTTCCTGTTTCTTGAGGTAGGCTTGTATTGCTATAAACTTCCCTCTTAGCACTGCTTTTGCTGCGTCCCATAGGTTTTGGGTCGTCGTATCTCCATTGTCATTTGTTTCTAGGTATTTTTTGATTTCCCCTTTGATTTCTTCAGTGATCACTTCGTTATTAAGTAGTGTGTTGTGTAGCCTCCATGTGTTTGTATTTTTTACAGATCTTTTCCTGTAATTGATATCTAGTCTCATAGTGTTGTGGTCAGAAAAGATACTTGATACGATTTCAATTTTCTTAAATTTACCAAGGCTTGATTTGTGACCCAAAATATGATCTATCCTGGAGAATGTTCCATGAGCACTTGAGAAAAATGTGTATTCTGTTGTTTTTGGGTGGAATGTCCTATAAATATCAATTAAGTCCATCTTGTTTAATGTATCATTTAAAGCTTGTGTTTCCTTATTTATTTTCATTTTGGATGATCTGTCCATTGGTGAAAGGGGGGTGTTAAAGTCCCCTACTATGATTGTTGCTGTCGATTTCCCCTTTTACGACTGTTAGTATTTGCCTTATGTATTGAGGTGCTCCTATGTTGGGTGCATAAATATTTACAATTGTTATACCTTCCTCTTGGATCGATCCCTTGATCATTATGTAGTGTCCTTCTTTGTCTCTTGTAATAGTCTTTGTTTTAAAGTCTATTTTGTCTGATATGAGAATTGCTACTCCAGCTTTCTTTTGATTTCCATTTGCATGGAATATCTTTTTCCATCCCCTCACTTACAGTCTGTATGCGTCTCTAGGTCTGAAGTGGGTTTCTTGTAGACAGCATATATATGGGTCTTGTTTTTGTATCCATTCAGCCAGCCTGTGTCTTTTGGTGGGAGCATTTAATCCATTTACACTCAAGGTAATTATCGATATGTATGTTCCTATTCCCATGTTCTTAAATGTTTTGGGTTTGTTATTGTAGGTGTTTTCCTTCTCTTGTGTTTCTTGCCTAGAGAAGTTCCTTTAGCATTTGTTGTAAAGCTGGTTTGGTGGTGCTGAACTCTCTGAGCTTTTGCTTGTTTTTAAATGTTTTAATTTCTCCATCACATCTGAATGAGATCCTTGCTGGGTAGAGTAATCTTGGTTGTAGGTTTTTCTCCTTCATCACTTTAAGTATATCCTGCCACTCCCTACTGGCTTGTAGAGTTTCAGCTGAAAGATCAGCTGTTAACCTTATGGGGATTCCCTTGTGTGTTATTTGTTGTTTTTCCCTTGCTGCTTTTAATATGTTTTCTTTATATTTAATTTTTGATAGTTTGATTAATATGTGTCTTGGCGTGTTTCTCCTTGGATTTATCCTGTATGGGACTCTCTGTGCTTCCTGAACTTGATTGACTATTTCCTTTCCCATATTAGGGAAGTTTTCAACTATAATCTCTTCAAATATTTTCTCATTCCCTTTCTTTTTCTCTTCTTCTTCTGGGACCCCTATAATTCGAATGTTGGTGCGTTTAATGTTGTCCCAGAGGTCTCTGAGACTGTCTTCAGTTCTTCTCATTCTTTTTTCTTTATCCTGCTCTGCAGTAGTTATTTCCACCATTTTATCTTCCAGGTCACTTATCCTTTCTTTTGCCTCAGTTATTCTGCTATTGATCCCATCTAGAGTATTTTTAATTTCATTTATTGTGTGTTTCATCATTGCTTGGTTCGTCTTTAGTTCTTCTACGTCCTTGTTAAATGTTTCTTGCATTTTGTCCATTCTATTTCGAAGATTTTTGATCATCCTTACTATCATTATTCTGAATTCTTTTTCAGGTAGACTACCTATTTCCTCTTCATTTGTTAAGTCTGGTGTGTTTTGACCCTGCTCCTTCATCTGCTGTGTGTTTTTCTGTCGTCTCATTTTGCTTATCTTACTTTGTTTGGGGTCTCCTTTTCACAGGCTGCAGGTTCGTAGTTCCTGTTGTTTTTGGTATCTGTCCCCAGTGGCTAAGGTTGGTTCAGTGGGTTGTGTAGGCTTCCTGGTGGAGGGAACTAGTGCCTGAGTTCTGGTGGATTAGGCTGGGTCTTGTCTTTCTGGTGGGCACGTCCATGTCTGGTGGTGTATTTTGGTGTGTCTGTGGCCTTATTATGATTTTAGGCAGCCTCTCTGCTAATGGATGGGGCTGTGTTCCTGTCTTGCTAGTTGTTTGGCATAGGGTGTCCAGCACTGTAGCTTGCTGGTCGTTGAGTGAAGCTGGGTCTTGATGTTGAGATGGAGATCTCTGAGAGATTTTTGCCGTTTGGTATTACGTGGAGCTGGGAGGTCTCTTGTGGACCAGTGTCCTGAAGTTGGCTCTCCCACGTCAGAGGCATGGCCCTGATGCCTGGCTGGAGCACTAAGAGCCTTTCGTCCACACAGCTCAGAGTAAAAGGGAGAAAAAATAGAAAGAAAGAAAGAAAGAGGCTATAATATAGTGAAGTAAAATAAAGCTATTATAAAGCAAAGCTATACAGAAAAAATCTCACCCAGAAGCATATACATGTACACTCACAAAAATAGGAAAAGGGGAAAAATTAATATATCCTGCTCCCAAAGTCCACCTCCTGAATTTGGGATGATTCGTTGTCTATTCAGGTATTCAACAGATGCAGGCACATCAAGTTGTTTGTGGAGTTTTAATCCGCTGCTTCTGAGGCTGTTGGGAGAGATTTCCCCTTCTCTTCTCTGTTCGCACAGCTCCTGGGGTTCAGCTTTGGATTTGGACCCGCCTCTGCGTGTAGGTCGCCTGAGGGCGTCTGTTCCCCGCCCAGACAGGATGGGGTTAAAGGCGCAGCTGCTTCGGGGGCTCTGGCTCACTCAGGCCGGGGGGAGGGAGTGGTACGGAGGAGGCGGGGCGAGCCTGCGGCGTCAGAGGCCGGCGTAACGTTGCACCAGCCTGAGGCGCGCCGTGCGTTCTCCCGGGGAAGTTGTCCCCGGATCACGGGACCCTGGCAGTGGCGGGCTGCACAGGCTACTGGGAGGGGCGGTGTGGAGAGTGACCTGTACTCGCACACAGGCTTTTTGGAGGTGGCAGCAGCAGCCCCAGCGTCTCACACCCGTCTCTGGGGCCCACTCTGATCACCGCTGCTCGCGCCCGTCTCTGGAGCTCGTTTAGGCGGCGCTCTGAATCCCCTCTCCTTGCCCGCCGCGAAACAAAGAGGCAAGAAAAAGTCTCTTGTCTCTTCGGCAGCTGCAGACTTTTTCCCCGTCTCCCTCCCAGCCAGCTGTGGTGCGCTAACCCCTTCAGGCTGTGTTCATGCCGCCAACCCCAGTCCTCTCCCTGCGATCCTACCGAAGCCCGAGCCTCAGCTCCCAGCCCCGCCCGCTCTGGCGGGTGAGCAGACAAGCCTCTCAGACTGCTGAGTGCTGCTCGGCGCCGAGCCTCTGTGCGGGAATCTCTCCGTTTTTTCCTCTGCGCCCCTTTGGCTGTGCTCTCCTCCATGGCTCCGAAGCTTCCCCCCTCTGCCACCCGCAGTCTCTGCCCGCGAAGGGGCTTCCTAGTGCGTGGAAATCTTTCCTCCTTCACGGCTCCCTCCCACTGGTGCAGGTCCCGTCCCTATTCTTTTGTCTCTGTTATTTCTTTTTTCTTTTGCCCTACCCAAGTACGGGGGGATTTTCTTGCCTTTTGGGAGGTCTGACGTCTTCTGCCAGCGTTCAGTGGGTGTTCTGTAGGAGCAGTTCCACGTGTAGATGTATTTCTACTGTATCTGTGGGAAGGAAGGTGATCTCCGCGTCTTACTCTTCTGCCATCTTCTCTCCTCCTACCCACATATATTCTTATTCATTGTTTTAGTTTGCTGCTGATTGAATTACCAAAGGCCATTGAGTTTTGAATTTTTCTGTTTAATCTCCAGAGTAATGCTATGATGTTATCTCCATTTTACAATGAGGAAACTGACACTCAATTCTGATAAATGAATAGCTCTCAATAGGTCACAGAACTAGTCAGTGCCAGTGCCAAGACTCAAACCCAGGTGGGTCTGTCTTTGAAGCCCATATTTTTTTTAAAACCCACATTGACTCCCATGCAAATTGCAAATAATGAAGAGTGAGCAATCTATTAAGAGACTGTCATGGTAAAATGATATGAGGGAACCTTGTCACATTAGCAACAACTAAAGAAATTGTTTATATTCAACCTAGCTAAGAGAAAGCTCAGAGAAACATAAAGGTTGCCTTTGACTTTACAAAAGGTAATCACAAGGAAGAGAGACAGGACTTGTTCTCTGTGATGTCAGTAGGGAAGACTCAGAAAGCAGTACACTGTGTTTGATAGGAGTGTGGGCTTCCAAGTATGAGCGACCTAAGGTTAGCCTCCGCTTAATTACTCACTACTTAACAAAAGTAAGATAACTTTTCTCATTTCATTATTTATAAAATGTGTATCATAACAGTATTACTATTTGGTGGAACTATTCAAAACATAGTTTAGCACTATATAACAAAGACTACCAAACATTTGGGGACATCCAAGAGTGGTGTGGAGTTACTCACATGTGTTGACCTCCTCATCTCAGATTAGGTGACTGACAGAAGACTAAAGAGGGTTTCAGACATCAAACAGAAGAGACTGTTGATTAGATTAGATCAGCAGTTCCCAGAAATTTTGATTTCGCCAAGTGGTGAAAGTTTAAAGAATGTAATGTCCATTTTACCAAGTAAATAAAACAATAATAAACAAAACAAAAACAAAGGTTAATTTTATCTATAATTATCATTTAATAAAAGAAAAAATCCACATTGAGTTTGAAGTATATAACCTTAGAAAAAAGGCATTCCCTTAAATTGAATAAATATAGTTTTATTAAAAATGTACTACAATATCCTTTGTCTTCTAATTTTGCCTCGGACCAATGACAGCCTTGTTATGCATGACTATCTGTCTGTGGACCATCACTTAGAAAACATTGGAATAGATGGCTTTGAAAATTGTTTCAACGTGGACATCTTGAAATACTAAACTATGTTGAAAGCCAGTCTATCTCCCTCCTTCTGATGGTGTCACTAGTCCAAATTGTTAGAGGCAAATAGACGTTCATGAGAATATCCCAGGGACGCTTTCTGTAGCTGTTTATATTATTATTAACCAGAGATGGTTAATAAATTCAGGTCATACCTAATTCACCATGTTACTTTAAATCATCTTGATGAAGGTGAGACCGTGTTTAGCTCTGAGCCTGAAGCAATTTGTCAGAACCTCCTGCTTTATTTTAACCTAAGGTCTCACGTTAAGATGATGGAGCAATGAACTAAACAAGGGATTCTAAGAAGGCTGAGGGCACATCTAAGTATTTAATGTTAGTTGACAAATTCACAAAAATGCATACCAGAGGTCATTCTCTTTACTTTCTATGTCCAAAGAAAATAATCTTTCCATGTCTGAAATCAGCAAATTCCATTAGTTTATAGAGCCATTTTATGCTTTGAAATCTTCTCGCATGTGAATAAACAAAGAAATTTCAAATTTCTTATGCCATAAATATAAATAACATCTTGGAAGTGACTTCTAATTCAATTGGCTTATTTTCAAATAAAGACAATGAAACCCAGAGCTAAGTGACTTGATCAAGATCAAATCAAACAGCAAGATTGTGGTCTAGTTCAAACAAGGAGTTTAGACTTTCAACCCTCAGTCCAAAGATCTTTCTGTCAGATCATGCTGCCACTCAGATCTCCAAAGCTCATCTATAATGTTTTCAGAAAGGTATTGTTTCTGAGAATGTCTGAAATTTCAGAAAATAACCAACGTGGTTCAGAGAATACAGGTTAAAACATTGATAACTTTGGTTTGAATTCTGGCTGTGCTAGTTGTGTAATGTTGAGCAAGTGACAATCTCTCAGAGCTTCATTTTGTCATCTAGAAGGTGGTGATGCCTACCTAATGGTATTTCTGTGACAAGTGAATGATGTAGCATGTATACAATTCTTGGCCCAGAGCTAGGCACATTGTCAATGCTACATAAATTTTCATTTTTATTATCAACATTTACAGTTCCTTCAGAAATTCCAGAATTTTAATCTTCAATGGTAAATCTTTCACTTTAATGAAGGAAACTAAAGACAGTGGAAAATGTCCATGGCAAAAGACTGGAACCAGCTTATCAGTATTGATAAAGCATATGAATATACTTATATATCTAAGCACACTGAAAATGTATGAAATGCCATAGAGTGCTATCCAATCTATTCTGCTAAACAACACTACCCCCACCCATGCCAAAAATCTAGGACTTATCCAAAATTATGTCCATTTCTTCTGCTCCTTCTACACATTCAGTCTCCACGTTCAGTTTTAATTCCCAGATATCTTTTTCTTCTGTCCCTGTCTCCATTTTCTGGGCAACTGCCTTGGTTTACATTATCCTCTGCTCTCACTGGACTACCCCCAAAGCCCAGTCACCACATCCCTACTTTAGTCCTGTCCTCCTATGTTTCACCCTCCCCACTGCTACAAAAATGATCTAATGTTAAAATCTAACCTTGTCATTTCCCTGCTCAAAATCACCAGTGACTTCTCATTGCCTACAAAATGACTCAGAATCTTGGACAAGGCATGCAAAGTCTCTTGAATCATTTTCTACATGTTTCTCCTGTCTCATTGATCTGAAGTCACACTTCAGTACCTAGCTCAATGCTTAGCATGTGGTAGGAACTTAAGATATGATGATGGCTGAATTAATAGATGAATAAGTAAATGAATAATGAACGAACGCATCAAAATCTAACATCTTTTCATTCCTCTGGTCTCCTTTTGAGCACGCAGTTGCCTCATGACCTGGTGGAAATCAATGCAACACACAATAGTTTCAGACTTCGTTCAGAACATTTCTTCATTCAGAATATTTCTTCCTTCCAGTGTATTATTATATGACTTCTAGACTCTTAAGGTTTCTCATGGAACTCTAGTGTTGTAGAATAGCCATACCTTTTATTCAATTTACTGTGACTATTTCCATATGATTAAATAATCTTCTGTAACCTATATTAATTGGTTACAGAGTATTCAATCCTGTGGATATATTACAGTTTACTTAACCAATTTTCCTATTATCAGACTTTAGGTCATTTACATTTATTCATTTTATAAAACATGCTTAGGTGGTATACATATTCCTTTAGGGAAAATAAATCTTAGAACAAATGAAATTTATTTGTTTTTAAAGCTTTTGTTATATATTGCCAAGCACCCTCCAGAATGGTTTTAACGTATTATGCTTCTACTAGCAGTTTAGGAGAGTGCCAAGTAAAAGGTTTTCAATGTTAGAAGATTAAGCACCACAAGAATTACTGGGGAGGTATTTTTTTGTCTTATGATAAATCTAGTCATAATACTGGTTCATCTGATACTTAGTAATTCTGTGGTTGAGTTTCAATGTTTTTTCAATATCATTTTCTCTCTCCCTTCCTCTCTCTCTCTCTCTCTCTCTGTCTTTTCATTCTCTTCTTCTCATAATGGCCATTTTTGCTCTTCTTCTAGGATTAAAAAATCCACAATTGTGTGCTTTTCCTGCTTAAAAATATGATCATATAATCAATGACTGTTCTTTGCTATTTTGGGTATATTCATCTCAAGTGGTGTTCAGAGCCCTGTCATCTTTGGGTTATGTACAAAGAGAAACCTGCAGCACTAATCAATGTCACCTTTCAAATAAAGTTTTTAAAAATTTTAATTATTATATGTTTAGCCCTCTCAAATAATTCTTGTTTAGAAGAGCCAGAAAACTAAATTCATTAAAGAAAGCATTTTTCCCTTCCAAAACCATGCCTCACTCTAAAAACTTTGCAAAATAGACATTTCAAAATAATAGATACAAAGGACAGTTCCCTCATTTTTTTCCTGTGAGACCAGTGCTTAAGAGACCTTAGGCTTAAGGATAGAATAATATTTAATGAATCATGTAAAATATTAATTCTGCTAAGCTGTTACTCCTCTAATGGTCCTAATTTTTTTCCCATTAAAATTAACATAGTGCTTACAGTTACCTTAGTGAGTTATGAATGTAAAAAAGACTTTGTGGGTGCCCAGACTTTCAAACTGATACTCAGTCCACATCCACTACATCTTCCATGGGAGCCCAAGGGACTCAGTTTGTTTATGTTCTCATTCCCCTTTCAGTGGCCACCACCAATCTTCCCTCTGGAGATCTAATTTTCCCAAGTCTAGCTATAAGAAAATGCAGGTTACCCAAGTTCTACTCCTTTAACAAGCTTCAAGGGAAACAGCAAGGGTGGTAATAAAAATAACAAAGAGAAGGAAACTATAGAACTTTATGAAATCTTACCAAAGTCTTAAAATCATAATGATGGGGCTGCAGTTTCTTAAGTGGTGTAGGAGAGCAAAATGTGCCACCCTAAAATGTGTCACTTTGGCATAAGGATTAATTTAGGCTGATTGTTTTTTTGTTTTTGTTCTTTTTTTTAATTTATTTATTTTTATTTATTTATGGCTGTGTTGGGTCTTCGTTTCTGTGCGAGGGCTTTCTCTAGTTGTGGCAAGCGGGGGCCACTCTTCATCGCGGTGCGCGGGCCTCTCACCATCGCGGCCTCTCTTGTTGCGGAGCACAGGCTCCAGACGCGCAGGCTCAGTAATCGTGGCTCACGGGCCCAGCCGCTCTGCGGCATGTGGGATCTTCCCAGACCAGGGCTCGAACCCGTGTCCCCTGCATTAGCAGGCAGACTCTCAACCACTGCGCCACCAGGGAAGCCCCAGGCTGATTGTTTTTAAGAAACAAAAGACTCAGAAAGAAACTTTGACCTTCCCCCTAACTGCCTAAAAGAAGTTAGATAGAGGCCTGTTCCCAAAATAGAGCTATTACCAGAGCTATCTACAAAGAACATGAGCTAGGTGTGGTGGGGTAAGCTCTTAGAGATCAGAGCCCACTCTGTGTCCCATTGTCTCTGCATGACCCAGCAAACATGTATTTACCAAACATTTGCTTTTCCATCTCCATGTGAAATGCCTTTTTCCCTTTTGAAGTTCCAAACCACTGCTCCCAACAGCCTCTTTTGTCTTTAGCTGAAGATGGTATTTAAAGTGAGGGCTTTGATCATTTTGTCAAGTTACTCAGTTTTCCTCAGTCTCTCCCATGCATACTTGTTATTAAACTTCTGTTTGATTTTTTTCCTGTTACTCTGTCTCATGTCAATTTAATTCTTAGACCAGTCAGAAGAACCTAGAAGGGTAGAGGAAAATTTCTTCCTCCCTGACAGTGGCAACCTGAAACCCTAGTAACCTGTTGTATCTTTGTCAATGCCATCTTAACATATACCTTGGCTTTTCTGTTTCACCCATAGGGAATGGATGGCCCCATTAAGCGTCATTATTAAGGGACCATATAATCCCATGTTTCCTTGAAGCACGCAATTGCTTATGGTCCCATGCATTTGTTCGCACATAGGACTTTCATTAAAAAGGGTCTCTAATTTGGTCCATTCTGTCTGTCTGGTCACTCATAGGTGTTGCCTGTTTGGGTACCTGCTGGTTGCCTTTAAAATGAATTACATAGGAAAGAAATTTCCCATTAGAAAAAAACTAATATCAATAGAACCAGCAGGATCCTCACATAAGATCCTAAAAAGGGAAAATTGTGCAGTACTTAACAATGAAGGACAGATTCTTTTAATTCTGGGCTCTTTGTGGCAGGAAGTGAATGATGATAAATTCCATTACTGTGAATGTCAGTTTAAGGGTTGATGAGAAAGCTTACTGCAATGCCGCACTGAAAATGCACACTCAGAAGGAGAAAGTCTGTTTCTTTTGACCTTTACCTTTAAAAACTCTAGCTCTGACCAGAGTTAGCTGATTCTTAGAAGTTCATAAGAGCACAGCTATCCATTATCATGAAGATGGAATGAATATTCATGAAACCAAAGGACTTGGAATGCCTCCAAATGTAATATATTTTCTTTGTTCTAAAATAAAATGAATTCTTCCCTTTCTCATAAAACTCATTTTTTTCATGATATCTTTTGTTCTGTTACATTAGTTTATAAATGTCTATGTGCAATTAAGACTGAATGATATAAATATGTTAATAGGGAGGAACTAAGATCTCTTTTTTCCACGGAGTACAGGTAGCTAATGGGCAAATAGATAAATGGAAAAGATCAGGGCCATTTTACTAGAAAATTCACCTCCTTATTCATATTAATCAACCCCAATCTAAAGGAAGTAACAATTCCTATTTCTTATATCTCACCTAATTTTCTCCAATCAATGAGTCAGAACAAACTGGCCATCAAAGAAAACATTAAGGATCCAAACTATTGAGAATCTACATCATTTGCGGAACTCAGCTGAGCTTTGCGTATCTCAGCAAAGGCTAACACCTAGTGACATTTGAATTAGGTGTCTCAAAATGACCCACTAGCTGTGTGGATTCTTTCCCAAATCCATTTGGCCTGAGTGGTGTCTGAAAGATCCACCATTAGCTAACTTTGGATATAGGTATCAAAGGATTTCATTGAACTGCTGCTCTCTGGGAGAAACAGTATTCCTGTATTATCATCTATTACTATTCATAAACTTTTGAAAATCAGTTTGGGACATTAAGTAATGGATGTGACACATTTTAATGGAAAGATCACACTGCATGGCGGCATGGCACATTGAAAGGAAAGCCATGGGGGCAGAGATATAAGGAGTACTCAAGCTTGACTCTCTCACAACTGGAAAACATAGAGTGATTAAATTTGAAGAGACGAGCAAAAGAGAAATTGGGTAGCCACATGCTCAGCTAAAAATCAAAGATTTTATTAGTCTAAGGGGACTTCAGATCATTGGAAACACTATCATCCTCCATAACATAATTTTAGAAAGGGAGAAACCACAACTATAGAAAGCAGCATGTTTTACTTACTAACAATTCTACGTTTTAAGGGAAAATATTTTTTATTAAGAAGAAAGAGTGCTACTCTTCTGCTGGTTTTAATGGCATTACTGTTTTTTAATGGCAGCCCATTAAAAGGAGGAAAAATATAAGAAGAAAACCTTTGGTCAGAATTTGAGGAGTGCTAACATTGTCTAATTTTCCATAGTAAATAACACATTAGAGTCCTTTTTTGGCTTTTAGCACATAAGATGTTAAAAAGTAGCAATCAGAGATAAACGGCATAGTAGTAGCTTGCCCTGTAGAACACACGGATGCATTTCTCAGTTCTAAGACTTTTGATTTGAGCAAGAGTTGGTATTTGGCACTAACCTGGCTTAGTTCATTATTTTATCCCTTATGAGCAATAAAAATCTCTCCTATTATTTCTTCCCCAATAATTATTTCAGGAGGTGATAGGTCTTAGATCTTAGGAAACCGGACTGAGAAAGGTCACGTCTGCAAATACCTGCGATCATATTCCTGGTGAATTTAAGGTTCTTGCCTCGTCAAGGAAAGAATTTGGAGACGAGGCAGGGAGGTTAAGAAAGTCAAGTGAGGATTTATTTCAGCAAGAATACGCTCTCAGAGGGAGAGCAGGCAGACAGGTGAGGAGCTGCTGCCCTGGGTTTCTTTGGGAAGTCAGTTATGAGGGGCCTACAAATGATGGGGCAGAATATTCTCGGGGGAAGGAGCGATTTGGGGGTCGTATTCTCTGATTTTCATGCCAGCTCCATCTTCCCAACGGGAGGAGGGATTTCTTCCCTTATCTAGCTGAAATCAGAAGTGTCATGGGATCGGTGCATGATGGGTACTTCTTATCTGCAAGGCTAATTTTATTGTAATGAGAACAGGTTACATTCGGAAGCAGGAGATTCCCGCCTTTTCCCACCTTTCTTTGTCTGCCTCCAGGACACTTATCACCCAGAATGTGTGGTTTCCTATCAGTCTGGAGGTTCCTGCTTTTCTTTGTCTGCCAATGGACCCCTGCTGTTTACAAGATGAGTGATTTCCTGCCACCTGGCCCGTGCCCCCCTTTCTCTGCTCATATCTAGCTACCTGCCTGCTCTAACAGTTGGTCCTTCAATGTCATCCTGAAGGATCTCTCTGCCAGGAAGGACCATGGAAATCCATCAGAAAGGACCATGGAAATCCATCAAAATCCATCTCTTGACTTTGCTTCTCCATGAAAGCAAAGTCAAGAGATGAAACTTGGCAGTCAGTAGCAGCCTGAAGTCAGTCTGCTGAGCATGTTTGGGAGTACAGTATGGATAATCAACTTAATCAAAAATAATTTGATACTTTTAGACAAGGCATGCACTTTCCATTTGACAGAGGCTCCGCTTCTTTCTATGTTCCTTATACTTCACATATTTCAGATATTTTAGGTACCTGCCAGATCTCTTAGTTATTTGAGTTTGTGACTGGTGAAACTCTTCACAAGGCAGAACAAAACAAAGTTCTATCTAATTTCTTATTCCTCTGTCAGTCTTCTCTCCTTTTCTTCTTTGTTTTTCCTTTTGTTTGTGTTTATCGCAGATTACTGTCATTTTTCTTCTTTCTTCTTCTACCCTTCTTAATATCAAGACCCATTCTAAGCAGTTAATTTCCTATCCAGAATGACTGCCACCACAAGGGTGAATTGGGTTATTGAGGCGGAAAAGGAGGGCTAGGTAGAAGGGAACTGTATAAAATACATATCACATGTTCTGTCTTTGTTGATTGTTATTTTATTCTTTGGAAAATAACTGAAAAATTCTAACATGATTTTTTGAAATAGTTAATGAACACTATGTTGCTGTGTTTTTCTTTCCTTTTTGCCTTGATCACTAGGAAGCTCAGGGTTAAACTCCACGCTCATAGCAGGACATGTTATTAGCCTAGTTTTCTAGTGTAATTACTTGTTCCCTCAGTTGTGCAGCTATCATCATCCTCAGTAGCAAATGGTGTACATTAAGCTGGCTGCATATTCTGGGCCACTCCTTCCATTGAGAAGTATTGTCTAATTCCTGTCCTCTTGAATCTTGGTATTTGTGACATGTTTCACCACTAGAATGTGATGGAGGTCATGTTCTAGGACTTGAGATCAGGTCATCCATGAGAAGTTTCCCAGTTTCCGCCTGGACCTCTTAATTACAAGGGAAAACTACTCACCATGTAAGAAGTCCAACTACTCAAAGACTTGTAAGCTGTGAGGAAGCTCCCTGGAGAGAATCCATGACGAGAGAGAGAGAGAGGCCCACCAGCCTCAGCTGTGCCAGTCATTTCAGCAGTGCCAGACATGTGAATGAAAGAAACACTTTGGATGTTCTGTCCCTGGCTAGTAGTCATGGAGAAGACCCAGGAAACCTCCAACAGCCTGAGACTCTATATACATATGGCCCCAGCAATTTAGGGTGTTCAGATCACCCCGCTTGAGATCCCAGTCACTGAGTAGAGGAAGCCATCCTGCTGTTTCATTTCCAAGTTCTTGACACAACAATTGTGTATAGAATAAAATGGTTGTTATTTTATGCCATTAAGTCTTGGGGTAGTTTGATACAGAGCAATAGATAACTGGAACTTTGATCATATGTTGCTTTTACTGTAAACCACTTCAAGTCCTTTTTAGAAGTAGACATTTCACAAGTAATTAAATAATGCCGTTTTTACTGATAATTAAGGAGAGGGATATCCTTCAGGTGCTGATCATTGTTGTTTAAGTTTATATTTCTCCTCTCTTTAAAATTTTATATCTTTCCCTAGATTTTAGATTGACAGGATAGTTGAACTTGCAAAAGCTTTTGGTGTTAGAGAAAGTTGACCTACAAGAACAAGTTAGTTGCTTGAATTATGCAAAAGCTTAGCAACAGTCTCTTCTCTGCCCCTTTAGTGCCATGTGGTGTCCCAGGGAATACATGGCACTGCGTTTAACGACCCCTAGTCATGGTATTTGTCATAAACCATGCCGAACTCACTGGGTAGCACCATCTACAGTTGAATGATGATATATAAGTCCCCATAAAGCAGCTTCTCCTTCTTAAAAATGTTCTGAATGTAGGAACAATTCTTTTCAGTTGGACAGTTATGATTTTGCAACAGGAATACTACAATTGGGGAGTTTATGCAAGTGGCTCTTCTAACACATACAAAAATGAACAAGATATAAGGTATATTCCATAGATAAACTGCACTCCATCTCCTGACCATTGCAGTGATGAAATATTTCAGTAAATCACAGTCTTTACATCTTCCTTGAGTCTTTTGCAATCTCAGCAAATGTATAATGTACATTGATTTCTGCTTGGAATTCAATGGCAAGAAAAGCTGTTTAATCATTCGGCTCCTGACTAGTTAGTAAAGAATCTGTCTCACTTCATAAGTTTATTTTAGATAAGAACTCCATCATTACTATGATCCTGCATCCCTTTTGGCTCCTTTTGCGGGGGGATGTGGTGTCTAAATGAGGTTTCAGAAGAGACAATGCAAGTTTAGTCTTCCTGCTGCTTTCTTTGACCATCTCTAGGATCTGCAAGGCTATTCAACAGTCCACCAGTGAAAGTCACTTAATTATCTGCTGCATAATTGTAAATACACAGTACCTATCTATGCCTTAGAGATCACTATTAAGTAAAAGAAATCTGGTGCCCCCCATTCCAACCTAAAGCCTATGATACAGTTATAGAAGGCAAGCACCCTAGTGCTATAATTTTCCACCTAATCACATCTCATTAGCATTCAGTTTTGCTAAAGCCACATGACATAACAGTCACTAATAAGCTGCTGCATTTTGTAGGGTATTGGCAAAAAATGAAATCAGATACAACCACATTAATGTTCTGTGATGAGAGCTTGCTAATAAGATTAGAAACAGCCAAAAAGATTAGGAGGAAACCATCTGAGAAAGTCACCCCCAATGTTAAGAGAATCAATTAACCAAGCTCATTTGAGGATAGAAGATGTGCACTGACCTGGGGCTTGTAAAGAGGGGCAGAGGGGGCAGGATTTATTTTTATTATGGAGGCAATGTGGACTTCCAAGTACAGATTCCAGAAAAGATCCTCTTAATTTCTGTTAATACAAGATAAATGACTCAACTGTCTTTAAAATTATTCTGGTTTCCCCACTGACTATGATTTCTAGGTTATCTAAAATAGGCTAAACCTGCTTCCTGTGTTTTCATCTGAGCATTAATACAAACCTGGCCTCTGGCAGTACAAAGTACAGAAAATTTAGACCCATCTCTAGAGAGCTCTTGAATCTCAAAGTTGGAAGGGAATTTTATAGGAAGTGAGGTCCCCTAAAAATATTCTGGTTGACAACTGGCATTTACCCCCTCACTACAGTCATGTTCCTATCCAGTGAAACTTGTTTGTTCCATTTCTAATCTGGCATACCCAGGTCCCAAACTTCAATATCTTCTTTTAGTGAAGCCCCAGAATAATGGAGAAATAGTATACCAACATTCAGTATAGGGTCTTCACCTCTGGAAACCTCTGGCCAGTGAAGTGTGTGGGGTTGGAAGAATGTACTGTCAAGTACCAGGAGGCTCCATACAGGGCAGGTTACACTGATGCTATAAAATTTCATGCTGAGACTTGAATTCTAAGAATAAGAGGATCAAATTTGACTCTGTGAATCTCTGGTCATATGAGATGGTTGTAATGTTAAATGTAAACAGTTTTGAGCTATCCAACTTTCAAGGGGAGTTAGTTGGTCTGAAAAGCTTGAAATACAATAATAACAAAATATCTCGACAACCACTCATGGTGATTGTTCAGCCTCAATAGAGCAGTCAATATCTGTTGTAAAAAGGTATTTAGTCAGTGGGCTTTATACTCAATAAGGTCTTTTTTGGCATTCAGGCTTAGTCACATACTGTATGACCTTTGGTGAGTTTGTTTAACCCCTCTAAGCCTCAGTTCTCTCATCTGTACTATAAGAATAACAGGAGTGTCTACCTCACAGAGAGTTGTGAAGATGAAATGAGACAGAGCATGTAAACAAAACAATGCCAAAGTCCTGAACAGCCCCTTCTATCTATAAGATAAATGGTAGCTAACACTCCAGAAAGAAAGAAACAAACAAACAAAAAAACCAGTCCCCTAGCGGTATTAGCTGGGAGCTGGACTGATACTAACAATTAGTCTGTGGTCTTCTCCTGTTGAACAGGAACAGGTGAGGAGGATAAAGAAAGTAAAGACATAGGCCCTGCCCTTGAGAGCTTACATTCCAGCAGAAGAGGCAGATACCTAAATAATTATCCTACACAGTCATTCCTAGATGCCTAAAGCATCATTCCTAGAGGACACCAGTTAGTCCTGGATTGATCACAGTACCTAGTAGAGGAGGAAAAAAATAAAGATTGTATCAAGAATCTTGGGGGTGAAATAAAATCTTTCCAAATTTTGCACCAAGTCCAGGTAGCTCAACCAGAATAAGACAATATTTCTGAGGGCTCAGTAACCATTTTGGCCTTAATATTTCTATCTTATAATGAATATAGAAGAGTTTTTTGTTTTTTGTCTTATTTATTGGCATCTTTACCTGAGTGTCTGATAAATGCCAACTACAAGGCTAAGTGATGTATGTACATTATCTCACTTTAGTGTCATGAATAATGCTGTTAGGTAGTTTTGTTATTTCTTGCTATTTTATTTTTATGAGGAAACTGAGGCTTAGACAATTAACTTCCCAAGTGACACGTCATGTAGGTAGCAGAACAGATGTCTGTCTGATTTCTAAATCTGTGACCTTATCCACAATCAGCACTGCCTACATTTACTATGGCTGTGGCTGCAGCTGCAGAAAGTCTTGAACATCAGAGTCTCAGACACTACTACTTTAGCTGTTATGATGTGCAGATGCCACCAAACAAATTTCTTACAGTTTAGAAACAATCATTAAGACGTGGCCACTCAGGGTATGTGACTTATTAACGTCCCACTTTTGTTAGCACGATGCAACTGCATGCACAGACTTGATTGAAAACTGCAAAGTTGAGAATTTGGTGCTGTCTGGTGCTGGGTAAATTGTTGCCAGTTGAATCTGAGAGATGGAGTGTTTTCTGAGAAATGTGGGAAAGTATTTCATATTTATGGTTTAGATGAGGAGCCACCAGAAGTCCTATATACACATTTTGTATTTCTCAGTCAGGTGTTTATAGCCTGGTTAAGTCGAACACAGTGGAAAACTGCCAAATCCTCAGGAAGCTGCGTAATGAAAGGGAAAAGGGTTAGGTGGGAGGAGCCCAATGTGGAGAGACAGGTGACTGAATCTTGCTCTGGAAGGCTCGTAGCTGGGTGACCTTCAATGACAAAAGCTGGTGTGTCAGCTGGAGACAACACAGTGGTGAGCTTTCATGCCTCATAATTCAGGGCTCCTGCTGATTTTTTTCCAGGGTCAGGGGAGAGTTTGTGCTCACCAAGGCAGAGCTCACAAATTGGCCAAGTGCTTTGCAGGAATGCGTTCTCTCCTTTAGGGATTGTGCTGGAGGCTGCATTTTTAACGACAGGGATTTTCATTAGAAAATTGATGATTTTCTTCTGGTGATATGACTCTAACTGCAGCCTCCTCTCCAAAAGCCATGGAGAGAGGGGCGAGGTTGGGGAGTGGGAAGAAGACAAAGAGAGGTTTCCACACTGTCCTTGTGAATGTTGACATGTATGATACTGAACATTCTTAACAGGCTTCCAAGATTATTTGTACAGACTGATGCCAATTTAATAAAATTTACAGATAAACAAAGAGAATGTGTGCTAAGTACTGGGTAGGGGTATAGGGGTGGGGTGAGGAGGAAAATGCACAAGATGAGTGAGAGAAGAGTTTCCTGTCCTCAGATTTTACTCTCTCACAGAGAAGATAAAACAGATACACAAATGATGGGAGTAGAAAGCTAAGTAAAGTGATTGCCAGGGAGGATTCAGACACGTTCATTGAATCTCTGCTAAGCACATTCACATGTTACCTTGTTTAATCCACCCAGCAGCCCTGTGGAGAAGAATTATTATCAGAACTTCTTTACCAGAGAGGAAATGAAGGCTTAGGGAAGTCTACTAGCTAATGAGTGGTTGAACCAGACTTCAAAATCAGTGCCACCACTGCCCCCCCCCAAAATAGACTATATCTCAGGTGCCTGCAGACTTTGATGTTACACAGGCAAATCAGGAAGTAGAACTGGAATTTAAAGGACAGTGTGATCCTCTCTTCTTTGAGGGAAGAAGGCCTTTGGATGGATGTGGTATTTAAGGCTTGGGCTTTAACTCATGAATAGAATATTGGAAAGTGGAAATGAAGTAGGTGGCATAGGAGCAGGGGTCTAAAGGGTGTTCTGATAATGGAAAGAGGCAAGTAACCCAATTTATCCTTTCAAAGATAAATATTATTGAATATTATATATAATAATAAGATTTCAGTGTTTCCTAGTGATATTTTTCCTACTAATTTTTGCTGCCAATGCCAGCTTTTTTAGATATCCTCTAATTTCTTGAGGGCAGGGATTATGATCTATGTTACCTTCTTTTTCCTCTGTCTTGTACGTAATGAGCTCATTATGATTTATTTGACAATTCTGAAAATTTAGTGTTGAGAAACATCAGGAATACCAATCCAACTCTCTTGTTTTATATATGGGGACACTGCAGAAAGAAAGGCTAACTGACTTGTTCAAGGACAGAGGGGGTTTTCTAGCTTTCATATGATGACGATGATGGAGAAGAAGGAGGAGACAAGGAAAAAGAGGAAGAAGAGGAGGAGAAGGAGGAAGGAAGGAAAACGTGCTTGGTGTAACATATCCTCTTTCCACCACACAAATTCTTTGGGATGGTTTTTCTGAGAATGGTCACAAATTCATTCTGATCCATCCATCTGATCTTCTTACAAGGCCCCTATTATAATAAAGAAGATGAGCTCTGTAGGTAGATGAACATAGATTCTCACTGTGAAAGACAGAAGCAAATTTGCTTACTAAGAGAATGAACAGACAGCCTCAGCTGCCTTGAAATATGAATTCTATATCAATATAACTCTCATAGAAATTGTGTTTTAAAAGGTCTCAAGTCACCTCTTCAGGCCCCAAACATCAAATTCTTCCCTCCTTGAAAGCTTCTCATCCATATCTATCATGATAATGGAATCTTCCAGTCATCCTCCTATATCTCTGATACATGATATTCCCTGGATCACAGGTAACTGTGAGAAGTGCCCAACACAATGCCTGGTACATTGTATACTGTCAGTAAATGTTTCTCCCCAGACATATAATATACTGTTTACCCATCTACAGGCAATTCCTTTTATTGCTCAGATCATTTAACCTCATTCGTGCATAGCTCAGATTTTTGCTTTTTAATTTCTTTCACACCCACTTCCTCACATGACCCTCACATTAAGCCCTCAAAGCAAGCAGGGCAGGTAGATGTTTTCCAGGTGGTCAAATAATCCTAGAGAGATTAAATGGCTTGCATAAGAGACCATCTCAAATCAATCCTAAAGCAGAAATCGGAATCCAAGCTCCCTGATTGCTAGGTTTGGGCATTTCCTCCCATACTATATTCAGATACTTCTAGGAAACAGCATTTCCCTCATTCAGGTACCCGAACCAGTTTACGCTAACAGAATTATGATTCTTATTTGGCTACATAGGAGACCCTGCCTGGAGTGGTTCAAGCCTACTGATTCTATTTCCAACAAACATTTGCAATTGTATGACTTTGAGTGACTTAGGTTTGGTTAGTGTTCATTTAATATATTCATTGCACACCATTCTGCCTCTTGTTTGTGCTGTTGTAAATCCTGATTTGCTCTAGTGTCAACCCCTTGATTTCATGAGCCTGACTTCTCATTTAGGGCATAAATGGTAAGATTAATCCAAGTTTGGGCCCACATTTGCCATTGATAGTATTTGTTTTCCTTGATTCTCAACAATTCATTCCAGTTGTGAGTTGCACTTCTCTACACCACAGTGCTGTCCCTCAGTCATCTACTTAAGCAAACCATAGGCCCTGAAAAGCTGAGAGGAATGATTTAGAATGGCTGTTAGGAGGTACTTCTATTCTCATTTTACTTATGTAATAAAAATATGCTTTATAGTAGGGAAAGGAGTTCCTGTTAGAACTAATAATGAGTCAGTTGATCTAGAGTGTGGTCCTGGCTCTCCAGACCTTAGCTAAGTCATCCCCACTGAGAGCCATTTATTTCTCTGAAATGTAGATCTGAATACTTGTCTGGATAACCGCAGATAGTTTATGTCAGTTCCAGATAAGATAAATAATGATAATGCTTTGTAAACACAAAATCACAAAGTGTGAAGTATCCTCAGCATAAGGAAACTGAAGACTGGAATTGTTGTAACTTCATCCTGGAGAGACAATGTGTACAGTGGTTTAGCTTGAAGTTGGTGGAATCAGACTATTTAGTTTTGAATTCTGACCCTGTAGTTTACTAGCTGTACAGTTTTGGGCAAGTTACCTAGTCCTTCTAAACCCCAATTGTTCTCTTCATTTCTTATGCATATAATAGGAAGTTAACAAAAGCAATTATAGAGTTATTATAAAAATCAAATGGGTTGATATGTAAAATACTTAGAAAGATGAACAGCCTTTAGTAACTGCTCAATAAACATTAGTACCCAAGTCCAAAAATTTGTATAATAAATTTAAACAAATCTGTGACTATGGTAGAAACCCGGATTAAAAAACTTCTTCAGTTGAGCAATGATTTAAGTAAGATTCATGTAAAGTTTACCCAGACCAGCTGATGTCTGTTGAGAGTCTAGAAGATTTGCATGCAGGTTTTTGAGCACCCTCTATTTAGACACAGAGTACCCACAGGTGAATACTGAGGTGAAAGCAAATGGAAACTAAACATGGGAAACAGGGAGAAGCTCCCCTGTAGAGGCTAATAGACATTTGTCTAGAAACATCAATACACTTTCAGTACTATGGAACAATTCAAAATCTTAAAGTTCAGGTAGAAAGATCTCAGGCTGACTATACACCAAGTTGGCTTAATTTCAATTAAACAAAGTAAGATTATTCTACCATTCATAGTTTTCTAAAACTAGTGGGAAATAAGTAAAGTTATTCATATTTGAAAGTATAGTATTTAAAAATTCAAGAAGATTAGAAATAAAAGTGATCTTAATCCTCGTGTAAAGAATGGGTAGTCATTCACCTAAATATCATCAGTCAAATTAGAGCAAGAAACTAGCTCTTTCTGAGTGCATTGCAAGTAACCATTATGCCATATAATTTGTTGTCTAGACATGCTTATCTTGTGTGAATAAATCTTAATTCTGGTTTTACCATATATACTAAGATAGAAACTAATGTAGTTGATATTTATCTTTTAATTTCTTCATCTGTGAAATGGAAATATTATTGCTCAGTTGCTTAAGGAAATGTTATTTGTCATACTTCATTTTCAACACAGCATAATAGGAATTGAAGTTTGTATTTCAGTGAACATGTTTTGCCTTAATTCTCTGTTGTGCAACTGACATTCAGTAAAATGTATAACTATCTTTTTAGCTGACTCAAACTTAACATTTTCTACATGGTCCTAAAGAATTGAGGCAATGTAGAGAATGGAGTGAGGAGGGACCAAAATGGCAACGTTGGAGGCTCCCGACTTCCCTCATCCCATGGACACACCAAAGGTATAGGTACACACGGAGCAATTTCCTCTGAGAGAAAAAACAAAGAAACAAACAAACAAATAAAAACAAATACCTGAGTGACTTCTACACATTAGGAGATTGAAGCAGTAACCAAAAACCTCCCAACAAACAAAAGCTGAGGACCAGATGGCTTCACTGGTGATTTCTACCAAACATTTCAAGAAAAAGAAATACCAATTCTTCTCAAACTCTTCCAAACTGTAAAAGAGTAGGAAACACTTCCAAACTCACTTTACAAAGCCAGCATTACCCTGATACCAAATCCAGACAAGGACACCACAAGGAAAGAAGATTACAAACCAGTATCGCTGATGAACATAGAAGCAAAAATTCTCAACAAAATATTACCAAATGAAAGTATATTAAAATGATCATAAATCATGATTAATTAGAATTTATTCCTATGATGCAAGGATATTTCAACTATGCCAATTGACAAATGTGATATATTCCATCAATAAAATGAAAGAAAATTATATGATCAACTCAATGGATGCAAATAGTTTTTGACAGAACTCAACATTTGTTTATGATAAAAATTCTCAACAAACTGGGTATAGAAGGAATGTACCTCAACATAATAAAGGCCATATATTAAAATAATAAACCCAAAACTAAGAATGTATTCAATGATGAAAAGCTGGAAGTGCTTCCTAGAAGATCAGGAGTAAGACAAATATGCCCACTCACTCTCACCAGTTTTTTGTTTTTTGTTTTTTGTTTGTGATAATTTATTACAGTAGCAATGGTAACCAAATACAGTAGTTTAAATTTTTTTGATGCTAAAATCAAATAAAAATAAAATGTTTTAATTGACTTCAGTTACACTGAAAAATGCAATACAGGCACACCTCAGAGATATTGCAGGCTCAGTTCCAGACCACCACAGTAAAGCAAATATTGCAACAAAGTGAGTCATAAGAATCTTATGGTTTCCCAATGCATATAAAAGTTATGTTTATACTATACTGTAGTCTATTAATTGTGTAAAAACATTATATCTAAAAAATAATGTACATAACTTAATTAAAAATTACTTTATTGCTCACAAATGCTAACCATCATCTGAGTCTTCAGAGAGTTGTAGTAGTAACATCAAAGATCACTAATCACAGATCACCATAACAAATATAATAATAATGAAGAAGTTTGAAATACGGGGAGAATTACTCAAATGTGACACAGAGACATGAATTAAGCAAATTTTGTTAGAAAAATGGTGCCAACAGACGTGCTCCACGCAGCACTGCCACAAAACTTCAATCAGTAAAAAAAAATGCATTATCTGTGAAGTGCAATAAGGTAAAGCCCAATAAAACGAGGTAAGCCTTTAATTGCTAACTTTGGACTTTATCACTGGTTAATAATTAGTTATTTTAAATACACTGGTAATTGGATTTAAGTAAATTTTATTCTTTCAGTATTCTTTTTTCTTTTTTTTGGAATAATGATATTTATTTATTTTTTAACATCTCTATTACAGTATAATTGCTTTAGAATAGTGTGTTAGTTTCTGCTATATAACATAGTGAGTCAGCTATACATATACATATATCCCCATATCTCCTCCCTCTTGCATCTCCCACCCTCTCACCCTCCCTATCCCACCCCTCTAGGTGGTCACAAAGCACCGAGCTGATCTCCCTGTGCTATGTGGCTGCTTCCCACTAGCTATCTGTTTTACATTTGGTAGTGTATATATGTCCATGCCACTCTCTCACTTCGTCCCAGCTTCCCCTTCCCCCTCCCCGTGTCTTCACGTCCATTCTCTACATCTGCGTCTTTATTCCTGTCCTGCCCCTAGGTTCATCAGAACCTTTTTTTTTTTTTTTAGATTCTATATATATGTGTTAGCATATGGTATTTGTTTTTCTCTTTCTGACTTACTTCACTCTGTATGATAGACTCTAGGTCCATCCATCTCACTACAAATAACTCAATTTCATTTCTTTTTATGGATGAGTAATATGCCATTGTATATATGTGCCACATCTTCTTTATGCATTCATCTGTCGATGGACATTAGGTTGCTTCCATGACCTGGCTATTTTAAATAGTGCTGACATGAACATTGGGGCGCATGTATCTTTTTGAATTCTGGTTTTCTAAGGGTATATGCCCAACAGTGGGATTGCTGGGTCATATGTTAGTTCTATTTTTAGTTTTTTATGGAACCTCCATACTGTTCTCCATAGTGGCTGTATAAATTTACATTCCCACCAACAGTGCGAGAGGGTTCCCTTTTCTCCACACCCTTTCCAGCATTTATTGTTTGTAGATTTTTTGATGATGGCCATTCTGACTGGATTGAGGTGATACCTCATTGTAGTTTTGATTTGCATTTCTCTAATGATTAGTGATATTGAGCATCCTTTCATGTGTTTGTTGGCAATCTGTATATCTTCTTTAGAGAAATGTCTATTTAGGTATTCTGCCATTTTTAGATTGGGTTGTTTCTTTCTTTGATATTGAGCTGCATGAGCTGCTTGTAAATATTGGAGATTAATCCTTTGTCAGTTGCTTCATTTGCAAATATTTTCTCCCATTCTGAGGGTTGTCTTTTCATCTTGTTTAAGTTTTACTTTGCTGTGCAAAAGCTTTTAAGTTTCATTAGGTCCCATTTCTTTATTTTTGTTTTTATTTCCATTTATCAAAGAGGTGGGTAAAAAGAATCTTGCTGTGATTTATGTCATAGAGTGTTCTGCCTTGTTTTCCTCTAAGAGTTTTATAGTGCCTGGGCTTACATTTAGGTCTTTAATCCATTTTGAGTTTATTTTTGTGTATGGTGTTAGGGAGTGTTCTAATTTCATTCTTTTACATGTAGCTGTCCAGTTTTCCCAGCACCACTTATTGAAGAGGCTGTCTTTTCTCAATTGTATATTCTTGCTCCTTTATTAAAGATAAGGTGACCATATGTGCGTGGGTTCATCTCAGGGCTTTCTATCCTGTTCCATTGATCTATATTTCTGTTTTTGTGCCAGTACCATACTGTCTTGATTACTGTAGCTTTGTAGTATAGTCTGAAGTCAGGGACCCTGCTTCATCCAGCCCTGTTTTTCTTTCTCAAGATTGCTTTGGCTATTCGGGGTCTTTTGGGTTTCCATAGAAATTGTGAAATTTTTTGTTCTAGTTCTGTGAAAAATGCCATTGGTAGTTTGTTAGGGATTACATTGAATCTGTAGATTGCTTTGGGTAGTATAGTCATTTTCACAATGTTGATTCTTCCAATCAAAGAACATCATATATCTCTCCATCTGCTTTTATCATCTTTAATTTCTTTCATGCGTGTCTTATAGTTTTCTCCATACAGGTCTTTTGTCTCCTTAGGTAGGTATATTCCTAGGTATTTTATTCTTTTTGTTGCAATGGTAAATGGGAGTGTTTCCTTAATTTCTCTTTCAGATTTTTCATCATTAGTGTATAGGAATGCAAGAGATTTCTGTGCATTACTTTTATATCCTGCTACTTTACCATATTCATTGATTAGCTCTAGTAGTTTTCTGGTAGCATCTTTAGGATTCTCTATGTATAGTATCATGTCATCTGCAAACAGTGACAGCTTTACTTCTTCTTTTTTGATTTGGATTCCTTTTATTTCTTTTTCTTCTCTGAACGCTGTGGCTAAAACTTCCAAAACTATGTTGAATAATAGTGGTGAGAGTGGGCAACCTTGTCTTGTTCCTGATCTTAGGGGAAATGATTTCATTTTTTCACCATTGAGAACGATGTTGGCTGTGGGTTTGTCATATATGGCCTTTATTATGTTGAGGTAAGTTGCCTCTATGCTTACTTTCTGGAGAGTTTTTACCATAAATGGGTGTTGAATTTTGTCAAAAGTTTTTTCTGCATCTATTGAGATGATCATATGGTTTTTATCCTTTAATTTGTTAATATGGAGTATCACATTGATTGATTTGTGTATATTGAAGAATTCTTGTATTCCTGGGATAAACCCCAGTTGATCATGGTGTATGATCTTTTTAATGTGTTGTTGGATCCTGTTTGCTAGTATTTTGTTGAGGATTTTTGCATCTATGTTCATCAGTGGTATTGGCCTGTAGTTTTCTTTCTTTGTGACATCTTTGTCTGGCTTTGGTATCAGGGTGATGGTGACCTCGTAGAATGAGTTTGGGAGTGTTCCTCCATCTGCTATATTTTAGAGGAGTTTGAGAAGGATAGGTGTTAGCTCTTCTCTAAACATTTGATAGAATTCGCCTGTGAAGCCATCTGGTCCTGGGATTTTGATTGTTGGAAGATTTTTAATCACAGTCTCAATTTCAGTGCTTGTGATTGGTCTGTTTATATTTTCGATTTCTTCCTGGTTCAGTCTTGGAAGGTTGTGCTTTTCTAAGAGTTTGTCCATTTCATCCAGGCTGTCCTTTTTATTGGCATATAGTTGCTTGTAGTAATCTCTCATGATCCTTTGTATTTCTTCAGTGTCAGTTTTTACTTCTTTTCATTTCTAATTCTACTGATTTGAGTCTTCTCCCTGTTTTGCTTGATGAGTCTGGCTAATGGTTTATCAATTATGTTTATCTTCTCAAAGAACCAGCTTTTAGTTTTACTGATCTTTACTATTGTTTCCTTCATTTTTTTTCATTTATTTCTGATCTGATCTTTCCTCTGCTAACTTTGGTGTTTTTCTTATGTTCTTTCTCTAATTGCTTTAGGTGTAAGGTTAGGTTGTTTATTTGAGATGTTTCTTGTTTCTTGAGGTAGGATTGTATTACTATAAACTTCCCTGTTAGAACTGCTTTGGTTGCATCCCATAGGGTTTGGGTTGTCGTGTTTTCATTGTCATTTGATTTCCTCTTTGATTTCTTCAGTGATCTCTTGATTACTTAGTAGTGTATTGTTTAGCCTCCATGTGTTTGTATTTTTTACAGATTTTTTCCTGTAATTGATATCTAGTCTCATAGCATTGTGGTCGGAAAAGATACTTGGTACAATTTCAATTTTCTTAAATTTATCAAGGCTTGATTTGTGAGCCAAGATATGATCTATCCTGGAGAATGTTCCATGAGCACTTGAGAAGAAAGTGTATTCTCTTGTTTTTGGATGGAATGTCCTATAAATATCAATTACGTCCATCTTGTTTAATGTATCATTTAAAGCTTGTGTTTCCTTATTTATTTTCATTTTGGATGATCTGTCCATTGGTGAAAGTGGGGTGTTAAAGTCCCCTACTATGATTGTGTTACTGTCAATTTCCCCTTTTATGGCTGTTAGCACTTGCCTTATGTATTGAGGTGCTCCTATGTTGGGTGCATAAATATTTACAATTGTTGTATCTTCTTGGATTGATCCTTCGTCATTATGTAGTGTCCTTCTTTGTCTCTTGTAATAGTCTTTATTTTAAAGTCTATTTTATCTGATATGAGAATTGGTACTCCAGCTTTCTTTTGATTTCCATTTGCATGGAATATCTTTTTCCATCCCCTCACTTTCAATCTTTATGTGTCCCTAGGTCTGAAGTGGGTCTCTTGTACAGAGCATATATATGGGTCTTTTTTTTTGTATCTATTCAGCCAGTCTATGTCTTTTGGTTGGAGCATTTAATCCATTTACATTTAAGGTCTTTATTGATATGTATGTTCCTATTCCCATTTTCTTAATTGTTTTGGGTTTGTTATTGCAGGTCTTTTCCTTCTCTTGTTTTTCCTGCCTAGAGAAGTTCCTTTAGCATTTGTTGTAAAGCTGGTTTGGTGGTGCTGAATTCTCTTAGCTTTGGCTTGTCTGTAAAGGTTTTAATTTCTCTGTTGAATTTGAATGATATCCTTGCTGGGTAGAGTAATCTTGGTTGTAGGTTTTTCCCTTTCATCACTTTGAATATGTCCTTCCACTCCCTTCTAGCTTGCAGAGTCTCTGCTGAAAGGTCAGCTGTTAACCTTATGGGGATTTCCTTGTATGTTGTTTGTTGTTTTTCCCTTGCTGCTTTCAGTATTTTTTCTTTGTATTTAATTTTTGATACTTTGATTAATATGTGTGTTGGAGTGGTTCTCCTTGGGTTTATCTTGTATGGGACTCTCTCCGCTTCCTGGACTTGATTGACTATTTCCTTTCCCATATTAGGGAAGTTTTCAAGTATAATCTCTCCAATATTTTCTGAGTCCCTTTCTTTTTCTCTTCTTCTTCTGGGACCCCTGTAATTTGAATGTTGGTGCATTTAATATTGTCCTAGAGGTGTCTTAGAATGTCCTCAATTCTTTTCATTCTTTTTTCTTTATTCTGCTCTATGATAGTTATTTCCACTATTTAATCTTCCAGGTCACTTATCCATTCTTCTACCTCAGTTATTCTGGTTGATTCCTTCTAGAGAATTTTAAATTTCATTTATTGTGTTGTTCATCATTGTTTGTTTGCTCTTTAGTTCTTCTAGGTTCTTGTTAAATGTTTCTTGTATTTTCTCCATTTTATTTCCAAGATTTTGGATCATCTTTACCATTATTACTCTGAATTCTTTGTCAGGTATACAGCCTATTTCCTCTTCATTTGTTTGGTCTGGTGGGTTTTTGCCTTGCTACTTCATCTGCTGTGTGTTTCTCTGTCTTCTCATTTTGCTTAACTTACTGTGTTTGGGGTCTCCTTTTCGCAGGCTGCATGTTCATAGTTCCCATTGTTTTTGGTGTCTGCCCGCAGTGAGTAAGTTTGGTTCAGTGGCTTGTGTCGGCTTCCTGGTAGATGGGACTGGGGCCTGTGTTCTGGTGGATGAGGCTGGATCTTGTCTTTCTGATGGGCAGGACCGCGTCCGGTGTTGTGTTTTGGGGTGTCTGTGAACTTATTATCATTTTAGGCAGCCTCTGTGCTATGGGTGAGGTTGTGTTCCTGTCTTGCTAGTTGTTTGGCATTGGGTATCCAGCACTGTAGCTTGCTGGTTGTTGAGTGGAGCTGGGTGGTCTTAGCATTGAGATGGAGATCTCTGGGAGAGCTTTAACTGTTTGATATTACGTGGAGCCGTGGGGTCTCTGGTAGACCAATATCCTGAACTCGGCCCTCACACCTCAGAGGCACAGCCCTGACACCCAGCTGGAGCACCAAGACCCTGTCAGCCACATGGCTGAGAAAAAAATGGAGAAAAAAAGAAAGAAAGAAAGAATAAAATAAAATAAAGTTATTAAAATAAAAACTAAAAAAAAATATTAAAAATAAAAAAAATTTTTTAAGTAAAAAAAAAAAAAAGAAAAAAAGAAAGAAGAGAGCAACCAAACCAAAAAACAAATCCACCAGTGATAGTAAGCACTAAAATCTATATTAAAAAAAAAAAAAAGGACAGTCAGAACCCTAGGACTAACGGTAAAAGCAAAGCTATACTGACAAAATCACACAAAGAAGCATACACATACACACTCACAAAAAGAGAAAAAGAAAAAAAATATCTATATCTTTTGGGAAGTTTGAGGTCTTCTTCCAGTGTTCAGTTGGTGTTCTGTTGGAGTTGTTCCACATGTAGATGTATTTCTGATGTATTTGTGGGGAGGAATGTGATCTCCATATCTTACTCCTTCACCATCTTTAAGGTTTCTCCACTGGTTTTATTTAACATTGTAATAGAAGTCCTAGCCAGAGTAATTAGGTAAGAAAAATAATTAAAAGACATCCAGATTGGAAAGGAAGAAGTAAAATTTTCTGTTTGCAGATTACATGATTTTATACATAGAAACCCTTAAAGACTCCATCAAAAAATTGCTTGTGCTAATAAAATGAATTCAATAAAGTTTCTGGGTACAAAATCAATATACAAAAATCAGTTGCATTTCTTTTTTTTAAATCATCTGTCACCATACAAAGATATTAGATTATTATTGACAGTATCTCCCACTCTGCACATTTAATACCCATGACATTTATTTTGTAACTGGAAGTTTGTACCTCTTAATCTCCCTCACCTATTTCTCTCATCCCCCCCACATCCCACCCTTCTGGCACCCACCTGTTTGTTCTCTGTATCTAAAACCCTGTTTCTGTTTTGTTGTTTGTTCATTTGCTTTGTTTTTTAGATTCCACATATAAGTGAAGTCATACAGTATTTTTCTTTCTCTGTTGGACTTATTTCAGTTAGCATAATATCCTCTAGGTTCATCCATGTTGTAGCAAATGCCAAGATTTAATTCTTTTTTATGGCTGAATAATATTCTATTGTATGTATATACCACATCTTATTTATCCATTCATTTATCTATGGGTACTTAAGTTGCTTACATATCTTAGCTATTATAAATAATGCTGCAATGAATATAGGGGTGCATATATCTTTTCTAATTAGAGTTTTCATTTTCTTCAGCTAAATACCTAGGAGTGGAATTTCTGGATCATATGGTAGTTCTAGTTTTAATTTTTTGAGGGACCTTCATACTATTTTCCATAGTGACTACACCAATTTACATCCCACCAACAGTGTACGAGAGTTCCCTTTTCTCCACATCCATGCCAACACTTGTTATTTCTTGTCTTTTTAATAAAATCCATTCTGACAAGTGTGAGGGATATCTCATTGTATTTCTATACACTAACAACAAACTGCTGGAAAGAGAAATTAAGAAAACAATCCCATTTCAATAGCATCAAAAAGAATAGAATACTTAGGATTAATTTAACCAAGGTGAAAGAGTTCTACACTGAAAAGATAAAACATTAATGAAAGACATTAAAAGCACAAATAAATGTAAAGTTATCCTGTGTTAATAAATTCGAAGAATTTATATTGTTAAAATGTCCCTACTACTCAAAGTGATCTACATATTCAATGTGATCTCTATCAACATTCAATCAACATTCAATTTCACAGAAATAGAAAAACACTCTTAAAAGTTGTACAGAACTACAAAAGATCCAGAATAGCCAAAGAAATCTTGAGAAAGAACAAAACTGGAGGTATCACTTTTCCTGACTTCAAATTATATTTCAAAGCTATAGTAAATAAAACAGTATGCTATTGGCATAAAAACAGAAACATAGATCAATGGAACACAATAGAGAGCCAAGAAATAAACTCATGCATATATATGGTTAATTATTTTTTGACAAAGGAGCCAAGAATATAAAATGGGGGAAAATAGTCTCTTCAATAAATGGTGCAGGGAGAACTGGAATTCCACATGCAAAAGAATGAAACCAGACCCTGATCTTAAACCTTACACAAAAATCAAGTCAAAATGGATTAAAGACTTGAGTGGAAGATCTGAAGACATATAACTACTGGAAGAAAACATAGTAGGTAAACTCCTTGGGATTGGTCTTTGCAATGTTTCTTTGGATTTGATACCAAAAGCAAAGGCAACAAAAGTAAAAATAAACAAACATGACTACATCTGACTGAAAGCCTTCTGCATATCAGAGGAAACCATCAACAGAATGAAAAGACAACTGTGGAATGGAAGAAGACATTTGCAAACCATATATCTGATAAAGGATTAATATCCAAAATATAAAAGGAACTCATACAACTCAGTAAAAAAAAAACAACAACCAGGTAACCCAATTAAAAAACAGGCAGAGGACCTGAATAGACATTTTTCCAAAGAAGACATACAGAAAGCCAACAGACACATGAAAAGATGCTTAGTGTTACTAATCACAAGGGAAATGCAAATCAACACCACAATGAAATACCGTCTCACAATTGTTAGGATATTTATCATCAAAAAGACAAGAAGTAACAAGTGTGGGCAATGATGTGGAGAAAAAGGAACCCTCATGCAGTGTAGGTGGGAATGTAAACTGGTGCAGCCACTATGGAAAACAGTATGGAGGTTCCTCAAAAAATTAAAATAGAACTACTATATGATCCAGTAATTCCACTTCTGGGTATTCACCAAAGAAATAAAACCAGTAATTAAAAGTATATAAGCACATTGAAGCATTATTTACAATGGCCAAGACATGACCTAAGTGTCCGTTGACAAATGAATGGATAAAGAAGATGTGGTATATATATATGCAGTGGAACATAATTATGCCATAAAAAGAAGGAAATCTTGCCATTTGCAACATGGATGGACTTTGAGGGCATTATGCTAAGTGAAATGTCATACAAAGAAAGACAAATACCATGTAATCTCACTTATATGTGGAATCCAAAAATAAAAAAGAACAACAAAGAAAAAAACCTCGAGCTCATAAATACATATAGTTAATATAGTGACTATAGTTAATAATCCTGTACTATATATTTGAAAGTTGCTAGGAGAGTAGATCTTAAAAGTTCTCAACACGGGAGAAAAAATTGCAACTATGTGTGGTTCTGAATGTTAACTAGACTTATGTGGTGATCACTTCACAATATATACAGACATCAAATCATTATATTACACCCCTGAAATTAATATATTGTTGTATGTATCTTTATTTTTTTTAAATGACAAGAGTTAACAATTGCTTGCAAGGATGTAGAGAAAAAGGAACCCATGTGCACTGTTGGTTGGAATGTAAACTGGTTCAGCCACTATGGAAGACAACATGGAAGTTCCTCAAGAAATTAAAAATAGAGCTACCATATGGTTAAGCAATCCCACTTCTGGGTGTATATCCAAAGGAAACAAAATCACTATCTCAAAAAGATATCTGCAACCCATGTTCATTGCAGCACGATATACAAGACATGGAAACAACCTAAGTGTCCATCAATAGATAAATGGATAAAGAAAATGTGATATAATGAAATATTATTCAGCCTTAAAAAAAGAGGGAAATTCTGTCATTTATGATAACATGAATAAACCTGGAAGCTATTGTGCTTAGTGAAATAAACCATACAGAGAAAGAAAAATACTGCATGGTGTCACTGATATGTGGAATTTTTTTTTAAAAAGTCAAACTCATAGAAACAGAGAGTAGAATGGTGGTTGCCAGGGACTGAATTGTGGGGGAAATAGGGAAAGGCTTGCATAAGGATACAAATTTTCAGTTATATGATGGATAAGTTCTGAAGAGCTCATGTATAATGTGGTGACTATAGTTGATAATACTGTATTGTATAATTGAAATTTGCTGAGAGAGTAGAACTTAAGCATTCTCACCAAAAAAAAAAAACAAAAAAGGTAAATATATGAGGTGACAGGTGTGTTAATTAACTTGGTGGAAATCATTTTATAATGTATACATATATCAAATCATCACATCGTACACTTTAAATAGGTTACAATTTTATTTGTCAATTATACCTCAATAAAGCTGAAAGAAAAATTGAGGTCTTGTCTTTTTCTTCATCATACAGACTTTGAGAGCTTTGTGTTATGCCTTGAGTAGATCCCAGTGCTCTTTTGAAAGATATATCCTGTGTACCTCTGTCTCATCATTCTCTAGTCTTCATCTCATGCTACAGATAAATTGAACTACTTTTGGAACTCCAGCAACATTCTTTACCTTCATTTTTAGATGATGACTACTTACCCTTCAAGACAACTTAGAAGGATTTTCCAGAAGGCCTTTCTTGACCTCTTTCCTACCCCAGCCCCGTGTCTTTGACCTGACATAACACTTATTACACTGAATTTGCAATTGACATATGTACTCATCATTCTGCCAAACTGGATGATGAACTCCCTAAATGAAGGAACTGTCTTTCCCAATGTTATACCACTAAAGCCTAACATGGTGTCTAACACAAAGTAGGTCTTAACAAACATTTATTGCGTGAAAGAGTGAAGGAACATAAGCATATGAAGAAGGAGTAAGGTTAGCTGTCCCCCAGTGGAATTTTAGGGAGTTCGGTCCAATTCAATGATTTTCTGGAAAGAATGAATACTCTCCCTAGTCTTGTTGTTTCCCTATTTATTAAACCATCCATTATTTGCCAAGGGGAGCTTGAGCTAGACCTAGGCTTGGGATGCAATGATAGAAGTGATCTTAATGGCTCAAGTTCTAGAATAGAGAGGTAGATTAATCTAAGCCAGGCACATTTCATCCATATCTGGAGAGGCTGAGTAGGGTTTATTCCTAGATATATTTTCCAGTGTAAATGATTGTGATCTGCGTGAGCATAGGGCTATTATCCTAAATTGGGATGTTTGGACGAATGAGGTGTGGTACTTTAGAGGTGTACCCTCCATTTGGAAGGACTGAGGAAACAAATATTTGCTCTGGTCCAACAGGTCTGGGTTTAGGCAACTCAATTACTATAATATTATAACTCTGTAGTCTCCATTTTTTTCAACTGTATGATATAGGTAGAAATACTACAAGTAGGAATTACTAGAAAACAACATTACTTTTGATTACTACCCAGAAAGTTTGTAAGGTGGATACATCTCTTGAAATGGTGTGATTTTATGGAAGATTTGGAGTTGCTGCTTATCTTTTCCTGCTTTTAAATTCTTACTTTTTCTTCTGGAATTGGTGCCCTACTGATTGTGAATTTTTAGACCAGAGTATAGATAGAGCTTGCCTAAACAACAGTAAAACCAAACTGCACTTAGTCACATCACCTAAGAACATGAGATATACTTCATTTCCATCTTCCTGACAGGAAGGAATATTTTAAGCCTCTAAAAAGGTGATTGTAAAAATTCGTGAGTTCTTCAGGTTAGAATGCATTATCCTACAGTTACTTTTAAAATAAAGGCATAGTTTACATTTTTGATACACCTTTAAAATATCTACTTATTCAATATATGTCTTCTGTGAAGATAGAAGGGAACTAATTCTCTTAATAACCAAACTTTGGAAATGGGGGCTGAAATGTTTCAACTTGTAGGAAAGAACTTAACAGGTGCAATTGGAACAAAGGCTTCTGCTTGCCTCGTTCTGTTTTTAATCCATTAGACCATGCTACAGTTATCAGCACTATAACTGATGATGATAGCTTGTTAGCCTAATAGCACAAAGCTTTAAAAGTGCCTCCTCCGTATTTAAATCATTATGATGTCATTTTTCTTTCTAATATGTACGAGTGGAAAGTTTCCTTATAGAGTGGGTTAGGCCTTCATTTAAAAAGTTGCACATAGTGGAGATAAAATGATGGGGAGGAAACCTAGAGTTAAATTTGGGCTTAATTGTGAGCACGGGGCTCCCTACTGCCAGATGTGAATTAAAACTCCACTCAAACCCCTGCATTTTAGAACACTGTCTATGCTTGATTCATTCTACAGCATTGCTGTTGGAATCACTCTCCATTAAAAACAGTTGGGATTCAACTATTAAACCTTGTTTGGAAGTTACAAGCAATTTGGAAAACCAAGGAAGGTAGTGCACAAGTTACTTCTCAGAGATTCCACCAGAACTCAGAATTTCTGCTTTTAGGGAGCCACCATAGTTAAATGGGTCTTTAAAGGGGGAAAAATATCTCAATTTCTGGATTTTTCCACTTTGACCCATTGACCAGCCTCCTGAGAAAGTAACTCTTGAATCCAAGTGAGTTTTGTCAAGGCTGGAGAGACATTATGATTAAGTTCTTAAGACTTAAGATGTCAGTGATCTCAGGAATTATACTTCATTAACAGAGAATGTTAGAAACTCAAAGCTGAGTGTGGGTGGGGAAGAGGGAAAATGAGGCTTTGAAGTCCATTTTTGATAAATGCAGAAAACACCCTCTTCTATAACATACGCTTTTGCATATTTGGTCCCTCTGTCCAAGGTCCTCAGATCACCATCTCTAAACCTTATATACTTTGACTATTTCCCTCTACAGTGTCATTTGTCCCAGAGTGCTACCTACTCTCCATCTGCTAGCCGGCCCTGTTGCTTAGTTTTAACAGCCATTGCCATCCCTCTGCTGCATATCACTTCACGTGATATCTTGCTCTATTCCCAGAGTGAATAAATTGCCTCTCTCTCCTTGATATCATTTTGTAGTGTCCTATGTACAGTTTTATTATTTTTCTTATGTCGGAAAGAATCTTTCAATCTACTTCTTTTTGCCTTCGGAAATTGTCCAGAAGACTAACTTGTTACGTTAATAAGCCAATGGACAAGAAGAAGAATTTTAGCATGTCTGAACTGAATTTAGAATTCCCAAATTCCCTCCCTTTTATGGATGAGGAAACAATGTCCTGGAAAGACTGAATGACTTGGTGAATGGCAACTAATTCATTAGCCGCCAAACAAGTGCTTGAACTCAGATTTTCCAACTGCTGTATTTTTCTGGGTTTCCTCCTTAATACACACATTCTCATAAAGCTCATTTCCTGTATTGTCATAATAATTAAGAGTCAGGCATTTTATCTCTTTTACCAGCAGTAAACAATATGTAATTATAAGGCAATATGACTTTTTAACAAACAAACATAACAGAGTTTCTATTGGGTTGGCCAAAAAGTTCGTTCAGGTTTTTCCGTACCAGCTTATGGAAAAATCTGAACAAACTTTTTGGCCAACACAATACATTGAAATGAATCACAGATCTTTAGGTAGTCCCCTAGGAAGTATATAAAATTATCCAATTATTGCAAAATTTGCTTAGAACATTGTTTTAAATGGAGATAATTCAAATACTAGAAATACTTTGAACAGAAAAAGTTACAGTTTTTAATGCCCCTGAGGTCCCACCATGAACAGGTGAGTTGTATTAGGATAAGGAGAGATTTCTCACTCTTCTCATGTGAAAAACACACAGCTGGGCCAGAGAAGGGATAGGGGAGAAACTATGTTTTCTCCTGCACTTTATCACTAGTGTCTTCTTATAGAGCAAAAAGGAAACTCAAATCCCACATCATAGTTGTATTATTGAAGAGGTCATGGAGGTCCCTTCATTGGGCCTTAAATAGGAGTGTTATAAATATAAAAACAAAATTAACTGAACACTTACAGGGTGCCTATAAAATGTATATGTAAAATTATATATAAAGAAACAACAGCAAAGACATATATTTTTTTCAAGTACACACTTCAGATTGGAATTTACTGTGTATTCTTTTTCCCGAATCAAGTCTGACACCTGTAGTGCTACACTCCCTGGGAGATGCTCTTTAAGAACAGATATATGACCCAGCAATCCCACTACTGGGCATATACCCAGAGAAAATCATAATTCCAAAAGACACATGCACCCCAATGTTCACTGCAGCACTATTTACAATAGCCAGGTCATGAAGCAACCTAAATGCCCATCGACAGACGAATGGATAAAGAAGATGTGGTACATATATACAATGGAATATTACTCAGCCATTAAAAAGAACGAAACTGGGTCATTTGTAGAGATGTGGATGGATCTAGAGACTGTCATACAGAGTGAAGTTAAGTCAGAAAGAGAAAAACAAATATCATATATTAACGCATATATGTGGAACCTAGAAAAATGGTACAGATGAACCAGTTTGCAGAGCAGAAATAGAGACACATATGTAGAGAACAAACACATGGACACCAAAGGGTGAAAGTGGCGTGGAGGGTGGTGGTGGTGATGGGATGAATTGCGAGATTGGGATTGACATATATACATTAATATGTATAAAATAGGTAACTAATAAGAACCTGCTGTACAAAAAAATAAATAAAATTTAAAAATTAAAAAAAAAAGAACAGATATAAATATAGAAGCCTAAGAGTTCAAGCCTTGGGTACCTAGAATTGGAACTTCTATGTAAAGAACTGTTCTTGAAGCTTGAGTATCTACTTTGTTCAATCTTCAAATCCTATGACCTGGGAAACCTGCAGAGAATAAATCTCTGAGGTTAAGTTACTTTATATACCTTCAGTTAGCTTAAGAATCTCATGGATAATTAAAACACATACACAATCCCAAATTTATGTATTTTATACAACTCTTCTCTTAATAAGTAACAAAGATCATTTGCTTAGTACTGGAGAAAAAAGCAACTGCTGATTTTCACTTGGAAATAATGTCGGGTTGAGTAACAAAGAGTAAGTTATTTTTAGACTTGAGCTGCTACCAATTACTTCAGAAATAATTTATTTCAATATCTTCATTTTATAGATAGGGAACTTGATACTGGGAAAAATGATATGATTTGCCTAACATCAGAGAAGGCTAGTCATAGAACTGGAATGAGTCTGGATGTTTGAATGTTGTACATCAACATAGGGTGTGCATGTATAAGTGTGTGCTTGTGTGTGTGTGTGTGTGTGTGTGTGTGGAATGACTTCTCAACCTAAATCAAGTTATTTGGTAGAGGGGGGCTTTCTAGGTTTTGGTATACCATGGAGATATATACTTACATGCATACTTAATCTTCTGCTTGTAGCAAATCTTTTGTGAAGGCTTTTCTCAGTTTTTGTAATTTCTAGGCATTTATCCAATGACCTTGGATTAAAAGGTAAATATATTTAAAATCTATATCTCATTACATCTCTGGGTTTCTCAGTTATTACAACAGAGAGCCAAATACTTAGTCTTCCCTTAGGGAATTGGTGATGAAGAAGGAGGTCACAAAAAGGGAGCAAGAATCAGAAAAATCCATTCAACTCTAGTGTTATTGTTTACTAGGAGTACACTGATAAAACCCAGATATCATTAAGAAAGTTTGTATGTGAAACTCACTTAGGTAAATAATTTATTATTTTGCAAACCTCCTAGATGTTCCAGTCTCTGAGGTCTTCTCAGCAATTGTCATGGTGGGTTGAGGTGTACAACTATAATCCATGATTGAGATTAACAAGAATGAGGAACAGGATGGACACTTAGAATAAAGAGGAAAAAGAATATGATATGGGAAGAAATAGGCTCCAGGAGGAAAGGTGGGAGAGATTCAGAGATTTCACATTCTTGTCAGTTCTCGTGCCCACCCACACTTCTCAGTTACTAGGCCTCCTAACTGTCTCAACCCCTCCTATACTTCAGACTGCAAATTAGTGAGTTAATCTGAAGATTTTGTAGACATGGAAATTACATCTAGAAAGACTAAGTGACTTGCCAATGATCACTAAGCAGGGGCATTTATAAATACGGTTCTGGAGTCTTCTCTCACTTTGGGTGTCTTAGCAAAAGCCCACATGGCCTGACTAGCTTTGTCCTTACCTCACCCTGTTTAATGGAAGTTCCAGTACCCTCCATGTAATGCCTACCCTTCTATTATCATTATCACTCAGACTGTCTCTTTATTTTCTCAGTCCACTGCTTGTCCTATTGATGATACAGAAACTGGTTCCCATGAATATCCACTCAAAGACAAAGTCATTCTTCAAATGGCAGTATAGAAAAAGATAGAGATTCGTATCTTTACTCTTTAGCACAAGACTTTATTTTTCTTTTACGTCGATTAAGAAGTGCCACAACAGTTTGAGCAAAGTTTCATAGACTTGGTTGTCAGGTGACCCAAAAGCTATATCCAGACCTTACTGACCTAGAACAAACACTTAACCTCTTTTGTTCTTCATATATAAATATAAATTAAAGGTATTAAATCAAAAGGTTGGAGTGAGGGTGAAATGACATAAAATATATGTTACTTAGTATACAGTAGTCACTCAGTAAATACATTATCTTCTTTTTCCATTCCCTAGCTACCTCTCATGTTATTTTGAGGCTGTAATGATGTAATCAATGCAAAGACATGTTAAAGAGTTAAAATGCATTTTACACGAATTGGGAATCATTTTTATTTCTCTGAAACATTAAGGGAATGTTAAAGATTGCCTTCTCTGAAATGGCATTTAAGATAAGTCTTCTATTTGTGAAGCAGCTTTAATCCAAAGAACATTTGCCTACCAGATAAATATAGCAAATCATAGTGAGAGATGAGGTTGAGTTTTTCTATATTGGCCTAATTTTTCCAGACAAATATGGTGACGGTTCTGATGAGTTGTCCATATCTACAGCATGCAACCCCAACTATCTCACCTGTTTTTGAACTTGGGAAACATTTCCTAGGCAATTTCCTAGGCCTGATTCCTAGGCAATCAGGCCTAGGCTTTTTGCTGAAAGGAATTTACCTGTAAAGGAGCCACTTGGTTTCTGGCTGTGCTATGAGATTCTGTTGTATGTTCTGAACTCATTGTATGTCCTGGGCTCCCAGTAATATTTACTTATTTACTTGTCATACTTGGGGGTTGGGTTTAGAGCACATAGGCAGTCTTGATGTTCAGCTAGAGTGTTGAATTGGTACCCTCTCTTGAGTATTCTAAAGTCATTTAGGAGTTACTACTACAGGTAAGTGGCTTGCAAAAATCACCATGACAATATTTCCTTGCACATATGCTTTTTTGTAAATTTTGAGCAGGAAAAAGTTATTCTTAAATCATTTCCTGTTTTGAAATAGTAGTTGATGGTACCAAGAGAGACTTCTCTGAGCAGAATATATATATTATTTGCACTAGAAGGCAACAAAAGTTAAATTAAAGGGGTTGTCAAGGGCTGGAAGTGTTCCTTGTCTCTTCCATCTCAGCTCTCTCTTTTTCTTTAATCTCTCAGCATCTTTTATTTCTAAACAAGGAGTACAGTTCTCTCTGGCTGTAATACACTTTTACTGTTTAGTTCTTCTTGCATCAATAGTATTACAACCTCAAACTAGAATTTTGAAAGGAAATTAACCCAATTCGTAGCCATTGCAAATTTTTCTTCTAAGGACATTTGCACTCCCTGTTGTACACATCTTGAATCTTGGTGGCAAACAACAGAAACTGTCTTCGATTAACTGAACCAGAGAGGGAATTAATAGGAAAATATGATGGAGATCACAAAATCTAAGAGCAAGATAAAAGATGAGCCTCAGTAAAATGGTCAAAGACCAGGTAGATAACCAGAACACCGACTAAAGTATCATCATTGCAACAGTCTACTTACAGTCCCACTGCAGCTTCCATTGGACACTGAGTGCCAGAGTTGGCACTACTACCACAGGACCTATGATACCACTAGCAGTGAAATAAATTCTCAGTTGTCTTTTCTTTTGTGTGCCATTTACCCCAGAGTCAAAGTCTCCATGGCACCCAGTTGGACAAGACTAAGTCACATATCCAGGCCCTAACTTTCAGCTACTGTAAGTGAGAAGTGGGGCTTTGCATTCCACCAAGATTCCAGAAATGAAAGACTACATTATCCAAGGAATTTTCTTCAGATGTTGAGCAGCCAATGGAATGTCCATTACGTTCTACTTAAAACAGCATTTTCAGGAACTTCCACTTCTAGGATGATTGAATAGACTTAGTTTTTTCTTATTCTTCCTCCTGAGTACAACTACAACCCTGGAAATTATATATAAAATACACATAAGATTCTGAAAGTGAAGAGAAGAAGGCAGATGGCTAGGGAACTTGGAACTGGAGGAACAAGAGAGAACTGAGTTCCCTAAGTGTTCTTCACGTCTCATATATCTCAGACCTGGAGCTGAAGAAAGCCAGAAACCCAGAAACATCAAAGGGTGCAGAAAAGCTCCCCCAAAGCCTGCTCTCTTAGCCAAAGGATCAGAAACAGGTGTCAGGGCAGATCATGTGGGCAGCTTTGACATCCACCACTGTGCAGCAAAACTGAGGTGTTCCCCCCTCCCCATGGGGTGGTGTCAAAGGAAGCCTAGTGGAGAGTAAGGATTTTTACCATCATTCAGTGGTAACAAGGTGACCCTACTATGGTGTCAGTGGAACCGGGATGTCCACTCTAGCTTAGCACATGCCAGGAACCAAGAACAACCATATATATTCTTTGCTATACCACATATCTATAGGCAACAAAATGATTCTCAACCCAAGTCTCACACCATACACAAATATTAACCTAAAATGGATCCTAGACTTAAATGTAAAACATAAAACTAAAAAACTTTAAAAAAATAGGAGAAAGTCTTTAGGATTTAGGAGTAAGCAAAGAGTTCTTAAATTTGACACAAAAAGCTCGGTCCATGAAAGGACATCTTGATAAGTTAGAGCTTCATCAAAATTTAAAACTTTTCTCTGTGACAGACGCTATTAAGAGGATGAATATACAAGCTACAGAATAAGAGAAAGTATTTGTAAACCACATATTCAGCATATCTAAAATGTATGAAGAGCTTTCAAAACTCAAACATTATGAAAGACAATCCAATCATAGAAAGAACGAAAGATATGAAGAGATATTTCAGCAAAGAAGATATACAGAATGAAAATAAGTATATGGAAAGGTGCTCAACATCATTAATCATTAGGGAAATGCAAATTAAAAACACAATGTAATATCAATACAAACTCATCAGAGTGGCTAAAATAAAAAATAGTGAAAATACTATGGAGAAGTGGTATATTATTTGGCTAGGGCTTCCATAAAATACCACAGGCCAGGTGGCTTAAACAAAAGAAATGTATTTTCTCACAGTCTGGAGTCTAGAAGCCCAAGATCAAAGTGATGTCAGAGTTGGTTTATGGTGAGACCTCTCTGGCTAACAGGTGGCCACCTTCTCACCATGTCCTCAGAAGGTATTCCCTCAGTGTATTACAGAGGATATTGTCCTAAGGACAAATGGAGAAATATTTAAGAAAATTTACTAAAACTTGATAAGAACAGTGAGAGTCTATGGCATTTGGACCCATTCCTCCTTACTAGCTCAGCATGACAGAAACTCCATTCCAGGTGGTTATATCCAAGAAACCAGGGATTCCTCTCCCCTAGCTTCCACTCAAGAGCTACAGTATCTTGTCAGGAGGGACAGGCCACCAACATTTCTCATACCCCACATCTATATAGTACAGTGAAAAAATTCAGGCAAGTTAGACCAAGAGGTCATGGGCTCCCTTCTTCCACCCAGCCAATATTTACAAGGTGGAGGCTGGATGTCAGGTGAGGCAGGCTGAAAATACAAAGGCCAATATGACCCTTGCCCCAGCTTGTTCCTAGCATAGAGTTCCCACCTAGGAAAGGCAAGCTAAGAAGGCAAACACTATGGCCCCTGCCCAGAAACCTGCCCCTAAAACATTGCCGTTTTAGAGAAAAGCAGACCAATGTCCCTACCACAATCTCCTGAGTCATGGCTCAGAAATTTTGCCTAGAAGTACAGGCAAGCCCTAAGAACAGAGAGCTCCAAAGCTCTTCTCAAAGGAAATCCAAGCCTTAGAGAAATCTCGGAAAAAATGAAGATTTGGGTGATAAGCAATTAAGAGGAGGCCTACAGTTCCATGAGAACTATAAGCTAAACCATGGGCCAACTAGTTTACCAGAGAGAACCAGGGAAAGAGACAGCTAAAACAAGCCCTCAAATGTCAAAGTAAACCTCAAACAGTGGCCTCAAAAGTTAACCTTCCAGAAGAGCCCAAATTTAATTAAATCAGACTGTGCAGAAATTGATGACCCAGAGAAATCAGCCAACAATTCGTGGAGTCTATCAGCTGCCTGTGATCAGGGAAAGTGGCAGTGAAAGATAGCCCTGAGGAAACATGCCTGAGACTGCACCCTCTGAGGAACAACAGGACAGGCCTCACATTGTGAAGGAAATAACTTCACTAAAATAGTCTATCACTATCACCAGTCTATCACTAAAACCGGCAAATACCAACAGCAAACTTCAGAGATGGGTGATGGAGTTGGTGTTGGATGGGAATCAGTATCCAGAGTTGCTACAATATATTATCTAAAATGTCCAGTTTACAACAAAAAATTACAAGACATACAAAGAAACAAGTAAGTGACTCATATACAGAGTCAAAAAGCAGGCAACATAAACTGCCTTTGAGAAGGCACTGAAGTTGGATTTAAGAGACCTCAAAGCAGCCATTATAATTTTCAAATAATTAAAATGTTCAAATAATTAAAGGAAACATACTTAAGTAACTCAAGGCACAAAGGAGGTGGGTGGGTGCAAAGTTGTACTGGATTAAGGAAATCACACCAGATAGCAACTCAAATCTGCAGAAATAAATGAAGAGGACCAGATATAATAAGGGTAGTATAACAAATGCTACAAATATATGCTTGCTCTCCCTTCTTCTCTTAGCTTTTCTGAAAGACAGCATACTTATACTAAGTGATAATTATAGCATTGTATTGTTGAATTTGCAACATAGATAAATGTAATATGTATAATAATAATAGAATGGAAAAAAGAGGGAATACATCTATAAAAATATAATGTTTCTGTATCCCACTGGAATTAATTTAGCATAAGTCTAGAGTCTGATAAGATATAAGCCCTAGAGCAATCACTAAGAAAATAACTATAAAATATATAGTAAAACAATTATTAAAGGGATTTAAACATTACACTAGAAGATATTCCCTTAATTCACTTAGTCCAAGATCATATTATTGCTTAGTAGCTTGATTTATCCTTCAATTCCAGGTTTCCCAGGTCTTAGTCTCACAGTTTTTTCATCCATAATAAATGGAAAAGTTGCAAGAAAGAATTTCCATTGCAATTATCAGTTCAGCAAAAGAATGATCCTGACAGATTTTCTGTAGTGGATCAAATCTCACTTTATTTTAGCTGTCTGTCCTGGGGATCAAGAGTAAATAAGGAAGAATTGTGCAAAAAGGAGAGAGCCATAGATAATGTTGCAGAAAGGTCAGGGCAAATGAAGACTGAGAGGATGCATTTGAGTTTTCTGGGAGAATTTCATTGGGGATATTTATAAGCTCTCTGGGAAGAAATCAGACGAAAATTTCAGAAATAAAGCTTGGTGGTGGAAGTTTGGGAGGTGATTAGATATGGAAACTAGACTTCCCTTCTGATATATGGGCATATAAACCAGAACGATCATGAATAATGTGTAGATGAGGATAGCAAGGTTTATATCCAAGTACTGTTCCCTGCATATGTGCTGGAATTCAGGCCTTAAATACTATTAATAGGTTGGCTCTCACATGGTGTCAGTAGGAAAGTGTAGCTGGAGGTACCTCTCTTCACGTCCTTACCTTTATTTTTCCAGAATCTTGTTCCACTGAGCTATTCTATAGTCACCAAAAAGAGGCACTACAATTTTATTGAAAATTTAAAATTGGAGTGAATTCTAGTCCTCTTTTTACCAGCAAGGGTAATTTTGGGAAAGTCACTATCTCTTAGGGTTTAAGTGATTTAAGTAAGTTTTATCACTTCCAGACTTTCCAGTATTTTTAATATTGTGATGTGCATAATAAATTTTTAAAAATACCTATAGTATGCACTTTACCAAACTTATTTGATCAGGGAACTCTTTTAGGAAAGACCAACTTGTTGAGCATTTTGTTGTCAGCACATACTTTGGAAAACTCTCCCAGAAACATTTACTTTTACTTCATTTTAAAAATTTTGTTATACTTCTATGTTCTCTCTGGACTTGGATTTTCCATACATTACATGGTCATCTTTCCAACACGTTGATAGATATGAGCATTATTCCTACCTTCTCACATTTCTAGTTCAAGATGCTGAACTGGAGATGATCAGCCACAGATATTTATAATCCAGTGATGTCTCATAGTGGAAAAACTTCTCCTTCCTCAGTCATGTTCTGTGCAAGGCCTTATACCAAGGACCATGTGAAAAGCCCACAGTGGTCCTTCTGCTCCCAGGGCACAAAGGAGCTGATTCAGGAAGCCAAGACTTTTCCTTTGTGGATTCCAATGCAAAAGCAACACCAGACTGGCTCTTGGATTGTGACAAGGAATGTTCCCTGTTTTGACAAAGCTTGAGAGATTACCCAACAGAGGGAAACACGGACTTTTCAGTTTTGCTGACTTTTGATGTGTAGCGGTCTTCTTTCTTCAGTCTTCATCCAAATCTCTTAGTCTAATATCCGAATTTCTAGCCCTCCTTTTAGTCCCAACCTCCCTTCCCAACCTGTCTTCAAGGACTTCCTTTGATTTTCAATTCACTGATTTATCTATTGAGTCATTAATTCATTCAACAGTTGTTTTCTATGCTAAGTGAGTAGAGAGACAAATATGGAGGTTGCCATCTAGAAGCTTTGGTTTAATAGGAGAAAACAGACACACAGAATACATTAATTAGATTTAATGTAGTAGATAAGAAATGTTATTTAACAGGAAGAGATGAGGGTTTGAAAGAAGACCCTTCCAAATGACGTATCTGGGAAGGCTTCACAGAATAGGTGAAATTTTCCCTGATCCGTGGTCTACAAAGGATTGTGAGATTCTTCTATGTGCCAGCATTAATACAGTCATGAATAAGCCTAATAAAAATAAGTAACACTTATTGGTTGCCATGCACTTTCTTATGTGCTTTGCTTTACCTGTGTTCTTTCTCACAACAATTATAGAAAGTATGCAGTATTTAAGTCTCATTTTTTGTAAATGAACAAACTGAAGCATTTAAGTAACTTGTCTGAAGTCACTGAGTCAGTAAGTGGTAGAGCCAGGCTTTAAATACAGGAAGCACAGGCCCAAGGTCTATGTTCTTACTCTACTCTACTCTACTAGATTATACTCTCTTGCTCTCCTTTACATAGTTCTGGATCTCATGTTGGTGAGAATCTAAGAGTGGAGACAGAGGAGTGCACAGGTGATTAGGATACAAATATAGGTGATATATCTCAGATATGCAAAGTATTTTGGAGCAAACAGGGAGCATGCTTAGCCTAGACATGAAGGATCAAGGAATTAGGTATATCTAATCTGGAACCTGAATGATAAACTGGAGTTTGCCAGGCAAAAGAGAATGAACAGAAGAGGGTATAGGGAGGCTCAGGGTAGGTGTTTCAGCAAAGGGAATGGTACATGAAGAGCACAGTGATAAAAGAGCATGGCCAAATGAGGGACTATTCTGTGTGATGCCAGGGGAGAGCTGTGGCTGTAATAACAGTTATTATACAGGTTTGTTGTGGGAATTAACACACAAATGTTTAAAAAGAAGAATCTAAACATGGGATGGCATAAATTAGGTGTTCTTTGACTTGTTTCCTCCTTTTTTTTTTTTCGCTTTTAGTCAGTGGTTACAGCAAATTTATGCTCATTTTTTTTCATGTGTTGAGATCTTTCTTGATCATGAGTCAATGAAAGTCATCCCAAAGCAGTGCTGTCACTTTTTTTGGAGTCTAAAAGCAAACCTCAAAAATGTAGAAAATCAAGATGAAATTTACTGAGTCATTTTTTTTCCTGGAAAATACAAGGCAGGGATAATGAACACATGCAATATTTGGGGCCATACTCTCTGAAGAGGTAAACTAACATTAGGAGAAAGGAAAAAAGGAAGAGGTACAGGAAAAGCAAGACAAGAAACTATTTCTCCAGCTTGGGTGATGTAATAGGCCAAGATAGGGCTCTGACACTGCACAACTTCATAGGGTGCCAAGCATATTGTAATCTATGCAGCTGTGCAGTGTACAACCTGTACTTCCATATGTGACAGCACTAAACCATGGCTAAATATGACATGCAGTCATGTTATAATTCATTTTGGGGAGAATTTTCTATTAGTGATGTTCAACACTAGAATGAGTTAGATTGAGTTGTATTGTGAAGGAACAAGATCTCTGTCACCAGAAGTTTCCAAGTAGAAGTAGAGGTAGATTATGCTTCTATCAAAGATTTTAAAGAAATGAGGGAAGCTGAGCTACATTACCTAAGGTTTGTCCTGATTTACTTCTAAATTTTCATGTTTCTGTGATATTTATATGCCCTTTGACTTTTTCTTTTACATGTGTGCACATGTATCTCTGTGTTTGTATATTTTTATAAATAATTTTTAAAATGTAGATAAAAAGTATAAGAATAAAAATGTCTTTAGTTAATTGTGCAGTGAATTACCTATATTGCACAAAAATTAATGAAAATATATACATACCACTGATAACTCTTGGGTGTATTTTTCTTCCAGTTCTTTTTTGGTGCCCATCTGCTGTTTTTTCCTCTCCATGTGACAGTCAGATAATGTAAATCCTGCTTCAATCCCATTCATACTATTTAAATGTATTAATAATAATTGTAAATATTTTAATGGCTTCAAGTAACTCTCTACAAAATTTACCTATATGTCTGTAGAGTGAGGGCTTCTATGCTGCTTTAAGAGCCTACAAATTATCTAAAAAAGAATCTCAAGATTAAATACAGTTACATGTTGTGGTTACTGATCAACATGCCTTTGTTATTGAGTAGTACAGCATTTTAGTAATAAAAGACAATAGTTGTGACATCCTATAGTGAATTGAATGGTGATACTCCCAAAAAGATAAGTCCATGTCATAACCTCCAGAACACATGAATGTGGCTTTATTTGGAAAAAGGGTTTTTGCAGATATCATTAAGTGAAGAATTTTGAGATGAGATCCTCCTAGTTTAACCAGGTGGGCCCTAAATCCAATTACTTGTGTCCTTATAAGAGACAGCTGAGATGACACAGACACAGAGGAGGAAGTTTTGTAAAGGCAAACCAGAGATTGGAGTTTTGCAGCCACAGCCAAGGGATACCTGAAGCCACCACAAACTGGAATAAGAAAGGAAAGATTTTCCCCTAGAGCCTCCAGAGGGAGTATGGCCCTACAGATACCTTGATTTTGGACTCCTGGCCTCCAGAACCATGAGACAAGATATTTCCATTGTTTAAGCCACCAGTTTGTGGCAGTTTGTTATAGCAGCCTCAGGAAACTATACATTCTTACATGTATTTTATCATCATCAGAAATGACAGCTGGTCATTATCATCTGAGGCACACCAAGGGGACCTGAGGAGCCTAGATTGCAGCTATCTGACACTAGGTTTTGTTTATCATGAAACTTAGTTTTAAGAAATCACTTCTGAAATGTGATGTGCTGCCAACAAAGGAAGTTTGTCTTTGTTCCAGAGAGTGAAGCTGCTCATACTCATACATAGGGCTTATGAAAATGTTAAAATCTATTCCCAGCACCAGGAAAAATGGAAGGAGCCAGAGCTCACAAAAAAACAACATTTAAATAATCCAATGTCCGGATTATCTAATAAAATGTAGGGCTCTTCCTCCCTCACCCATTTCAAAATTATTACATACAAATAACAACCCAACTTGATTATCAACAGCACATCCTTATCATTTTCACTCATGCAGGGCAGAGTTTCCCATAAATATTCATGGAAAAAGTTTCCTTTTTATGCATTCACAATCCTTGCTTGACGGTCTGGTGTTAGATTTCTGGCACTGTTCAATGTCAAGGGCACTGCAGCTTCCTCTGAACAAAACATCCTGGCTATCTGCAGAAATGCAGTTGTAGATGCAGACTTCACAGTCTTAAATCAAGAAGGCCCGCATTTGACAGACGACTCCTGCGAGTTGACAGACAAGCACACAGACACACACACACACACACACACAGACACACACACACACACACACACACACACACACACACATAGTATTCTCCATCCCAGTTTTTGTAGCTCTGTCAATGGTGCAGTGTCTTTAAGTATGTAGAGACAGCCACAGTATATGCACCCACAGTGTTCTTGACTGCAGAGAAATATGTTTCTCCAAATAACGTGCATTTCTTTCAAACACAGACGAGTATTATTAAGTAAGTGACACTTCTGTTACACTGATTGACATTTCATTATCTAAATGCCTAGCCTTCTTTTAGCTTTGGGATAATTAGTTGTCAGTTCCCTGAAGCAATTACATTTTCGGTGTTACTCCGGTTCTTCAAAGGGCAATGGGAACATTAAAAAAATCTTACATTTCTGACCAAGCAAAAGTCCTGAGAAAAATGTCCTGATCTCAGACGGTTCTGAAAAAAAAAAATAGACCACTGAAAAAATAAAAAAATAAATAAATGAATGAATAGCCCAACGCCTCTTACATTACTTATAGGAAGGACAGAAAAGCAAATTATTTGAATCAGTGTCTCATCAGTGAAGTACAGAGGTTCGGCAAGATCACTGAAATTTTTTCCAGAAGTGAGAGTTGCAATTCTGAGTTGGTGTCATCTGTCACTATGCCGAACATGATGTTTTTATCAAAAGGTGGTTACTTCATCTAACCTATTACCTTAGGAAGAAATTGCTATTTAATTTTGTATATCCATGTGTTCAGCGTCTCCTTCAAATTTCTGGAAATATTTTTTTTGCTGATAATTTCTTCTCAGTAGCTTCATACCACATATAGAAGCAATACCATTTTTCTTCGGTGCCAGGCTTATTACTGAATTTTTAAGTAAGTTCAAATTCACTCTGTAGTGATCTATATAAAGAGAAAGAACCAGGAGAATAGAAATGAAGGTATAGATGATACGCAAATGTGAAAAATGCGTGAGAGTGTACAGGGTCCGTCTTGAATGGAAGTGGGTTGATATTGGAATTAATTTAAGTTGGTGATGGCCCTACAGGTATAGTAATGAGAAATCAAGAGGGGAAAGAAGGACTGACCCTAAAGGTAAGCTCTTCCCTGAGCTGTCAATATAGAGCATAAATGGAATGGCCTGGAGCAAGGACTTAGGTGGAAGTTGAGTGTGTGCCAGAGAGGATACAGCCATAGGATGCTGGAGCTAGTTGGGCCCCAGAGACTATCAAGTCTAGTCCCTTTCATTAAGTCAGCAAACACAAATTTACTTTTTACTATGGCTTAGACGCTGAGGATTCAATGGTAAACAGGAATAACATGGACCCTGCCCTCAATAGTTGTAGTTAACTAGTGGGGAAACAGAGACTGTGTATCAGTCATGATACATATCAGTCATTGCTCCGGATCACATAGCTGGTTTGTGTCAGAGTGAATTCTAAAATCTGGGGCTCTGGAATTTCTGAAATGGCTGCCAGTAGCTGTGAGGCAATAGCACTTATGTATCTATGCGAACTACAAAATGCTTCGTCTTGTCATCTGAATAAATGTGTGACCTGGGCCATCCTTCCCCAAAGCTCACTCAGCTACCTGCAGAATTTCATGTTCATGGAGCACACAGTCATTAAAGCCTTAGCTAAAGAGGACAGATTCAGCAACTTACCATGCAAGCACAGCTTTCTGAAAACTATCCCAGAGTTTAGCTTGACCGCTCCCCAGTTGTCTGCCATCAGAGAGTCCAATGGCTGATTTTTTAAATATTCATTTCTTCCAAAGTGCCTGCACCCTGCAGGGTGCTCTCAGGTTGCTGAAATGCAGTCGCTTCTGGAGTAACAGCATAAGGTCACTGAATACCCTATCTATAAAAGATGCCAGATCAAGTGTTGGAAGACATTTAGAAATGAGGTATCAGGGCAGGTGACTTTCCTTTTCTTGAGTGTGAGTGTGTGTCTATGTATTTTTTTTTTTAGGGAAATAGTGTAGGTATGGAGTGGTAGGAATATTTTCTAGGACATGCTCTTCGTAGATTATTAGAATTAGAACATTTGCCAAATTTCCTTGTGTTACATGTGAAGAATATCATATAGAGTTTAAGGGACATCCAGTTAGTTGCAGAACCAGGGCTCTAAGTAGATATTCTCATTCTGAGGCCAGTGTTTATCCCATGTTTCTTTCTTATTTGGTCATTAATACAGAATTTCACATTGCCTAAGATAGATAAGCCAATTGTTAAAGCCAAATTGAACACAAGAGAATGATATGTCATTAAGGAGATGTTTTGGTGTTAAGTGCCCCTCAGCTGTCATTGGTGAGTAGCAGCTGTCTTTGCTAAAGCACAGGTCTAGTTCTTTACTGGGAGACTTATTAAATTAAAATGTAAATGGGTAACTGCCTTTTTGTTTTTATTCAAGCAGAAGAGCTCTCAAAGAGTCCACACATATAACTAAGTTACAATGCCCAGCCCTTACTAGGTGCCTATGAATATTAGTTAAATAAATAGGCTAAGAGTAGACCTCAGAGAGACATGTAGCAATGAGGTGACAGCACAATTTGGTGTAAAGAGGAGAGGACTTAAAATTTTCAGTTTGGGATATCAGGCCATTTACTTAACCTCTTTGAAGCTCAGTTCCTTCATTAAGAAAATTCAGATAACAATACCAATCTCTTGGGACCATTCTGGGAAATTAAATAAAATAATATTTGGAAGTCCTCACTCGTACATTAAATACTATAAAATATGCTTAATAACTACTAATTGTAATTTCTTGCTGCAATGTATTTGACTCTCAGAAGTAGAATATTATTTTATGTAGTGGTTCCAGAAAGTGGATATGTGGGCTGCCTGCATGTGAGTCACCAAAGGAACTTGGAAAAATACAGATTCAGATTTCACCCTAAACCTACAGAGTTAGGATATCTGACAAGGAGCCTGAAAAATCTCAGTTTTTGTTTGTAGTCCCCTAGGGCACTCTAATACGCAGCCCCATTTAAGAATACTGATTTTTGTATGTGTGTGTGTATGGATTGAGCTCCCTTAAATAATGATACCCATATTCTTCTTCTGGAGGCTCTGTAATTATTGTTATTATTCTTTTTTTCCTGATTATAAGTTGTCCTATCACGAATCTAGTGCAATTTTACATATTATAATAGGTGTTTGATAGATATTCTTAGCCAAGTAATAAACACATGATTGGGTAAACAACATCTTTAGCCGAAAACAAATTGAAATTTCCTATTTTATTTCTAAGGAAATTTAGAAGGAACACATACACATTTCCCTGGGAGACTATTATATGTCCATAACTTAAGGTGGCTATGCTACAGGCAGACATAAGTAGATTTATGATTCATCTTTGGAAGTGAAAGATTCAGCTATTTTCCTACCTTATAAATAACTTCTATAATTGCTCTAAAAACAACAGTGCCTACCATTTGTTGGTCAATTACCAGCTATATTGCATATGCCTGCTTGATTAGAAAACTGATTTTTCTTTTCTTCTCATAGGGCTTGATATTCATATGTTTGTTTTAATTTTGTCACAATTTCCACTACATGCCAAACTGACACCAAATGAAACTCCCAGCCATAATAAACACATATTTTTTTGCTAGTTAACTTAAAACATCATTTTCCATTAGGGAGATAGTTAGACATTTTAGTCAAAGAGGTTATAAGGTTACCTGAAGTCCAGTTCATGAAGCGTAACAAACTATTTCTGTAGCTTTGGCCTAGTCATTTGACATCTTTAGAGACGAATTTTCACATGAAATGAAATGAGAGATCATAGTAGATGATTTTTAAGTTCCTTCCTGTTTTGACCTGGTAGGATTCTATGAGTCCCCTTAACACTGGGGGTGAGAGGAATCTAGAATAAAAAGAACCTATGAAATGAAACCATACATGTCTCATCAATGGAGTAGATTTTAAAAAGAAAAAAGTAAGACTTACAGTTTTACAAAAATGAGAAGAGAATCCTGTGAGGAGCTTTAGCACATGTCCCAAGCTGAGGTGTTCGCTCAGCTGTTTCACAAGGAACTCTGGTCTGAAGGGCCGAGGGCAATTCCCCTGCACAGGGCCCACTATGAGCAAGTGAAACAGACTAAGCACAAAAGGAAATAAAGGTGAATGGGCTAGGCCTGAAGTGACATTGCCAGACTTATGTCCTTTCCAAATGAAATGTGGATCCTCTAGCAACAGGAGGTGTGAAGAGAGAGGACCTTCAAGATGGTGGAGGAGTAAGACGTGGAGATCACCTTCCTCCCCACAAATACATCAAAAATACATCTACGTGTGGAATAACTCCTATAGAACACCTACTAAACGCTGGCAGAAGAACTCAGACTTCCCAAAAGCCATGTGGCTGACAGGGTCTTGGTGCTCTGGCCGGCTGTCAGGCCTGAGCCTCTGAGGTGGGAGAGCCAAGTTCAGGACATCGGTCCACCAGAGACCTCCTGGCCCCACATAATATCAATCGGTGAGAGTTCTCCCAGAGATCTCCCTCTCAACGCTAAGACGCAGCTCCACACAATGACCAGCAAGCTCCAGTGCTGGGCACACCATGCGAATCAACTAGCAAGAAAGGAACACAACACCACCCATTAGCAGAGAGGCTGCCTAAAATCATAATAAGGTCACAGACATCCCAAAACATACCACCAGATGAGGTCCTGCCCACCAGAAAGACAAGATCCAACCTCATCCACCAGAATACAGGCACCAGTCCCCTCCACCAGGAAGCCTACACAAGCCACTGAACCAACCTTACCCAATGAGGGCAGACACCAAAAGCAATGGGGACTACGAACCTGCAGACTGTGAAAAGGAGACCCCAAACACAGTAAGTTAAGCAAAATGAGAAGACAGAGAAACACACAGCAGATGAAGGAGCAAGGCAAAAACCCACCAGACCAAACAAATGAAGAGGAAATAGGCAGTCTACCTGAAAAAGAATTCAGAGTAATGATAGTAAAGTTGATCCAAAATCTTGGAAAAAGAATGAAGAAAATACAAGAAACGTTTAATAAGGATCTAGAAGAACCAAAGAGCAAACAAACAATGATGAACAACACAATAAATGAAATTAAAACTTCTCTAGAAAGAATCAATAGCAGAATAACTGAGGCAGAAGAATGGATAAGTGACATGGAAGATAAAATAGTGGAAATAACTACCACAGAGCAGAATAAAGAAAAAAGAATGAAAAGAGTTGAGGACAGTTTCAGAGACCTCTGGGACAACATTAAATGCACCAACGTTCGAATTATAGGGGTCCCAGAAGAAGAAGAGGAAAAGAAAGGGAATGAGAAAATTTTGGAAGAGATTATAGTTGAAAACTTCCCTAATATGGGAAAGGAAATAGTCAATCAACTCTGCGAAGCACAGAGAGTCCCATACAGGATAAATCCAAGGAGAAACATGCCAAGACACATATTAATCAAACTATCAAAAATTAAATACATAGGAAAAATATTAAAAGCAGCAAGGGAAAAGCAACAAATAACATACAAGGGAATCCCCATAAGGTTAACAGCTGATCTTTCAGCAGAAACTCTGCAAGCCAGAAGGGAGTGGCAGGACATATTTAAAGTGATGAAAGGGAAAACCTACAACCAAGATTGCTCTACCCAGCAAGGATCTCCTTCAGATTCAATGGAGAAATTAAAACCTTTAGAAAAGCAAAAGCTAAGAGAACTCAGCACCACCAAACCAGCTTTACAACAAACGCTAAAGGAACTTCTCTAGGAAGGAAAAAAAGAGAGGGAAAAGACCTACAATAACAAACCCAAAACAATTAAGAAAATGGGAATAGGAACATACATATTAATAACTACCTTAAATGTAAATGGATTAAGTGCTACAACCAAAAGACATAGAGTGGCTGAATGGATACAAAAATGAGACCTGTGTATATGCTGTCTACAAGAGACCCACTTCAGACCTAGGGACACATACAGACTGGAAGTGAGGGGATGGAAAAAGATATTCCATGCAAATGGAAATCAAAAGAAAGCTGAAGTAGCAATTCTCATATCAGACAAAATAGACTTTAAAATAAAGACTATTACAAGAGACAAAGAAGGACACTACATAATGATCAAGGGATCAATCCAAGAAGAAGATATAACAACTGTAAATACTTATGCACCCAACATAGGAGCACCTCAATACATAAGGCAAATGCTAACACCCATAAAAGGGGAAATTGACAGTAACACAATCATAATAGGGGACTTTAACACCCCACTTTCAGCAATGGAGAGATTGACCAAAATAAAAATAAATAAGGAAACACAACCTTTAAATGATACATTAAATACGATGGACTTAATTGATATATATAGGACATTCCATCCAAAAATAACAGAATACACTTCCTTCTCAAGTGCTCATGGAACATTCTCCAGGATAGATCATATCTTGGCTCACAAATCAAGCCTTGATAAATTTAAGAAAATTGAAATTGTATCAAGTATTTCTTCTGAATACCATGCTATGAGACCAGATATCAATTACAGGAAAAAAAACTGTAAAAAATACAAACACATGGAGGCTAAACAATACACTACTAAATAACCAAGAGATCACTGAAGAAATCAAAGAGGAAATCAAAAAATACCTAGAAACACACAACAATGAAAACACGACGACCCAAAACCTATGGGATGCAGCAAAAGCAGTTCTAAGAGGGAAGTTTATAGCAATACAATCCTACCTCAAGAAACAAGAAAAATGTCAAGTAAACAACATAACCTTACACCTAAAGCAATTAGAGAAAGAAGAACAAAAAAACCCTCAAAGTTAGCAGAAGGAAAGAAATCATAAAGATCAGATCAGAAATAAGTGAAAAAGATATGAAGGAAACAATAGCAAAGATCAATAAAACTAAAAGCTGGTTCTTGAGAAGATGAACAAAATTGATAAACCTTTAGCCAGACTCATCAAGAAAAAAAAGGAGAAGACTCAAATCAACAGAATTAGAAATGAAAAAGGAGAAGTAACAACTGACACTGCAGAAATACAAAGGATCATGAGAGATTACTACAAGAAACTATGTGCCAATAAAATGGACCACCTGGAAGAAATGGACAAATTCTTAGAAAGCACAACCTTCTGAGACTGAACCAAGAAGAAATAGAAAATATAAACAGACCAATCACAAGCACTGAAATTGAAACTCTGATTAAAAATCTTCCAACAAACGAAAGCCCAGGACCAGATGGCTTCACAGGTGAATTCTATCAAACATTTAGAGAAGAGCTAACACCTGTCCTTCTCAAACTCCTCCAAAATATAGCAGATGGAGGAACATCCCAAACTCATTCTACAAGGCCACCATCACCCTGATACCAAAACCAGACAAAGATGTCACAAAAGAAGAAAACTACAGGCCAATATCACTGATGAACTTAGATACAAAAATCCTCAACAAAATACTAGCAAGCAGAATCCAATAGCACAGTAAATCAATCATACACCATGATCAAGTGGGGTTTATCCCAGGAATTCAAGGATTCTTCAATATACACAGATCAATCAATGTGATACACCATATTAACAAACTGAAGGAGAAAAACCATATGATCATCTCAGTAGATACAGAAAAAGCTTTTGACAAAACTCAACACCCATTTATGATAAAAACCCTCCAGAATGTAGGCATAGAGGGAACCTAACTCAACATAATAAAGGCCATATATGACAAACCCACAGCCAACATCATTCTCAATGGTGAAATTCTGAAATCATTTCCTCTAAGATCAGGAATAAGACAAGGTTGCCCACTCTCACTGCTATTAGTCAACATAGTTTTGGAATATTTAGCCACAGCAGTAAGAGAAGAAAAAGAAATAAAAGGAACCCAAATCGGAAAAGAAGAAGTAAAACTGTCACTGTTTGCAGATGACATGATACTATACATAGAGAATCCTAAAGATGCTGCCAGAAAACTACTAGAGCTAATCAATGAATATGGTAAAGTAGCAGGATTCAAAATTAATGCACAGAAATCTCTTGCATTCCTATACACTAATGATGAAAAATCTGAAAGAGAAATTAAGGAAACACTCCCATTTACCACTGCAACAAAAAGAATAAAATGCCTAGGGATAAACCTACCTAAGGAGACAAAAGACCTGTATGCAGAAAACTATAAGACACTGATGAAAGAAATTAAAGATGATACCAACAGATGGAGAGATATACCATGTTCTTGGATTGGAAGAATCAATGTTGTGAAAATGACTATACTACTTAAAGCAATCTACATATTGAATGCAATCCCTTTCAAACTACCAAGGGCTTTTTTCACAGAACTAGAACAAAAAATTTCACAATTTGTATGGAAACACAAAGGACCCCGAATAGCTAAAGCAGTCTTGAGAAAGAGAAACAGAGCTGCAGGAATCAGGCTTCCTGACTTCAGATTATACTACAAAGCTACAGTAATCAAGACAGTATGGTACTAGCACAAACACAGAAATATAGATCAATGGAACAAGATAGAAAGCCCAGAGATAAACCCATGCTCATATGGTCACCTTATCTTTGATAAAGGAGGCAAGAATATACAATGGAGAAAAGACAGCCTCTTCAATAAGTGGTGCTGGGAAAACTGGACAGCTACATGTAAAAGAATGAAATTAGAACACTCCCTAACACCATACACAAAAATAAACTCAAAATGGATTAAAGACCTAAATGTAAGGCCAGGCACTATCAAACTCTTAGAGGAAAACATAGGCAGAACACTCTATGACATAAATCACAGCAAGATCCTTTTTGACCCACCTCCTAGAGAAATGGAAATAAAAACACAAATAAACAAATGGGACCTAATGAAACTTAAAAGTTTTTGCACAGCAAAGGAAACCATAAACAGGACGAAAAGACAACCCTCCAAATGGGAAAAAAATATTTGCAAATGAAGCAACTGATAGAGGATTAATCTCCCATATATACAATCAGCTCATGCAGGTCAATGTCAATAAAACAATCAACCCAATCCAAACATGGGCAGAAGAGCTAAATAGACATCTCTCCAAAGAAGATATACAGATTGCCAACAAACACATATAAGGATGCAGAACATCTCTCATCATTAGAGAAATGCAAATCAAAACTACAATGAGGTATCGCCTCACACCAGTCAGAATGGCCATCAACAAAAAATCTACAAACAATAAATGCTAAGGAGGGTGTGGAGAAAAGGGAACCCTCCTACACTGTTGGTGGGAATGTAAATTGATACAGCCACTATGGAGAACATTATGGAGGTTCCTTAAAAAACTAAAAATAGAACTACCGTATGACCCAGCAATCCCAGTACTGGGCATATACCCTGAGAAAACCATAACTCAAATGATTCAGATACCACAATGTTCATTGCAGCACTATTTCCAATAGCCAGGACATGGAAGCAACCTAAGTGTCCATCGACAGATGAATGGATAAAGAAGATGTGGCACCTATATACAATGGAATATTACTCAGCCATAAAAAGAAACGAAATTAAGTTATTTGTAGTGAGGTGGATGGACCTAGAATCTGTCATATAGAGTGAAGTAAGTCAGGAAGAGAAAAACAAATACCGTATACTAACACATATATATGGGGTCTAAAAAAAAAAGTTCTGATGAACCTAGGGGCAGGACAGGAATAAAGATGCCAGTGTAGAGAATGGACTTAAGGACACGGGGATGGGGAAGGGTAAGCTGGGACAAAGTGAGAGAGTGGCATGGACATATATACAGTACCAAATGTAAAATAGATAGCTAGTGGGAAGCAGCCGCATAGCACCAGGAGATCAGCTAGGTGCTTTGTGACCACCTAGAGGGGTGGGATAGGGAGGGTGGGTGGGAGACGCTAGAGGGAGAGGATGTGGCAATATAAGTATACGTATAGCTGATTCACTTTGTTATTCAGTAGAAACTAACACAACAATGTAAAGCAATTATACTTCAATAAAGATGTTTAAAAAAATAAAAGGTGTGAAGAGTGAAAAAAAATGAGAATGGAAAAAAATCTATAAATGTTGCTGAAAGGATGTCTGTGATTTACTGCTATCCAGAGGCTCAATTATAGGCTACTTTTTGAGAGTTATTAACTACAAATCATCCCAACAATATTGGGTAATTGCCTTAGAAAACCCAGCCTGTCATAGCTTGAATGTGTCTGCTTCCCATTCATAACCCATCATTTAAAAAAAGTTACAGTATTTAAAGGGTAAACATAAAATATGAACTCTATAGTCCAATGAAATGATTCTCTGATCAAAATTGTAATTGTGTTTTAAATCTACAAAAAGTGGCACAGAGGGAGCCAGAAGTGTATCCCGGCAAGAGAAGATTTTGCTTTGACTTGCATTTTCCTCAGTTTCCCACCTGATTCCTTCTTCCCTCCAGAGAAATATGGATGGTGATAAGGAGCATAATGGCCAGCATAATGTGGTTGCCTAGTCATATCCCTTTAATCCAATTAGAAATCCATTCAGAGCCCCTGCTCAAGCTATCTATTGCAACCACTTTTCCTCAGTCAATTTATGCTCAGATCCATCAACACCATTTAATGTGCCCTGCTGTTCAGGCCCATTCAGCGTCTTCTCGTCTTTGTTATAGTCTCTCAAGCATACACATCAGCATACCCTCCATCACTTCTTGATAAGCTTTCCCGACAGCATTTTCTCTCTCTTCCCATTGTCTTTTATTTCTTCTCTTTCCTTCTCTCTTTTAATTATAGAAAAGGGAAGTGCTTATTATTTTTGAATTAAATAGAAGGAAATAGGTGATCTCTACAAACCCACTCTAATATTGTTTTTAAAATTGGACGGAAAATGGATGGGTATATGTTCTTTATTTTCGAAAATGTCACCCTTTTGTTCCTTTATCTTTCCATCTGATTTCAAGGCTTTGCAGAGAGCTTATGAATCCCTGCAGCCCAGATAACTTGGCAGGAAATACAGCTTTCTTGGCATTAGAAAGCACTGAAATGTTGTGTACAAGAGATTATCATTGATGGGCAATTGGAAGATAAGAAGGGTTCTGACTACTAATTGGCTCTTTGACTCTGGGCAAGTTACTTCTCTCTGAGTCTCACTTTTCTCAGATGAATAATGAGGAAATTAGTCTAGATGAGTTGTTTTTGAATGGGCATCTTAAGGCATGAATTAAAGGAAGGGACAGGTGGTTTGGGCTTTGCAACGCCTATTATGGTTTCATTTGAAGAAAAAAATCAAGACTGGGAAATTTTAAAAGTTCTTTCTAGTTCTGTAATCTACAATTTGAGAAGTCAGAACCGAAGTGATAACCATAATAACATTTGTTAATTTTGCCTCTTAGTTTATAAAGAATTTCGAATTCATGATGTAGCAATAAATGAAGACCACCTAAATGAGACCAAGCAAGGGTTATTTATTCAGAACTCACTATAGCTAGGAAGTCAGCCACCATCACTTATGCTTGGCAGAGACTCCAAGGCAGGTAGAGGAGTGTGGAAGCTTTATAGTAGAAAAAAGAGAAGGCTTCAAGTGGGCCCTGAAGGAGGCTGTTGGCCTGGGGAAGCTGTAGGTAGACTAAGTAGAAGTAGGGCATCATATGTGATGGGTTAGGGGCATATATTTGGCTTAAATTGATCCTAAGTTGGAAGTGGGGGCAAAATTTGGGGAAACTGTCAGTTATTAATCAATTCCTGATCATTTCAGACTGATTTTTACATAGATTATTGTCTGGGTTCTTAAACTAGTTGTTAGAGATGTAGTCTGACTTCTTGAACTAGTTACTATGAATAGTAAGTTGGCTTTCTGGGCTGATTGCTGCAGGTTGTGGGTCAGAGTTCTATTTTTATGCAGTCTGGTTATTGTCCTTTTATATATTTAGTCTCTTAATGATTTCATTTGATCTCCAAAACATCTCCAAAATGGAGATGACTGGCTTTTATTTTTCCTTCCCTCTGTTAATACTCTCCATTTGAGAGCTAGTTTTCAATCCAAGGCCTTTCTATGTAAAGCCCCTATCTATTTTATCTGTAAATCCCCTACCTCTGCTGGAATATTATTTTTCTTTTTCTTCGTAGTAAAGAAAATATAAGATGATTAAAAATGTCAACCTTGGGCTTCCCTGGTGGCACAGTGGTTAAGAATCCACCTGCCAATGCAGGGGACACGGGTTCAAGCCCTGGTCCGGGAAGATCCCACGTGCCGCGGAGCAACTAAGCCCGCGAGCCACAACTACTGAGCCTGCTTACCACAACTACTGAAGCCCACGTCCCTACAGCCCGTGCTCCACAACAAGAGAAGCCACCGTGATGGGAAGCCCGCGTACCGCAACGAAGAGTAGACCCCACTCACTGCAACTAGAGGAAGCCTGCGTGCAGCAATGAAGACCCAAAGCAGCCACAAATTAATTAATTAATTTTAAAAAAAAAAGTCAACTTTTCACACTTCCAACTTAGGTTGGAGGGAAACCTCTAACCAATATTAGCTGGAAGACTGCCTTCTGCCACCAATAGCGGCTCCCACAGAATCTGTGCAGCTCTGCTTTTGGCTACTAGGGTGCTCCAGATTATGCTGGCTCAATACTACTACCTGGGGTCCTTTGAAGCCAGCCTGCTACTGTCAGCTATAGAGCAGTGGAGACTTCTTTATAGGACGTGTGCAAAATCTGCCAGAGCTTCTCTAGGGGAGTCACCCTGCCTCTCCCTCCAGTGCCAGGCTTCTGGCTCTCCCCTTAAATTTTCTTTTGTCATGCCATATAACAGGACCAAGGTTTACTGTATCTTTTGGTTTCAGTGGAGCAACCAAAGGGCACCGTAATATCAAACAAGCAAGCAAGCAAACAAACCCAGAAACCTCATTTTGGTATCTCATTTTTCTTCAAGGCAGGATACAAACAAACCCTATTAGTGACCCTAGGTTGCATGATTATCGTCTGTTTGCACATGAAGATATTGAAAGACTTAAAGTCTCAAAAAAAAGTAGGTGGTCTTCAGAATTTGGGCCTCCTGGCTTTGGCTTGAATACATACACACCATGATACCACATTCCATCTTGAAATATGGTACCGTGATTGAAAGTGTCAGTCATACCTATTAGATAGATGGCAGGATAAGTTCCAATTTATCTTCAGGCAGGAGAGAAAAATCTCACAGATTTTTTGTACTTCCTTCTCTGGATTATCAAGGGAATCTTGTTTTGGGTTGAGCTAACTCAGTCTGCAGAACTCTTTGGATAAATTTATGTTCAGTAGCACCAGTAGAGATTTTTTAAAGACTGGTGACCTTTATCCTTTCATTATCTTTGAACTCAACTTGCAGATCTTCCTGTCCTGAGGGAACACCAGGGAAAGCCAGAGTCTTTCAGAATTTGCAAAAGAACCTCAAAAATATTGGCAAACTTATTCTCTGAATCTAGCTGTGTAAGAATTTCTCTACTAGTCAGGTAAACCTGTTTTTACTGATAAATGGAGTCATTAGGCAGGCTGCATGCTATAGTCTAACAATATAGCTTTTTGGCAATTTATTCCCTATGAATGGATATCGTGAACCTCCAGCAAGTATTTAATGATGTGAACCTACTTCTTTGATGAAACACCTTGTGTTCTTGCCCATTGGTATTTACTGTTCTTGCTCAACATAATGTCTACATCCATGACTCCAAGCACATCTAAAAAAATATTTCGAGCACCTCCTTGTACCGGGCTATGTGCTATATATATTATGGCTAAATTAACCCTATCTTTGAAGAGAAAATAATTCATGCCTTTTTTTCCCTGCAAGGAATACCCATATTCTTCACCTAGCATTCTCCTACTCATCCTTCAAGACTAGCTCAAATTACCTGTAACTTATCTGGGCCTTGTGCATAGATGTCCTAAGGTCAAGGTTTGGCATGACTCTTGACCTTCGGGCTTCCACCAAGGTCTTCAGTACCTGAGTTAACTGTATATGTTAAATTTCTTCCCTATAAGACATAGTATAACCACCATCATTTTCAATTTCCACAGCTCTGACTAAGGGGACTGACTTTGTTTGGGACAAAGCATGCAGGAGTTCATGTCTAAAGACCCTGTTGAAACAAGGGAGTTTTTTTGCTAAGCAATTAAGAAGCAGATGGTAGTTCCATGATCCTAGTACGACATGCAAAAACAGAAGACCAGCCAAAAATTTAACTGAGTGAAAGAGACAGCCAAGAAGAGCCCTCCTAGGATTACACTCACCCCTGGGGACCTGAAAGGGTATGCACATACACCAGGCTGTATCACTCCGGACAATCAGAGTGGGATGAAGGCAGATTTGAAAGAATTCCCTAAGAAACACACAGAACCATTAGCAAAGAGAGGAAGCCTTTCCAGCTCAAGGGGCTTTAACACAATATATTAACCAAAATTGTCTGGACATTATGATACTCTGAACCAGGGGCAATGCCTAGGAAGACAGGTTTAAAACTAGTCACCCTCATCCCTGGTGGTCTGGAGGACTGTGCATGTCCAAGGCTGAGCCCTCTTAGAAGTGACCGGAGAGGAAACTTCTAAGCTTCTAGTCTCTGGTTGAATGTGAGGCAAAATTGTAAGCTTTCTGAATTATAAAGTGATCTCCAAGCTACACACACATCCAAAAGTAATGAGTAAAAATTTAACTGACTAATTGTACTTCAGCACAACTTTCTACCAATAGGTGGCTTATGCTGACCTAGAGGCAAACCCCAGGAAGCCAGGCTAAAAGACATAAAGAAGGAAAACAATTCTGGGCAGGAACATCACAGGCCTCACATTGCAGGGGAAATCGGCTTCACAAAATTCATTCAGCCAAGTTACTAAATAAATAAACAAATGGACAAATGAACAAACAAACAAACAAGTTGCAGAGGCAAAGGGAATCTGTATATAACACAAAGTGCCTAGCACATTGCCTGGCTTATATCAATCACTAGTTTTGAGTTAGACTGACTGAGATCTGACAGTGCTCTGTCACTGACCTGCTGTGTGATCTGTGCAAGTTGCTTCACTCCTCTGTGCCTCAATTTCCTGTAATTCAGTGATAATAGTAGCACCCATTTCATAAGATTTTTGTGAGGATTAAATTAATTGTGCATGTAAAGAACCAGCACATAGTCTATACTCAGTATTAACCATTGCCATCACTGAGTGTAGTTGCCTTGTTCTCCTCTGTTCTACTTACAATATGTGCTAGTTGCTGAGATTTCCCTAATAGATCGCTGTCCCTTTTGGATCGAGTGTTGGTGCTTTAAAAATGTCAGTAGTTCTGGGAAGGTTTGTCTGTGAAGTCATGGCCTCATTGCAGTAAACATGTCCATCATTTTATCATTGTCATAGATCACAAGGACCCAAAAGGAAGAGGATAACACGAAGGTAGAAAGATGGGAGCCAAGGACGTTAGTGGATGCCAAAATATAAATTACACTGGTTTTGCAATTTCACTTAGGGACAAGCCCTTTATGCTCATCCTAGTGGGATATAATAGAATTGTAGAAATGATTGACATTCAATTGCAAAGGTCAGTTCTCTGATTTCTTTGACACCCTATACCCTATTGTTTGTTGCTAGGTAAACTAATCCTGTGATTTATTTTTGATTGTGAATAAACATAAAGACATACTATACCAACAGACCTCTTTAGAATGCTGCAGGATTATTTAGTTCAGCATTTCTTACAAGCCAAACGTTAGATCAACTTCACCATCCATGATTCCATTTGCTGGTATTAAACGCCCAAATCTACCAAGAGCTTTCCTGACCACAGAACAGGCCTTGCTAACAAATAAACTTAAATGCTTTATTGCAAAAGGAAAAATGCAGAGAAAAGGAAAGCTACCAATTTCCCTTATGCTCAGCTCAGGTAGAAAGGAAATGCAATTTTTTTCACTAGAATGTGGTTTCCTTGGTTTTAGCCAGAAATATGATAATAAATATAAATTGCCTCAGGACACATTTTTTTTTTTAAACATCTTTATTGAAGTATAATTGCCTTACAATGGTGTGTTAGCTTCTGCTTTATAACAAAGTTAATCAGTTATACATATACAATATGTTCCCATATCTCTTCCCTCTTGCATCTCCCTCCCTCCCACCCTCCCCATCCCACCCCTCTAGGTGGTCACAAAGCACCAAGCTGATCTCCCTGTGCTATGCGGCTGCTTCCCACTAGCTATCTATTTTACATTTGGTAGTGTATATATGTCCATGACACTCTCTCACCCTGTCACATCTCACCCCACCCCCTCCCCATATCCTCAAGTCCATTCTCTAGTAGGTCTGTGTCTTTATTCCCGTCTTGCCACTAGGTTCTTCATGGCTTTTTTTTTCCCTTAGATTCCGTATATATGTGTTAGCATACTGTATTTGTTTTTCTCTTTCTGACTTACTTCACTCTGTATGACAGACTCTAACTCCATCCACCTCATTACAAATACCTCCATTTCATTTCTTTTTATGGCTGAGTAATATTCCATTGTATATATGTGCCACATCTTCTTTATCCATTCATCTGTCGATGGACATTTAGGTTGCTTCCATGTCCTGGCTATTGTAAATAGAGCTGCAATGAACATTTTGGTACATGACTCTTTTTGAACTATGGTTTTCTCAGGGTATATGCCCAGTAGTGGGATTGCTGGATCGTATGGTAGTTCTATTTGTAGTTTTTTAAGGAACCTCCATACTGTTCTCCATAGTGGCTGTATCAATTTACATTCCCACCAACAGTGCAAGAGAGTTCCCTTTCCTCCACACCCTCTCCAGCATTTATTGTTTCTAGATTTTTTGATGATGGCCATTCTGACCGGTGTGAGATGATATCTCATTGTAGTTTTGATTTGCATTTCTCTAATGATTAATGATGTTGAGCATTCTTTCATGTGTCTGTAGGCCATCTGTATATCTTCTTTGGAGAAATGTCTGTTTAGGTCTTCTGCCCATTTTTGGATTGGGTTGTTCGTTTTTTTGTTATTGAGCTGCATGAGCTGCTTGTAAATCTTGGAGATTAATCCTTTGTCAGTTGCTTCATTTGCAAATATTTTCTCCCATTCTGATGGTTGTCTTTTGGTCTTGTTTATGGTTTCCTTTGCTGTGCAAAAGCTTTTAAGTTTCATTAGGTCCCATTTGTTTATTTGTGTTCTTATTTCCATTTCTCTGGGAGCTGGGTCAAAAAGAATCTTGCTGTGATGTATGTCATAGAGTGTTCTGCCTATGTTTTCCTCTAAGAGTTTGATAGTGTCTGGTCTTACACTTAGGTCTTTAATCCATTTTGAGTTTATTTTTGTGCATGGTGTCAGGGAGTGTTCTAATTTCATACTTTTACATGTATCTGTCCAATTTTCCCAGCACCACTTATTGAAGAGGCTGTCTTTTCTCCACTGTATATGCTTGCCTCCTTTATCAAAGATAAGGTGACCATATGTGCATGGGTTTATCTCTGGGCTTTCTATCCTGTTCCATTGATCAATATTTCTGTTTTTGTGCCAGTACCAAACTGTCTTGATTACTGTAGCTTTGTAATATAGTCTGAAGTCAGGGAGCCTGATTCCCCCAGCTCCATTTTTCGTTCTCAAGATTGCTTTGGCTATTCGGGGTCTTTTGTGTTTCCATACAAATTGTGAAATTTTTTGTTCTAGTTCTGTGAAAAATGCCAGTGGTAGTTTGATAGGGATTGCATTGAATCTGTAGATTGCTTTGGGTAGTAGAGTCATTTTCACAATGTTGATTCTTCCAATCCAGGAACATGGTATATCTTTCCATCTATTTGTATCATCTTTAATTTCTTTCATCAGTGTCTTATAATTTTCTGCATACAGGTCTTTTCTCTCCTTAGGTAGGTTTATTCCTAGATATTTTATTCTTTTTGTTGCAATGGTAAACGGGAGTGTTTTCTTAATTTCACTTTCAGATTTTTCGTCATTAGTGTATAGAAATGCAAGAGATTTCTGTGCATTAATTTTGTATCCTGCTACTTTACCAAATTCATTGATTAGCTCTAGGAGTTTTCTGGTAGCATCTTTAGGATTCTCTATGTATAGTATCATGTCATCTGCAAACAGTGACAGCTTTACTTCTTCTTTTCCGATTTGGATTCCTTTTATTTCTTTGTCTTCTCTGATTGCTGTGGCTAACACTTCCAAAACTATGTTGAATAATAGTGGTGAGAGTGGGCAACCTTGTCTTGTTCCTGATCTTAGTGGAAATGGTTTCAGTTTTTCACCATTGAGGACGATGTTGGCTGTGGGTTTGTCATATATGGCCTTTATTATGTTGAGGAAAGTTCCCTCTATGCCTACTTTCTGCAGGGCTTTTATCATAAATGGGTGTTGAATTTTGTCGAAAGCTTTCTCTGCATCTATTGAGATGATCATATGGTTTTTCTCCTTCAATTTGTTAATATGGTGTATCACATTGATTGATTTACGTATATTGAAGAATCCTTGCATTCCTGGGATAAACCCCACTTGATCATGGTGTATGATCCTTTTAATGTGCTGTTGGATCCTGTTTGCGAGTATTTTGTTGAGGATTTTTGCATCTATGTTCATCAGTGGTATTGGCCTGTAGTTTTCTTTCTTTGTGACATCTTTGTCAGGTTTTGGTATCAGGGTGATGGTGGCCTCGTAGAATGAGTTTGGGAGTGTTCCTCCCTCTGCAATATTTTGGAAGAGTTTGAGAAGGATAGGTGTTAGCTCTTCTCTAAATGTTTGATAGAATTCGCCTGTGAAGCCATCTGGTCCTGGGCTTTTGTTTGTTGGAAGGTTTTTAATCACAGTTTCAATTTCAGTGCTTGTGATTGGTCTGTTCATATTTTCTATTTCTTCCTGGTTCAGTCTCGGCAGTTTGTGCATTTCTAAGAATCTGTCCATTTCTTCCAGGTTGTCCATTTTATTGGCGTAGAGTTGCTTGTAGTAATCTCTCATGATCTTTTGTATTTCTGCAGTGTCAGTGGTTACTTCTCCTTTTTCATTTCTAATTCTATTGATTTGAGTCTTCTCCCTTTTTCTCTTGATGAGTCTGGCTAATGGTTTATCAATTTTGTTTATCTTCTCAAAGAACCAGCTTTTAGTTTTATTGATTTTTGCTATTGTTTCCTTCATTTCTTTTTCATTTATTTCTGACCTGATCTTTATGATTTCTTTCCTTCTGCTACCTTTGGGGTTTTTTTGTTCTTCTTTCTCTAATTGCTTTAGGTGCAAGGTTAGGTTGTTTATAGGACACATTTTTAAAAATCCCATTTACAAAGGTTAGCATTTGTATTACAATTTGAATAAGGTTCATAAAAAATAGCTTGATGTGCCGTATTTGTTTTCTTTTTGAAAACAAATTAGCCACTGTTTTCTGCTGTTAATTGGAGATTTATGTTTCCATAGAAGCCTTATTTCTTTTCTTATTCTCATATTTTATTAAACAAACAAGTAATTTTTCCTTTTCTTTTCATTTAGTAAGAACTATTCTAAAATTTTAAACATTCACAAAATAAAGTTAACAGAATGAGAGGCCCACAAATACATCTCCAAAACTCAAAAATTTATCTAGATTTTGTCACACTTGCTTCACCTGTCTCTTTCTATTCTTCTCATTTTTTTTTTCCTTGAAGCATTTAAAAACAAATCCCAGACATCATGTTATTTCAACCTACAGACTTCAATATGTATCTCTAAAACCTATGGGCATTTTCTTATATAACCATAGTAATGTTATCACACATAACAAAATTCATGCTCGTTTTTTGTACCATCTAAAACCTGATCTATAATCAAAATTTCTCCATTTTTTTTTTAAACTGATGGGTTGTTTAAATTAGGATCCAACTCAGGTCCAGTATTACATATGGTTCTGGTGAATCTGATCCTCTTTAATGCTGGAATAGTATGTCTCCTTTTTATTTTATTTTATTTTTTTATACTACTGATTTATTTAAAAACAAAACCAAACCTGTATCAGTTGATCTGAAAAACATTCCACATTATAGATATGTCTCTTTGCGTCTTCTGTCCTTACTATTTCCTGTAAACTGGAAGTAAGCTCTGGAGACTGACACTCCATTAGAATTAGGTTCAAACATTTTGCTAAGGATATTGCATAGATGACACTGTATTCTTATGTCCATCACACCAAGAGACACAAAATACTTGGCCATCTCCCCTCTGGTGATACTGATTTACCAGCCCTTTCAAGTTGTGACTGCTTCATCCTTCTATTGTTCTTTTCCCCATCAGCGTTTCATGGTTCCTGGCCCTAATAATCATTGCCAGAATCAATAATTGCATAGGAGGTTGCAAATAATTTTTTATACAGAAAAAATGTTTTCATATAATAGGGTGACTTAGGTAACCCGAAATATAATTCCTAGAGGAAAAGCATTTCATTGTTAAATTTTTAGAGAAAGGATTTGGTGTCTGTTACTTCTGTTATCACCAGTTAATTGGGAGAGGTGTGGTACTCTTTCTCTCTCCCCCTCTATCTCCTTCTTTCACATATCATCATGAATTTACAGATTTTTATATATGCAATGAGTTTGGTCAATTTCCATTATTCTTACTGATGCTTAAGTTGTATCTCTTTGTATCTTTGACCAGTAGAAGTCCCTCTATGTTGGATGCTGTGTCCTTTTGACCTGGCAAATAAGTCTGATCATCTCCTTGCTTTCTGGCACAAAGGATATCCCAGACTTATCAAGTATCTATGATTTCTCAAATCTGGAGCCAGCCCTTACCACTGGAGCTCTCAGCTCTACCATCAGGGCACTAGGTGAGCTCATTGTTCCTGAACTTTCTTTACTTTTAAACCTTTCCTCTTTTGAGAGCTAGTAAATATTTATTTGGGAGGAAACAATAATGAATTTATTCTAGTGTATCTAATTCAAATTTGCTGCTGTTTTTTTTAGCACATAATTAACTGTTTTACCTTTATTTTTAGTTGTAGCCTTTAGATTATAAAGTGTCATTGTTGGGTTAAATTCTGCCTTGTCTGATATTAAAATTGCTACCTCTTCTTTCTTTACCTTTGCATTTGGCTGGCATATCTTTGCCTAGCCCTTTATTTGTAACTGTTCAGAACCACTTTCTATTAGGTGTGTCTCTTGTATCCAGTAAACAGTTGAATATGGATCTTTTCAATCTTCTTTCTTTTAATAAAGTTAAGACATATATTTATTGATAAACTACTAGAAATTCTAATTTCTGCCTTATGGTCTTACATTATATTTATTAATACATGTACACACAATAAACATTTCATTACATTGTCACTTTCAAAAACTTTTATTGGGATTTATTTTGGGTTTTAGGATAACTTATCTTTTTGTTCTAGTCATTTCTATTAGACCAATATCTTTCTTTATATACTATCTTTAGTGCTGTCTTTTAAAGATAATATCTATTAGCTACCTTCAATAAACAAAAAGGAATATCTTCTCCTTTCTACCCTTCTTTCTCTTCCATTACTCAATTTTAATGACAAATATCATGTTCAAGTTATCTTCACCCTCTTACAAATGCTTACAATTTTGCTACTTCGTCTTGTAAGTTAATACCAATGAGATCATCAACAGGCATGTTCTACTTTATACTTTCTCTCATCTTCCACTTTTGTTAATTATATTACATTTAAATTATCAGAGCATGTGACATTTACAAACTATTTTGCTGCTCTTATCTTTTCTATTTCTTCTTGTTTGAAAGCTCACTCCTGTACTTTACACCACAGCTTGGGTGCCTGAAGTTTGTTCTCTACTGTATTCCTTTAGGGAAGACCCATGGGACCCATATCCCCTAAGTGATCATGAGAAGTTCTGTGAAGATTAAGAAACTATACTGTTCTAGGAGGTCCTAGAATAGGCACATATTAGGTGCCATGTGTCTGGCCCATGTGCCAGGCAATTCAGAGATAATTAAACTGAGGTTCTTACCTTCAAGAAGTTTGCAGCCTTATAATACAGTTATATAAGATATAACAGATCATATATATAACTGTATATATATATATATATATATAAAATACAGTTATATAAGATATAACAAATTATATAACATATAATTTGTATCTGGCACTACAAATCTCAGAGTTCTGCTAAGATATTACCTTGTTCAGATAACTTTTTACCTATATTTTTAAACACCAGATTTCAGAACCTTTAAGGTCAATCTGTCCCTTTTCACCTGGCCTATAGGCTACCATATAGGTAAGAGCTGTACTAACATACATGGGGATTGATGTCAAGACTGGAGAAAATTCATTGTTTTTATAAGAAACTACTAGACCATACTAAACCATTAGGAAAAAAAAAAAACAAAAAACACCCAAATTCATTCTTTGTCTCTCTCCCATTATCTAACTAAGCGACTTCCTTTTGGCACTACTTAGTGCCATGACACTACCTGTTCTTTTCCTAGAGCATACACCAGCTTCAAACTTCCTTAGCATGTTAATCTCCCTCCATCATCAAAGCTGACTCCAGCTTTGTTTCATTTATCCAGGGCATTACTCTCATCCAACCCATTGTACTAATTCATAGATAGATAATAAAATTTCATTTCTTATGCTGACTCTGATACTGAGTGCCTGAAAATACTATGTTGTGAAAGCTTCTAAAGTTACATCCAGTCTCAGTAGGACTACTGTGGTTCATTAACGATATTTGCAAAAGATGAAGCACGGCAGGTAGAAACCCTAGTATTTGCAGTCTCTAATTCTTGATGATGCTGTGCTATTTTACATACGCTTGCCCACTTATATTGCAAACTCTTTTAAGATTGGGAGCCCATTAAGTGTCTGAATTTATAATCATATAGCAACAAGAAAATCAAGGAGGATTTCAATATAGACACTCCCATTTGCTGAAGATGTTTAGGGAGTAAATGTTTTTGGTTGATTAATAAACATGGCCATCATCAGGGTACCATAGATACCATATATTCACTTAATGGCACTAATTAAATGTCTTGAGCTAGGTTCTGGGTATTCAGAGACAAAAAGCATATTTATTTTATAGCTTAATTTAAATGATGGAAATAAGTTCATAAGCAAATTCTATATAATATGATAATTATTTTGTAGGAGGTTTGCACAGTTTCCTTGGGAGCACTGAGGGGCTCTAGTTCAGAAGAGGATCACACACATCTTCCTAAATGGAACAGTACTTGAGCTAAGTCTTAAAGAATAAATAGGAATTAGCAAAACACAGAGTGTTGATGAGGGGAAGTTTTTGCAAGAACAGAGAACACATGTGGTGAAGGTACTGAGTCGAGAAACATGATGTAGGATTAATTGTTCACTGCAGTGTGGTTATAGGATGCAAGTAGGTATATAGAGAACTGAGACTAGAGAGGTAGGCAGAGATGAGCCATTATGTGCCCTTGTGCCAACTTCAGGATTTTTTTTAGCTTATTATGCAGACTATAGGGATCCCTAAAATAGGGAATGTAATGACCTTATGTAAAGATTTTTGTGATAAAATATGCTGACTAAGACTATTGAATATAACATTTATTCATTCATTTACTTAATCGTTAAGCATCCACTGTGTCTTGAGTGCTGTACCAGGCACGGAGGGTTCAGTGGTTGCAGTGACAGACGTGATCCCTCGTGGGTATCAGACCATGAGATTTGTACTTTAGATCCTGTGCTTTCTAACACCTTCCAGCCTGCCTTCACCTGCATCATTGGACGAGACTACTCCAGTTGGCCTACAGATTTTTAATATATCTATCTTAAAAAATACAAAAAATTTAAAAGAGAACAAAAGACAATTCTTCCTCTGTAACACCTCTCTCTATTTATACTGCTGAATTTCCCTGCTCCTCTTCACCCCTCCACTTCAAGAAGATTTTTGTCCCCACCATTTCATTGGAACAGTGCCAAACCCATAATGAACTCCTCTTTTTTCTTCCTATTCGACCTGAGCAGCATCTGACACCCTCTCTTGTAGCTCTTCCTTCCCTAGCTCTGTGATCCACGCCCTCCTGTTTTCCCTC